>NC_080681.1:51721568-52346568 GCF_030445035.2 Dasypus novemcinctus
TCTGTGGCTGCCTCTCCTTCATGCAGTAGTCCCCTGGGGACTTTTGGCTCAAACTCTGAAATATAAATTTTACTATTTCTTACCCAAGGAAGGATGAAAGCCAAGCCTGAAGCACTCAAGTTAACATTTCAAAAGCAAAATAATCACTCATCAAAGCCCAAAGGGGATCAAGACCCTTCCAATAATGGAGGTTTATTGGAGAGCACAATATTGGCAGTAGCTTCTGAAATCTGCTATACTCAGGAGGAAAAAGAGAATTTAAAAAAGGAATTAGTCGATATTTCATGTCTTTGTTTTAACACTATTGGACCTCAGTTCACTCTTCAATATACTACATTGGCAGGAAAAATAAGAATAGTGAAGTAAGTTTCCAGATACTTTCTGAGGGAGAGGAAACACCTGACAGAATGCAGATTATTCAACTAAATACATTTTCTCCCCAATCCCCCATTTTTTCTTCAAAAGCACACAGATAATGAAAAAATACATTTAAACAGTTTAGGCAAGAAAGAATAAAACGGCAGATGATTATCAGTAGCACCTTGGGATTTTAATCTCATGTTTTGAACTTGTCTAATGGAAGCAAAGCCCAAAGTGTGGAAACAATTTCGGCTGTCCCCAAGTCATATATTTTTGTTTATAATTTGTCATTACTTTAACACCGTATATTTGCACTATCTAACAATGGGGCATACCCAACAAATTTTTAGGCAGCAACAATTTCCTGTAAATCAGACAGTAGAATTCTTGATCCCGGCTTGACTCATTTGCAAATGGACATAAACACTTCAAATGGCTAAAAGCATAATCCTGTGGATAGTAATTCACAAGTGAATACACCAAGTGAAAGAAATCCAGGCCTGGGAAATTGAAATTAATGGACCACAGATAAATGGAGAAGGCAGTAAATCTTAGAGGAAAACTATACAGCTATCCTGATCGACTAAAGCAAAATGCCTACACTAAGCAGGTGACATTGGAGTCCGGATAATAACAAATAGTTTTCCTATCATAGAATCAACAGGACCCTCTGACTAGTGATGAATGCAATGAAATTGTACAAAAGGAGCATAATAAGGAATGACTGTGTTCTTTTCAAAATGTACATTTGAAAGTAAAATAGTACAGCTCCCAAAAGTATGATTTATCGCTACTGCAGAATTAGAAGATACCACTCACAAAAATTACCTTGTTCATTCATCTCGGAAATTAAAAGGTTATTTTGTTCTTGCCCTTGTGCTTTAAAGGCCCTTCCATTGGAAATAATCATTTCTGAGAGTTCTTTTACTTTCTTAAGTGAACAGTGGAACTCCAGGAATGGCAGGGATGGATGGCAGAGTTCTCCTTGTCATTAAGACAGAACCTGGGAAGCGGACTTGGCCCAGTGGTTAGGGCCTCCATCTACCACATGGGAGGTCCACGGTTCAAACCCCCGGCCTCCTTGACCCATGTGGAGCTGGCCCATGCACAGTGCTGATGTGTGCAAGGAATGCCATGCCACGCAGGGGTGTCCCCGCGCAGGGGAGCCCCACGTGCAAGGAGTGCACCCCGCAGGGACAGCTGCCCAGCACGAAAGAAAGTGCAGCCTGCCTAAAAATGGCACCACCCACATGGAGAGCTGACACAACAAGATGACGCAATAAAAGAAACACAGATTCCCACGCCACTGACAACAACAGAAGCGGACAAAGAAGAAGATGCAGCAAATAGACACAGAGAACAGACAACCGGGGCAGCAGGGTGAGAGGTAAGGGGAGAGAAATAAATAAATAAATAAAAATCTTAAATAAAAAAAACAGAACCTGTTCCTTAATCACTCGGTATGGATAGATGTCCATACACTACAAACATAACTCCCCATTGCATTTTCCAGGACTTCACTTAGTGAACTCTGTGCTTTATTTTATTGCTCCTTAAACATACCTTACGCATTTCAGCCTCTATCTTTTTATTGTTTTTACTCATACATTTTCCTCTTCCTGAAATGCTCCTCACCACTCCCCCACCCCATAACTTCTAATCTTATCTATTATGCTTCAATTCTACCTATTCTCACTCATTCAAGAAAAATTTGTGGAGTACATAGTATGTGTGAGGCATACTATGCTAGGACTAGAAACACCAAGTTGCTCTTGAGTTCAGGCAAACTCAATGCCTGATTTCAAAACTAGGGGCTATGGAAGAGATACCTGCCCTGTAAGTGCTGTGACAATACTAAGGGAAGAGCATCAAACACAGGTGGGGGAATTGGGGAAGATATCTTTACAAAGGAGGTAAGGGCTGAACTGTAGGTTAAGGTGTAGACGGAAACACCAGGCAGAAGAAAAGAGAAAGAGGAAATCATTTCAGACAGAGCAACTCATCTGTGCAGTCATACTGAGTTGTGAAAACGTTGGGAATACAGAACAGCTCTGATCTGTCCAATCATCTGGAATGGATCTCAGAAATTACTGGTTAGAGATAGGATGCACAGGTAAAACTGATTTATTTTTCTTTCTAATGTTATGTTTTGAAACATTAGAGATATCTTGATTTTCTCTATAGCTATTGTTTTCAGATGATGGAAATTTATAGATCTGAAGAAAATTATCTTGGGGTAAATTGGCAGAATTATGTGTTTTCTTTCTCATTAAGTTCCTCATTAATTCAGAATTGGGAACTAATGTAAACAATATAAGACTAAGAACAAAACAATTAAAAATGTGTGAGGATAAAGGATGCACCTAGTAATGTTCATCTGTATTATAAACTAAATTGTGAGCCATAAACAGGCTCATCTAATCTCCACCTAACACCGCAATACACACTTGGAGACTCTTGACCAGTTGCATGTAAAAGGGAAGCAGATTTTAAGTAACCTTTTAATTCATTGAATTTTCTTTAATTAATGAAAATAAAACAGATGCCTTTGCTGTTTTAAGAATGTAAACCCTCTGAAACATCTTTCAGGTCCAGAACACTGAACTATATGACCTCTAAAGCAAGATCTCCTCCACCAAATGGTGCTACTGGGAGAAAGGGTGACACTATGTACCCTCATGTAGAATCTCTATCTTAAGTACCTGTTGCCTTCCCTGGATCACTAGTTTTCTTAAATGACCCATTATTTTGAAGACATCTGGCATTATGAATAGCCAATGTGGATTCTAGGCTATTCAAGCTAGCTACACTAGAGGCCCTTGTCTTAATGACTGTAGTGTTTTTTTGCAATCTTCTTGTTCAGATACTATTGTTAATCCCCTCCCTGAACCTGGCTTGCTTTTCCATCTCATTTACTTTCGGCTCGGCCAAATGATTTGCTTTGACCAATGGAGTATAAGCAGAAACGAACAATGTGACAGCACCCAGTAGGATTTTCAAAAATTTTATTATTTTATTTTATTTATTTCTCCCTCCTTCCCCCCTCCCGCCCCAGTTGTCTGTTCTCTGTGTCTATTTGCTGCATGTTCTTCTTTGTCTGCTTCTGTTGTTGTCAGCGGCACTGGGAATCTGTGTTTCTTTTTGTTGCGTCATCTTGCTGTGTCAGCTCTCCATGTGGGTGGTGCCATTCTTAGGCAGGCTGCACTTTCTTTCGCGCTGGGCGGCTCTCCTTATGGGGCACACTCCTTGTGCGTGGGGCTCCCCTACGCGGGGGACACCCCGGCATGGCACAGCACTCCCTGTGCACACAGCACTGTGCATGGGCCAGCTCCACACGGGTCAAGGAGGCCGGGGGTTTGAACCGTGGACCTCCCATGTGGTAGATGGACGTCCCAACCTCTGGGCCAAGTCTGCTTCCCTAATTTTATTTTTTTAATTTTCTTTTTTTAAAAGTTAATAGAACACACAAAATGTTACAATAAAAAACAAAGAAGTTTCCCATATACCCCACTCCTCAACCCCCCCACCCCATCATTTTTTAATTGTATTTTTTTGAAGATACGTAGATCACAAAATATGTTACATTAAAAATATAAGAGGTTCCCATATACCCCAAACCTCCCCACCCCATTCCTCCCACATCAACAATCTCTTTCATCATTGTGGCACATTCATTCTATTTGGTGAATACATTTTGGAGCACTGCTGTACCACATGGATAATAGTTTACATTGTAGTTTACACTCTCCCTCAGCACATTCAGTGGGTTATGGCAGGATATATAATGTCCAGCACCTGTCCCTACAGTATCATTTAGGACAACTCCAAGTTCCAAAAACGCCCTCACATCACATCTCTTCTTCCCTCTCCCTACCCTTAGCAACTCCTGTGGCCACTTTCTCCACATCTATGCTACAATTTCTTCCATTACTAGTCATAATAGTTCTATAGTAGAATATCAGTAAGTCCACTTTAATCCATATTTTATTCCTCCATCCTGTGGACCCTGGGATGGTAAAGTCCACTCCACTTCTATATCGAGAGGGGGCTTAGATCCCACATGAATGATGGATGCAATTCTCCTGCTTGCAGTTGTAGGCACTCTCGGTTCCTTGGTGCGGTGGTTGACCATATTCACCTCCCTGTTAGCTGACTGGAGTAAGTCTAATGAACCAGAGAGTAGGAATTGCAACTCTGCTGAGACTCAGGGCCCAGCTGGCACATGGACAGTCCAGAGAGTCAAGTCTCCTGAGTATACACCAACCCTACTGCCAACCACAGGTTCAGTAAAAATGACAGAAGAGGCATGTGTAGAAAGGTCACATTTGAGTCCAACTCCATCAAACTCAGGAACCCAAACTCCAAAGTAGGCCCACTGACATGGTACTGAACTCCAGAGCCATCTGCCATGACAATAGGACCTGTGTGTCTCCATAACCCTCAGGAGAACCAGTACCTGCGGTTGTATCTACTTTGGATGTCTCTGGGATCCTGCTGAGGCATGTGTAAGTGCAACCTCTCTGATGACCTCCCGACTCTTTTCTGAAGACTCTTAGCCATATAAACTCATTTGTCTTTGCCATTTCCCCCTTTTATTCAAGGTCAAAAAGCATTTTTTAACACATGATCCTACATGTAGGCTGAGATATTCTGCTAGTCTCAGTTGACCCTTTATTCAAGGTCCCTTTCTAGTTGCATCACCAGTTAGTGATTGACAGTAATCCCTCGGTTCCAGGAAGGCTCATCCTCAGGAGTCATGTCCCACTCTGGGGGGAAGGTAATGCATTTACATGCTGAGTTTGGTTTAAAGAGTGGCCACATTTGAGCAACACTGAGGCTCTCAGGAGGTAATTCTTAGGCACTCTGCAGCTCTAGGCCTAGTTCATATTTCAGGCATACAGGCTCATAAGCATAGTCATCAGTATCAAGGGCTCATCATTGGACCATCCTTTTTCATTGCACTTGGGGGATTGGTGCTGTTCCACCAGTAGGATTTTTAAGAAGGATCAGAACCCTCTAATTTCTTGCACTCCTGACCTCCACCATGATAACAGGGGGTGCTCCTTCAAACTGGGTCTTAGATAAGGAAATCATGGAGCAGGGAAGCCTAGCCCCAAACTGGAGCCAAGCCTCGCTAAGCCTTGCAGAGCTATAGCTGACTATGGATCTCTACATAGGAAATAAATGTTCTTATACGCCAGAATTTCAGGAACATTTGTTATGCAACAAAAAGCTGGCAAATTCCTTCTATTAATAATAACTGTTACAATTTACAGAGCATTAGTATGTACCATTGTATCAAGATCTGTGCATTGGTCATCTCATCAAATCCTTAAAAAAACCCACCCAATACTGAGTATTAATGTCCCTATTATGGAAATGAAGGCTCAAGGAGGTAAAGTACTTGCCCATGGACAGTCGACAATAGAGAAATAAGGTCCATAGTCAGGTTCTTTCTTGGTCACAGTTTTTACAAGGCATCCCGTGTTTGATAGAACCATCACAGGATCTCAATTCTTCTTCTGGCTCTACTATTAAGCTCTCTGAGAAATCTTGTAAATGCCACTTTTTCCTAGGCCAAGTTCCTTCAATAATAAAAAGAGAATTAGCTTATGTAGGTTTGGAATCTGTCTTAGTTTGCCAGGACTGCTATGACAAATAGCACACACAGATTGGCTTAAAACAACAGGAAGTTACTGGCTCATTGTTTTGGAGGCCAAAAGTCTAACATCAAGGTATGGATAGGTCATGTGTTCTCCAGTCTATAGCATTCTGCTGGTGACTTGATGGTAATTTTTAGCATTCCTTGACTTGCATCTTTGCCTCCCTCACATGGTCATCTGCCTCATTTTCTGCTTTCTTCTGACTTCTGGCTTCTTCTGACTGACCGCACTGAAATTTCCTCTGCTTATAATGATTTCAGTCATATGGAATAAAGCCCATCTTGGTTCAATTTGGCCTCACCTAAATAGGATCTTTGAAGGTCACAAATGAGTCCACACTTCAAAGATCCTGTTTATAAATGGCTTCACACTCACAGGATGAAGGGTTAGGACTTGAATATGTCTTTTGTGCAGTAAATGATTCAATCCCAAAGACATCTTTCATCACTAAAGTTATCATAACATAGTATGTGTAAGAGAGATTATAAATACACATATTTTGTATTTTTAATACAGAGTCACTGTATTACTCAGTTAAAGGGGTGCTGATGCAAAATACCAGAAATTGGTTGGTTTATATAAAGGGTATTTATTTGGGTTAGAAGCTCACAGTTACCCAGCCATAAAGCATAAGCTACTTCTCACCAAAGTTTTTGCCACGTGTTGGAGCAAGGTGGCTGCCAACTTCTGCCAAAGTTCAGGCTTCCTGGGTTCCTCTCTTCCCAGGGCTTGGTTCTCTCTGGGCTCAGGGTTTCTCTCTTCCCAGGGCTTGCTTCACTTTCCTCACAACCAAGCTCCTCTGTGTGATTACTTCCTGGGGCTCTAGCTCAAGACTCCAGCACCAAAAACTCCAACTCTGTCCTTTGCCATATCTTTTATCTGTGAGTCCCCACCTGCCAAGGTGTAATCTTACTGATGTGGCCTAATCAAAGCCCTAATCATAATTTAATCATGACTAGGTACAGATCAGTTTACAAACATAATCCAATATTTGTTTTTAGAGTTCATGAACCATATCAAACTGCTACACTCTACCCTCTGAATTCCAAAAAGACATTACAATATCAAAAGAAAAAGAAAAAAAAAACCCCCACAAAACCTAAATCAGTAGTAATGCTAAGTATAGAATCACATCACAATCAGTTTAAAGAAATACAGTTTGTCTCGGGGCAAAGTCCCATCTGCTGTAGACCTCTGAAACTTACAAAATAATGTATCTGCTTTCAATACACAAATGGACAAAGGATAAACATTTTCATTACCATAAGGAGAATGTGGGAGGAAAACATGAGTCATGGGTCCTCTATAGTTCAGTAAACCTGCAGGGCATCCTTCATTCGATTTCAAAGTCCGAGAGTCATTCTTAAGATGATGGTTTGTTTTCTGTGGTGCCTCATGAGGACCACTCTTTCCACAGGCTTTCCTAATGACCATTTTCTTGGTTCCACCCTCATCAAGCATCTGGGTGGCAAACAAGCTCCAGGCCTCACCCTCTGAGAGCATTGGGGTGATTGACACCTTACCCAATCTTTGGGTTAGAGCCTTAACCCCTCTAGTACTGTGAGGTAAAGGAAACATCCTCCCTAATCTTTGGCTTACAGGCTCAACCCTCCCAGAGCAATGAATTGACCACCTGGCCTTCCCTAATCCATGGGGGACGGACACATCCCTCTCAAACTATGGGGTGCTGACCTTAAGCACCCTAATTCTTAAGAACTATGTTCCACCCTCTCTGTATCCCGGGGAGGCAAAACTCTCCCTGAACATTGGGTGGGAACACCCACCATCTTCAGTTACTGGTGCAAACTCACCCTCTCTGTACACATGGGTGTAGTTCCTCTCTTGGCCCAAGGTGATGTCTTAATTCCAGATCTCAGCTTCCATCATTTTCCTCAAAGCTATTTCTCCTTCAATTTCTCCTTTCCATGTCCCTTTTAGTTCAAGCTGACAGTGGTTTTGTTCATATAGCTCTCTCAAAAAGCTTGTTGGTTTAGTATGCAAGAAGCAGAGGTCCAAGTCATCAGACAATAAGACTGTCCACAAACCTTTCTGAGATAACAGCATCTTCAATCTTGATTGACAAGTTCCAAGTTTAGTTAAGTTCTCAAAATGGGGCACTATCATCTGGGGACTTGATTTTCAGAGGCTTGGAATTTCTAGAATCAGTTTCTGGTTTCTTTGTGCCCACCAGTTCAGTCCTCAGCGTATTTCTCTCATCTAGCATTTTGCTATAAGCTGCAAGAAGAAGCCAAGCCGCATTCTCTGAGTTTACTTTGGAAAGTTCTTCAGCTAAATGCCCAGGCTCGCCATTTTCAAATTCTGCCTTCCCTACGACACTAGGAGTTAATCTTGCTAAGTTCTCTGTGACTTTAAAACATGGATCGCCTTTCCCCCAGTTTCCAATAATAGTTTCATCATTTATTTCTAAGGTGTCATAAAGTATCTTTAGCATCCATATTGCTATCAACGGTCTCTTCAAAGCAATCTAGGCCTTATCAAGAATTTCATAATTCCTCCAAAAAATACCCCTTGCCCATTTATAAAACCATTCCAGCATTTTGGTAATTGCAAAAGCAATACCCCACTCTCTGGTACCAAATTCTGTATTAGTCAGCCAAAGAAGTGCTGATGCAAAATACCAGAAATTGGTTGGCTTTTATAAAGGGTATTTATCTGGGGTAGAAGCTACAGTTACTCCCTTCACCAAAGTCTTTTGCCAAAGTCTTCAACATGTGTTGAAGCAAGATGGCTGCCAACATCTGCCAAGGTTCAGGCTTCCTGGGTTCCTCTCTTTCCAGGGCTTACTTCTGTCCAGGCTCAGGGTTCCTCTCTTCCCAGGGCTTGCATCTCATTCCTCACAACCAAGCTCCTCTGTGTTCTTATTTCCGAGGCTCCAGCTCAAGACTCCCACATCAAAAACTCCAACTCTGTTCTTTGCCATGTCTTTTATCTGTGAGTCCCCACCCAAAAAGGGACAGGGACTCAACACCCTACTGATGTGGCCCAATTAAACCCCTAATCAAAATTTAATTATGCCTAGTTACAGACCAATTTTACAAACATAATCCAATATCTATTTCTGGAATTCACGAACCATATCAAACTGCTACAGTCACTGTCATCAGTTTATAGATTTGTGTATGTAATTTCAAAATTCAAAACACTTTTTAAAAAAATTTTGGTCATGGCCATGTTTAAACAATAGCTTTATGTTGCTAATGCACATATATCATAAACTTTAAAAGACATAAATGGATAAGAACTGAAAATCAAGTTTCTGGATTCAGTTCATTCCCCAGACCTGGTTTCCTACTAGCCCTTATATTCTATGTTCTTTTAATAAATTCCCTCTTAGCTAGAAGAGGTGCCTGTTCCTTGCAACCAAACAGCCTAACTAAAGTTCCAAGTATGTTTTAAAGATTTGAAGTTGGATTGGTTGATCTCTAAGATCCCTTCCAACAAGATAAGTCTATTAAATACTCTAGAAATAATTAAGGACTTTATTTCTAACTAATCCTTAACTCTTACTAACAATCCCTATTTGATATAACCCTTGTGTTGTATTTAGGCTGAAAAAGGCTGCTTCTGTCTAACTTACCCTTCATCTTATCTTGAAACCATGCCCTTCCTAAAATGATGTGGGCCTCAGTGTTCTGGATGTTAATCACCTTTTTCTACCTAAGGCATAGGTGCCTTTCCTTCCCTAAACTAATTAAAAATCATTAAGGGAAGGTTTTTGTCTTCTCCTCTAGTTCTCTTATCAGCCATTCCCTCTGCAAATACTTTCCTTATGTCTGGGGGGGAGGGGAGAAATTGAAATCTGGTAGGAATATGTCTAAGCAGATAAAAATCCTTTTCCTGCCACTTTACCTTTTTTAGAAGAGAAATGAAATGACTCACTTTTACCTTAGCTTTTTTAAGCAGTTTTATTGAGATATATTCACAGTAAATACACTCCATCCAAACTGTATAGTCAATGGATCTCAGTATAATAACAGAATTGTATAGTCATCATCACATTCAAACTTAGAACATTTTCATTACTCCAAAAAGAAAAATCCCATATCCCTTAAACCCCTCTATTGTTGACAGTCAGTTGGTGTGGTACCTTTGTTATAACTGATAAAAGAACATTAAAACATTATGTTAACAACAGTCCATAGTTTGCATTAGGTGTATTTTTTCCCATATACCGCCCTTTTATTATACATTTGTATAATGTATAATATCTAATGAAGGACCATTTTAATAATTGTACTTTTAACCACAGTCATCGTCCCCAACAGGGTTCACTGTGTCATAGTCTCCCATGTTTTATCCTTTTTCCTTCTAGCAACATATATGACACAAAACGTAGCCTTCCTATTTAACTAGATCAGCTTTTTCTTTAGAAACAGTTCTAGCACAGACTCAGACTCAAACTTACTTCTAGCAAAACTATATCCTGAGTATCTTTTCTCTTTTAAAATGGAAATTCACATTTAAAAGTAATGTCTGAACAACTTAAACTTTCAACAAGGATTTAAGACAGAGATTTGAGGTAGTTTCACCCCAGAGAAGGAGATTGGGTTCAAACTTATTGCCAAGGTCTCTGTTATCACTGGGATCATAGTTAAAACATCCTCAGCTAAAGCCCAAGTAATCAGCTACACATAAAAGCAAAATTGAAAATATACAGTGCAGCTCTGACCTTCTTCTGGTTAAGAAAGACTAATTTTGCGGCCACGTCTTGCCTACCCAAAGCTATTATTGCCCTGCTGACTGTGTTACATGGCTCCATAGTTCCTGAAGTAAATTATTTGGAGGGGAATATTTACTTTCACTAGGAAAAGCTAAGCTATCCCCTCATGTTCCCCATCTATTAAAATTGTTTTTATCTGGCTCACTAAAGGAGGATAATCCAATTAGAAAAGGTCAGAAACAACAACTGACATGGATCTCCAGGCACTGAAAAGAATAAACCAAATAAATGAAGGATAAGCTTTCATTTGTTAACACCTAAGAGAAGAAACTTCAGAATCTCTAACCTAAAGAACCTTTAAAGTTTGTAATTTTTCCACTAGGCTGACATTTCATTGATTATCTTATGCACAAATATCTCTGTCAAATAATAGAGTATAATCAGTGTATCAAACCAGTGTTTGATACAACCAGGGCTGGCCTAGTCTTAAAAGGGACGACTGTCTGCTCCAGCAGGACACCTGAGGTCAAATGCCTTGGTGATGCAATTTTCCTTGCAATAGTCAAAGCTAATTGATTTTTTGTCTATTAAATAAGCTTTTAAGCCCACTAACGTAGAATGTCAGTCCAATTAAATTTTTCCTAGGAACTTCAGTCTTAAAAATCCATTTTTTTCCCATTATTTTTGAAATGGAATGGGGTTGGAGGAGAAAAATTCTGTCTTGGGAGTCCCTCCAGATTTTCCATTTGCACTAAGTTCCTTGACTAGGGAAGAATTTCTTCCTTGGAGGTTGTGACTTTTCCATAGTTTTGCTACCCATTTCATTTGGTGAGCTATGAAAAAGAGATCTTTGTGTTTATTGCTTTGTGTGTTGCACCTGGAAAGAGGTCCTTCTGTGCAACCCCAACCCCAGTACCAGAACCTCTGAAACCTGCAGAACCAGGGCAGCCTCTCCTCTTTTCATAACAATGTACTCTGCCCACATCAGGAAAAAAGAACAGGTTTATCAGAAATTTCTCTGACTAGAGAGAAGATAACAGCAGTAATTCGCATCCTTCAAGTAGAACAGATGCTTTCATGTGTCCCTGCAATACTTTAAGCCCAGTATAGTTGATCCAGAGGAGCCAAAATGCCATCAAGTGGAAACTAGAATGCAGAACCAAAGCAATATATCCTAGAAAATGCCAGGAAAAAAAAAATAGCATAGACCTTAGAAAATATCCCTTATGTGAAAGCATATGACTGAAGTGCAAGAACATTGTATCTCCACAGATTTTCTTACATTGCATCAGTCACAGAATGTCGGAAAAAGAAATCTCAATGCCCAGCTATAAAGTTAATAACTCACTGAAAAGAGTTGAGACCCTTGCTTTCATGAGTCGGCGATAACACTTTATTACAGTGTTTTCTGAATTCTTAAATTCTTGTTAAAGGGGTGGCGGAGATGTGACTAGAAGACAGACTACTAAATTCTGAAAGCTGTTGAATAGTGGTGGTAGATGAAGGATTGCCTGCTCAAGCTTACCTTTGAGCCCTCTTCTTGGATTTCCCATCCCTTCCTTTTACCTCTGCTTGGTCTTAAGGGGCCATAAGCATGCCAAGAGGATGATTTTTTTTTTGTAGAGGGGAAATAAGAGGATAAAATTTTTTGAAAGCATCATCCCACAATGAGAAAGCAGACAATGAACTAGACAAAAATGAACTGATGAATAATGTTGACCAATTGCTTTCTTACAGTTGCCCCTCCATAATTCAGTGCCAATCCTTGCGCTCCTGGAGTTGAATATTCCTGACCCTCATCCTTTTCCTATGCCTGAAAAACCCTTCATTGTCATCAGAGATCCTGTTTGCTTTTGGTTTTGGAGCCCACAGTCCTATTCCTTCTCCCAGAGGCATCCTTTCTTCTTATTCTAGGCATCAATACCACAATCCCCGGACCCCACCCTCCATCCCCTGGAGCCCTGGCCTCTACCTTCCAGTCATAATGCAGAGCCCACTCTCACTGGAGGCATTGTTTCTGTCCTCTCTACCTTGCCCAAGCTCCATTTCCCACTACTGCTATTGATGATGGATTCTGAGTTTATTGTCCTGGGGGTGTAACATGGGTTTGGTACATATCGAAAAAAAGAAGAAAAAAAAATACTTTCTGTGGTATTATAGTGTGGATTGAAAATCACCGCTATAAATGGTAGTGAGGTTCTAGTATTCTATTAGAGGTAGAGTTTCACTTAGTTCATATTATGAATTAAATTACCCTCTAAGAATTGGCCTAGGAATATAACCACTATTTTAAAATTTGCTTCTTTAGGAAAAAATGTCCCAATTTATAAGTAGCTTGTAAATAAAGGCAAGCTGGTTGGGGAAGGGGCCCTGACTATCTAATTCAGCACACAGTAAGCACTAGATTTGTTTAATTGAATTGAATAATTTTTGGAATGTAACCTATTCCTAAGGAAATTTCCTATATATAAATATTTTTTACTTTTTTATTAGGGAAGTTGTGAGCTTTCAAAACAATCATGTATAATGTGCAGAATTCCCATAGATCACTCCTCCACCAATACCTTATATTGTTGTGAACCATTTATTACAGAATATGAAATAACATAGCCAGACTATTACCACTACCTAAGTCCATAATGTACACTTGGTATATTTTTCCATATACCTCCTATTATTAACATTATATATTAGTATTGTACGTTTGTTACTGTTCATGAGAAAACACTCTCATATTTAAACTGTTAACCACAGTACATCTTCCAAATTCCATGCCTTGTACATTCTATCCAAAGTGTACACACAGTGGCTCTCATTTTCATCTTAAAGTTGTACAATCATTGCCCCATTAAACCTTTGAATGTTTTCCTTTTTCCAAAAGAAAAAATCCCATACACCTTATTACTGATCCTCAGCATTGATATAGTACCTTCTTTGACATTGATGCAAGAATACTAGAATATTACTGTTAACTATAGTCCATAAGTTACATTATTGTATATTTCCCATGTATTACCATATTCTTACCATCTTGTAGTAGTGACGTACATTCGTTATAGTTCATAGAAGATGTTCTTATATTGCACTATTAACCACAATCCTCATCTACTACTGGGTCATTATGTTATTTAGTGCCTAGATTATTCTCTAGCTTTCTTTCAATTGATATTTACTTCCCTAGACTACCCCCTTTTAGCCACAATCCCATTTATCAATTATCTATATTAGCTATACTCCTATAATGTGTTACCATCAACTCTATACATTCCCACACTTTTACAGTCAAGATAATTGAAAATTCTACATGCATTAGCATCAGTACCCTTTTTAGTCTTCATCCTATCTCCTAGTAATCCAGAGTCTAGGTTTTAATTCTATTGGTTATTCTTCATATTTAGTTCATATTAGTGAGACCACACAATATTTTTCCCTTCTTGTCTGGCTTACTTCACCTAGCATGATGTCTTCAAGGTTTATTCATGTTATCATGTGTCCCAATTTCGTTTCTTCTTAGGACACTTTGCTTTGTTTCCATCTTTTGGCAATTGTGAATAATACTGTTATGAACACTGGTGTGTAAATGTCTGTTCATGCCACTGTTTTCAGTTCTTCTGGGTGTATTCTTAGTAGAGGGATTGCTGGATCATAAGGCAATTCTGTATTTAGCTTCCTGAGGAACCACCAAACTCTCTTCCACAGAGGGTGCACCATTCTACACTCCCACCAACAGTGAAGGAGTATTCTTAATTCTCCACATCCTCTCAGCACTTGGTGTTTTCTTGTTTTTTAATAATGGCCTTTCAGTGGTGCTCTGTCGTGGTCCCTAGGGGAGCAGCGACAGTCTCCCAGGTACAGTGGTGGGGACCGGGAGGGAGTGAGGGTTCAACAGTGAGCCCCTGATACTAATGACTATGCTTGTGAGCTGATAAACCCAAAATAATAACAAGGCCTAGAGCAACTTTGTGCCTGGGAATTTCCTTCTGTCAGCCTTCATGTTACTCAAATGTGGCCAGTCTCGAAGCCAAACTCAGCATGTAAATGCAATGCCTTCCCCCCAGCGTGGGACATGACACCCGGGGATGAGCCTCCCTGGCAACGAGGGACCACTATCAACTACCAACTGATGATGCAACTGGAAAATGACCTTATACGGAAGGTTCAATGCGGATCAGCAGAATATCCATGTCTACATAAAATACCATGACTTTAAAATGCTGTTTGACCTAAAGTAAGGGGGAAATGGAAAGGAGAAATGAGTTTATATGGCTACGAGTTTCTAAAAAAGAGTCTGGAGGCTGGCAGAAGGTTTGCCCTCATGCACAACTGAGCAGAGTCAGAGAGACAGATAAAGCAGATACAACCCCCAGATATTGGTTCCTTTGAGGGCTAAAGAGACCCATGGGAGTTATGGTCATGGCCGATGGGGTTAACTACCAGGGCAGATGGCCCCTCTTTGGAAATGGTGTTTATGTGTGATGAATCTGGACTCAGATGGGATCTCCCTTCATAAGACTTTCATGCTAATGTGCTGGAGGTGCAGTTAATGTTGGGGTTTAAGATATATTTAGGGGATTTGAATCTCTGGACTGACAATGTGATAGCCAGATCCTGAGCCTCAACAGACTCCAGCACCTACAATCTGATTTATTGGACTTACCACACTCAGCTAAGATGGAGGTGAAGAAGGACAACCACCACACCATGGAGCCTAGAGTGATTACAACTGAAAATGGGAGGATTGCATCCAGCATCCAGGTGGAATCTGAGCCTCCTCTTGACATAAAGGTGCAATGGACACAACCAATCCAGTGTCCACATAGAAGAGGTGGCATTGGATTGGGAAAAGTGGACATAATGGACAAAGGGTATGGGGAAAGGCAGGAAGAGATGAGAGGTGGAGGCGTCTTCGGGACATGGAGCTGCCCTGGATGGTGCTTCAGAGGTAATCACCGGACATTGTAAATCCTCACAGGGCCTACATGATGGAATAGAGGAGAGTATGGGCCATGATGTGAACCAATGTATATGAGGTGCAGAGGTGCCCAAAGATGTACTTACCAAATCCAATGGATGTGTCATGATGATGGGAACGAGTGTTGTTGGGGGGGGGGGGAGAGGGGGGGTGGGGGGGTGGGGTTGAATGGGACCTCACATATATATTTTTAATGTAATATTATTACAAAGTCAATAAAAAATAAAAAAATTATAAAAAAAAAAAAAAAAAAAAAAAATAATGGCCTTTCTATGAGGTGTGAGATGATATCTCACTGTCGTTTTGATTTGCATTTCTCTAATGGCTAGTGATATTGAATAAGAAATTGCCAATATATTTTTCCCAAGGTATTTTAAACATTTCACAGATGTTTTGCACTGATATGTCTAAAATTATGCCATATCCTAGGGATATAAACAAAATCATCATTCAAAGCTCAGTAAGTTTCACATGTGGTACGTTAGCCATTTACCTCTACAATCAGGATTTAAACCTTAGTTTTTTCTAGACCTAGAGCTCAATTAGAATTCTGATTTCATCAGTCAGGATTGAAATGAGCTTTATGCTTTTTATAAATAACAAATTGTGGCCAAGGGCTGCCCATGTATGTTGTACCAAAGAAAAAATAATAAACCAAGATAGAACTCCAAAAGGTGGGAAGATATATTTCTATAATTTATTGGACCCGCAGTAGATATATTAACTTAGCAGGCTTATTCACTGTTAAGTCCCTGAAATCACGAGGCAAAAATATCAATTTAACTAGATTAATTTCAGTCTTTTAAATCTTCATTGCAAAAGCAAATTCTTAGAAGATTAGAAGTGTCGTTTTTTACCTTCCTAAGTGGTAAAACTCATACTTAATGGAATCGAGTGACAATTAATATCTTAGGCCATTCTATAGACACGGGCAAGACTTTCCTTCCTGACTTTGGCTGACATCATACACCTCCCTTGCTGCTGCAGCCTACAGTTTCACAATCGACAAAGCCCAGAAAGTGACATTTGCATACGAGCCTCCCATAGGAAAGCTGCTTTAGTCTTCCTGCTCAGCACAAATCTCTTTCAAATACATGTTCAATCGCAAAATTATCATTTCATTGATCAGAAGGCCATTTTCCAGTCTTGAAATGGCCTTGGGGCTGTCACCTCTTCGAGTCATCCTGACTGTAAGAGCAGTTACCATTCACCTGGTCTAGCCTTGTAGCAATCCTCCATGGCTAGCATGCTGATGATAGGACTAATGTATTCAGGATGATACTCCAATTTATTCAGAAGGATTTTTTTTTAAAATGCAAGCTTGCACTTGCTGATTTTCACTTTGTAATAGAAGAAATATGAAGTGTTTACAACTATGTCGGTGTGAGCATTGTTTCCTTCTGCTCGCAGTTCAGGAATTAATGGTGATACTAATGCAACCAAGGAATATGTCAGATAATAGATGGCTCCAGCTCCTGAATTATTTTATCTTTTTACTTTTTCAGATGGCGGCACCATCGTTATCCAGGATACGGGCGTCATCCCTGACGTTGCCCTCGTCCTCATCCTTCATGCCCCATTGGGTTTTGGTTCTTCCCTCATGCTGTCTCTCACATCTGTTTCTTGCTTTGCAACCAACTGCCACTTTAAAACCCCGGATAAGGGGCTTGGGTCTAGGCTTCAGATTAACACACTCGCCCTGTGGTACATAGATAGGAATTATGTTAACCTTTAGCAGAGGGGAATGAGGTGGTAGCTGGGCTGGTGGCAACCCACATAGGAGTCAGGTCCCCAGGGATTCATCCTCAACTCCCAAGATGTCACTTCATAATCTTGGCATTTTCTTTAAAATCACAAAAACGGAGAGCAGGGGGCAAAACAAACAGAGAAAAACATTCAAGTATGGAGAAAGAAATGTTTTCCCATCTCCCTACCCAATAATTTCCTCTAGTCACAGGTGACTTTATTGTGAAAACAGCATCTATGTATTTCCCGGTTAGGTGTCAGAACTGAGAAAGTGCAAGCTGGTTAGACATGAAATCAATATTCTTTGATTCAGCCTCAGCTCTTCATCGTGGCACTTTCCCCCTTCATCTCTTACAAGAAGGCAATGCGAAAGGAAAATCAGAGTTTTCTCTAATTAAGGGTAAGGAATGATTTTTAGCTTTTTGATATTCAAGATTTTCAAAGAACTCAGGGTTGGGTAAAATATTTCAGCCACTCATATCCTGATTTCATAAGGTAACATACCATCAAAATCTTGTTTTATTAATTTGTACACCATCAGAAAAGTAGCATCATTTAATAAGTGTATTAAACAAAGGCCCAGCACTATTATGTAAAAATCTCCTTGGATGGATGAATGGGACTATACGTTTTTCCCAGTAGTTCATCTAGAGGAATATTCTTTGAAGGGGGAGGAAGGGCATGGAGAGGGAGGGAACCACTTTCCTACTGATAGCCATTATTCTCCTCTAACATAAGCATTTCTACATTTCTTGTTTTTGACATTACAGAGAAAAATCCAGGAATATGTAATCTTAGTAATTCCTTCTTTTTGTCTTGAAAGAAATGCATCCAGTATTATGGGGAAGAATTGTATCATGTGCAATTTATGTTTGAAACAGAGGTACGCTATTTTTAGGCTATTTAGCACATGAAGATAGAAATAGAGAAAACTGGAACTTATTAACTTATTTAGAAAAGAAATCTTTTTTATTAAGTTCCTTTAAAATGTTTAAATATCTGAACTGTTTTTCCACTTTGAGAGTACAGGGAAAGAAAAGGAAAAATTAAGGAAGGATAAAATATACATATTTAGCACCTCAGGAATTGTATATAAATCACCTAGAAAAAAAGGATTTGTTTCTCTCAATTTAATTTATGCCCTACATTTTAGGAGCACCTCTAGTGCATGAAAAGGGGTGGAGGAGGGACACACATACATTTATTAAATAAACACTCATCGGGTACCTGCTATGAGCCTGGTACTACACAGCTAATGTATTTTGCCTTTTAATGTTGAGTAGTCCTTGTATCAGAAAGGAAAACATCTGCACGTCTTTGGGTGTTTTTATGTCCCAGCTCTTAATAAATCTATATAGTATGTTTTTCTGTTCTAATATTCCATCTCGCTGAATAAAGGGTTCTACAGCTTGGGGAGAAATCGGTCTCAAAAGTGACCTTAACACCCCATCTCTCCCCTTACAGATGGTAAGTGTCCAACATCCTTCCAACAGTGGTACAAAGAAAGTGTTTTAAAAATAAGATCAATATACTTCAACCCTCTTGGGATTCTAGGCTGTACAATCACTGCGATGGTGCCTCCCCCACTCCAGGCTTTCGGTCTTGTCCCACTGCTTTGTTCCCCGCATCAGGGACAACATGCTTGTGGAGAAGTTTGATTTCCCTGCCTGGGTTCTATCATGTCCTGCTTCCCTGACCTGACTTTGATGCTTCCCTGTGTTGTGGTGAATTGGAGTGACAAGAGCAAGGAGTTATTGCTTCTAAGCAGAGTAGGCTGTCTGAACCTTTAACCCACTGGTGCAAAGAGCAATCATGTTTACTCACAGTGAGGAAAAATGGAGACACTTGAAACCTCATCAGGAAAAAAAAAAAGAAAGTTAACAGGGGGATTGAATTACAAGCTCACTAAAAACCAGTTAGCACTGTGTTTGGGCTCATCTCTCTTTTGGCTATTTTGTGAAAAAAATATTTCAACTTAAGAAAATAAAATCCAGTGATAATTCCCATTTGTCATAAATTGTTCCAAAGCCCAGAATAATATAGAACATTTCCCAATTCATTTTACCAATACAGCATCACACCGATACTAAACCAGAGAAAGAAACAGAAGGGGTGTGACAGTTTGAGATTATTCTATGAATCCCCAAAAGAGAAAAGACTGTATAAACTAATCTATTCCTCTGGGTGTGATACCCTTTGATTATATTGGATTGATCAAATTACCTGTTAAGATGGCTTTGAGGGCTTTCTTTGACTCAACTACACCAGCAGGGCATGACTCAGGTTGAGTCTCCACGCCCTTAGCGGTTCTGATATAAGACAAAAACTCACTTGAGAGAGACACACGGGAAAAGAGAGCTCTGTCATTTTTGATCCTGCCATGTGACAGAAAGAAGAAGGTTCAAACAGCTGAAGCCCCGGGGAGAGATGAGACATTTTGCCTGATACCTTACAACTGAGACTGGGAAGAAAGCAAAACAACCGAGACTGATATACGAGGCCCAGAAAGAAACAAGCCCTATGCCAGGAAAGGGAGGATTACAGGATCACTTAAGCAAGAAGCCTCAAGAGGCTGGGCTCACAGAGTCTGAGGAGGAAGAGGAAGAGGAAGCCCAGAGGGGAAGGCAGAGACCAGCCAGCCGTCGGCACCATCTTGTGTCAACACTTGGCAACTGGCTTTGGTGAGAAATCAACCTTGAGTTGGAATTTTTATGGCCTTGGGACTGTAAGCTTTTATCCCAAGTAAACACCCTTTAAAAATGCCAACAGGGTACTTTGCATCAGCAGCCCTTTGGCAGACTAATACAAGGGGGTAGGGCTGAAAAATGACAGTACAATCCCATTTATAATTACAGACTCAAAAATTCTCAGATAAAACCTAACCAAGTGGGAAGTGGACATGGCTCAACTAGTAGCGTGTCTGCCTACAATATAGGAGGTCCAGGGTTCGAACCCAGGGCCTCCTTACCCATGTGGTGAGCAGGCCCACGTGCAGTGCTGCTGTGCTCAAGGAGTGCCGTGCCACGCAGGGATGCCCCTGTGTAGGGGTGTCCCATGTGCAAGGAGTGTGCCCTGCAAGGAAAGCTGCCTCGCGCAAAAAAAAAGAAAAAGCACAACCTGCCCAGAAGTGGCACCGCACACATGGAGAGCTGATGCAGGAAGATGATGCAACAAAAAGAGAGACACAGATTCCTGGTGCCACCGAGAATACAAGTGGACACAGAAGAACACACAGCAAATGGACATAAGAGAGCAGACAACATGGGATGGGGGAGGAGAGAAATAAATAAAAAATAATAAATCTTAAAAAAAAAAACAAACCTAACCAAGTGATCTTAGCACTAAATTAAAAAGCTGTATTCCATGGCCAAGCAGGTTCTATTCCAGGAGTGCAAGGGTGACTTAATATAAGGAAAACTATTGATATAACAGTTCTCAAGTCTGTTAGATTGAACCCTAAATCAATGAAATGCTAATAGGTGTTTGTGATGGTTAGGCTAATGTGTCAATTCAGCCAGGTAATTGTGTCCAGTTGTTTGGTCAAGCAAGCACTGGGCTAACTGTAATACAAGGGCATTTATGGACTTTAGTCACCATTGACTTTACTGCAGTGATAAGTCATAGATGCATGATTACAAGTACATCAATCAGGGAGATTGCCATCAGCAATGAGTGACGCTTTATCCAATCAGTTGAATGTCTTAAAAGGGGAAGCAATTCCAGCATTGAGTGAGAATTTCCCAGCTCATCTTTGGACAGCCAACGACTCCCAGAACTTGTCAAGAACCTTCATTGAACTTTCATTGGCGGCCCTGATTGCAGCCTGCCTGTGAAACCTGGACTTGTACATCCCCACAGTCATGTGAGAGACTCTTATAAAATTGCATACTATTGACTGATCTCTCTTGTTGATTTTGTTTCCCTAGAGAACCCTGACTAATGCAGTGTTATAAGAGGGACGAAACAGGTAAGGTTTGGAATTGGTGGGTTTAACAAAGTTAACTGAATTTCTTGATTGCAGAATTTCTCAGCATCTTTCATTTGTTGATGAGCTAATATATCTCCACAAAGAGAATTTATCACCACCTGACATCACAGAGATTTGTTTACTTTCTTTCTCTTCCCATTAAGACTGTAAATTCCATGAGTGTCATTTATTTGGTTAATCTTTCTTTTATTCCTCTTTATTTAGTCTGAGTATTTCTTGAATTCATTGTTCATTTTGACTAAATCATTCTATGTGTGACTATCTTATTTATGCCAGCATATTCACACTCAGATTGTATCTACCTCATTGACTTGAGTTGGGCTTGCTCTTTTAAAAAGAAGTTGTACTAATAGGGCACTAAAGCTCCGAGTAAAAACCATATTTTAATTGGAGTTCTTCACAGGTGTATGAAAATTCCCATTTGTGTCAACTGATTGGTATATTTAGGCATATCACAGAATTTCTTATGAAGGAAGTAGTTTAGAAGGACTTGTCACCAGCAGTAGGCTGGCTGCCAGAGATAATCAGGCAAATGCTATGCTTGGTTGGGGCATTCAGAGGGCCACGTAATGTACAAGACTGCCAAGTTAGAATGAGAGCCATAAAGAAAGGCTGTGAAGGTTGTCTCCTGGACAAGGGTCTTGGGTGGGGGTAGGGGTAATCTTGAGGCAAGTGGAGCCTGAAATCTAGCCTGCACTCCCCTTGCCAAGACTTGGGCCCTGGCTCTGCTTGCATCTGCCCAGAAAAAGAGGTGACTTTCAGTAATACCTCCACCTAGATAGGGCATCTTTATTTTACATCGCACACAAAGGCTAGGGTTGTGCCAGTAGCAGCCTTGATCATAATGGGGACTTCCTTTTTTTAGAATTTTATTTATTTATTTCCCCTTCCCCTTGTCTGTTCTCCGTCTATTTGCTGCATCTTCTTCTTTGTCTGCTTCTGTTGTTGTCAGTGGCACGGGAATCTGTGTTTCTTTTGGTTGCGTGATCTTGTTGTGTCAGCTCTCCATGTGGGCAGTGCCATTCTTAGGCAGGCTGCACTTTCTTTCACGCTGGGCGACTCTCCTTATGGGGCACACTCCTTGCGTGTGTGGCTTCCGTACGCGGGGGACACCCCTGCGTGGCACGGCACTCCTTGCGCGTATCAGCACTGTGCATGGGCTAGCTCCACACGGGTCAAGGAGACCCAGGGTTTGAACCGCAGACCTCCCATGTGGTAGATGGACACCCTAACCACTGGGCTAAGTTTGATTCCCAGGACTTTCTTCTTTAGTAAATTAACCCCTAGTT
Source organism: Dasypus novemcinctus (assembly GCF_030445035.2). Taxonomy (NCBI): domain Eukaryota; kingdom Metazoa; phylum Chordata; class Mammalia; order Cingulata; family Dasypodidae; genus Dasypus; species Dasypus novemcinctus. Next base: position 51,744,268 of record NC_080681.1, read on the forward strand.
TAGAAGTCAGAGAGAAAATGAAATCAGAGACTCCACATCTATAACTTTTGTTGTCAGTGAGTGGAAAAAGAAAGATGCTGGGAAAAGCAGTCCTAATTTGCAGCGAGGAGAAACAAAATGATGCATTGCAATAAATCTCAATAAGCTTAGTAAAACTTTTTTTTTTAATACAATGAGACCAAGTAAGATCAATCCTGGAAATATTACTTTAAGAAAGACTCTTGAATAAACTTATACCAAAAATTAAATTTGGTAGGAATGGTGATAAGAAATGTTTCACTATTCATTAACTTATACATTTAATGAGGTGCTTCCCAGTGTCAATAAGTTACAGGAAAATAGGAGGAGGTCAGAGTTTGTATGAGGAGACAGCATCTTGTGCTACAGTAGAGGTCCAAACAGATTTTTGGTTGTTTAGAGAAGGAAGTGGCCAACTTATTTGGGAATATAAGAGAAAGTATTCAATAGAAGGTGACACATCATCTGGGTATTAAAGTATGAGCAGGAGTTTGCCTGTTGGATGAAAAGAGAGAGCATTCTCAACAGGATAAGTATATGAAAAGAGAAGTTAAGTAGCATGGTACATTCAGGGAATGGTGAGAGGCTTAGTGTCACCACACCGTAGAGATAATGGAGGGGCAGGAAATGAAGCTAAAGAGTTAGATTTTAAAAAGCTGAACTGTAAAAATGCCTTCTTTGTTAATGTCTTTGGACTGTATCTTTTAAACTACAACTTAAAGAGCCAGCAGAGGTTTGTTAACAAAAGTAATGTGATTATATTTTTATAATAATAAATATATATAGATTATGAACTTAATTTTGGAAATCTTGGTGATAGACCAACCAGAAAGGAGACCCAGTTAAGACATAATGAGCACAAAGACTAAGGTGTGATGAAGGATAAAGAGAGGCCAGAGCTGAGAAGCATTCCTGAGAAATAGCAACATGGATGCATGAAGATGCAAGAAAGGGTTAACCTTGATTTCTAATTTGAAAACTAGGTGGGATGATGACACCATAAAGGACATAGAGAATCAAGAAGCCAAGTTTAGGGTGTAAGATAAGAGTCTACTTTGGATGTTCTATATTTGAGATGCCTCTAAATGCCAGTTTGGAAAGTACCAAGAAGAATTTAGATTATACGTATGGAGAAGTCAAACCTGGATAGAGAGATCTTGAAATCATATTAGAGATTTCAGGGGAGGATAAGGATCAAGAGAAAAGGAACCAAAACGCGTCTCTAAGGAATACTAATATCTGATGTGTGGGCAGGGGGTGACGGGCCAAAGAAAGAGATGAAGACACTGTCAGAGCTGCCACGTGATACTAAGATTATTTTTATGCCCTCTCCCCATCTCTCATAGAGAATATTTAAATTATGGATAGTGTTCTTTTCATTAAGATTTTTAGAATAGAAAAATACAACAAACCTACTAGTCAAATTAGGTACTAACTTATGAATTTCTAAGAGTGGGTATGATGTCCAGCATTTCCTGAAGATATTTGATTACAGAACCCTTAACACCTGATGTTTCATAGAACATATTTTGGAAGACAGTACACTACATACTTTTAGTAATCTTGTGTTCTTTATGTCACAGAAATTAAATTGAAAGTTTCATTTAAAACAAAGTACTTTTGCCTATTAGAAATAAAATACTGAAATGGTAAGTTTCCATTATTCAAACATTCAGCAATTCTTTCAAACAATTGTGACTTTGCAAACTGGGATGTTTATAGACCCAAATCAAGTTTTCTCCTATGCATTTGGCCTTTCATTTCCCATTTCATTTTTTCCCACATTTACATTTGTTATTGTGTTTATAAGTCCAAAGAATAATAAATTACCAAGCATAAGAGAGACAACATTGTCAATTCAGACCCCAGTCATCCTCACCCCTGTCTTCCCAGCAGGGATACTTGTTCTATGAGCTTTGGATTTTGGATTTATTACTCTTCTCGCCCCGCCCCCCGCCCTGCCCCCCCCCCAGGATAGTTTTACTGTACAAGCATGTGACGACAAACAACATATTACATGGCTTTGTAAGGATTTCAACTGTATATAACTGACATCATTTTGCATGTATTTCTCAGTGACTTGCCTTTTTCTCCAATGTTTTGTTTGTAAGACTCATCCCTGTCAATGCTGCGGCTGCAGTTCCTTCATTTTCTTACTACCACAGTAAAATCCACTGTACAAATACATAACAAATCAAGGAATATTTGAGATGTTTCAAGTTTTCTCTTTGCTCTTGCAAACACTGCCACTATGAACATTTTCAAACACCTGTTCTAGTGTTCCCCTAGAGAAATATCTAGGAGTAGAACTGCTACATGGAACGGTGAGCAAATGCTCAACTAGAGGGTAATTCCAAATCATTTTCCAAGGGGTTGGGGCTAATTTATGCCCCTGTCGACTGCATATAAGAGCTCCTGCAGAAAACCATATTCAGCAATACTTATGTTTTTCAGACTTTAAAACTTTTGCCAATCTGGTGGATGCAAAACGGTGTTTAATTGTGATTCAAATTTGCATTACCCAGATTACTAATGAGGTTGACAATCTTGTCACATGTTTATTAGTTATTCCTGTGCACTCCTTCTATGAAATGTCCATTCAGGTTTTTTCCTTATTTTTGCCAATGGACTCCTGTCTGTCTGCTTCTTAATGACTTTCCAGGAGTTTTGTATGATTGTGCCTTTGTGTGTGTCTTACAAGTATTTTCTCCCACTGTGGCTTGTCTTTTTACTTTTTCTTTCTTTGAAGCTTTAAATTTGAATGTAATCAAATGTATCAAATTTTTCAGATGCAATCAAATGTGTCAAATGCTTTTTGGACTGTCATTGAGATATCCATCTCTAATATGATATTGAATTTAAGATCCTTCAAAAAGTTCATTATTTGGACTTGTCTTAAAACTTAACACTACAAATCTGTTATACTATTTTAGTATTCTTAAACTAACAATTTACAAACAAAAGTTATTGGAAGGTCTCAGGTGTATTTTTGTGCCTTTCCTATAGGTAGTCTCCTTCCTGGCGGTCCATGCACCTCAGATTTACCCATGTGAATATATTTTTCTCACCCATACTCTTTCATAATTCCCTCCCCTTCACTCACACCTTTTTTTTTTTTTTTTCTTTTTCCACACACATCTCCCATTCTGCCTCCCAACTGAAGAGTTCCATAGTTCTGATGCTAGTGAACTGGCTCCATAAGCCTTTCTCACTTTGACTTTTTCCTGTGTGCTATAGGCAATCCTTAACCAAGCTGTCTCTTTCTCATTTTTCTCAAATCCTTTTTCTCTTCCCAGAAGTCCCATTAACATCCTCTTTCTCTCAAGTGATGACCTCACATCCTACTTAGCAGTTAGAGACTCCCCAGTAAAACCTCAGAGAAATTTCTCCCTCCCTGTCTTCCCCACCTCCCCTCAACTTTTCTAAATGGAAAAAGGATACCTCTTTCAAGACTCAGTGCTCTGGATTTTGCCCCAGCGGGTTCCGGCTAGATCTCCTCTTAGAGCCTGGGCATCTCCCCCTCCTTAGGTATGACTGACACACATCTCTTCCTCAGCTCCGTTACTTTTCGCACTGCTTTGCTAATTTCTTCATTTCTCATTGCCATTCCTTCCACATCTAGGGCCAGTAGCCTCTGCCCCATCATACTCAAGGTCATGGACTTCAGCTGACTTTCTAAGGAGACAGGTTTGAATCCTGGATCAGTCACTGACTGGTTGTTCCATCTGGAGGACAAAGCCATGGAAACTCTTAGCCACAATATCTTTGTAAATAGGTATTCCTACCTCATCAAGTTATTGTGAGGATTAAATAAAACATACCAGCACATGGTAGGAATTCTACTCGTATAAATTCTCCTTTAGCCTTTAATTTAATTGGATCTTTATTAAACTTCTCTTCCAATTTTGAAAAATAAATTTCTATTGCTTCCTGAGTTAATGGTTTAAATACTTACCTCATAATTACCTCTTTTTAAGCAAGACCTAATGCCCTAAATCCTTTTTTCATCTGAAAATGACTGCACATTTCCCTCAAATGATCTCATTTTATTTAAGTCTATTTATCTGGAGTTATATTTCAATGTGTACTAGAAAATAAAAAGCAAGACAGTCCTGAAGTTAGTGAATTTTAATATGCTGTCTTCCTGAAAGACTTTTTAGGTGGTATTTTGACCTCAGTGCATCTTGTCCATTTTTCAGACCATTTCCAGGAAATTTTTCAGTGAAATGGGATTGGGAAAAGTACATTAGACAAATGGCTTCTGAAGTAGTGCTCTAATTTAATTATTACAGCAAATCCATATTCATAAATTGAAAGTTGGCAAAAAATGTTGCTTTGATGTATTTATTTTATAATAACCTTGACATGTTTTAAAATGTACCAGACATCTTCAAACTTAGCACAGTGCATTATTGGCACAGTGAAAGAGCCACAGAGGTGAAATCAAATTTATATACTGGCTGACGGAGGAGCTGGCATGGATGCAGATCCAAGATGTTTTTGGACAGAAAGGGGCACAAAGACATGTAAAGGGACCCTGGCTTATCCATTCTCATGTCTCTAGCTTCTGTCAAAGTGTATGCGCTCAGGGAGGGTATTAGAAAAAGGTAGGACTGAATAATGGTTGTGAGCATGAAATATGACTCTTCATTTGAGAACAGTGAAGGTGATCTCATTTTTAGACTTGTCTACCTTTAAGCTTTGCTCTAAAATAGATTTTAATTTCTGACTATTTCTCTTTTCCCACTTAGATCAGTTTTTTCTCTGTAGAGACTAAACACAGTGGACAGATATTCTTAAAATTGTATTCATGATCATAATCTTATTGATATCCACTACCCAAATTCATAAAATATGATGGTGAATGGAAGCATTTATGCATATTTTCTAAATAATGATCCTCCACACACACACAAGCCAAAATTGGGGAGGATAAAATAATCAGGCAACCCCGTTTTTTCTAAATTACTTGGATATTGCAGATAAGCTTGATTCTAGAATGAATTATACCTGATTTTTCATATTTACACAGCATTTGTCTTCTTCTAAACATGAAATATTTACTCTACTAATAGTTGCTTTTCAATAATCTCATACTCTAAAACTGGAAATATTAAAGCAATCTTATGAACATTTCAATTATCTGTAGGTATGAGAGTTATAAAATAGGACTATTTTAATGTGCACAGCTAATGAAAAAATCAATTATAAGTATTAATGGTATCTCTTCTATCAAATATTATGGAACTTAATAATCATAGCAATGCAATGAACCTATGGCCATGAAAAAATAGATGCAAATATTAATAATACTAAAAAAGATAGATTACTTTTGAAGAAGAAACTTTTCAATACTCCTAAGTTTCATCATGTTATTTTCTCTTTCCATGAAAAACAGAAATGCAGTAAGAATTAGTGAGGTATATTTAGACTTCATATACTTTAGTCAGAAATTTATTTTTATGTAGGTATAGCACACAGTATATTGTAGACATTGGTATTATTGAAGAATGCTCTAATTGTTCCCCACTTAAACATTTAGTGAAAAGAAGCCTTCTCTTCTGGTCTAACAGACGCTTACCATTTATTTTTAATTTGTGAAGTCTTTATGGCAGGAACGAGCAGTAAGGCTCTGTGCTTGTCTATAAAGCACACCTGAATCATGGGTATAAAAGAGATCAGTGGAAGGATTAGTGGAGGTTTGAAAAGATATTTGACTTGTCCCCATTATTGAATACAGTGGAAAAGACACACACACAAAAGGATCTCTGATACAGAAAGACTACAATATAATTACAATTCATATTTCTCTCCCCAGGTCTTACCATCCGTTTAAATTCTGAGAATATAAACAACAATTTGCAAAACACTTTTACTTGGCAGCTTGGCAGGCCCTGCCTTTGTTTCCCTGAGGCCACTCATCCTTCTGAAAGTCTTGGATGCCATAGGGTGTGCAGAAGGACATGAATGGGCAGGATCTGGTCCTCTGGAGGCTTCCTGGTACCCTGATCTTGAAGAATCTGCTGTCTTGGTTGGGAAAACATTTTATTTTATTATGTACACTAGTTATGGCCAGGAATGACTAAGACTGGGACATGGTAGAGAGGAGGATGCATTGCCAGAGAGCAAAGAGCTTGAGTAAAAGCATCAAGTTAAGAATGACTCAGAAGAAAGAGCACATACCTCAGGGCTCCAATCTCAGCCATGAAACTTATTAGCAATTTGAATTTGACCCCATCACTCAATCTCTTGGAGCCTTAGTTTCCTCTTAAGTAAAATAATAAAAATACAGGAGCCATCTACTCACTAATAGTTTAGGTTCTGAAAAGCTTTTTGGAGGTCCATTTGCTTATTAAGTCCAAAGTAATCAATTTTTGAACTTCTATCAAAATGGCAGTCTGAGCTGGTTCTAAAGTTTTAATCCAGTCATATTCTTGTCCTTCTTATTGTTATTTGGGGTGCTGTTTTTCAAAATAGTCTTTTTGCTACATTGAAAATCTGAAGAGGTAGATAAACAAACTCCTACACCCAACCACAAATGATGCTCCAAATAAGCAGAGGGAGTGTTCACAGCTCCAATAGCTGCTTTCCATGCCTAACCCAGAGTTGAACAGTTTTCCAACCTATGGAATCATCCTTGGCATAGGAAAGCAGGTTTTTCAGCAGCTGTTTCACCATGCTTCTCAAACCATACCTGGCCACTCCTGAGTTAATGTAGAGTGGGGTGTGAATCTCAAGACACAACATCTAATGTATAAGACATATAGCTTTCTTAATTTTTATTTTGAGCTCCCATTTGGGCTGGTTATACAAATGCAATCTCAATTATCTTTGGGTCTTTTCAGTCAACTCAGGGTCTCCTCTTTCCTTATCTGTTGGTGTGCATATATGCTATTGGGGGCTTATGTGGTGGCATCTGATCCTTGGTTGTCACCTTGGGACATGGTGGAATCCACCCAGATATCCCTTTGCCATTTTGGGCTTTGGCCATTGGTCCATGCAGCTGACAAGAAGGAAACCCTTCATCCTTTTCTCTCTCAGATACTTTTGAGCCCCTCTGGAATGTATGGGAAATGTGCTTGCTTGACATGCCACATGGTATGTAGAGCTGAGTAGCAGTTTGATATGGTTTATGAATTCCAAAAATAGATATGGGATTATGTTTGTAAACTGGTCTATCTGAGGTTTCACTTTTACTTGATTAAATTATGATTAGGGCTTTGATTGGGTCATGTCAGTAGAGTGTTGAGATAAAAGAGATGGTAAAGGACAGAGTTGAGAGTTTCAAGCTGGAGCCCTGGAAGTAAACACACAGGAGAACACAGAGGAATAGAGACAGCTCCATAGACATGGCAGAGGCACCTTGGAAGAGCGATGAACCATTCATCTGACAGTCTACAGCTGACCTTGTAGAGAGAATCAAGCCTGAGCCCAGAGAGAATAGTGCCCCTAGGAGAGAGACAAAGCCTAGAGAACCTGATGGCCTATAGCTGATATTGGAAGAAGCTGGACCCAGAGAACCTTAAGAGGAAGAGGAAGGCCAAATGGTGGCAGCCATCTTGCTCCAACATGTGGCAACAGACTTTGGTGAGGAAAGTAACTTATGCTTTATGGCTGGGTAACTGTAAGCTTCTACCTCAAATAAATACCCTTTAGAAAAGCCAACAGATATCTGGTATTTTGCATCAGCACCCCTTCAGCTGACTAATACAGATTGTCTTGGGTTTTTCTGCCTAGTTGTTCCTTCCAGCCATCACTATCAACTCCACCATTTGCCTTGCTGTAAAGTGACTAAAACATCCATTTCCAAGAAATCTGTTGGTATGTAGGTACAGAGTATGAGAAAGTTCTGTCCTGGGGCCCTGCAGGTTGCCATCATCAGTACAAGGTAAGAGTAAGAGTTTATTTGGTGGCTGTGATGCAAGGAGGGCTGCCCTGCCCTGCTCACTCACACACCAGCAGACTGCATTCCCTGGATCATTTTAATAGGATAAGTTATTATGTTTCAAAAATCCAGTGTTAAAATTCATCCTCATGGAGAATTAACTCATTCAGCATAGATTATCAAGCCAGACTGCTTGGGTTCATTCCTGGTTCCATCCTTCACTAACTTTGTGGCCATGGTTTGTCTGTGCCTCAGTTTTCTCATCTATAAATAGGGATGAAAATAACAGCCGTGTGAGGGTCATAAGGCTATTGTAAAGAGACACTGAAATGATGTATTTGGAGTCCTTAGAACATTACCTACTGTATAGTATGAGCTATACAACTATTTTGTGGCAATCATTAGATGAATCATACTCTAATAAAAACTCTAAGAAAATGGAAGAGAGAATAATTTCTTTGTCTGGAATGTTAGGTGGGCAATGAGGGGCAATCTGAGCCCTTGAGAGTTCTGGTTGTTGTTTGCAAGGAGAGAAGTATAAGAAGCAGGAGAGAGTTGAAGACAAATCCCGTATTTTATAATTTGCAAAAAGTGCCATGATACGGCAGAGGACCTGGTTATATGTCTTTAAGTAAGCTGTGTTAGACAAATTGGTCATCAGTGGGTTTTACAAGTAAGAAGTGATGTGGAGTCTATGTGTGCGTGAGTGGGGGCTGTGCGTACGGGAGAATTCTTCAGTTACAGGGCAGGGCACTCACTCACATCGTCACCAGGGCCTGGCACACGGAAATCAAGCAGCATGTTTACTGAATAAATGAAGAAAAGAAAAACCAATGTATGATTACTCAAATTGGAAATACCTAGGCTCTCTGCTATTCACTTGGAAGCCCTAAAAGTTCTGGGTCAGAGTTACTTGGGTAGGTTTCCGACACCAATCAAATGGGGAAACTAGTGAGTAGAAAACTGCCAGCATCCCCTTTGCTTAATGCTTTTAGACACATCCTAACTGGATCTTTTTTTAACCTTTTTTAATGTCCTCAGAAATCTTTTAGGCTAGTAAATATCTCTGAAAACATAGCAGTAGTTAGAAGGAAGGAAGAAAAAAAAACCTTTTAAACCATCTCTTAAAATGAGGTCAAGGCTAATTATAAGCTAACAAGTATAAACATGTTCAATCAAAATTGAATTTAGGTCTAAAGAGACCATTGGCAGTATCCCATACTTGTCTTTATGTACAGAGCCCCGGATTGTGGCTGGCTTTGTATCTGATCTATTGATAGCGGCAGTCAGAACAAATGAGCTGATGTATGAAATACAGGGGGAAAAGGTCCTGGGATAATTTTATTTTGATTTTTGATGGGTTAATCGGACTAGTAATTCACTTAATTGCTATCCTTTTCTCAATATATGTGGCTTTAGTTTATGAAATGAATGTTGGGTGAATTTCTTGAAATAAAAAATTTGATAACTGCCATGTTTCTGACAAATGTTAGTAGCAATGCAAGAAGGTACAGATTTGTCCATGTTGAATTTTTTGGAATTAGAAGTGAAGGTTAGTCCAAGAATATTTTTTTTTTTTTCAGTTAATGCTAAACTACACATTATGTCTTCTTTCTATTTACTCCCACACTCCTTTCCTAGGATACTTATCAAGCAACTACCATGTGCCACAAATTGGGTTAAAAGTTGAAGCACCAGTGATGCTCCCCTGCCAAAATTGCAACCCTTCTGCAATCCAAAACCTCCCCAAAAACAATGCCAAAAAAATAAATGATTAAAAAAATACATAAATACAAAAATAAAAAGTAAAAATTAATAAAAATAAAAATTTTTTATTTGTCTTTCTTCCCTGTAAGATCTGTTATCTTTAAGTACAGTGACAATTTCTTCTGTATATTCCCCCAGTTCTTATTCTTTCACTTTATTTTTAAAGAAGCTTTAGGTTACACAAAAGTCACAGTGAAAATATAGGGGATTCCCCTATACCACATGCCCACGTCTTCTCACATTTTCCCCTACTGATAACTTCTTATATGAGTATGATACATTTGTTATAATTGATGAACAAATATTAATGCATTGTTACTAATCATGGTCAATGGTTTACATTATGGATTACACTTTGCACATACAGTTTTCTAGGTTTTGACAAAATTTATAATGGCCTGTATCCACCGTTGCAAGATCATGCAGAACAATTTCAACGCCCTAAAATGGCCCTATGTTCCATCTATTCTATCCTCCCTTCCCCCTCCCCCTAGGGCCTATGGTAACCACTAAGTTTCAATTTTTGAAGAATAAGGTTCATAGTTACATGCATTAATATTGAGGACTTGACATTTTGGTCTGTTTTTTTCTTTCTTTCTTTTTTCAGATTCTTGCCCTTCTAATTGAGAACATAACAGTACTCCCCAAGATGTGAGTTGAATATTTTCCTGTTTATTGTGTGGTTCTCCACCCACTGAGATAACACACTATGACAAGTTGAACATTTTCATAGTCCATATAAGCATGCCCCAGGTGTGTCCTACACCAAATATCCCCCCACCCCCAATGCCTTCTACCACTAACCCTCCCATCATATTTGCCAAAAGAACATTCCCATCAATATAGTTTTTAACCGCAGACCTACAAATCCTCAGAGTTCACCTGCTCCTGCAGCTCTCTCCCTGGTTCCATGGGTAGGCCAACCCGACCCACCTACCCTACTCCCCCTCACAATCCAGTGGTGGTGATTGCGGATGTGTGGGGAGGGGAGCACTTGAGGCATGTCTTTATAGAACATGAATACGTTCAAGTGGTCATGGAGTATTGGCTCCATGGATGGAAACACAAAATACACAAAAGAAAATTGAATTTCCATCCTGGGAAGTCCTGCTACATTCTCTAATAGAGCAGCAAGAATCCCTAGAGGGAAGTGGACTTGGCCCAGTGGTTAGGGCGTCTGTCTACCACACGGGAGGTCCACGGTTCAAACCCCTTGACCCGTGTGGAGCTGGCCCATGCACAGTGCTGATGTGTGCAAGGAGTGCTGTGCCACACAGGGGTGTCCCCCGCATAGGGGAGCCCCATGCGCAAGGAGTGCGCCCTGTAAGGAGAGCCGTCAGTGCAAAAGGAAGTGCAGCCTGCCCAGGAATGGCACCGCACACACTGAGAGTTGACACAGCAAGATGATGCAACAAAAAGAAACACAGATTCCTGTGCTGCTGACAACAACAAAAGCAGACAAAGAAGAAGACGTAGCAAAGAGACACAGAGAACAGACAACTGGGGCTGGGGTGGGGGAAAAGGGAGAGAAATAAATAAATAAAAATAAATCTTAAAAAAAAAAAAAAAGAATCCCTAGAGTACATGGGCAGTACTTAGTGAAGGAAAACAGACCAATATGCTGGGCCCTTGATATTGATGCTTGTACTTATGAACCTTGTTCTTGAGAAATTGAAACTTAGCTTAGTATTATATATTGCCTAAGAGTTACCTCCTGAAAGCCTCCTTGTTGCTCAAATGTGGCCTCTCTCTAAGCCAAACTCAGCATATAAACACACCTCCTTCCCCCCCAGGCATGGGTCATGACTCCTGGGGATGAGCCTCTCTGGCCTGAGAGATTACAGCCAAGCATTAACTAGCTATGCATTTGTAAAAAGACCTTGAACAAAGGGGGAACTATTAAATACAAATGATTTTTTATGGCTAACAGATTTCGAAGTGAGTCAGGAGGTCATTCCAGAGGTTAGGCTTACACACATCTCAAGAGGATCTCATCGAATGCCACAGTAAACAGTGGGGCTCCTGAGGGATCTAGAGACATATAGACACTATAGGCAGGGCAAAGGATCTCATGAATTCAGCATCCTGTCAGTGGGTCTTACCTTGGAATGTATGTTCCCCAAGGTAATAGAGTTAAATTCATTTATAATTTACCTACACATGGCTCTTCTGTCCCTCTTATTTGAATCTATAATTAGCACTATACCCATTATGTATTTGTACCTCAGACTTAAATCAACTGGCTGCTCATTTGCTGGTTGAGCCCTGAACCTCCGTGGAGTTGCAGCCAACACCCACTCTCCAGTTCATCAGACTCACCCATGACAATTAACAAAATAATGATGATGGACAATGCCCATCCCCAAAAAACAGAGAGTATTTCCAAGCAAGACTGTTCTATCCATCTGCCCTGTGGGATCTAAGTCCCCTTTCAATTAGAGACAGATTGAGGAATGAACAAATATAAGGTGGGAATGTGACTATGGACTAAAGTAGACATATTATTCTAACAATGGAAGAACTTGTAACATTGATATAAAGGCAGTGGCTACCAGGGATTCTGAGGGGAAAGAGAGGGAGGAATAGGCATAACATGGGGTTTTTTGGGGACATTGGAATTGTTCTGAATGACAATGCAATGACAAATACAGGCCATTATACATTTTGTCAAAACCCATAAAAATGTGCAGTGGAAAGTGTAAACTATAATGTAAACCACCTGCCATGGTTAGTAGCAATGCTTCAGTATGTGTTCATCAATTGTAACAAATGAACCACACTAATCAAAGATGTTAATGAGGAAAAGTGTGTGTGTGGGGAGGGAGCGGGGTTTATGGGAGTCCCCCTATATTTTCCATGTATCATTTATGGACTCTAAAACGTCTTTAAAAATAAAATAAAATTTGAAAAAGTTGAAGCACCGAATCCTGTGGTAGAAGATGGATTTTGGGTAACAACAAATATGAGAATATTCTCTCATGAAGTATAACAAGTATAGAATACTAATATAGGGTGTTAATAACTGATGGGTTGGGGGAAAAATACACCAAATGTAAGATATTGTTATAGTTAGTAGTAGTATTTTGATTATGCTCTTTCACAGTTTGTAAGAATTGTTTCACAACAATGCAACATATTGGTGGTGGGGCAATGTATGGGAGCCCTGTATGATGATCTGAATGTTCGTTTTGTATGTTACAACTTTTATTATACACTTATTGTTTATTATGTTCATGTATGAATGATAAACTTCAATTTTTAAAAGTTTAAAAAAAGAGCTAAAGCTTATTGCAGATAAATTGAATGTGGTCTCTGCCTTAGAAACTAACTGTCTAACTGGGGAGACAGGCTCTTGAACAAATAGTTGTAATTCCACATGATAAGTAAAATAAAAGAGTCATGAATAAGTTATTATGGAGTAAGTAATTAATTCTGCTTGGGTGGCAAAGGGGAAACAAAAGCTGAAGCTCGAGGTCCTTGAAGAGTTTTCCAGGCATCTTCCAGACCTCATGTTAATAAACAAGGCCCACATTTCATGTGTTTATCTGAATTAAAAAGATAAACTCTGTCTTTTCCAATGCAGCAGTCTCAGCACTGGCTGAATCACCTTGGGAATTCTTAAAAATGGGGGTCAGTGGGAGAAGCTACCAAGGTCAATTAACTCAGAATCTCTGGAGTGAGCCTCAGTCACTGGTACAGTAAAAAATTTCCACAGGTGATTCTAGTTCTGTTGCCAGGCTTGCGAACAACTCTTGCCGAGTAATGCAAGTTTTGGGATACTCTCCTTGCCCTAAGTCAAAAGGACCACTATTTTGGAGGGAAGGTAAGAGATGAAACAGAAAGTGTATTGTCTTTGAAAAGAAAATATATGGAAAACACAAATGTTTAAAATCTAGGATTTCACTTTTATACTGGTAACTGCATTCAATGTAAAAATCAAGCCCGAAGTGGCCTGGTATATATGTGATGCTTATTGATAGTTACTGAATGGACTTCAAGAATTACAAATCAGTTTGTGGAACTGAATACTCATCTGCTAAACACTTCAAGTGCTTGAAATGACTCTTGTCTCAAATTATCCTGAATGGTTTCTGAACATATTAAGCATGCAATGGATTAAGCATCGACTATACCGTCAATTAAAAGTGTCTCCTTTTTTGAAAAATTGAGGTAATCTGAATAAATTATGGCTTTGGTTAATAATAATGTATCAGTATTGGTTCAATAATTGTGGAAAATGACAGAAATTAATTTAAGATATTACTAACAGGGGAAACTTGCTGTGGGTATCTGGGAACTCTGTATTAACCATCTTCACAATAATTCTGTCAATCTAAAACTGTTTCAAAAGTAAAACATTTATTTTTAAAAAGTCTTCAATTTTTGCTTTTAAAGCTGATATACATCATTAATGCCACCATTCACCTTCTGCATGAGAATATGTCCTTCATTTAACTTTCTAGCTTTCTTCCCTTGTCACCTAATAAGATAAACTATCTAGTATGTTATTAGGCCAACAATGCTTATGATAAAAATGACAGCTGATTGATAGATTGCATCTGAGCTGGGAGAACTATAAATACTTGGTAGGAAGCCTTAGCTTTAGGCATCCATGAGTATGGGGACTCCATTAATTGGCATGGCCCTTGTGCAGGTCTTGAACATTATGACTACAGAGTTGTTACTGGAGATATCTGCTCCTGTGGGTATGAGGCTTTCAGCACCAAGGCAGCTCCCACAGCTGCCTGATAAGAGGTTCAACTCCATAGACTTGAACTGTTACCTGGTATTGCAAGGTGTCCCCCAAATAGGAGAGTCTGATGTTGTGTCCTCTTGGCAGGTTCTATTTCCTGTCCTATATTTTTCTGAGTAATCTAATTGCCAAGTATGGCCTGTGGGAGATCTGCGAGTATGACTGTGAAAGAATACTGCCTGATGGATACTGACTTCCTGTACCACTAGAGAAGCCTCCTTAGGGAAGCTGTAGATGAGAACTGATGGATTTCACTCACATATTCAGACATATGTATTGAGTGGTCGCATCAAACAAATCAATCCAAGGATCAGTGGTGGTAAAGGTACTATTTTAGGCTAATTTTGTGCAATCATAGTTAATTCATAGATGATTTTTAAAAAGGTGAAGTGTCCAAAGGAATGCCTTTATCTCTCTCTCTCTCTCTCTCTCTCTCTCTCTCTCTCATCATCATCACCTATCTGTCCTTTTCTATCCCTTTACCTATCACCTACCACATCACCATACTTATCATATTGTGCTATAATCAATTGTAAATGGCCCGTGTTTCCCACAGATAACAGTGTGAGTTCCTTGAGATCAGAGACTGGATCCCATTTATCTTTGATTCTGCTATAAGTATTATTGGAATGAAAATAAACTTTGGGGGAAGTGGAGCAAACAGATAAAGAATCTGGAAGTTGATTCTAAAACTGGACAGGGTTTTGTACATTCTCAACCAAAGAAAGAAAGTATAAAAGTAGTTCAAAGAGATGCTTGATAAAAGCTCTTTTTCCTCCCCAAGTCCAATTGCTCAAACTGTGCCCTGAGCAAGAACAATGGAACATTCTGGGTCTCTTTTCTTTTCTTTTCTTTTTTTTTTTTAAAGATTTATTTATTTATTTAATCCCCACCCCCACCCCCCTTGTCTGTTCTCTGTGTCTATTTGCTGCAACTTGTTTCTTTGTTCGCTTCTGTTGTCGTCAGCGGCATGGGAAGTGGGAAGTGTGGGCGGCACCATTCCTGGGCAGGGTGCACTTTCTTTCGCGTTGGGGCGCACTCCTTGCACGTGGGGCTCCCTTACGTGGGGGACACCCCTTGCGCGCATCAGCACTGTGCATGGGCCAGCTCCACACGGGTCAAGGAGGCCCGGGGTTTGAACCGCAGACCTCCCATGTGGTAGACGGACGCCCTAACCACAGGGCCAAAGTCCGTTTCCCTCTGGGTCTCTTTTCTATCTTGGGTGGATGCTCCTTTCCAAATGTTTACCATGCCAAGTTTTGTTATCTAATGTGTGTGCTCAGAACTCTAGTTGGGCACTAATAACCTTGTTGCTATTAAGGATACCAAATTAAAAATTAACAATGCAATCCCATAAAATTCTAGTGATAGCATCACAATTAGCTTTTCAAAACACAGTTCTTTACAGATACTTCTTTTGCGTCTGTATCTCATTTTGTCTGATAAGCACTTGCCAACAAAGACATCATACTAATTACAATTTGTTATACAAAGGGCAGGAAAACTGATAAATGATTCCTTCATCGGTTTTTTTCAAAAATAACTCTTCTGTTCTTATCCTTAAGTTACATTTGGAAAATAAATGGAGGCCTTAAGTGCTTTCTCAAAGAGTGATTTAGAAGAAATCATGTTGACAGTTCTAATTCTTAGCAACAGTGGGTGGATATCCATTAAAAAAAGAGAAAGAGAACAAAATAAATATTTTGCATTCTTTGGGTGTGGAAAATAATTGTCCTTTTAAAAATGGATCTGAGCTATAAGATGTTCTTTTTTTTCCTCTATTTTTTAAAATGTTACATTAAAAAAATATAAGAGGTCCCATATTCCCCTCACTCCCCTCATCCCACTCCTCCCACATCAACAAGCTCTATTCATCATCGTGGGACATTCATTGCATTAGGTGAATACATTTGGGAGCACTGCAGCACCATGTGGATAATGGTTTACATTGTAGTTTACACTCTCCCCCAGTCCACCCAGTGGGCCATGACAGGGCATGCAATGTCCAGCATAAGATGTTCTTTTGCTTCTCGGTAAGATTATTAAATCTCCACCATTCCAATTTAGGTAAGATGCACCTTCCATTGCAAAACTGCAAAGCCCTAAACAAGCTAAGAGCAGCAATGGGGGCAGGGGCACAGACACGCACCTATTTCTCCAGGAAAAATGCTTATTTATATAAATCACTCCAGAATAGTCCCAGACAGCATTCAAAACCTGCAAGATGAAGCCCCCCAACTTTGGGAAGATGTAGCCTCTGAAGGCACCTGGTCTTTCTCACTTTCATGGTCCAGGATGTCATAGCTGGCCCCTTTTTTGGTCCCACTTACCACCATCTTCTTCTTTTAGTGGGGACATGTATCTTCAAAATTCTAACTAAATTTATTTCCTCCAGAATCAATGCCTTTCAGAATAAGGTATTAGTCATGAGGAATTTCAGCCAGTTCCAACCACAGCAGACCATCTCTCCTCAACCTCTATAGAACAGCCAGAGAGGTTTATGCCCTGTCAGGCAGGGACTACTGCCCTAACCAGTAGGAAGTAACTACAGAAGAGTGATCATCACCCCTCAGCAGCCCCTTAAGAATAAGGGCATGAACTCTCTCTCTGAGGGGAGAGTTGATCCAGGGGAATGAGATGATGAGCCACAACATGGCCGACAGACAACATGGCAGACAGACAACATGGCCGGCAGACAACATGGCCGGCAGACAACATGGCCGGCAGACAACATGGCCGGCAGACAACATGGCCACAAGAGCTCGCTGAGACCTTGAGTTTAACTTTGAGTTCAGTTTCTCTTTTCATTACCTCCTCCTGGCCCTGGATATTCCAAACAGGCCTCACCATTGGCCCCCATCATAGGTGGAGTAACCATTAATAGCTGGGGCCCATCCCCTTAGCATTAGCAAGGGGGAGGAATAATTAACAATTTAAAAGGTAACCACACAAGGCAAAGCTCAGTCTCTGCCTAGAGAAGCACACACCAAGTCTTGGTGTGTATTTCCCTCTTTATTTCCCATTTCTCAGCAATCTTTGTTCTTTTCCCCATTTCCCAAATAAATTCTTTTTAATGACCTAACTAAAAAAAAATAAAAATAAAAATAAAAAATGCACCTTCATCTCTATCTCTCCAGGTGGTGGTGCTAGCATAGCAGGGTGCCTCTTAGCATTTATCTTGGTTTTCCTGCCCTGAAAACATCAACACATGATAGCTAATTTGTCCAAGGAAAATGGTTGGGGAATAGCATGAATTTGGATTGTGATCCCCAAATCTATTGGCAAAATTGTTTTTCTTTCTCTTGACCAAGCTGCTAGCCTCACTCCTTGTGTGCCCCTTCCTGCTCCCTTGCCTGACTACCTTAAAACTAATCTTGCTGCGGGACAGCAGAGAAAAGCAATTCATACAATAGAAAAAAGAGTAAAGGGCAAAAGACAATATTAGATACTAGCTATTCCAAGTTATCAACCTCGCACCTGACCTGCCTGGCTCTCTTTCACCAGATGGCCTACTGGTATTTTCCCACTACCCTTGCCAGACTATAAAACTCAAGCAGCCCCCTGCCTTTTTTTTGGAGTTGGGGTCTATTTTCTCCTACCAGTACTATTGCTGGATTTTACTTTAGAGTATTTCTCAAATTCATTCTCTCCTTCCTTCAAGTAGAACCTCATTGTCTCTGTTGTGGACAACTATAATAGCCTCTTGACTGGTCTCTTTGCCCTCAGTCTTTTCTCCCAATTATCCATCTCCTAAACTGCTGTGACAGTGATTTTTCTATAATGCACAGCTGATTATGTCACTCCCATGCCTAAAATACTTCAATCATTTTGCACCATCTAGCCTAGAGAATAAAATAGTATTCTTGTCCTTGACTTAATAATAATCTTTGCTATTTATTCTCTATTCAGACTTCAGTCTTCACATTTTAAACTTGAGGTATGTCTGAGCCTTTCAGAATAACTTGCAGAACTCCTTACTGTGCCATTCATAATTAAACAGATACTTATTGTTTGGGTAGTAAACATTTCTAGGTCCTGGGTATACAGCTGTGGCATGTGCTTTTCTGGAAAACCCTTCCTTGGCTTCCTTCAAACTGCTTAAATATTATCTCCTCTGTTCAGGCTACACTGACCCTCTCAGACAAATGCAGCCAGGTCATTTTTGAGCTACCAAAAATTTTGGACACATACACAGATCTGACATGGCATATTATAAATATGTGCTTTGCTATCTCTTTCCCTCACTAAACTAAGGATAGAGTCCTTGAAGACAGAGGCTGTGCCTCATTCATCTCTGTATCCTCACAATTTGGGGCAGCTCCTGGCATGTGGTAGGTGCATGGTAAATATTTTCTGAGTGAGCAATAAGTGCCAAATCATGGGGGTCTAGGAGAAAATGACTCCATATACTCTTGCCTTATACTCTTTACAAAACACAGGCATCTCACCAGAGGAGCTGCACACACAAAGGCGTTGCCTCTGCACTGAATGTCAAAACAGTTCTCCAAACTTCCAGATCAAAATTAATTTCACTTAGCAAAAAACAAACAAACAAACTGGAAGAAATGTTAACTATGATTGTCTCAGGGTGGTGGGCTCCCAAATGGAAACTGGGCACGTTTTCTCTCTGCCTGAAATACCCACCCTCCTCACACCCATCCCCTCATCCCCGACACACACTTCCCTGACTCGTTAACTCTTACTGATCCTTCATATCTCATCTTGTGTGTCATTTCCTGAGACCCTTCCCTGATCCGCCCTGTCATGTTTTCTTATAGCATCAAATACCTTCTCCCTGAAGCCCTGATCAGTCTGCAATTATATTTATCTGTGCAATTATATGATTAATTTCCATTCCCCCATCAGACCATAAGTTCAAAAAGGGCAGGGGCCATGTCTGATACATAGCAGATGTTCAATACAAATTAGTTGAATAATGAACCAATGAATGATCTGATTTAATCCTCATAATAATTATTCAAGGTAAACACTGTTATTATATGCATTTTCTAGAGAAAACAGACAGCATGCAATTAAATCATCTTCCCAAGGCCACACAGGCATGAAACCCTGGGCCAGTATGCTGACTTCTTGTATCACAGAGAACTCATCTAGAGCTAGTTTAAAACTTTAAATAAATGAGCCCAGCTTTATTATTCACTGTTGAATGCCTAAGAAAATTATTAATTTTAAAATCTGAGTTTAAAAAATTATGAGTCGATCCGCTGAGGGTTTGTCTTTTTTGATCTCCCAACTCTGATTGGAATAAGTTAGCAATGTTGCTGAAATCTCCACCATGATGATCAGTGCAGGTGCCTGGAGTCTAACAGTGGAAAAGGTAAGCCTATTTTCCATGATTCTTGTATAATTCCTAATGTGAGTTTAGAATAATTTAAAAATGTAATCTGATGTTTGCATTTACTGAAAGGTCTGACAATTGGGTATTGAAGAATTTATGGTCGCTTTATTTTATAGTTTAAAATCCTAATCCTATTTCTATTACAGAATAACTATATTCTTTCCCATTAAGAGAAATTACTGGGAAGTAATGGCTGATGAAATTTGGTGACACTGAGTATTTAGAATTTCAGTAAAGCATTATACAGAGTTCTACAAATTATAGGGAACAGAAACGGAGGTACATCTTGGCTACAGAGACACCACATGGGCATATCTTGGCTATACTGTGTACATTTTCTAAGATCACTTGCTGATCCTGCTCTTCATTTCCATTCGACTGGACTCAGAGATGACTTAGATACAGCTCCAGTCTGCAGGGTACTTAGCCCAGTGAAAAGGTAGATGACACTGAATACGAAATGGATTCCAAGAGTAGAGTTGGAACCCACCACTCTTTCCACATCTTGAGGAGAAAAGAAGAACTATGATCCCTACTTCCCAAATTTGGTGTGGACAGAGAACTATATGTATAAAAGGGGTGCAAGTCATCGAAGAATTGTTTTCTAACTCATTAAGTATCTGAATGCCCAGTTCATCTGGGATCTTGGTATTTTCAAAGCTGACTTAGGCTTCCCATAAAAATAAGCCTGTATTTCTATTCCTCTTCTTTTAGATGTGTTCTCTTAATATTATTCAAGCAGCCAGGCAGTTAGGAGTATAACTCTGAGGAGTCAGCTCCTCCACCTGACACGCTGTATCATATTAATGCTGAATTTCAGACATGAATTATTTTAATGGCCCTTTTTATAAGTTACTGTCTGAATTCTTACAGAAATTGGCAAGTTTTATTCTTTAACCACTTAATTATATCTCTCCAGGTTATCTTGCTTGATAGGGGACAATGGGAAGCAGGTCAGGGAACTTTTGTCCTGTGCGCCAGGCAAAATTACCTTACACGAGGGCAATGGGCAGCCTTCTGGTGATTAGAAAAGGAGCATACATTAGGAAGCACAGAGTAGAGGGTAAATTCAATTCAGAGCTGTTTTCCTCACCTAGGAAAGTGCAGAATTCTTGCAAACTACTGTAAAACTACTTGATTGCCATGTGAAATATTTTAGCCCTACTGAAAAATCATCAGAATAACAAAGAGGGAGATACTTGCAAATGGCATGAAATTTAGAGAACAAAGCAGTGCTGCTCTGTGATGGAATGTCTTGGTACATTATACATGAATTTTTGTTTTTATTCTGAGCTGTGTAGGCACACATCTTCTTAAATACATTAACTTTCCCATTCAAACTGACTCACTGAGCAGAAATAGGTTCATATCATCATGTATAGTGTATCAGTCAGGGTCCAGATAGGATACAAAAAATACTCTAAGTACTTCCCATAGAGAAAATGTAATACTGGAAAGTGGTTACACAGGTGGTGGAAGTCCTGAAAAATTAACCAGGGGAAGATGAGGCAACCCAAAGATATGCAACAGCAGGATACCACTACTGCGAAGAAGTCTTATCTCCAGAGGCTAGTACATTCAAACTGTAACTTGTATGTGGAAAGTGCTCAGTACAGGCTGAGTCTGTTGAGGGAAGGGTTTCTACTGGGTGTGGGGCCAGAGGAGACAGAGGAGACTTTTCTGCTGGAAAGGCCACCCAAGGCAGAAGAGAGAAATACCTTGATGTCTCCCCTCCTCCTGTCCTCCAAGATTCAGCTACTTCCCCCCCTGATGGCCAAAGCTACCTGGAAGCCAGTTGCCAAAAGAGCCAGGGAATGTTATTTCCTGGGATAGATGGCAGAGCAGGGGAAGGAAGAGAAGAGGATCTAAGAACAAACAGGTAAGTGACCAACCAGCATGCATGTGCTGACTACAACATCCTGTCTATGGTAAATACCAAATACATGAGTTTCTGCCAAAAGCTCTGAAGTTCAGTAGACTTCTTTTTTCCTTTTACTTGTATCTCTTAGTGACTTTTATTGAACTATAACGTGTGTTCTGTGTAGCACACAGGTGGGGAGTCTGCTGTGATAGAAGAGTGGGGGAGATCAGGAGCATGGGTAAAGGGAGGAGACGGGGGAGCATTGTACACTTCATTTGGTCATGGTTTAATATTTAAAAAATCTAAGTGAGATGCTTTAAAAATTTTATTTCCTTTAAAAGACCCTTTATGAAAAAATATCCATGATCACTGAGCACTCACTCAGTTCACCATTCAATTTTGGGATAGCTTTAAAGCCACACAGAGTATGAAGAGAAATGGACCCTAGGCCAAGAGGTGTTTGGGAAAGGACACATGGAGTGGCTGAGGGTGAAAAGTGAAGTGGGGCAAAGTGGGTTCCAGGTGTCCATCATCCCTGTTTCTATTGCCATTGCCCTTGGACTCACCCCAGGCTTCTCTGGTATAGCTCCCCGAGGCCCTCCTCATCTTCCTCAAGGCCTGGGGACCCTCATAGGTGGATGCTTATGGAAGCTCATGCACCACCACCCATAGCATGGCCTGCCTGCCCCTCTTGGTGCCTTGGGGCCTGTGTGCACATACTGGGGCCATGGGGCCTATCAATCTCCAATCCCAGCCTCCAGGCTCTGCCACCCACATGCCCATTTCTCTTGTCCCACTGGAACTCATTAGTCCTGAATCGCGTGGCCTGATGGCCAGGCTTTTGTTAGAGATAGCCATTTATCAAGAGCCCTTTACCTGTGGGACCTGGACGCTTTTGCTGATTATCCTGTTTAATCCTCAGGTCAACTCCCAGTTTATTGATGAAGACACAGACTTAGAGATGAAATAATTTTCCCAAGGCCACTCAATCCTCAAACCCTAGAAGCAGGATTTGAACCAGTTCTTTGGGTCCAAGACGCTGCTCCTGATTCTGCTGCATTTTACTGCCACAGGCAGCCCAGGGCCAGGACAGAGCAGCAGTTCCACAGGGTGCTACTCATTTACACCAGACTCTAGGGAGCTTTGCCCTTGAGCTGGGCATCCCAGAGCCACAGTCACAGCTCTGAACACAGACAGGAGAGGAGGAGAACTGGATGGGCATTAACGCCTCCACGGGCACGGCTGGTCAGGGACACTGTTGACCCTCACCCTTCCTGACCGGGGCTCACACAACATGCTCTCCCATTCCCTGGACACCTAATTAGCCTTCCATCTCACAGAGTATATCGGTGTCAGGTGATCAAAAACATTTATTTCCTTGTCTCTTCTCATTTAGGGGGCGATTGCTACTTCCAACAGCTTATTTTGTACCGCTTATCAGAAGTAATATAAAATCATTCTAATAATAATCCACCTAAACTGGGCTGCGTATCTGATGTCTGCTGGGGTATAACAGAAATCTTTTCATTTCAGTTTTAAAGTATTGCTTCATCCAACCAACTGACTGCAAACTGACACACAATCTAACCTAAAGGTTATGGATCAGCAGGTAAATGCAGAAATTCTATTAGTTTTCAGACCTGGGGTTTATGCCATTCGTTTAAAATGAAATCAAAACCCTATACAGGAATAGGAAAAGCACTGTGGGTAGATTTATTTTTAAAAGCATCCACTTGCCTATTACACAGGAGCCAAGAAGGCAGTAGTTTCAGCATCATGTAGATACTTTACTTTATATTTCTGTTCATTGACTTTGACAAAGCCAGTAAATAGTGCACATTGGACAGATACATTTTGAAGAAATATTAAAACACTGATTAACTTAACATTAAGGGAGGTGGATGTGGCTCCAGTGATTGGGCTCTCATCTACCATGTGGGAAGTCCCCAGTTCAGGTCCTGGGGCCTCTGGGTGAGGGCGAGGTTGGCCCATACTGCAGAGTTGGCCCACACAGAGAGCTGGTGCAACAAGATGACGCAACAAAAAAGAGACACAGAGGAAAAACAATGAGAGACACAACAAACTAGGGAGATGAGGTGGCTCAAGCAATTGGGTACCTCTCTCCCACGTCAGAGTTCCCAGGATTGGTTCTTGGTGCCTCCTAAAGAGAAGATGAGAAGACAAGACAAGAAGACACAGAAGAACACACAGCGAATGGACACAGAGAGCAAACAGCAAGGATAGGTGGCAGAGGGGTGGGGGGGCAGGGAATAAATAAAAATTAAAAAAACAAACAAAAATCTTAACATTAAGAAATGTAAAATCACTTGGCTACAGAGAGAGAAACATAAAAGTATTTGGTTTTTAAGAAACTTCCCTAGGCTTATAAAAATCTAAATTCCTTACCTTAACATGGGGTTAAAATAATGTCCTAACTTGACAGAATTTTACAAATCCTAGCAATGAACATTATTATTTATTCCCAGAATGAGTGATAATAGGAGTAGTAAGGAGCTATCACATATTGGGAAATGTCCAAAGAGTTTAGGAAGACAATATTTCTTTTTCATAATATAAAGATAAAAAGACAAGACTCTTAGTTGTAAAACTGAGAGTTCATTTCATTCACTTGGAGCAGAAGGACCGGTGGGTGTTCTGCTTAAACAGATTGCAACCCTCTCCTAACCGAGCATAAAGGAGAATGAATAAACACGAGAGGTAAATTCACTCCACAGAGCAAGGAGGTACTTGGATTTAAAGTCCATCATGGTAATTAAATTTAAATGTTGACACAGTACATCTCAACATTTGGAGTTCTAAATATAACTTATACAGTGTCTGTGAGCAAAATGCAATGCACACGAATATTTACTTCTAGAGTTATGATTCTTCTGCCACATGCCCAAAAAAGAAGGGTTGAGAGTAGGACACTCAAAAGAGTCCACAGAATTTGATAATAATTTCAAATAGCTAAAATGATCTTGTGGCCTCATTTGAGGCAGCGGTTTACAAACATCGTTGGATGCCAAACCCCGTATACAAATGAAATCTAATTAGAAGTCAAATATTTCCAAATGGATGGATTGAAATGGAATAGATCAGATTGATATATGCATGGATTTTGTTTCTTAGGGTGGGGTGGGGTGGGGGGTGGGATTCTAGGCCTCAGACTGTTCAATGTCAGGGTAGACTCTAAATCTCACAACTTAAAGAGCACTATTTTAACCCATAAGTAAGTAAAAGAAAAATGTGTCTAGCACTTGATTTTAACATTCAAAGGACAGGGATTAGTAGTGCTTTTTAAGTTATTGCCTGAAAGCTATGTACTTTTTTTTTTTTTTAATTATAGAATTGGCTGGTTCTCTTAGGGAAGAAGCAATAAGAGTAGAAGAAATAAATGTTATTTACTTCTGCCACTCTTCATGAAGACAAGATCTTCTGTCATATCATTTCCAGGCTCCCAGCTGTGGACCTGGCCCAGCCTGGACTGTGCATCCATTCTGCTTTTATCATTATCCACAGACTGTCCAGCTCTGCCCTCAGAGATGGTGCCTGCATTCAGACTCTCACCATTCTGGAAGTGCCTGGGGCTGTAAGGTTATTCTTCCTCTCGTGCCTAGCATGTGTGTCCAGCAGTAGCTCAGAGTTCCTCAAGCATATTCACTAGTTATTAGTCAGCTTCGGTTAAGCATACTGTGGTAACAAATAACCCCAAGTCCTCAGTGACTTATAGCAATTTAGTTCTTATTAGCATTACATGAGCATAATGTCTTCTTCTCTTGGTGATCCAGGATAATGGAATTTCTGATTTGGGACCTTCCTGGTCTGTGGCAGAGAAAAGGTGACATGATGGTATACTTTCTAAGGGTTCTAAAAGTTTCTGTTTGGAAGTAGCACACGTCACTTCTGCTCACATGTCACTGGTACAAAATAAGTCAGCTGAGTACGTCTGAATCAAAGGGCGGTGGGGAGTGTCTCATCTTTCCAGAGGGAGATGCCTTGTAGGGAGAAGCCTATAGGGTAGAGTGGCAATATTTTGGACAATCTACTACAAGCCATTGAGAAAGCTTAATACTACCCTCTCAGCTTAGTTTCCTTTGTCACATGATTTCAATTGTGAATGGCAAATATCTCTAGAGCAGGCATGCCCCATGCCAATTTCACCCATTAGCCAGAAGAAGGACTTCTTACATGTCCTTTTTTAAGAGATTTTTTCTTTTTTAAGGATTTTCCTTCAAAAATCTCTGAGGATACTGCTAGTTTTTAAAATATTTGGAAAGCAGAGATACCTAACATATCTTGAACAAAAGGATTGCTCTACTTCAGTGCAACTGACTCTCCCAGGAGAATGTTTTATGAAATCCTATAATTACAGGATCACAGGTTGCAAAAAAAATATTTTTAGTATACATCAAGAGTGATGGATATGATTTGCATCAAGAAGTTGGACTTTGCATCACAGGTGTTTATTAGCAGATTCCTGGATTGATTGTTCCATAACATCATTAATTAATTCATTCAGCATCTACTATGAACCAAGAAAGCACCATGTCAGATCAAGTCCTGATCTCATGAAGTTAACAGAAGCAACCCAACCTGGGAGGGATGGCTGACATTATAAAAGGCAGGTTCAACATCTGATATCATCCCAACAGGTAAGCTGATGCCAACGCTACCATTTCCTGGCTCTAAGGCCTTTGAAGCTATCTAACATCTCTAAGCCTTGTCATATATAAAATGGGGGATAATATAAGTAACTACCTCACAGGTTGGTTGTGAAGATTTCCTGAGCTAATGAAAACCAATTAGTTGTGCCTACAGCATAGCAAGGGTACAATAAACACTACTCCTTTTTTCATCACCACAAGACCAGATTAAATATTAGTGTGGGTGCTTCATTCTCTAATAGGGTAGCAAGAATCTCTATAGTACATAGGCAGTGCCTAGTGAAAGAGGACAGGCCAATATGCCAGGGCTTGATATTAATGCTTGTACTTATGAACTTTATTCTTTTTTTTTTAGCAAATTTTTATTGTCTTATTTAAAAAAGATACATAGATCACAAAAAAAGTTACATTAAAAAATATAAGAAGTTCCCATATACCCCACTCCCCACACCCCTACACTTCCCCCACATCAACAACCTCTTTCATCAGAGTGGCACATTTATTGCATTTGATGAATACATTTTGGATCACTGCTACACTGCATGGATTATAGTTTACATTGTAGTTTACACTCTCCTCCAGTACATTTAGTGTGTTATGGCAGCATATATAATGTCCTGCATCTGTCCCTGCAATATCATTGAGGACAACTCCAAGTCCCCAAAATACCCCATATCACACCTCTTCTTCCCTCTCCCTGCCCTCAGCAACTTCCGTGGCCACTGTCTCCACATCGGTGATGTAATTTCTTCCATTGCTAGAGTCACAATAATTCTATAGTAGAATACCAGTAAGTCCATTCTAATCCATATTTTTTTCCACCATCCTGAGGACCCTGGGATGGCGATGTTCACTTCACCTCTAAATTGAGAGGGGGCTTAGATCCCACATGGCTGATGGATAGGATTCTCCTGCTTGCAGTTGTAGACTCTCTCAGTTCCCTGGTGTGGTGGTTGGCCATTCTCACATCCGTTAGCTGACCAGGGTAAGACCAACAAACCAGAGAGTAGGTGTTGCAACTCTGCTGAGGCTCAGAGCCCAGCTGGCACGTGGACAGTTCAGAGATTCAAGTCTCCTGAGCATACACCAACCCTAGCACAACTACAGGTTCAGTAAAAGTGACAGAAGAGGCATGTGTAGAAAGGTCATATCTGAGTCCAACTCTATCCCACTCAGGAGAACAAATTCCAAAGTAGGGCCCATTGACAAAGCACTGCACTCCAGAGCCATCTGCCATGACCGTAGAACCTGTGTGTCTCTGTAGCCCTCAGAAGCACCACTACCTGAGGTTGTATCTACTTTGGCTGTCTCTGAGATCCTGCTGAGATGTGCGTAAGCATGACCCCTCTGATGAACTCCTGACTCATTTTGAAGTCTCTCAGTCATATAAATGCATTTGTTTTTACCATTTCCCCTTTTATTCAAGGTCTTTTTCTAGTTGTATCACCAGGTGGCAATTGGTAGTAATCCCTCAGCTCCAGGGAGGCTCATCCCCTGGAGTCATGTCCCATGCTGGGGGGAAGGTAATGCATTTACATGCTGAGTTTTGGCTTAGAGAGTGGCCATATTTGAGCAACATGGAGGCTCTCAGGAGGTAACTCTTAGGTACCCTGCAGCTCTAGGCCTAGTTGAAATTTCAAGCACACAGGCTCATAAGCATACTATGAAACTTTATTCTTGTAAAATTGAAAATTAGCCTAGAAATAGATATTGTCTAAGAGTTACCTCCTGAAAACTTCCTTGTTGCTCATATAGGACCTCTCTCTAAGCCAAACTCAACATATAAGCTTATTGCCTTCCCCTTGTCGTGGACATGACTCTCAGCAATGGGACTCCCTGGCAGCAAGGTATTATTACCAAGCACCGACTAGCAATGCTTTTGGAAAAAGACCCTGACCAAAAGGGGAAATATTAAATACAATTGAGCTTTTACAGCTAAGAGATTTCAAATTGAGTCAGAAGGTCATTCCATAGGTTATGGTTATGCATGTGTCAGGAGGATCTCACTGTCTGCCACACTAAATGATGCCTCAAGCAGGGGTACTCATGAGGGCTTGAGACATCTGGACACTATAGGCAGGGTAGACACCCCTAGGAAATCGGCACCCTGCCAGTGGGCCTTACCTTAGAATGTATGAAAACTTACCTCTCCAGAATAACAGAGTTAGACTCATTTATAATTTTCCTACACATGGTTCTTCTCTCCCTTTTATTTGAACCTATAATTAGCACTATACCCATTAAATATATGTATCAGAGACTTAATCTTCTGGCTGTTCATATGCTGGTTGAGCCCTGAACCTCAGCAGAATTGTAGTCAGCACCTACTCTCCAGTTCATCGGACTTGCCCAGGACAATTAACAATGAACAAAATGACGATGATGGACGATGTCCATCCCAAAATAAACAAGAGTATCTACAAATGCAAGCAAGACAGTGCCATCCATCTGCCTCATGGGATCTAAGCCCCCTCTCAATCAGAAACAGATTGAGGAATCAACAAATATAAGGTAGAAATGTAACTTTGGACTAAAGTAGACTTATTATTCTAACAATGGGAAGGAGAACCTGTAACATTGATATAAAGGCAGTGGCCACCAGGGGTTTGAGGGGAAGGAGAGGCAGGAATAGTTGTAAAATGGGGCATTTCGGGGACATTGGAATTGTTTTGAATGACATTGAAATGATTAATACAGGCCATTGTACATTTTGTCAAAACCTATAAAATTCTGTGGTACAAAGTATAAACCATAAAGTAAATTATAGACTGTGGTTAGTAGCAATGCTTCAATATTTGCTCTTCAATTGTAACAAATGTGCCACACTAATGTAAGCTGTTATTAATGGGGAAAATGTGAGAGGGGAAGGGGCTGGGGCATATGGAAATCCCCTGTATTTTCTATGTAACTTTTGTGTAATCTAAAACTTCTTTAAACATAAAGAAAATAGCAAAAAATATTAGTGTGGGGATGAGGAAAAGAATTTGACTTTCCAGAATTTCATCTGAAATGACCCAGGGTCCTCATTCAAGATGCTTAATATGGGCTGGCTGTGTAGTACAGCTGTTTAAAAAGCTAACGCTAAAGCTAATGCTAACCTAAACTGTAATAAGAGAGTCATAATGTAGGAAAATTAATTCTACTTCAGTTGGCCCTGATCAAAACTCACCTAGAATATATATATATGTACTTTATGATGTGGACTGTGCATTTCTGAAATTGGAGTGCCAACTGTTTTTTTATCACACAGGGAACTAAGAGTATAATCTCTATAAAGATAAGTTCCTGGCATCATATACTGGCAGGCACTATTCCATTTTTGTTAAATCACTAGAAGTCATGACCTGCTGTAGCCTTAGTTTCTTCCAGGAAGTTTTCAAACAGCCATTGGTCAATCCTGCTAGGCTACAGGGAAGCTTACAATGCCTTTCAGAATGTCAAAAAGGGTTTACACCAATCCCTAATTTCCTGCTGATCTTTACCATCTGTTACCTTGACCTTTTCATCAAAGGTTCCTCAAGCTGCTGGAAACCCTGTATGTTAACACACAGTGTGAAACTCTTCCTGGTTTTCTTTGCCTCAGTCTCAGCGCTACCACTTGCATACATTTTGTCTACCATTATGGTTTGAAACAGTTCACCAGAACACAAAAATATATGGCAGAAAGAGAGGCTCCTTAGGGGTATATAACACACATTGCTGAACACTTTCAACTCAGTATGGTGCAGTGGAGTGTTCACTCACTGAGAACACTTGCCATATGGGGCACAAACATTTGCTGCCTGAAAGCATATAGTGCAGTCTACCACACAAGCTCTCATTGCCTTAGACTATGCTGGCACTCTAAGGTGCTGAAAAATTATATATTAGCAGTGTACTCTAATGAAATGTTCTGTAAATACATATTTGCTGTTTTTTTTGGGGGGGGGAGAAACTGCTTCATAAACAATTTCTGTTGTAACTACTCAGCAAGGGGAGGGGAGGGAGAACAGGATTAAATGGAATGTGTTCAAATTTAGCAGCACTTTAAGAAGGATAAGGACGAACTATGGTTTGCTTTTGCTTAGAGATAACACAGGTGATGAGGGATTCAGGAATGCTGAATTTATAGAAGAAAACACAGTTCACTTGCAAGATACTTTCAAGCAAAAAAGGAAGCTGATCTGCTTGTTCTATTCTGTTCCAGAGGGCAGAATGAGGACCAGAACTGGAAATTATAAGATGGCAGATTTTTTTGGTCCAGTTTGAGAAAAGATTTTCTTATATTTAATACTTCCCCCAAAAGGAACAGCTAGCTTTCTGTGGTAGTGAGCTCCATGTCACTGGAGGTAGTCAGATAAATATTGGATGACCATTTGTTAAGGTCATTATATATGGGATCCATGCACTCAGGTAGTGAGGCAGTTTATAAACAATGGCCACTAATTCTTTGACATTCCTTCCATAGGGAGGTGGGGTGTCTATCCCTTCACCTTGAATCTGGTTTGGCTTGTAATGGCTTCAATTAATTAAGTATGGTGCAAACGATGCCATGTGACTACAAAGACTAGGTCATGAACAACCAAACAACTTCTGCCTGGTTCTCTTGGAATGCTGACTTTTGGGGTGCTCCATCTCAGAACTTAGTTGCCATGTTGTGAGAAGCTCAAGCCACATGGGCAGGCCATGTATGAGAAAAAAAGTTCAATTAAGTCTTAACTTGTATTTATATCAGAAATAAATTTAAGTTCTACTAAAATTTAATATGCTAATTAACAGTGGCACCATCACTCATCCATATGGCAGAGGGTCAACCTATTAGACATGTTCTTCAGCATATTGTGACATATTCCGATTTAGGTGGCCTTGTCAAACTTGTATACATATTTATTATATTATTTGTTTTGATCTCTTAAAATGGACAAAGGGCTTAGAGAGATTCCTGCAAAGAAACCAGAGACTCACAAAAATATTAACAATGCAAGCACACACAAACCACAAGAAAATAGCATAGCTGACACTTCTCCCATTCCTAGGTCAAGTTTCTAGCTAGCCACAAAACCAGAGTAAAAATTGTGATGATCTGTTCAGAACTAACTGAAGAATTAGAAATTATCCAGGAGAGTATTTGAAATACAGACTTGCATCTGCTAACTTATTGACCCCCACCCTAAGGGTTTACTGTGCCTCGGTATATTAATTAGTGATAACAGTGCATGTATATGTATAAATAATAAACATAAGGTTGAAAAGTATGAAATTGCCAATGTTCAACAATATTTGACCCACAAAACATCAATTTCATATGGTTTGACCTAACTTATTAAGATTAAATGTTGGGAAGCGGATGTGATTCAAGTGACAGAGCTTCCGCCCATCATATGGAAGGAACTGGGTTTGATATCTGTGGTCTTCTGGTAAAAAAGAAGAGAAAGCATGCCTGCACGGTGAGCCAGTGCCCACGCAAGTGCCCATATGGTGAGCCAGTGCCCGCACAAGTGAGTCACACAGCAAGATGATGATGCATCAAAAGAGAGACAAGGGGAGAGTCAAGGAGAAGCACAGGAGAAACCAGGAACTTAAGTGGTGCAATTGACAGGGAACCTCTCTCCCCATCAGAGGTCTCCAGGATTGAATCCTGGTGAATCCTAGAGGAGAGAAAATGAGAAGAGAAGACAACACAGACAGCAAAAACAGCAGGGCGGGAGGAGAAGGAGGAGGGAAAATAAAGAAATAAATCTTTTTTAAAAAAAATGTTAAATGTTCAAAAATTATTTACCTTTGGGTGAGGACTGGTTTAAGGAATAAGGCAAGTTTCAGCATGGATTTAATAGGTCCACAGGAAACAGTTTACCACTATCCCCCAAATACATATATATATATATGTATATATATATATGCACCTTGAATATATGTGAGTACTGACATGTGACATGTTTTAAATTTAATGCTTTCTTTGTATGAGAGATAAATAATTTTATTTAAACACACGGACCCTTTCAGATGAGGGTGGCTCTTAGCACCTGGGTATATCATGATGTACTGACCTGAATGGCCATGATTATTCATTGCCTGCCTCCTTTCTGCCATGATAATTCTTGTAAATCAACATTCTTCTAGAAAACACAAGGCTTTAAAAAGAATGACTATTATGGTAGCTGGTAGCCATAGAGAATTTAGTGCCAATAAAAAGATGAGGATTACTTGTTCCTTTGGGGCCATGAGGTAATTAAAAAACAATATTTAGTGGCTTTTAGAATACCTATTTCCATCAAATCTCAGCACTAAACAATTCAGGGAACTCGGAATAGATAAATCACTTGAAAGATCAAAAGAAATGGATAAAACAGTCATAATTCTATGCTATTTCCAACCCCTCCAGATTCACTAAATTATTCCAACCTCTTGGCATAAAATCCCATAACACTTCAAAGCATGTGTCCTGCTTTGGTGCTTGTCAAAATTAGTGTCTGAAAGATTGCATAGGGAATGCTTTTCTGTACCAGGGACTTTTCCTGTTGAAGCTCTCTTCCCAAATGGCTCAGGAAATCCACTCTCATCCTGCTCATCTCAAAATCAACTCTCTTTCAGCTAAGATTGAGCTCAGTTTCACAGCACAAAATCTAACCTGGATTTATCAGTGAAAGTAAAAGGAAACCATGGGTTCATTTGTTTATTCATTTGTTCTTTCAGTCATTGATGCACCCCACAAGTATCCAAGTGGCTACCATGTGCTGGGCAGTGATGAGCAAGGTACAGAAAAGCACAGCAATTTGTAGCCCAGGGATAAGGGACTGCCAAAAAATTAGAATTCTGAGCACTAGGTGAATTTGGTTTTCTAGAAGAACATGAAAATGTGAGAAGAATAAAGCAGGTTGTTAAATCCTAACATATTCTTGATTTTTTTCTTTATCCCAATAATGTACATTTAAAAACTAGCTCTTTCAGGAGTTCTCCCATAGTTAAAATCTTGTCAAAGAATAACTGGAAGTCACAAGAGACAGAAAAGGTAGGCTGAGTAAAAGAGAGAGAAAAGGAGTTCATCTCCAAAGTACCTGGGATACATATCCCAGATCAAGTTCAGAGTGGACATGTATGTCTCAAAAGGACATAGGAGCCAACTCGAAGAGGCTCCCAATGGCCAAAGCTGAGAAAAGGACAAAAATACTTCTATAAATTTTAAATTAATGTACTCGTCGTGATACTAAAAATAAATAAATTGGAGAATGCCAGAGAACTAACTCATTTTCAAATTGTACATAAAAGGAAAGAATCAAGAATTTACCTTCTTGCTGAAGGCAGGAAGAGGGAAAAAGAGGAGGCATTTTTGGAACTTGGAATTGTCCTGAATGACATTGCAATGTCAGATACAGGCCAGTATATATCCTGTCATAACTTATAGAACTGAGCGGGAGAGAGTGTAAACTACAATGTAAACTATAATCCATGCTTAGTGGCAATGCTCCAAAATGTGTTCAATTGCAACAAATGTATCACACTAATGAAAGAAGTTGTTAGTGTGGGGAAAAGTGGGAGGTATGGGGAGTGGAGCATATGGGAATCCCTTATATTTTTTTATGTAACATTTTATGTAATCCAGGTATCTTTTTAAAAATTAAAAAATATATTTAAAAAATTAAAATTAAAAATTATATTATGATCAAGAAAAAGAATTTACCTCTTTTATGCTAACGTACAGCTGGATGATCAAAGAGCAGGTAATGAGATGCTTTTGTAAATTGTAGAATTATTACTTCTAATAAATGAAAATGGGATGAGAAAATAAGAATACTATCATTTTGTAATCTCTAATGAACTAATGAATCTAAGTATTGGACATCCACAGCTGCTAACATCTCAAAAAGAGACACCTAGATATTATGTGCTTCCTATTAACTAGACAATACCAGATACATAGATGTCTTACAAAAAAAAAAAAAAAATCTGAATCTGATCAAACCTGTGGCTTGAACTGTTATAATAGGAAGTAAGAGGACCGAAGAACATATCAAACTACACCATGGGACAGTCAGCACAAGCCAGACCATGCGAAGCTTTAGGGCAAACAACCTACTTTCTTCAACAACTAAGCTGCAAATAACAGAAGATAAGGAGGGGGGCTACCTATATGTTAAAAAATATAATGAAAACCTATCAATGAATCACAGTGTATGGATTATATTTAGATCATGGTTTTTTTTAAATATAAAAATTTATGACACATGAGATAACAGGAAATCCAAACTGAATTTTTGATGATATTAAGAATTACTGTTAAATTTTTAGAGTGATGTTGGTATTATGGTCATATATAAAAATAAGCTTATAACTTATAAAGGCATATACCAAAATGTTTAGAAATGAAATAAGATGATTTCTAGGAATTGTGTCTAAATTGGACACAATTATGTGTCCAATAATGGGATGTGATGGTGGAGTTGTGAAATGGGGAGATATGGCTGATGGTAAAGATGGGGCAGGATGGACTCATGAACTGATGTTTGTTGCAGCTGGGTAAAAAAATGAGAAGGTTAATTATACTATACAGTCTCTATTTGTGTTTGGAATTTTCCTTAATAGAAAGCTAAAAGAAAAAAATTAGTGGACCTATAAACTCATATATCCAAGTCAGTAGGAACTGGTTAATTTAGGCTCTTTTGGGTTTCCCAGTTAGGTTATCCTACATCTAACAGCCTGCTTTTCTCAGTGCCAAACCCATATGCACATGGAAATATATGTATATATTTAAACATGATAGAAAAAAAGTAGTCAGCCTCTTTGTTGGTGCATTTGTATGAATATATGCCCAGAAATGTGTGTATGCATACATATATCCTCAGATGCACCTTTTTGGTATTATCCTTGAATTTGCTTTTAGCCTT
Organism: Dasypus novemcinctus; assembly: GCF_030445035.2. Taxonomy (NCBI): domain Eukaryota; kingdom Metazoa; phylum Chordata; class Mammalia; order Cingulata; family Dasypodidae; genus Dasypus; species Dasypus novemcinctus. Next base: position 51,779,439 of record NC_080681.1, read on the forward strand.
ATTAGAGAAGGCATCTCAAGCAGGAAAAAACCAATATGTTAATTAGCACAAAATCATATTTTAGATTGTGTAACAGACAGTTTACCTTGGTGGCACTGGTAGGTACTGTATATCAGGTGTGTGCACATGAATGAGCACACAGACATTGTGCCTCAAGGTTGAAGGCAAGTCTCTGCTATCAAACATCTGTGTCTGGATTGATTTCAGCCTTGAGAAAATGCACAGGATCCTGGAATTCCACATGTTAGAGTAGTTCCAAGTGTCTTGAGGCTAATCTTTAAATTGAATGCATGTAAGAATCTTCTCCAATCCAGCAAATAAAGCAATAAAAAGACATTTTGTCCACAAAACAATCTGTAAAAATCTTCCTTCTTAATACTCTACATGAAATGCTAGTGCAATGAAATTACAACAAAACAAAAAGCCCAAACTCCTGAAAAGTAAAAAAATCCAGATTTATGAGGTAATAGTCTAGTGCATCTGATTGTTTACCACAACTAGTTGTTTACACAATTTAGAAACCCTTATGGACCCCTGCATTATTAGAGCAAATTAGCATGTTTCAAGAAAATAGTGGATTATTGCAGAATAAAGTGTTTTACCAACAGGGGTTTTATGGTTGGCAAATGTGATTATATATCCATTAGCATCTGCAAGCCAAACAAACTATCATCATGTACCTCTTGGTAATACCTCAATGCAGATATTCTAGATTTCACCATATCAAAAGGACAAAAGGATTTTTATCCTGACATAGCCAAAAGACAATTTTTTTTTTGAAATTGGGTAGTAAACTAGGGAAAATTATTTCTATAACTTAAGCAATTATCAACTCCCCATCTGCTATCTAAGGATAAATGACAAAAAAAAAAGTGTCTATTATTGTCATTTTTTTGAAACACTGCAAATGTTTATTATCTAATTAGTTTACTGTCCTCACCCTCTAAACATATTGAAATTTTATAGAAGAGAAACTTGATAAAAGTGATAAATAGTCTCTTTTTCCATCTCAACAGAAAAAGGGCATTAAAAAAAAAATGAGAAAGCTGCCCTCCCAGAACCATTTGCTCTATTAATACAATTCTGTGGGGGATGATTATGGCAGCGAGGCATGCTTGCAGTTTCCATTACACTGGGAGTGACATGTGCACGGTGAGAAGAGGACAGCACCTTGATGTTTTGAGGATGTTGATGCTAAATATGTCCCTACTTTTCCACAGTTTTATTTTCGACAAACAATGCTATGCTGTAATGAGGTTTAAGCAACAGCTGGGGGAAGAAGAGATGCCTAGTTTTCAAGGTCTCTTGGAAAATGAATGTTTTTATGACATGATTTATAAATGATATTATACCTATGAAATTTTAATGCTTTAATTTTGGTCCACATGGCATGAATTAGTGAGGCAAGATACTATCAGACCTCGTTTTCACAAGAGCAATTTCCACTAAAAGATTAAGAGGCCATAGCTCTTGCTAAAGGTTACCTTCCCAGCAGAAGGAGGCAGTGGGAAAAGAAGTCTAGCATGGCCTTTTCTGCAAAACAAATCCCTCTGGAGGAATAAAAAAGTTTTCCATTCTGTAGTCTTATAATAAAAATCAGAGTAATGGGAAGATGAGCAAGTTTGGCTTGGATAAGCTTTAATGAAGGCAAATTAAATACAGTAAAACAGATCGGAGAAAAGAGAAAACCTCTGAAATGATTACATACCACAATTTCTCCCTGTTTTGTTGCCATCATAACTGAATGATTATGTAGCATGCCAACAAAGAAAAAGAACTTTGCATGAAGTCACGGTCCTGACCTTAACCTTTAAACCACAGAAATAGGAGTTTACTTTGTTTCTGTCTTTTAACCTTCCGTCCCCCAGCAGGGTGGTGGGTGCTGTTCAATCAATCAACACTGCATGCTCAGCTCTGTACTAGATGTCATGGGACTGCAGGAGCAGTTGTCAGAGCTGGTTTTGGTGTCACATTCGAAGTGAGGAGGGGAAACTAACCATTACAGAACAATTTGTAAAAGTGGATGATTACGCTGTATATGTCACAGACTCTAAATAGTTCAGGGAGAAGGGAAATCAGGACATCTACAGCAATCAGGAAATGGCTGCATGAAGAGATGAAGAGTTAGGGCACTGCTGATGAACTGGGAATTGAAGATGATGGAATTTTGATAGCTGTGGTGGAGAGGGCACTCAAGGCAAGAGGTCCTACTAGATCAATAATGGAGCTTCCAGCCTCTGGATAATGGGTGCAAGTGGTTGTTTCAGAAGACAAATAAGGATATGTCATATACTACACAAGTATATATACCATATATACGTGTGTACATATGATATACCATATTGCATATAGAGATATATACATGTAATTTTACAATATATCATCTATGTATATATAGCATATATTTTAATAATATATATGTGAATATATACATATGCATTTGTGTATATATATATATATGTACTTCTGTAATGACAACAAAGGGAATTAGTTATTCAAGCACATCTACTTCTTTATCTTGATGAGAACTGTCCAGTTTCTTGTGATTACTGTGGAAATGGTTAATCTAGCTCCCCAGAGCACACCCTACTGCAATTTCTTTCTGATGTGTCATCTGTACGTTCCAGAGTTATTATACAACTTTTATGAAACTAAGTCTACAAGACAGGCTCTAAGGTGTGACTGATATCTCTTTTGTAAGCCAGAGAAATTTGCACAGCCTGTGTCTCATGAGACCAATATTTCAGCTCTTCTTGGGGTGTTATTACCTGTGTGTGTCTGCCTTCCACAGCACTAGACTGCCAAGACTCCTCAGCCTAACTGCAGCAGGGGAAAAGCTATCATCAATTATGGATTGGGCGCAAACAATTAACTTTGCAGGAAGCAAATTCAAATGAAAGCCTAATTTCCTTTTGGACATTCTGTGATATCAAAACTTCAGTTTATCAGGAGATCTAAAAACACTTCATTTTCCATTGCATCTGGGGGTTCCGTTAAGTTCTTTTCCTTGGCCTGTCCCTGTGCCACTGTGAGAATAAAGGCACCATCATGGAGAGAAACACCCATTGCCAAATAACTAATAATCCTGTTCTCCATGGCATCTGGCAGTCTCTAGGGGAGAAGCAGAGAAATTCTTTGAGCAGAGTTGCCTAAGGTCTCCCTCGCTGGCCCTGACTACACTAGCCACCTGTTTCCTATTTAGAGAAGCCGTCCTCCCCCACCAACCTTCTGTTCCTTGTCTCAGTCTAACGATGATATATGGGGTGCTGTGTTCCTCCTAATTATGAAAATTGCTTTCCCTTGGTTCCAAGATTTTTATTTGATATCTTTTCAGAATCTTGGCTAGTCTCTGTGCCTTGGGGTCCTTAAGTAAAATTAGATCTTAGAGCCCCCATATGGGGTCTGACACACAGCTTTTAATCAGGAGCTCTTATTTAAAAAAGGAAAACTGATGCTTCAAAGAAAAAACACCAGTTCTCTAGCACATGCTCACCTACACTGCCAAGCAAGGGCTTCCATATTTGAAGAGAAGTTCCTGGACCTTATTCCACCATACCATCATCGGTGAACACATCATTGTCCACCACCTCTTCCCTGTGGAATTTCTTCAGGATGCTGCTCTTTTACCTATGTTGCGGGAACAACCCCTTCTTAACTCTCCATGTCATAAACCTGTGAGTTGTTGTTGTTGTTGCTGCTGCTGTTGTTGTTTTGAGGTCCAGGGATTGAATCCAGGAACTCACATGTGGAAAACCAGCGTTCAACCACTGAGCCACATCGGCTCCCCTGAGTTGGTTTTTTCATTTGTTTTGCTTGTTGTTTGTTTTTCAGGAGGCACTAGGAACCTAACCCAGCATCTCCCATGTGAGAAGCAGGTGCTCACTAGCTTGAGCGCCACATCTGCTCCCTGAGTTATTCTTGGTACTACTCTCTCCTTCATTACTCCCGTATTTAGTCAGCTCCATCTCCCTCCTCCGTATCTGTTAACCCAGGCCACTCCACTCCATCCATAATATACCACCTGAATTAGGGTCTCATGATTTCTAACCCAGATTACAGCAAATAGGCAGCAATCCATTCTTCAGCCTGCCTCTCTGCCTTCAGTCTTCAATGTTTCTATGCACTGTAGTCTGAATGATTGATCTAAAGTGAAAATCTGATAATATTATTCCCCTCCTTCAAATCATTCAGTGGTTCTCCACTGCTATCAGAATGATGTACAACCTTTTGCCCACGCTATCTGGAATGCCCTTCCCCTCTTCTAAGTAACTCTGACTTGTCCTTGAGAACAAATCTCGCAGATGTCTTTCATATCCTTATGCACACCTTTAACATAACACTGTTACTTCTCTGTCTCCATGAGCTCCTCTGGGGAGGGGAGTACTTTGTCTTATTTGTCCATTAATCTGCAGCACTTATTACAGTGTCTGACACAGCCTAGGTTTTCAATATATATTTGGTAAGTTAATCAATGATGCAGTTAACGAATAAAGGCTATCCTCCTCTTGATTGGCTAGTAAGGGTATAAGAGGATATGATACTACTTTTCAAGTTGTACTAGAAACCATAATAGAGAGTAAAAACTCAGTTGCTTTATTTTTACAGTGAAACTGTTTGTGTGTTTGCAATGGATGTTGGAAAATGAATCCAAGAATGATTATCTTTACATTGGCAAATATTGTAGATTTCCATTTCCCCTTCACATAAAGGTAAATCTTTGATATGGTTCAAGCCAAGACATTTCATCACTGCCTTTTCCATGGCAGTATGCTCGGATTGTAGTCTCTTCCCAGCTATACAGATATTTGAGATGTTTCAAGTTGCAATAACATATTTAGAGTTTCTCCTAAAATAACTCAGCTGTTCAGATACCCTTGACCAAGGAAGAGTCCAGGCATAGCTCCAAAGGTCAATGTCTTCGCCTAAGCACATGGAGTGTGAGGAAGACCAAAGGTGGAGCAATGAGGGAGGAAGGTGCAGCCCCTCTAGCCCCCCACAGCTGGGCAAGGCCCTTAAGTCACCCCTGCCGATGAGCAGTTATGGACATCAATCCTGATAACCCTCACCCTCAGCCCTTCCATGTGCCACGGGTGCTTCTTTCACCTGTTCTAGTATCTTCTTAATTGCTTTTATGGAAGAGAGTTTAGCACTTGAGGCCCTTTGAAGATTCTCCCTGGCTGTATGAATGTCGATATTTAGGAAAGAAATATGCTCACACCCTCAGCCTGACTGCCTGAGACAGATCCCAGGGACCTGCACATTACTTCCAGCAGAAGAAGCTGCAGGCCTGCGGATCTGAGGTTATCATAAAGAAGATGTTTTAAAAACTAGAACTGTTGGCTGTTGGGATGGGCCGCCTCAGGTAGGGGAGAGCTTCTGTGCCTGGAGATTTCAGAATGAGGCTGATAATCGCTGTTTAGATATGTTGGGGAGAGGATTCTGCCATGGGGAACAGGGGTGGAAAGTTGGTAGAAATGGGAAGGGTAGACCAAATAATATTCAAGTCTTTTCCATTTCTGAGAATCTCTAATCCTAAAAGATTTGACTCAAGTGATAAGAAATTCTTTCTCTATTCAAATCATTGTCAGAAGCCTGTAAAATATCATCTAGAAATAAGACTGTCTCATGTTGAAGCAATCCACTGCCTTCTCCACAGCAGCATGCTTGGCCTGTAGTCTCATCCCTGCTATACAAACAGATAGAAACGCACAGATCAGATAAAAATTCCTGATTCTGAATTTGACACATCATCTCTCAAAAGGACACAAGATACCCCCAGTCCTGTGTTTGTTTAAAACTTTTGCCTCAAAGTATAGATTAGGTTTGAAGTTTCCACTGGGTATTTCTGTTCTCCCTTCCAGTTTTCATATAACCTCCAGGGAGGCATTTTTGCATTATTTGTTGCCGAATTTCTATTATCTGGAACAGCGCTTGACACATTGTAGGTGCTCAATTAGTATTCATTGAATGGTGAGCATTTTACTACCCACAAGATTAGATGAGAAACATAAAGATATTTATACAGAACAAACATTTCCCTTATATCCTTCTCTACTGTCCACTCTCCCTTTCACTCCTATAATTATTCTAAGGACTCGAAGAACACAACTACACCATTCATTACTTCCCAGAAGGGAAAAAAAAATTAGCAGTATTTATATTTGGATAGGAAAATTCTGAATGCTTTTAATGCTTACTCATTTAAAAATAATTTTTAAAAAATGACCATCTATTACTTAAATGATACATAAATTAAAGAAGATGGAGGGAAGGAGGGAAGGTCCCACCTTCACAAAAATCAGGTCAATGTCTCTGCGAACATGGTCAAGAGGATGGGTTTCCTTTTCTCTAGTAGGTGAAGCACAAGCAATGTGACCAAGGCCACACAGTCACACAAAGATCTGGGCACAAAACATTTATTCTCCCTGGAATGAAGCAGTGTCCACTCTTGGGTTGCCCCTACTGTGTGCTATTCACACACAGAACTCTACTTGGTCAGGGTGAGAGTACTGCCACGAGGTGTTTAAAATACCTGTGATGCCAGCTGTTGCATGTCCATTGAAATGGGATTAGGGATGTGCAGGGAGGACGGAGGTGACATAATGATTCCGAGGGGTTGGCAGGTGTGCATTGCCTCTGACATTTCAGCAGGTGCCTGGATGCTTTTCCAGAATCTGGAAGGCAATTCCATGCACAAGCACTGGAAATTACTTAAAAAGTGTCTGCAGGAATCATCAGGTGATTCACATGCTCTCTGGATACAGCCTGGCCAAGGAACTTCTGAGGTGTGTTCAGCATTGCCTTCAGCCAGAAGTACAACAAAAATGATGAAGCCTGTTTTCCACAGCGTCTCTGGCAACACCCATTTAATTAAGCCACAAAGACTACTGAGAAAAGATTATCCACTCCTATAAAACTTAGTTAACTTTCTGGGTTATGATTGAGATCAACAATACTTCCTTTGAACTGATAAGACAAGCAATTTCATTTTCTTTCTAGTGAGTTTAAGGTACTAAGTCACTACCTGGAATGGCTCAAAATGGTATCTTTTGTCTTTGCTAAGCAGCGAACCGAACAATACCTTGACTTCCTGAAAAATTCCTTAGCTGCCTGCTGTCTCTGCTACAAATTTCCTTCATCAACTAATTCACTAATTTAGGTCTTCTTGAGAACTCAGCTAATTTGAAAGAACAGGTGGCTCATTCCATAAGTGTTCAATAAAGATTCGCACATGATTACACATCCAGCATTGCCTTAAAAAATGGAGAAATGTGTGTATTTATGGAGAAACTAAGGAGACAGACAAGAGATGCTTCAGTAGCTAACAGTGTATATCTGGTGATCAAGTAAAATTCTTCCAAAAACTGGTGGGGAAGGGGGTACAGAGGCAGATGACATAAGGATATAAAGTCTTTGCACATGGACAATTAACTATTCTTGGTAAACTACCAAAAGGGAATGGTTATGGAATTAATCACAGCCTCACCCTTATTTTTTTCTCTATTCTTATGTTTGCCTGGATTTGATGTCACTCATTCATGCAGCATTTAAGGAGCACCAAATATATATCAGGTCACCTCACAGTTGACTATTTTCTTTCATTACAAAAACAGAAAAGAGTATGTTATGCTATGTAGCTAAGAAAATATCTTGTTTAAAAAATAAATTAGATGCTGAGATAGCTAAGAAAAAGTAATTCATGTAAAAAATCAAAAAGGCTATCAGTCTACCAGTAGTTTGATCATAAGATAAATATATATGTAAAAAAGTCAGCCACAATTTTGGCTGATGCTTTTGTTGAAATTAAGGAATTCGCTAAGTCTTTTCCCATGACAGGGATATAATTTGTCTACAAAAAAATACCTAATATATGAGAAAAATCAAAGACACAAACTACATTTTTATTGAAAGGGCCAGAATTTCTGCTAAATGCATTGCTAGAAGAGAACATGAGCATTCTTGCCTTTTTTCTTGTAGGAAATTAAGAAAACACTATCTGCATGCTGAATAAAGCATTACCTGATAAACTACCAGAATCAAATAGTACAAAGTATAGTGAGTGCCACAATAGTTCTGAATTAACACATATATATCAGGGTGACAATGAATTCAGTCACTCTTTATATATGGTAAACAGTCAACTCACTCAGGCTCAGTGGACCTTTCTTTCCTATTACAATCCTTGCTATCCATCTAATTCTTTCATTGAGGAAAAAGAAATGTTTGTATTTATAAGATAGTAAATAATTTCAGTGCTTGGTAAGTTTAAAATAGAGGTGAATGAAAGTGAAGATTTCAACACAGTTCCCTAAAAAAATAAGCTTTTTTATTTTGTTTTTTAAAATAACTTTATTTCAAATTTTAAAAAATTTAAAAAGGCAGCTCAACAAGTTATGGAAGGATTACTCCCAAAAAGTTCTGCCTAGGCACTTTTATCTCATTTAATTCCATGTTTTTTTTAAAGAAAGAAGATTCAGTTTTACACCTTATAATAAAATCATGAGTGTGAAACTTCTTTAGTTTGTAAAAGGGTTACTGGTCTTTATAATTATAGAAGTTACCTCTTTTAAAAGTAGATGGAGGCGGCGGACTTGGCCCAGTGATCAGGGTGGCTGTCTACCACATGGGAGGTTTGCGGTTCAAACCCCGGGCCTCTTTGACCGACGTGGAGCTGGCCCATGCGCAGTGCTGATGTGTGCAAGGAGTGCCCTGCCACACAGGAGTGTCCCCACATAGGGGAGCCCCACGCACAAGGAGTGCGCCCTGTAAGGAGAACTGCCCAGAAAGAAAGTGCAGCCTGCCCAGGAATGGTGCCACACACACACGGAGAACTGACACAACAAGATGACGCAACAAAAAGAAACACAGATTCCCGTGCCGCTGACAACAACAGAAGCAAACAAAGAAGACGCAGCAAAATAGACACAGAGAACAGACAACCGGGGTGGGGGTGGGGAAGGGGAGAGAAATAAATAAATAAATAAATAAATAAATAAATAAATAAATCTTAAAGAAAATAGTAGATGTATACAGAGGTAAGAATGCTTTTGAGTTAAAGAAAGAGGGCTTCAATCATTCATTCACTCTTTCATGAATCCACTCATTTATTCTAAAACCGCTTACTGAACATCTAATCTGAGTTAGGTATCATAGTAAACCTGACGCATATGAAAGTCAATCAAAAGTGTTACCGTCAAAGATTATAGTAAAATTTCATCAATGCTAAGAGAGGAGTATGAGGGAAATGGACTTTGGCCCAGTGGTTAGGGCGTCCGTCTACCACATGGGAGGTCCGCGGTTCAAACCCCGGGCCTCCTTGACCTGTGTGGAGCTGGCCATGCGCAGTGCTGATGCGCGCAAGGAGTGCCATGCCACGCAAGGGTGTCCCCCGCGTGGGGGAGCCCCACGCGCAAGGAGTGCGCCCGTGAGGAAAGCCGCCCAGCGTGAAAAGAACGAGCAGCCTGCCCAGGAATGGCGCCGCCCACACTTCCCCTGCCGCTGACGACAACAGAAGCGGACAAAGAAACAAGACGCAGCAAATAGACACCAAGAACAGACAACCAGGGGAGGGGGGGGGGAAATTAAATAAATAAATAAATCTTAAAAAAAAAAAAAAAAAAAAAAAGAGAGGAGTATGAGACCTAGAAAGGGGGCCCTAAATCGGAGGTGGAGGTGGTGCTAGAGCTGAGATTTGAAGAATAATTACAAGATTGGCAGTACAAGTAGAAGGGTTGGGAGGGGAGGTACCCCAGGCAGAGGGAAGGCATTAAGCAGTAAACAAACAAGTAAAACCATGATGTGCATATGAAAATAAAAATAGTTTGGCATAGGTATAGAGAGAGGGGGGATTTATGGATGTAGGAGATAAGGCCAAGTTGAGCTCAAGAACAATCATATATCCTGCCATAACCCACTGAATGTACTGGGGGAGAGTGTGAACTACAGGGTAAACTATTATCCACGTGGTGCAGCAGTGCTCCAAAACGTGTTGACCAAGTGCAATGAGTGTGCCATGATGATGGAGGAGGTTGCTGGTGTGGGAAGAGTGGGGTGGGGGGTCGGGGGTATAAGGGAACCTCTTATATTTTTTAATGTAACATTTTTGTGTGTGATGTATATATCTTCAAAAAATACAATTTACAAAAATGATAGGGTGGGGGGGTGGGGAGTGGGGTATATGGGAATCTCTTATGTTTTTTATTTATTTATTTTTTTAATGTTACATTAAAAAAAAATAAGAGGTCCCCATATAGCCCCTACCCCCCTCACCCCACTCCTCCCACATCAACAACCTCTTTCATCATCACATTCATTGCATTTGGTGAATACATTGTGGAGCACGGCTGCACCACATGGATAGAGGTTTACATTGTAGTTTACACTCTCCCCCAGTCCACCCAGTGGGCCATGGCAGAACATACAATGTCCAGCAACTGTCCCTGCAGCACCACCCAGGACAACTCCAAGTCCTGAAAATGTCCCCATATCATATCTCTTCTTGCTTCTCCCTGCCCTCAGCAGCTACCATGGCCACTTTCTCCACATCAGTGCTACATTTTCTTCCATTACTAATCACCATAGTTCCATAATAGAATATCAGTAAGTCCATTCTAATCCATACTCTATTCCTCCATCCTGTGGACCCTGGGAGGGTTATGTCCACTCTACCTTTATATCGAGAAGGGGATTAGATTCCACATGGATGATGGACGCAATTCTCCTTCTTGCGGTTGTAGGCATTCTTGGCTCCCTGGTGTGGTGGTTGATCTTCTTCACCTCCCTGTTAGCTGGCTGAAGTAAGTCCAATAAACAGTCCTCTCCTGTTACTTTTACTAGGATTTGGTGTATGCTCAGAGGACCTGAATCTCTGGACAGTCTGTGTGATAGCCAGACCCTGAGCCTCAACAGACCTGGAACTCCTACCCTCTGGGTTTTATGTTTTTTAATGTAACTTTTTTTGTGATCTATTAACTTTAATTTAAAAAGTGTAAAAAATAAACTAAAAACATATAAAAAAAAACCAATCATACATGCTAAAGTCTAGCAATAGTGGGGAACCCTTGAGAGATTTTAATCAGGGTGTGACATGAAAGGATTTGCATTTTGGAGGAGGCCATATCAGAAGCAGGAAGAATGTTTCAAAATTGTAGTAACTGAGTGAAGGGATAGCTATAAAAGGTAGTAGGAAGAGGGAGAAGTATATAGATAAGAGGCAGAATGGAGAAGATCTGGTGAAAAATTGAATGTGGAAGATAAGGGAGAAGAATCTGGCATAACTGAATGTTTGGCTTTAGGCCTGGATAGAAGACTGTTCCACCACCCAGCTAAAAGATATAGCAAAGGAACAGTTTTGGGAGAAAAGATGTTTTGTCCAGTTTGGGCGATTTTTTTTTTTTTGTAGCCTACAATGGTATTGAAACAGAGACATCACTAATATTTGGGTCAGGCACTCAGCAGACACAGGCTGAGAATGTGAACGTAATTGTACCTGAAGCCATGGGCATGCATGTATGGTGACATCTAGAGAATAGGCCTTGAATGCAAAAAAAGAGAACCAAGGAAGAAGTCCTGGGAAACAAGACATTTTGTATCAAGAAAATGATCCTTAGAAGGAGATGAAGAAAGAACAAGCAGAGAGGATTTTGATAGAGAAATGTCAAATGCCCCCAGAAAGATATGCCTATGTGCTTTGGCATATATGATGTCATTGGTGTGTGGTAGTGACAAAAGCCAGTCTAAGTGTTAGAGAAATAACACTGAAGGTAAACGACTCTTTCAAGTGGCTTGCTATGAAGTATGGGAGAGTTTTATCTTAGTAAGTATAGGAGGATATGAAATTTAGGAAATAAGAAAATAAGAAAAAATGGACAGAATTAAGCAACTTCATATGTTGCATGGAGAAAAACAGTACAGAGAAAGATTTGAAGATATAGAAAAAGGCAGGCTGGCAGGAAGGAAGGATGGTAGGTAAAATAAGAACCTCTGGTCTGAAAACAGAAAAGAGGTTGTGATCCAAGGCACAGGTGAAGAATCACCTATTACTACATGTTTATTTTTAACGATACTCCATAAAGGTTTATATTTCACAAAGACATTTTGATAAAGATATTCCATAAGGATTTAATAAATTTCTTACTGATTTAAGATAGACATTAGCTCAACCAGTATGAGTGTACACTTTTCAGTAATGGCTGGATTAACTATAAAAATGAGATCCATTTCGTCCATAGTTCAGAGCCTGATCCAGCCCTTTAACTTTGCTGCTTCATTACAGAAAATAGATCAGAATCACATACATCCTTACAGAGAAAATGATCAGTGATTCAGACTGCCTTGACGTGGACAAGATGCCAAGTCACATGATTCTTGAAAAGTAGATGTGAAAAACTGTTTTCCTTAATTTTCTGAACATCAAATCCAAGAACACAGGAATTTCATGATTTAAAGAAATACCTGCTGCTAATAGCACAAGTAATAAAATATGGGTCTAATCAAAATGACTCAGTATTGAACATTAAGCCCTGCAGCACCCAATTACTCAGTGCTGTTTCTGGTGAGAAATATGATATTCAGGGGTATAACCTAACCTGCAGCCATAAATAATATCCAGGGTGAAAAAGAAATTGAAAGATGAGGCTTCCCAAATGCCATCCTCTGTGATCTTAATTGTAGTCCTATTAGGAGAGTAATTATTTGGGGGAGTTTTGTTTCAAGCAATCAAGTTTTTCACATCGAGACAACATTTTTCTAAAGTTGGCTTGCTAATAAAGGTGCATTTGCAACCCACATTAACATGATTTTATTTTGAACGTGTCACTTTGATTTGCCTAGGAGTCTTGCTTTGATTCGCCTGGGCTAATTTTGTAGCAGGACAAACACAGACTTCTCCTTAATTGTTGCAGCTCACACAAGGTTAATCTGGCAGCCCCTGTCTTTAGCTAAATAAGTGACCTGCCATGTTTCTATTAACTCATCTCCGCCAATGAATGAAATGTGTCCTCCTGCTTGGATTTACTGAACTCGTTTTGTGCCAATACAACAAAATATATCTTGAAAGGACAATGTAATTTGAAAACAGAGAAATGGGCAGGATTTTTATTTTTATTATTATTGTTACCTATATTTCAGACAAGTGCCTGCTTGGGTAGAAGAGGCAGCAGTGTCTAGTCCTTCAATCATTTCCCAAGGGAAGGGTTTATCAACTGCTGAAAAAGGAGTTATTTTATTCTGCAAAACGCATATCAGATCCTTTGACAAGCAGTCCTCATTCAGGTTCCTTCTGTAGGCGTGGGATGCTTCATAGACAAGCAGTCCCCTGGGGAAGTTTAACCCCATTTACTCTACTCACTATCCCTCTGGGTTTCTAGCTACAAAAAGAACAAAATAAATTAGATGAACAAAATCCATTTGGAAAATGAATCTTTTTTGTAATGGGTTGCAGGAAATGTTTAGTGCAGTGCAGGCATGAATGCCACTAGCATTTCCACTCACACCCAAGATGACTTTGCTTTGATGCATGAGCGGAGACACTCTTGGCAAGCCTGAGATTTGAGGCAATGGATCATTAATGCACCTGCACACTAAGTAATGTGCTGCGCATCAGTTTTGCCACTGTGCCTTGCCATCACCTCCTCTCTGTGCTGTGGAACCGCAGTCTGCTATTGTTTGGTTGGGTAAAAGCTGCAAGCATATATGGGGAATGGCTGTGTGTGTGCTGGAGTAGGTGTTAATGCATGCATTGGTTCAATGTAGTTGGGCTCCTGTAGAGATTCTAAATTACAACGTGACTGCACAGGGTTTATAGACAACTCTCACGCAGGGATAGAGATGGTCTGCAAAGTGAGTGCCAGGAATAAAGTACACACACATGACATGGAAGCAGGTTGGGCGCAAACCTGGAACATTTCTGTAGATAGGATCTAATGTATTAAAGCAATGTGAATTGTTTAACGTACAAATCCATTCAGTTATTGGAGGAGACGCACAGGTGTCTTGGAAAGTACTAGAGAAGCAAACTGCCTCTAGAAGAGCTGCGTTCAAATCCTGCCTCTACCACATACTTATTGTCTGATCTTGGGCAAGTCACTGGAGCTCTCTGGGCATGTCTTTTTAGCTTTAAAATTGGGTAATAACACCTGCTTCACTGGGTGGTTCCAGGATGGAATTAAATAACTGACATGCAACCACCCAATGCCTGCAGTTGAGGTAGTGAGGCATTCTGCCAGGCACTGGGGGATACAAAGTAATAAGAAATGATCTCCGCCTTAAGTTTAAAGTGTTTTCTTTCTCTTTTTAATTTCTAAAGCCGCTTCTTCTATTCTCATAAGAGCTCAAGATGGCAATATTCTCGTGGTTTTTTTTGTTTTTGTTTTTGTTTTTTTATTTAACCATACAGATGTAACTCCTGAGATACAGTGATAAATAATTTTTTGCTCAGGGCAAATATAACCTATTGTCTGGACTCCAAATTGGTAGTTTCAAGCATTGGAAGGCAGGACCTCCCTTAAAACATTCCATAAACTGGATACAAAGTTACACAGCACACCCTGGACTCACTGAAGAATTGTCAAGGTAAATAACTGAAAAGCACCCAGAAAGACACAGCAAGTACTTTGGGAACCACAATATAAGAATCTACAAAAAAGATATTGTTTCCCATAAGTACCAGTTAGATTTGATTGGTGCTGTTCAAAGGATATATTTGAAATATCAAAGGAATTAAAACTGCAATGGTATTAAGCACCTTCACAGATTATTGCATGTGGTGGGGTGGCTGTGTAGTGGTGCGGCTTTAAGATGTTTTTTATTGTGTCAAAGCAAAGAAAAATGACATTTTATAGCATTGTTTTGTTAGTTTTAGTGCATCGTTGGAAACCGTCTTTCATTTCATTTGAGTTTTCTAGTAAAATGTCATAAGCAAATAACAAGTGGTACTCCCCTAGTTCTTATTGTTCTCTTGTTGGTACCTTACTTTGTCAGTCAAATCAAAAGTAAGGGTGTGATTGCTCCCATGAATATGCATAATTATATAGCCTACACCAGTTTGCACAGTATACTAAACCCGGTATTGAAATTCCAGTCAGATGTGTTATGGTACTGTGAAACATCAAAACTGAGAATACTAGGATCTCATGGCTTTCAAAAACATCGAATCAGATCCAGGCATCCCCTGGAAACAGAGAACGAAAATATCCCTTCTGTTTTCCCTGCCTGCCTCCTTTCCTCCCTTTCTCCCTTCTTTCTTTCTTCCTTTCTCCCTCCCTCTTTCCTTCTCTTCCTTCCTTTCTTTTACTCTTTCTTTCATTCAACAGCTATTTATTGGGGCTAGGTGTTTAATTTCCTTGGCGACTCAAGCCAATACTGTATGATGGTTTGGTATAAACAATGAGAATTTATTTCTTTATGGTTTTGAGGTTGAAAAAAAAAAAGTCCAAAAGCTTTCTCCCCAAAGATTGTGGCATTCTGGAGCTGGCTGCCAGCAATCCTTGGTCCTTAGCTTGTCACATGGCAATGCACATGCTGGCATCTCTCAGTCTCTCCCTTCTCTTCTAGGTTCCTTTGATGTTCAGTTTCTGGCTGCTTCCTCTGTGGCTTTCTCTCTCTCTCTCTGAATTTCTTTCTGCCTATAAAGGTCATTAGTAACCCATCCTGACTGAGGTGGGCACACCTTTACTGAAGTAGCCTCATCAAAAGGTCCTACCTGCAATGAGTTCATGCCCACAGGAACCTGTTAGGGTTAAGAACATGTCTTTCTGGGTTATATGTAGCTTCAAACCAGCAGTCCTAACGTGCCCTGGAACAGAGTGGGCTCTAAGGATGCAGGACCTTCAGTGCTAAAATTCCCAAGCAAACTGGGATTTGTTGGTCATCAGAATTGGGGGCCTACTTTGTGCCAGGTATTATTTTTGGTGCTGAGCATTCAGCAATGAACAAAACAAAGCCATTCTCATGCAGTAAACTTTCCAATGCAGAGAGACCGAAAATAAATGCAGGCAAGGTGAGTAAGTGCCATGAAGATTAAAACAAAGCAGGGTAAGATTGAATGGTGTGCCAGGCCAGTGTCCGCCTCTATTTACTTAGAATGGTTCAACAAAGCCTTTCTGGTTAGGTGGCATTCCAGCAGGGTGTGAGGAAAGAGAGAGAATGAGACACAGTGTATCTCAGGGAACAGTATTCCAGTTACTATAAAATTGTAAGGCTCTTGAGGCCAGAAAGTGCTGGCAGGTTGGAGGAACAGAAAGGAGGCCATCGTGGCTAGAGTGGAGTGAGAGAGGGGGGCAGGAGGTAAGGCTTGGAAACTGGGGTGCCTTGATCTTTTACTCTGAACCTGATGGGTATCCACTGGAGACTTACTTAAGTTTACAAGCATGAATCTGGATGCTTTGTAGTGAACAGACTACAGGGAGGGAGGGTAAGCATAATCGGGGAGATGAGGAGGCTCCTGCCGTAGCCCCTCTATTGCTGGGACATTTTGAATGTAAGTTTTTCTTTACCTTCTGGTTGTTAAACCAGGTCCCTTTGAAAGCTACTGTACATATCAAGCTGTGTGACTTGCATGTCACTATTTTGAGTTGGACCTGGGAGATTCTTGCTGGTTTGGAAATTCCCTGGGCTCCAGAGACCCAGAGGGTACCTGCCATTGACCAATACCTACTAACTACTATCCAGACAAGTCATCTTTTCCTGAAATGCAAAATCTTTATCAAGAAAATATACCTATATGATTTACTTGCCTAGTTTCTAAGTGATATCACAATAGCAAACTATCATTTGGAATAATAAATAAAACAAAAATAAAACACTGTTCAAAACAGAAATAAGTTCAAAAGGAAATCTGAGGAAAGAAATGCTTCTTGGTCTCTCAAAGTTAATATATCAATTCCATTTGTGGTCAAGATAAGAATTTTGAATTATATTAATGTCCTTTTTCCTTTTGCATTCCTTGGTGCATACCACCATATTGTTCCAGAGACATGCCTGTGATTGTTAGGATTAAGATTGTTAGGGCAGGACTGCAAAGAGGGAGTTGATATTCAGCTTTGCATATCCAGATTTAGGCACTGATTGGAAGACAAGAGTTTTGAACAGTTGGTTCTATTGAAAGTGAAAAGGATTTCTAAATTCTGCTAGCTTCAATGAACACATCCAGAACCACATCTGGTACTTCTACCATATTGTATAAAAGACAACCCTTTCTAACACTTCAGCTGAGCTGTGAGGATTGCTGTCCCAGAGAGAAGGACATGACTTACAGCAAGTCCATTCCAGAGAAGAAGAGTGTATTAGTTTGCCAGGTTTCTATGACAAATACCATTGGGTTGGTTTAACAATAGGGATTTAATGTCTCACAGCTTCAGGGTTAGAAGTCCAAAAATCAAGGCATCAGCAAGACTGTATTTTCTCCCCAAAATCTGTAGTGTTCTGGTCCTGTGTACTGCAATGATCGGGGTTCTCTGCTTTCTGTCACATGGCAATCTCTCTCTCCTTCCAGCTTCTGGCCCCTCTGGCTACATCTGAATTTTCTCTTGGAATAAGGTCATAAAATTGAGTCTCACTCTCCTTCTGTTTGTTCACACCCAAACAGGGTCATAGAAGATCCTACTCACAAGTGAGTCTATACTTACACTGATAATACATCTTCAAAGTTTCCTATCTACAGATGGGTTTATACCCACAGGAATACAGATTAAGATTAAGAACATATCTTTTGTTGAGGTACATGATTCAGTCTTCGACAAAAAGCAAAATGGAAGGGCTTTCTCCTTCCCCCGAGAAATTGTAGGAACAAATAGAGAGAGAGTGCAGTAGGGGGAGCCAATGGGAGGACCTGATGTCTCCTGGAGGACTGGGGAGGGTGGTACTTTGGGAGGAGACAGCAGTGGTAGCCCCACCACCAAGTGATGTGGCTTGTTTAGCTCTCCAGAACCTTCCTCAACCCATGTGTGATAGAGAAGGTATCCAGAAGCTTCCTCCTTTACTCTGGAAGACAGCAAAAGGACAGCAAAGAAAAGTAGCCTGTCCGGTACGCTTTTAAGGGTGCTTGGAGTCATTTCATTCCCAGCATGGCAAGCCCCCTTTAAAACTTATCATATGAGGGCCCAGAAAGAAGCACCAGTACTGCCAAGGAGATCAGAGGGGCCCTTTTCCACTCAAGGTCAGGACCAGGTGGGCTGGGAGCTTCTCCCATCCACCGAGACACCATCTTGGGGAAAAGAAGGGTGGAGGGGAAGAACTCAAGCATTCCCTGCAGAGAAGTGTTGTAAATGTTAAGAAAAGTGAGAAACATGAAGGGCAAGATGAAGTTTCTCTACTACTCAGGAGGAAGGCAGAGATTCAAGACTAGAGCAGTTTCAGAAAAAAATGATGCCACATTTACTTTGCATATTTGAATACAGTTTATCTTTTTATCTCACCAAACTCTTTATCCCAAATCTGCCCCTGCTATGAAGGTTGCAGTCCTTTGCCATGATTTTGAATTAGGTTCCCTCCTAGGCTAGATTTAGCTTTTGTGGAGCCTAAAACTTATCTGATTGGGGATGGCGGTGGTGATGGTAGAGTGGTCTTTAAGAAAAAATCAAAATTACAAATACAAAATTAGGTACAAGCATAATATTTAGAATGAAAAAATTAATCACAACCATCTCCAATTGTTGGAGATTCAGTTCCTTTCCCTCTGTGATCTCCTGAACTCTATGTAAGTGAGGGGCCCAGACACTTAAGGTTCATTAACTTTGTGTTAAATCTCTGATACTCAGTTTATCCCAATCGATTATCCCCATCTTCTACAAAAATGGCGCTACAAGATTAAGCCTAGAATCTAAGCAGACCAGAAGTGTACAGCCTACTTTCTTTGCATGACCCTTCTTGTCAGGGAACGGGGAAATCTGGTCAAGTTCATCCTCTGCTCATTCCCATACTTCCTGCTTTCTTCTCCACATCCCCTTCTCCCTGGGCATGGGATGCTTAATGGATGTTCCTTGAACATAACGGGGGAAAGTATTAGTATCCTCTACTCTTGCTGAAGGTATTAGGAACATTTATTTTCTGTTAGTTAAAGTACGTTGGAGGGGCAGAAGGGAGAAAGAACATTGTGGAGCACTCTTATAGAAGCTCTACTAAGAATCACTTTATAGGCATGATTTTTCTGTAGAGAAAAGCCCTTTTCATAATACAAGTTTTTTCATAATACAATCAAACAAAACTATATATTGAACAACTAAACAGCATAGTTTTCTCCACTGGGTAAATTAAGAAAGACAAGCTATGAAAGCATTTTGTAAGTGTACCGTGCTAAATGAAGGTAAAATATTTTTATTATTGCTATTATTATTGTTGTTATTTCGCCTGCTTTGGAGCATGAAAGTTAAATTGGATTTTAAATATGCCTAACTTTGCCATCAGGGTGTTACTGAAGCTCTGTAATTCCAAGTAATAAGTTCCTTTGGAGAACCTCTGAGAAAGTTATATGAGTGAAGAGAGCAGCATTTTAAAGAAAGTACATGTAACAATCAGCATGACTCCCTGAGATAGCCTGTGAGCCTTTGGGCAAAAGATGTCAGGCACCTGCCTCTCCAAGCGCATCTCCTTTGTCAACACATCGAAAATGATACTGTTTTAAAAGTAGATGCACTAACAAAGATTTAATTTCATCCCTGGCTCAAGGCCTAACATCCCTTCTCCCTTTCCACAGGTCTCCTGCCCGCCTGGTTTAGTAAGAGGGTTGCCAAACGAGATTGAAAACTAATTGATTTTCCATTTTGATATAGCTCCATTGCTGGCTATATTCTTCTTTAGAGGCGTTAAATATTTTATGGAATCTTAAGGGAAAAATTTTGTCTGTGTAATGTAAACATACCGTTAGGTTGCCTAAAAGGACCACAGCTTGATTAAGCTGAATGTCAGGAATATGGAGAGTATCTTCTCAACATTCTAGGAAGATGCCATCATAAAAGCCCCACACAACACTGGGGCCGCTGTGCCTTCTAATTCACAGTGCAAATGTATTTATGGTGAGAGAACTGGTTCAGCACTGCATGGGGGCTTCACGCCTTCATTTGCACAAATAAGGAACAGTTCAGCTTTTCAAAAATAGAATTCTTATTTGAGAATCAATCTCTCCGACCTTTATTGTACAAACATTTATACATTCTATAATACACTAATATATGTGACCATTTACTAAACAAACAAACAAAAATTTTGGAAAATTGAGATAGTAACATGTCTATTTTTACAAGACAATTAAAGACAATGGGTGAAAGTCAAAGACAAGTGAATTTTGCTTCCAAACAACAAAAAAACTGAACTCATTTGCCAGCAAGGTGTGCTATCTCAGGAGGTGGTGGACAGACCACCTTTGCTCTGGGTGTTTTAAAATAAAGCACTGATCACCACTCGCCAGGGATGATGTCATGATATCCATCCTGGTTAAATCTTGCAAATGCTCCCGTTGTATTATCCCCATTGCCACTCTACTAGTTCAAGTCATGTTTATTGTTTCCCTGAACTATACCAGTACTTTCTTTCCTTGTTTTCTTGTCTATGGTCTCAGCCTCTTCCATCCTCTTCTCTAATCTGACACCAGTGATCTGTCCTTCTTTCTTTTTATTAAAAAAGAAGCCACTCATTTAAAGTATACAGTTCAATGACCTAAATATATTCACAGAGTGGTACAGTCATCATCAAAATAAAATTTTAAGATATTTTCATTAGCATCAGAAACAACAAAAACAACAACAAAATCCCCAGTTCCCATCAGCAATCATTCCTCAGATCCCCCCACTCCCCAGGCCATAGCAGCTCCAGAAAATCACCACTCTACTTTGTGTCTCTATGTGTTTGCCTAGATTTGTTTGGACATTTCATGTAAATGGAATCAAGGCACATCCACGCTGTAGCACGCATTAGACATTCATTCCTTTCTATTGCCAAATAACATTCCATTATATGGATATTTACATTGTGTTTATCTATTTATTAGTCCATGGCATTTATATTATTTCTACTTTTTCCTATCATGAATAATACTGCTTTGAATATTTATGCACAAGCTTTCGTGTGGGCATATGTTTACAGTTCCTTTGGGCATACACCTGGGAGTGAAATTGCCATGCCATATGGTAACTTTGTTTAATGTTTGAGGAACTTCCAGACTATTTTCCAATGTGTGAGGGTGCCAATTTCTCTACATCCTCACCAACACTTGTTACTGCCTGAATTTTTTTTCATTATACCCCTCCTAGGGGCTGTGAAGAGGGATCTCATTGTGATTTTGACTAATGATGTTGAACATCTTTTAATGTGCTTGTTGGCCATTTGTATATCTTCTTTGGAGAAATGTCTATTTAAATCCTTTGCCCATCCATATGCAAAAGAATGAAATTGGAACCCTTCCTCATCCAACACATAAAAATTAATTCATATACCTAAATGTGAAAACTACAAGAATAAAACTCCTAAAAATATTGGAATAAATCTTTCTGATCTTGAATTAAGAAAAACTGTCTTAGTTATGATGCCAAAAGTGAAAATGATAAAAGAAATATAGGTAAATTAGACTTTATCATAATTAAAAACTTTTGTGTTTCAAGGAACACCATTAAGAAAATGAAAGGATAACCCACACAGACAGAATGGGAAAGAATATTTGCTAATCATATATCTGATAAAAGATTTGTATCCAGAACATGAAAAAAAAAACTTTCATAACTCAACATAAGTTGAGTTGAATAAGTAATCAAATTTTAAAATAGGCAAAAAATTTGAATGACTATAATAAGATAAAATAAATAATAACAAGCATTAGTAAGGATGTGGAGAAACAGAACTCTCATACATTGCTGGTGGGGATTTAGAATGGTGCAGCCTCTTTGAAAATAGTTTGATAGTTTCTCAAAATGCTAAACACACAGGGAAACAGATGTGGCTCAAGCAGTTGGGCTCCAGTCTACCATATAGGAGGTCCAGGGTTCGATGTCCAGGGCCTCCTCATGAAGGCAAGCTGGCCCACATGGCGAGCTGGCCCACATGGAGTGCCGGTCCATGGGGGAGTGCCACCCTGAGCAAGAGTCCGGCCAATGTGGACAGCTGGTACAGCAAGATGACACAACAAAAAGAGACATAGAGAGACAATAAGAGACATAACAAAACAGGGAGCTGAGGTGGCACAGGAGAATGATTGCCTCTCTCCCACTCCAGAAGGTCACAGGATTGGTTTCTGGAGCCACCTAATGAGAATATAAGCAGACACAGAAGAACACACAGCAAATGGACACAGAGAGCAGACAAAAAGAAGTTTTGGGGGTCAACATATGTTTAAAAAAAAAAACTAACCACAGAGTTACCATATGATCCTGCAATTACACTCCTAGGATTTTATCCAGGAAAACTGAAACTATGTTCACACGAAACTATACATAAATGTTCATAGCAGTATTATTCATAATAGCCCAAAAGGGGAAACAACTCAAATACCCATTATTGGGTAAACAGATACATAAAATTTGGTATTATGTATCCATAAAATGGAACATTATTAAGCAATGAAAAATAATGAAGTGCTGATACATACAATAACCTGGATGAACCTTGAAAATACTAAGGTAAGTGAAAGCTGCCAGTCACTAAAACAAAAAGTATATTTGTGGTTGGATAGGGCTGGAGGGATTAGTGGGATTGGGGAGTGATGGCTAATGCATATAGGGTTTCTTTGGGGGTCAAGAAAATATTCTAAAATTGATTATGAAGATGGTCGCACAGCTCTGTGAATATACTAAAAACACTTTAAATGGGTAAGTTGTATGATGTGTGATTATACAATTATGTATTGTTATTAAAAACAACAACAACAACAACAACAATGTACCATTCTCAGAGTTTCTGATTCAGTTATTCAGGGATCTAGGCTTCTTCTAAAAAATAGATCCCCTGGTAATTCTAACAGGCTCTTTATCAACTTCTTCCACTTTTCTTCCCCTTTTATTCAATCCGCTGTCCCCACTTCCTTTCTTTACACTTGCTATTTTTTTTCTTACTCTTTCTCCAGCCTATCCATTTCTTTACCTTATCCCTAATCAAAACATTCCACCTGCCCCTCTGAGCCAATCAATGTGTCTCAGCTTCTTGTATCTGATTCAAATTTCATCTGCAGGATACTTGAAAAAAAATTTTTTTAATTTGTCTTTTTTTAAAAACGATACATAGATCACAAAAAATGTTACATTAAAAAATATAAGAGGTTCCCATATACCCCACACCCCACCCCACCCCACCCCACTCCTCCCACATCAACAACCTCTTTCATCATTGTGGCATATTCATTGCATTTGGTGAACACATTTTGGAGCACTGCTACACCGCATGGATTATAGTTTAATGAGCAGCACTTTTTACTTTAATTTGCCACCATTTGGTGTTTCTTTCATATTGATTTGCTCATATGCACTTATTAGAATCACCAGCTACTGTTTGAGAGCAGAAAGAAACTTTTTTAAAAAAGATGTATTTATTTATCTCTCTCCCCGCTCCCTGCCCTGGTTGTCTGTTCTCTGTGTTATTTGCAGCGTCTTCTTTGTCTGCTTCTGTTGTTGTCAGTGGCACGGGAATCTATGTTTCTTTTTGTTGCGTCATCTTGCTGCATCAGCTCTCTGTGTGTGCGGTGCCATTCTTGGGCAGGCTGAACTTTCTTTTGCGCTGGGCGGCTCTCCTTACAGGGTGCACTCCTTGCGCATGGGGCTCCCCTACGCAGGGGACACCCCTGCATGGCAGGGCACTCCTTGCGCACATCAGCACTGCTCATGGGCCAGCTCCACACAGGTCAAGGAGGACCAGGGTTTGAACTGCGGACCTTCCATGTAGTAGACAGACGCCCTAACCACTGGGCCAAGTCCGCTGCCCAGAAAGAAACTTTTGATGTCAATAGTTGCCCAGCTACAAAACATCATTTTGGTTTTACAGCTAATAGGAATGAGGTCCAGAGAAACTAGAATTCAACTCCAAATATTTGTCTACTTTGCATTTGTTGACATTTTATTTTTTAATCATTTCAAGTAATTACTTATGTATTTGTTTTATCTGCTTGAGTAGCTTATAATTTCCTTGAAGGTATATAGTAGCTTCATTCCAAGGGAGCTTCCTGTGCCTGTTAACAATAAAATACCTACTTACCCTAATGAACTGAAATTCCTAGTGTCTCCCTGAATTCTTTCCTATTATTCAAAGAAAATTTACATGTAAGGAAACTAGAGCTATTTTATAAATGGCAATAATCAAGTGGTCTATTTCCATTTCTGAGAAGAGAACTGTTAAAATCTGCTGAAGGAGACATTTAGGTGAGCTTGGGCAAATTATCTAACTTTTCTAAACCTAAATTTCTAACAGTAAAATGATAGAATACCTACCTTGTATGTTTGCCATGAGTATTAAATGAATTAATGCTTATTTAATATTTAGGAAGTGCTTCTATGTGGTATATGCTTGGGAAATATTAGCTATTTTTATCATAATAAACATGATGATTATTGGAAGTATTTCTAACCTGGAATAAACCCTTAGCAGCCCAAAGGTTTTTACATGATTGGAATGTACTTTTGCTCAGAACATTGAAGCAGCTCTCCATTGGCCTTGTGGGTTAATATAGTTTCTCAGATGGTTGTCTTAGTTTCCTAGCTGCTAAATAACATAGAACAAATACCATCCAGTGGATTGGCTTAAACAATGGGAATTTTTTGGTTGATGGTTTGGAAACCAGAAGTCCAAAATCTAGGTGTCCCAAGGCAATGCTTTCTCCCTGAAGACCAGCACTGGTGCGCTGCCTGCCCGTGATCCTCAAGGTTCCTTGGCTTTCCTGTCATATGGTTACATCTTCTCATTTCTCTTCTGAGTTCCACTGATTTCTGTTTCCTTGCTCTTCCTTTAGTGCACAGTTACCTTTGTTTATTTAGCCATATTGGGCTAAAGCCTGCCTTTATTCAGTCTGAGCACAACTTAAGTAAAAACATCTTCAAAGACCCTATTTACAAATGGATTTACACCAACAGGGCCAGGATTTGGGCCCTGAACATACCTTTTGTGGCGGACATGAGTCAATCCCCAACACTAAGTTTCTTCCTATAAGTCTAAAGGCTCAGAAAATTATTTGTAACAAATGTTCAGAAATACTAATTTCTATCACCTCTGCCCCCCCTCACATCTAACCACATGTCTAAAGGAGCTGGCTTGATTAATCAAATAAACTTCCTGACTCCAGCCTTCAGAGAGCAAGCAAAGTCTCCATCAAGAAATAATATGCCCCACGTGGCACATCCTCATTAGTTAAGTTTTCCCATCAAATTTCAGGTAGAAGTTCTGTTTCGAAGCTGTGTAAAGCTGGCTTAATTGGCTCTTCCCCCTGTAGCAGAAGATTTGGGGGAAGATGTATATCTTGAAATCTAATTAGATATCTTAACTGTAACCTGAGAATCTTAAAATTCACAGATGCACTTTATCTGTCAAATACAGAGACAGTTAGCAAATACAGGCCATAAAGGTGGAGATTTAGTATCCACATGCATGAATTGTTGCTGCTTTCCAATGTTTATTACTTTACAGTTAATCCAGGAGATCACTCCCAGTAATTTGATATCATTTTCCTTGTGTTCTACATGATTGTGAGGAGAAGGGGCATGTTCTCTTTATATCTCATTTCCAGTTGGAATAAAGTACTTGGTTCACTAAACCTGGAATGAAGAACTGGTATTAAATGTTTTAATCAATTTCTTAAATCCTTTTTTAAAGCTAGCTAGGTCAGGACATAACAGTAATATTATTATTAAATATACACAGTTCTTTTGGTACAGTAATTTCTCAGTAATATATTAATATGTACATTTAATTAGGACAAATATTCCAAAACAGTACTACTCGACATACATCAAAACCATATTTCTACAATGGCTTGGAATTTTACCACCAAGAACAATTAGTGAAATAATTTTGTAATATGGAATCTCTAATTATTGAGCAGAACATAGTTTCTTTACAAAACATCAGAACTACAAAAGATTTTATATGTAAACTCTAATAAATAAGCAGAACACAATTTCTTTGCCAGGCATCAGAACTATAAAAGGTTTTACAAGTGTGTGTGTGTCTAAAAAGCTTGCAATTACCAAAGATGAATACAAATAATCAGAAAAAAAATCAAAGAGTATAGATGCCAAATCCATTATCTATCATGCCATAATCAGAGCTGCCCATGGTAACTTCTAGAAAGATAAGCCCTCCTCATTCGCATAGGGTAACCTGTTAACTTGAGCAATTAAGGACTTGTTTCCTAAATTAATCTGGATTCAGGTGTTATCGGACCTCTAGAAAATGGCCAGCATGATTTACTTCCTCAACTAATTGGGCATTTATAGCAATGGTCCAGGTTACTCTGGAAAACCTTGGCTGAAAGAGTCACAAATCTCAGAAGTATTTCTGAGGGGGTTCTTTGAACTCTTTACTTAATGGTTCATCAAGCAAAGCTAATACCTCCACCTTCCTTACCTTCCACTGTTCATATAACTTGCTCCCATGACACAAGCTTCACATATTCCACTTTAAAACATATAGTCATGCCAAGAAACAAGTGAAAGAAATTATAAACTAAGCATATAAAGATCTATGAAAACTTGTGTGAAGTCAGATCAAATAATAATTGCTCAAAAAACCTTCAGATATCTTGTCCTTTAGGAAAAACAACAGCTATTTGTTAGAAACACTCTTAATAATCAATGTTTATAATCCTAGGCATGAAAGATATTTCAACATTAGTAAATCTATTAATCTATTGTGTAATATTAACAAATTAAAGAATAATTTATGATAAACTCAACAAACAAAAAGAATTTCATTTCAAAAATGAAATTCAACATTTGTTTAAATTGTTAGTAATCTAGAAATAAAAGGGAACCTCCTCAACTTCATAAATAATATCTATCAAAATCCTACAAGGATTTATCCAGCAAGGATAAAACTTAATAATGAAAGTTTAGAGTGTTACCATTATAAGTATAATAAGCTGAAAATGCCTACTATTACTCCTTCTCTTTAATGCTGTTAGGAGGTCTCAGTCAGCACAATAAAAAAAGAAAAATAAACATGAGGCATATATTGGAAAGACAGAAGCAAAACTGTATTTGTGTGTAAATGATTTGTTTGTTTTCATAAACAATCCCCGAGAATGAATCTACATGCCATTAAATTAATAAGTGCTCAGCAAGGTATCTAGATACAAATCATAAAAATAATAATAACAGGATTCCTACACAGCAGTAAAAACTAATTCAAGAATAATAATATTAAAAGTACCTTTGAGTTAGCAACAAAAAACTTAAAGATAGCTAAGAATAAATCTAACAAATACGTGTTGATGTTTGTAGAATAAATTACAAAACTTTCTGACTGATACATAAAAGAACTGAATAAACAAAGAGGTATACCAAATTCATGGATAAGAATAACCAAATTAACCCATATATCAGTGCATTGACATAAAAGCTTCTTCATGAAACATAATTCACATGAAACAATATAACTCATATGAAAGAATAAAATAGCTAACTTTTGTTGAGCATGTACATGCCAAATGCTGTTCTAAAAAGCATTTCATGCACTGTAAGTATGATAACTAGTACTGTTGCCATTTTGCAGATAAGAAAAAATGACGGAAACCTCCCAAGTTCCCATGGCTAGGCAGGGGCAGAATTAAGGTTCAAATCCCAAGTAATGTGGCTCCAGAGGCCCTGCACCAAATCCTAGGTTTGGTCTAATGTCTCTAAATCTATGGTAATTAACAGGGTGTCATATTGACACAGGGATAGAAAAATAGAACACACAATACATAACCTAGAAACAGACACAAGCATAAATGGACGCTTGGAAAAATCAGTGACCAAAAAATAAAGCATTCTATAATGTTATTGAAATTACTTGTTTACCATATGGAAAATTAAAATAAAATTAGTTCCTTATAATTAAAAAGACCCCAGCCATGTGGCACTTCTCACTTGGAATATGCCCTCACCTATGGTTTGCATATATATTTTCCTTTTTTCTTGTTTCTTAATAAGCCCTTTTACTTGCCAAAAAAAAAAAAAAAAATAGTTCCTTATGTTTTACACAGAATTAATTCCAGCTAGATAAATCACAGAAAGGAAAGCTTTAAAGATTTTATAAGAAAACATGGGAGGATACCTCTAGGATTTTGGAGGTAGAGAAGTCTTTCTTACGTAAAAATTCCACCGACCAAGTATAGATTGGTAAATTTTACTATATTAAAATGTAATATTTCTATTTACAAAGTAATATCATAACCAATGCATAGAGACAAGCAACAGTCTGGAAAAGAGATTTGCAATGTATTTTAACAACAAAGGACCAATATCAAGAATATATAAATAACTTTAAAAATCAGTAAGAGAAAGCTAGACACCTAACCCAAAAAAAGGCAACAGATGTAAATATACATGTTTTATAAGGAAACCCAACTTGCCAATATACATCTGAAAAGATGCTCCATCTTCACAGTTGTCAGGGACAAATAAGCTGAAACAATATGATACTGACGGATTTTAGGAAGATGGCAGAGTAAGGAGCTCCAGGACTCAGCCCTTCCACTAGAGCAACTGACAACTATTTTGAAGCTATGGAGGTCAGAACACTGTACAGCATCCAGGGAAGAGTGGGGGAAAGAGGCTGATAAACTATGGGAAAGAACAGTAAATTGTTCTCAGCAAGTGGTGGCTACTGATGTCCATCCCCTCCTCTTGTGTGAGGCCATTGTGGGGTCCAGTCTCTAGCTCTCTGGTGACAGAAAGGGATGTAAAAATCCTCTTCCTCCAGGCTAGGGGTGGGAACAACTTATTACTTATCATGGCTTTTGATTAGTTACTTCTAATCACTGGGGGCACAGCTCTGAGGGTGGCCATTGCTTCCACCTGCCCAGGACAAAGGCTGTGGTGGAGATTTTAAAATGCTGCACTTCTGCAGTAGCTGAAGGGCTGCATTTGCTGGGCAGACCAAGAAAGCTCAGCTTTGGGGAGTCATAGAAGAAGCTCTTGGTGCACTTCCTGATCCCCTCCCCAGGGCACCTTGGAGCCAGTCGGCATCCCTTTCATGGGTCCCTGGCCCTGCTTTGGCTGGGACAGATTGACTTGGGAAAGTCCTCTCTGCAGGCCTCTCTTCCCAGAATTTGCCCCCCAGGCAAAAGCAGCTTCAGAGTATGAAAGGACTGTGTAGAAGCCAACAGTTTGGGACAAAGTCTTCCTGGCTTCAAACACCCAGGGGAGAGAGATCTACCTCCTGGGAAACAGAGGGGACAAACTTGACCCGTGTGGAGCTGGCCCATGCGCAGTGCTGATGAGCGCAAGGAGGGCTGTGCCTCGCAGGGGTGTCCCCCATGTAGGGGAGCCCCATGCGCAAGGAATGCACCCTGTAAGGAGAGCCACCCAGTGCAAAAGAAAGGGCACCCTGCCCAGGAATGGTGCTGCACACATGGAGAGCTGACACAACAAGATGATGCAACAAAAAGAAACACAGATTCCCATGCCACTGACAACAACAGAAGCGGACAAAGGAGATGCAGCAAATAGACACAGAGAGCAGGCAACTGGGGGAGGGGGGAGATAAATAAATAAATCTTTAAAAAAAAAAAGCCCAGGACAAAGACACAAACACCCAGGAGAGGAGATCTATCTCCTGGGAAACAGAGGGAACGACAGGGGAACTGAAAAATAACTAACAATCAAAAGCCCAGGACAAAGACACAGACTCAGAAAGACAGAGAAAACTTTTCATCCTGAATTCACCTTTGGCAATTTTCTGTCCTATCACTAGCTGGTTACAAAATAAAGACATAGACATCTCAGGGAATAATCCCAAAGATAGCATTCTAAAATATTAAAATGTATAGTACACAACAAAAGAGGACAAGACAAACAAACAGGAAATGATGGACCATCCAAAGGAAGAAGATAAAAAACAGAGAACACCAGTGAAGAAGACGAGAGTGTAGATATAATGAACAAAACCTTTAACAAAAATGATCTTAAAAATGCTCAAGGAGATGAAGGAAAATATAGAGAAAAAATCTAAAGGATATCAGGAAAACAATGAATGAGCAATATGAGAATCTTTGTAAAAAGACAAAAATTTTAAAAAGGAACCAAACAGAACTAGTAGAGTTGAAGACCGCAGTAAATGAAATGAGAAATTCTCAAGAGAGTTTCAAAGATTGGAGCTGTCCAAAGAAGGAATCAGTAAACTCCAAAACAAGTTGCATGAAATGAGTAAGGCTGAGGAGCAGAAAGAAAAAAGAATTACAAAAGGTTAAATTAGCCCAAGACAACTGTAGGACACCATCAAATTC
The DNA here is from genome assembly GCF_030445035.2 of Dasypus novemcinctus. Classification (NCBI taxonomy): domain Eukaryota; kingdom Metazoa; phylum Chordata; class Mammalia; order Cingulata; family Dasypodidae; genus Dasypus; species Dasypus novemcinctus. The sequence goes on from NC_080681.1 coordinate 51,809,827, forward strand.
TTACATTTTAAAAGAAGATAGATTTCAAATCAGAGACCTAACCTCAAAACTGGAAGAACTAGAAAAAGATGAGCAAACTAACCCAAAATGAACAGAAGGAAGGAAATAAAGATTAAAGGTAAGACAAACGAAACAGGAAAAATGAAAAACAAACAAAGATGATAGAATTAACACAACCAAAAGGTGGTTCTTTTGAAAAGGTCAATAAAATTGAAAAAAACCTTTAGGTAGACTAACAAAGAATAAAAGAGAGAGAATACAAATAACTAAAATCAGAAATGAAAATGGGGTGGGGCATTACTACTGAAGTCACCAAAATATAAAGGAATATAAGAGGATACTACGAACAAATGTATGCCAATAAATTAGATAACCTAAATGAAATGGACACATCTTTCACAACACTCAAACTACCTACGCAGACTGAATAATAAATAGAAGATCTCAAGAAATCAATTACTAGTAAATAGAATGAATCAGTAATCAAAAACTTCCCAAGAAAAAAAGTCCAGGACCAAATGGCTTCATGGGGGAATTCTACCAAAGATTCCAAAACACAACTCCAATTCTGCTCAAACTCTTATAAAAATAATGAAGAGGAGGAAACATTCCCTAATTCATTCTATAAGGCCAAATCACCCTTACACCAAAACCAGAGAAGGATACCACAAGAAAAGAAATCTACAAATCAATATTTCTAATGAATATAGATGCAGAAATCCTCAACAAAATACTAGCAAACAATATACAAAGCATATTAAAAGAACTATACGCCACAAGCAAGCGGGATTTATCCCTAGTATGCAAGGTTGGTTCAACATAAGAAAATCAATTAATGCAATACTCCACATGAATACAATGAAGGGAAAAAAAAAAAAAAAACCCAAAACTTGATCATCTCAATAGATGCAGAAAAGGCACTTGACAATTTCCAGCACCATTTTCAGGTTGAGAACTCAAGGAATAGCAGGAAAGCCCCTTAATATAATGAAGGGCATATATGAAAATCCACAGCTAATATCCTACTTAATACTGAACGACTGAAAGCTTTCCTTCTAAGATCAGGAACAAGACAAGGATACCTGACATCATCAGTGTTATTCCACATTGTACTAGATCTTGCCAGAGTAATTAGGCAAGTAAAAGAAATAAAAGGCATCCAAAATGGAAAGGAAGAAGTAAAACTTTCCCTGTTTGTAAATAACATGACCCCATATGCAGAAAATCCTGAAAAATCCACAACAAAACTCCTAGAGGCAAAAAAATGCATTGAGAAAAGTGGGGGGTATCCAAAAATCAGTAGTGTTTCCAATTGCAATGAACAATTGGAAGAAGAAATCAAGAAAAAGAAAAATCCATTCACAGTAACAACTAAAAGAGTCAAATACTAGGAATACATTTAACCAAAGATGTAAAGGACTTGTACACAGAAAACTACAAAACATTGCAAAAATAAATCAAAGGTGATGTAAATAAATGGAAGGACATTGTGTGTTCATAGCTTGGAAGACTATGTATCATTAAGATGACAATCCTACCCAAAGTAATTTAGAGATTCAGTGCAAGCCTAATCAAAATTAAATCAGCCTTCTTTGCAGAAATGCAAAAGCTAATTATCAAATTTATATGGAAGGGCATGGGACCCAAAATAGCTAAAGCCCTCTTGAAAAAGAACAAAGTTGGAGGATTCACACTTCTGGTTTCAAAACTTATTACAAAACCACAGTCAAAACAACATGGTACTGGCACAAGGGCAAACATATAGACCAATGGAATCAAACTGAGAGCTCAGTAATAAACCCTCATGTTTATGGCCAAATAATTTTTACAAGGTAAAAAAGATAACTGGGAAAGAATGGTTCTGGGAAAACTGGATCTCCATTTGCACAAAATGAAAGAGGACCCCTACCTCACACCTTATACAAAAATCGCCTTAAAATGGATCAAAGACCTAAATGTAACAGACAGAACTATCAAACTCCTGGAAGAAAATGTAGGGAAGCATCTTCAGGATCTTGTATTAGGCAATGGTTTTTCAGACTTTATATTCAAAGTACAAGCAATGAAAGAAAACACAGATATATGGAACCTCATCAAATCTTAAAACTTCTATAAAATCACAACTTACAAAATGGGTGAAAATATTTGGAAATGACATATTTGATATAAAGGTTTCATATCCAGAATGTATAAAGAATTCCTTCAACTTAACAGCATAAAGACAAAGAAGACAATTTAAAAATAGGCAAAAGACTTAAACAGACATCTCTCCAAAGAAGATATACAAATGGGAGCCAGAAAGTACATAAAAAGAGGCTCAACCACATTATTCACCAGTGAAATGCAAATCAAAATCGCAATGAGTTGCCATTTCAAACCTATTAGAAAAAAAACAAAAACCCAGAAAATAATAAGTGTTGGAGAGGATGCAGAGCAAAAGGAACAACTCATTGATTGCTTGTAGCAATATAAAATGGTATAACCACTGTGGAAGACAGTTTGACGTTCCTCAGAAAGCTAAGTATAGAACTACCATATGACCTGGCAAGCCCTCTACTAAGTATATTCCCAAAAGAATTGAAAGCAGGGACTCAAACAGATATTTGCATACTGACATGCATAGAGGTGTTATTCACAATTGTCAAAGATGGAAGCAACCTAAATGTCAATTAACCAGTGAATGCACACACACAAAAAGTGTGGTATATACATTCAATGGAATATTATTCAGCTATAAAAAGGAATAACATCCTGATTCATGCAACAATGTGGATGAACATGAAAGACATAATGTCGAGTGTAATAAGCCAGTTACTAAAGGACAAATATTGTAGGATCTGACTGACTCAAAGTAAGTCAAATAAGCAAACTCGCAGAATCAGAATAAAGGTTTACCAGGGTATAGGTTGGGGATAGGGAATGGGAAGATAAAGCTTAAAGTCCACAGGCTTCCTATTTGGAATGATGGAAATGTTTGGCAATGGGTGGCAGTGATGGAAGCACAACATTGTGAATATAATTAACAGCACTGAAATACATATCTGAATGTGATTTTAAATGGAAATGTTAGATTATATATATGGTAACAGAATAAAAATTTTTTAAAAAACTGATACAGGCAACAACATGAATGAATTTCAAAAGCATTATGCAAAATAAAAAAGTTTCCAGTCAAAATTCTAGAAAAGACAAAATCATAGTTATAGAAAGCAGATCAGTGCCAGAAGACAAGGGCAAAGCAAGGACAGAGAGAGCAAAGATTATGAAGGAACTTCCTTGGGTGATGGAAATGTTTTATGTCATAATTATGGTGCTGATTTCACAACTGTTATCTATTTTTCAAAACTCATTCAAATTGTACATTTTGCCTTGGTGAAAATCATTGTATGTTAATTATATCAATAAACAAATTTTTTTAAAAAACCAACCAACCAAACAAAAAATTTTGATACCATTTAGTGCCAATAGATTGACAAAAGTCAAAAAGTCTGATGATACTGTGACAGTTTGAAGCTTTTTGTGGATACCAGAAAAGATCATGTTCTTTAAGGAATCCATGTTTGTGGGTGTGGGACACTTTGTTTGGATTGGATTTCATTGTTTGGTCTCCGTCTTTTTGCTGGAGTCCTTTATAAACGGAGGGCTAAAAGAAGCAGACACACAGAGAAAAAGCCACAGAGGTGGACAGAGGGAACCCAGGAGCTTAGAGGAACCTGGGAGAGAGGAAGCCATAGATGCAGCAGCCAGAAGCTGAAGCAGGGAGACAAAGAAGAGAAACAGATGCCTCCACGTGCCTTGCCAGGTAGAAGGAGTCCAGGATCACTAGCACTGGACCTTGATGAGACAGTGTCACTGATGATACCTTGGTTTGGACATTTTCACATCCTCAGAACTGTAAGCTTTTAACATAATAAATTCCTGTTATAAAAGCCAACCCATTTCTGGTATATTGCTCCTAGCAGCTTTTAGCGAACTAAAACACTAACTGTTGAATACAGAACAGTTTCTCTCAACCATTGCTCCAGGAAATATCAGCACAACTACTTTATAGAAACATTTTGGCAATATCAAAGAAAATTGAAGAAATAAACTCCCTCATCCTGTAACTTTATCTTTAGGTATATATCTTAGACTAAGAAAACTTTCAAACATGTGACAATAAAACTAGTAAAAGAATGTTAATTATCTTTAGCATTATTTATAATAGGAAAAAACTGTAAACAATTGTCATTGGTCAGTCAAAAGGGTGCTCAAGCAAAATACCAGAAATTGGTTGGTTTTTATAAAGGGTATTTATTTGGGGTAGGAGTTTATAGATACCAGACCATAAAGCATAAGTTATTTCCCTCACCAAAGTCTATGTGGAGCAAGATGGCTGCTGATGTCTGTGAGGGTTCAGGCTTCCTGGGTTCCTACGTTCCTGGGGCTTGCTTTACTCTGGTTTTAAGGTTCCTTCCTTCCTTGGGCTGGCTTCTCTTTCCTCTGCGTGCTGACTTCCCCAGGGCTCCAGTTTAAGTCTTCAGCATCAAACTCCAAAATCAAAACTCCAACATTAAAAGCCCTCAACTCTGTTCTTCACCATGCCTTTTATCTGTGAGTCCCTACCCACCAAGGGGCAGGGAATCAACACCCTAATCATAACTCAATCATGCCCAGGTACAGATCAGATTACAAGCATAAGCCAATATTTCTTTTTGGAATTCATCAATTATATCAAACTGCTACAACAATCAAGATGCTTATCAAAAGAATAATGGATAAACTGTGGTGTAGTCACACAATGAAATTCTACACAGCTACATGTAAAATATGGTTAAACATCAATACCAAGTGTTTTAGTTTACTAAATGCTGCCAATGCAACATATGAGAAATGGGGTAGCATTTAAAATGGGAATTTGGGTAAAATCTTAAGTTCTGAGGCTGTGAATATGTCCAAATCAAGGCATTATCAGAGATTCTGTCTCATCAAAGTTCGGCTGCTGGTGATCCTGGAGTCCTGTCGTGACAAGGCAAAATGGCAGCTGGTCTCTGTTTTCTCAGTCAGGCTCATTTCCTCCCTGAGCTCAGCTGTGGGTGATAAGGCATATGATTCATCTCTCCTTTCTCTTCTGGGCCTTAGTTGCTTTAGCTTCAGGCTGCTCCATTGATTCCAGCCTCCAGCCTCTCTCTCAACCTCATGGGGTTTTCTGTCTTTCTGCAGCTGGTGGTGATCTTGGAGTCCTCTCTCACGTAACAGGGTACAATGGTCACTGTCTTTCTCTGTATCTCTCTGCATGTTTCTTCCATTTATGCAAAAGGGCCAAGACCAACCCTGGGTCACACCTCACTGAAGTATTCCAATCACGGGCCCCCAACTGAATTCAATCTAATCAAGAGGTTCCACAATCTAATCAAAGCATTCTAATCAAAAGTGATATAATCAAATGGTCCCTTAACAGACTCTAACCAAAATGTCCTACCACATACAATAGGTTTACAGGCATAGCAATGGCTTGGCTTAAGAACACAATTTTCTCGGGTTCACAAAAGACTCAAACCAGGATAGCAAAATACATTAAAAAGCTTGAAAATAAGGCATTTAGTATTTATATAATTTATATAGTATTTCTATAAAATGTAATATTGATAAACAGCTTGCAAACATACAAAATAATATCCTATAGTTTTTAATTGCTATGGGTATGTCCACAGGTAATCATAGTATAAAAACACATACTGGACCATTAAACCCAAATGTAGGATTGTGGTTACCCTGGAGACAGAGGCAGGGGCATAGAATTGGAGAGAGCCCACAGGGCTTCAACTGTAGTTGGCATGTTTGCTTCTTAAAAGCAACAATATCAACAGTCCTCCAGAACCTATGGCAAAACCTTAGAATTTGATAGTGCTGGGTGGTCAGTAGTTGAATGTTCATTATTTTATTTCATATATACCTCTCTCTCCATCTGAAATATTTTCTATTAATAAAAAGGAACTATATATAAATCACATTTTATAACTAGAATCCTATTTTGCTCAGAAGTTTTGATAATTTCAGAGATAACTTCTTGTGATGGTTAGGCTAGTGTGTCAACTCAGCCAGGTAATTGTTCCCAGTTGTTTGGTCAAGCACGCACTGCACTAATTATAATACAAGGACATTTATGGACTCTAGTCACCAGTGACTTTATTGCATAGATAGCTGATTACATCTACATCAGTTGGGGAGATTGCCATCAGCAATGAGTGATATTTTATCTAATCAGTTGAATGCCTTAAAAGGGGAAGTGATTTCAGCATTCAGGGAGAATTTCCCAGCTCTTTGGACAGTCTAGGTCTCCCAGAAACTCATCAAGGTCCTTTATAGGACTTTCATCGGAGCCCCTGGTTTGCAGCCTGTGGAACCTGGACTTGTGCATCCCCACAGTCACATGAGAGACTCTCATAAAATCTCATACTATTGACAGATATCTCCTGTTGATTCTGTTTCACTAGAGAACCATGATTAATACACTTCTCTTCTCCTTATGTAGAAGCCAACCAGCCCATGAATTAAGCAATATTTATTGAGTGCTTGCCACCATCAGTCACAAAGCAAGGTTCTGGGGAAACAGTGTGAGAGTGCCAGACCTGCCATATATATTCCTGTAGGATTATGATGTTCAACTACAAATCATGATACATGCCATGAAGAAAAGTAGGGAATAATTACTCCTCAGAATCACTGGGGAGGGGTGGGAGCACATACCAATGCAGACACTGAACTTTGGCTATTTGAAATTCCTTCACATCTCCCTTCTCCTTTGCTTTCCTCTACCAGAGAGGCTGAGAGACTAATCATGACTGTCCAGACTTCCTTGCATGAATGTAGTTAGGAGTATCTTGGGATGAAGAAACTTCCTGAATAAAAAAGCAAAGACTCACTGGAAAGAAACCTTTCTGCCTGTTTTAGTTTGCTTTGCTGGCAAAAGCAGATACCATAAAATGGGCTGGCTCTTAACAGTGGAGATTTATTAGCTTACAAGCTTACAGTTTTGAGGCTGAGAGAAAACTCCAAATTATGGCATCATCAGGTGATGCTTTCTCCCCAGAGATTGGTTGCCTGTGATCCTGGACTCCTCTGTCACATGCCAAGGCACATGATGGCACCTTCTGGTTTCTCTCTTCTATTCTGGATTTTGTTGCTTTCAGGTTCTTGCTTGCATGGTTTTCTCTCTCCTTGTCTGAATATCATTCTCTTATAAAGGACTCCAACAAGAGAATTAAGACCCACCTTGTGAGGTGCAGAGGTGCCCAAAGATGTACTTACCAAATGCAATGGATGTGTCATGATGATGGGAATGAGTGTTGCTGGGGGGGGGAGAGGTGGGGTGGGAGTGGTGGGGTTGAATGAGACCTCATATATATATATTTTTAAGGTAATATTATTACAAAGTCAATTTAAAAAAAATAAAGTATATAGTATGTTTTAACATAAAAAAAAAAAAAGACCCACCTTGAATGAGGTGGGTCATATTTTAAGTTGAGATCCTATTCACCAAAAGATCTACTTACAATGGGTCCATACTCTTAAAGAATGGATTAATTTTAAGAACATACTTTCCTCGGGTACTGTATTAGTCAGGGTTCTCTAGAGAAACAGAAGCAACAGGATATATCTGTAAATATTATGGGATTTTATAAAATTGTCTCACACAACTGTGGGGATACACAAGTCCAAGTCCCATAGGGCAAGCTGCAGTCTGGGAACTCCAAGGAAGGTTTTCAATGACTTCTCCAGCAGAAGCTGGCTGGCTGGAGTAGAGATAGTAATGATCTCTTTATAATAACCGCTGAAATCATCATTGCTCCTTTTAGCCCTTCAACTGATTGAATGAGATGTCTCTCATTGCTGAAGGCAATCTCCTCAGTTGAATGTAGATGTAATCAACTATAGATGCAATCAACTTACTAATGATTTAAGCCCATGAAATGTCCTCACAGTAACAATTAGGCCAGTGCTTGCTTGAATAAACAACTGGTACCACTACCTGACCAAGTTAACATGAGCCTAACCATTTTATTTTATTTTTTGTTTTTTTTTTTAGAGATTTACTTTATTTATTTCTCTCCCCTACCTGCCCCCCCCCCAGCCATTGTCTGCTCTCTATGTCCATTCGCTGTGTGTTCTTCTGTATTCGCTTGCATTCTTGTCATGTGGCACCAGGAAACTGTGTCGCTTTTTTGTTGTTGTTGCATCATCTTGCTGCATCAGCTCTGTGTGTATGTGGCACCAGTCCTGGGCATACTGTGCTTTTTTTTCACATGGGGTGGCTCTCCTTGCAGGTTGCATTCCTTATGTGTGGGGCACTCCTACATGGGGGACACCCCTGCGTGGCACAGCAGGTACGTATAGTTTTGAACAATCACACCCAACCCTCTGGACTCCCAAAAGATGTGTTCTTTCCATATACAAATACATTAATTTCACCACAATATTCTAAAAGCCTTAACTCATTTCAATAAGAATACTAAGTACAAAGTCTTATCAAAATCAGTTATGGGTATGGTCTGACTTGGGGCACAATTCCTCTCCAGCTCTGGGCCCCTGCAACTTAGAGAAAAAGTTATCTGCTTCCAATATACAATGGAAAGACAGTCATAGGATAAACATTCCTGTTTCCACAGGGAGAAATTGGAAGGAAAACAGGGGTCATGGGTCCTAAACAATTCTAAAACCTTGCAGGGCATACTCCATTAAATTTCAAGGCCTGAGAGTCATCTATGGAACTATGTTTTCTCCTCCAGGTTTGAAGGAGTGGCAGCCCCACCCTCGTCAAGTGCTTGCACAGCCAGTGTGCTCTCCCTGCATGATGGAATGACTCTAACATCTTCAAGTATTGAGGTGAAGGCCAGATTCCAGTCTCTACTCTTATCAAACATTCTGGTGATGGCCAGCCTCTCTGCAATCCTTCAGGCATCTGAGGAATCTGGAGTGGTAACCCTCTTCTTGAACAGGGTGGAAGGCTCGTCCTCTCCAAGCTCTGAGGCATAGTAACCCTTTCCATGTACATGGGTGGGTCCTCTCTTTGGCCCAAGATGTCTTCAGTCTAGACCTCAGCTTCCATGGTTCTGCCTTTGAAATCATTTTGTCTTCAGTCTGTCTCTTTTCTATCTCTTTTGGTCCAGGCTGGCAGTATTTCTGTTCCTACAGATCTCGCAAAAAACTTATTGGCTTTGCATATAGTACACAGGGGTCCAACTGTCAGAAGAAAGAAATTTCCACAATTTTTTTCTGGATAACCATATTTCCAAGGCTGACTTGCACTGAAATGGCTGACTGCTTCCACATTAATTTAAAGCCTCACATGGGGCAATATTATATGGGGACTCATTTTCTGGAAGAGCAGAATTTTCCAAACTATTAATTTCTGGTTTCTTTTGTGCCCATAAATTATCTCAGCTTATCCTCTTGCATTTTACTGTAAGCTGCAAGGAGAAACCAGGCCACACTTTTTACATTTGGTTTGAAGATCTCCTCAGCCAAATATCCAAGCTCATCACTTTCATCTCACATTAGAATTCAATTTTTCCAAATTCTCTACCACTTTTAAATAAGGGTCACCTTTCTTCCAGTTTGCAATGACACATTTAGCATTTCAGTCTAAGTCCTCATCAGAAGTACCTTTAGCATCCATATTTCTACAAATAGCCTATCAAACTAGATAGAAAAACAATTTAGCCCTTTTTTCTCAAGCACCTCACCATTCTTCCTGCCTCTACTCATTAACCAATTATGAAGCCTTTTGTAACATTTTTGGTATTTGTAATAGCAGTACCCCACTTTCCTGGTATGAAAATCTGTTTCAGTTTGCTTTGCTGCCAAAAACAGATAACATAAAATGGGTCGGGCTTTTACAATGGGGCTTTATTAGGTTGAGGCACAAGTGTCCAAATCAGTGCATGATCAGGCAATGCTTTCTCTCTGAAGATCAGCTGCCTACTATCCTGGATTCCTCTGTTACATGGCAAGGCATCTTGGAGCATCTGTTGGTCTCTCCCTTATCTTCCAGATTTCCTTGCTTTGAGCTTCTTGCTTCTGTGACTTTCTCTCTGAATGTCATTCTCTTATAAAGGACTCATAAGATTAATACCCACCCTGAATGAGGTGGATCACATCGTAACTTAAAATCCTGCTCACCAAAGGGTCCTACTTACAATGTGACCACACTCACAGAAGTGGGTTCACTTTAAGAACCCACTTTTCTGGAGTACATACAGCTTCAAGCCATCATAGTTCCCTTTACTCCTATCATCATGCCTCAATCATGAAGGTGGTACTGGCAGTGGAACACATATCTTGGGACAATGAAGATGGAGGCCACATGTGGGAATGGGGTGGGGTGAGGGAGGGTGGAACAGAGAGCTGGATCTTGGGTCCTGGTTGACATTGCTGAGCCATGGCACCAGCCCTTATTATTTATGGGTGGACTTCTTTTCAAGTAAGGCACTTAATAATTAGTGGTTGCACCATTACTATTAATAGTAGTAGGATTTTCTGCTATTGCAGTTGAAATTTTTCCTAGTATATAAACACAGAAAGCATGGACTTCTGGAAAAGGTGATATTTAAGCTGTGATGGGAGGAATGAGAGGGTACCAGCCAGAAAACAGCAATGGGGCTGGGAAGTGGGAGCAAAGCAAGACCAGCTGGGAAGAGATCATCATGTTTCAGAGGCTTGACATGTTTGAGAAGCTCAAGGAGGCTCACTGAGGTTGGAGCTTAATAACTGTAGTGTGACCAGCTTGCAATCGCCTGAGAAACTGAACTCTTCCACTCTCTTGCCCAGGCTCTAGGTTAATAACTGTACTTAATGATCTATAAAGAAAGGCTCAATAGCACCAAGGAGAGTTGCTGTTCTAAGAGACTGTTTTCTGTAAAATGAAGAATTAATTCCTAATTCACCTACTTGGATATTTATGTTTTTGCTCTTTTAAAAGTAACATACACCAAGTTTGCCTTTAGTGTCCAGAAGTATAGCCTTTTTCTACCCCTCCACACTGCTCAGCAGGGAAAAAAAATTGCACCTCACCAGTCCCCTTTGACATAGAGTAAATTGCATTGATAGGATTTAACCAGAGGCTAGTCAACTGTGTCTTCAGCATTGCTTGTGCAACAGAGACCCGAAAAAAATTTTTTGTTTTGTATATATCTGAAAGAGAAGAGGCAACTTCATTGTGGGAAGGAGTCTGACTTGAATAAAACCACCTAAATCTAGTTCCTTTAATCCTGTCCTCACTGGATACTAAGAATGGGTTAGCTGATATTTAAAGTGGCTTCCTATTGATCTATTCTCAGGATTCTATACTCTTTTGGCAAACAAAGGGTATTTTATAAGACAGCACTTACTGAGCTCCTGAGTAGACAGAGTGCTGGTTCAGGAAAGAAGCTCATGGCTTGGAAGAGGTGCATTTTCATCTGAAAAATCTTAATTTGATGGGTCGTCTGCTAGTTTCCACTTAGCTATTTTAGAGTAGACCTGGATATTTATTTTCATTTCCAGGCCTCTCCCTCCTCTTCCCCTTAGCCTTCTGCAGCTTACTATAGCATCTAATCCTTTTAATCTTTGATCCACGTCCTTTCCTCAGGCGCCGGAATTCATTCACTCTTGTTGCTCTTCTCTTCACTTCTTCCAAATTGCCTGAGCTTCCCTAGCAATGAAGTGGTGGCAACACAATGTGTAGTGCCAGGTGCTGCTCAGCTAGAACTGTCCACAGAGGAACTGTTACTCTACGCCCTTCTGCACAGGCAGCCTCAACCTGGATTTCCTTTCATTCTGCCAGACTGCATGGCTGGCCTGAATTTAATTTGCAGACCACTGTTCCCCCTGGGCCTCCTTTGACATCGCTGCGATCTTGGCGTCTGCTTCCCAGAGAAGGGCTCTGTGTTTGGATTCTCTTTCCCCAGGTGTATTCACAACCTTGTCTTTTTCAAATGCTCACAAAGTTATTATTCCCAGCCTACATACCTCGAGTCCCAAAGGTTATTTGCATTTTATTTCTGTTGCCTGAGCTCTTCATGATACTTTCCAAATTGGAATCATTAGTGAATTCTGAAAACGAGCAACTTCTTTTCCATCCAGGTCATGAATACAAATGCTTAAATAAGAGTCAAGCCCACAGTTGCAGCAACAGCCGATTACGTGGCACATCTTCTTAATCCTCCTTCAGTAGCAATCCCTCCACCAGCATCATTGCTTAGAAGCTTCTTAGTTTACAGGAGCTTTTCAGCCAATTTTAAATCCACATACTAACCTTTCAAATATCTATTGAGAATTATGCTGAACACTGTTTGGGGTTCCAAATCATGTAAGACACACTTATTTTCCTTCAAAAGACTTCTAGGACTATCGAGTATCTAAGGTACTCCATAACTCAACACTTAATAAGCACCTAAAATGTGTGAGGCACTGTGTTAGGTGTTGAGAAAGCCAATAGGAAAATGCTAGAGTTACAACAATTTGATGTGAAAACAATGACAAGAAGTACACCTGGGTGTAAAGAATCTGTGATAGCTAAGACTTGGAGCTTTGAAGTCAGCAAGAGTTTGATTCCTGGTTCTATTGCTTCTGTCATACATGATTTTGGGTAAACCAATCTTTCAGTCTCAGGCAAAAGGCAGCTCAACAAATCATGGAAGCATTACTCCAAAAAACCCTATCCAGGTATATTTATCCTATCTAACCCTAAAAACATAATTTTCTCTCCAGTGTTCCAAGAGATGAACAAATGAGCACAGAGTGATCAAATGACTTGATCAAGGTCTCCTTGTAAATGAAGAAAGTGGAAAAAAAAAAAAGGTTAACCATATTCACATTTCATAAAACTAAATCCCACATCAATTTTTTATGATGATTAACATTGATATAGTACCTTCTTTGCCTTTGCTACAAAAATATTACAATATTGCTGTTAACTATAGTCTATAAGTTACATCAATTACATTTTTCCCATGTGATAGGGACAATTCAGAAACCTTTACTTGGCTCAGTAGAGAAGAATGCTGTATAGATGTCTTCCACAGACAAGAGGAGGGGATGGTTATGCAGGTGCATATTGATCCTGTTATACACAAATAATGAGACTCCAAGGTAAAATGCTTTTTTCAGATCTAGGAATGCTACAAAGTGCACAGGAGATAACTGGTAACTGATTTCATATTGCAGGATAGTAGGAACTGATATCATATTGTAGAATCTTGTGCCATTCTGTGACTTCCAGTCTGGTACTAATTTGGTTGAAAAGTCCCAGACTTGCTTTTAAGCTTGAGGAGCCTAAAAGGTCAGGTGCAGCTGGGTGTGTATAAGATTATTCCCAGCCAAAATGAGGTCATTCCTATCTAAGCATTTGTAGAAACTCTAGGATGATATTTGCAACTGCTGCTTCATGACAAAGTTCTCTCTTATCTGCAGCAAAATGAGAATTATAAAGGACAACATAGAGAGGATTTCATTGCACTAAATGTTCACAATTTAAAGGACTGATATTGTGTTCTTTCTACTTTGTGGGTGTAAAATGTTATTTCTTTCCTAAAAAGATGATTTGAAGATTTCCTCTCTTTTAGCAGGCCTCTAAATGTTATTATACCTCATCCACGCCCAGGGCTTTATAGACCATCAATATGCTGATAATGCCAGTGTATATCCAGAGGCAAACACTCCTCTAGGCTTCTGATTTGTGTATCTGCCTGCCTTGGCTATTTGACAAGCACCTTAAATTTAACACGCCCTTGATACTCCCTTCTTGCCTCTACCTGTCCCTTTCTTGGGCTTTCCTATCTCAGTCAATGGCACACTAAATGGCAAGTTGCTCAAGCCGGGAATACAGGAGTCAGGCTACTCATATGAAGGCCATTGCCATCCTCTTCCTACTGATCTCATGCCCTCCTCTCTTGCTTCCCTCCAAGACATTTCCCAGTAGCATCTGGAGGAATCTTCATAAACAGCCAGCTTAAAATGCTTTAATGACTTTCGTATACTCTTAGCATGAAGTCCTGAATCCTTATCATGGCTCACAAGGCTCTGTAAAGACTGAGATCCATTCAGTTCAAGCATCACTCTTTCAAGACCCTTTCTGTCCATATAATATTAATGAGTTACATACTCTCAGAGAACCCTGTTAATATCCTCCATAGCACCTATCTCAATGGGAATTGTATATATATTTGTGTAAATAATTGATTGATAACTATCTCCCCTACCTTATGCCTATATGATTCATAAGGACATGGATTGCATCTAGCTTTGTTTTTCATTGTATTCCAAGGGCCTATTATACCTACTTCAGTAGCTGCAGTTAGTGTATGCATGATAAATACTCACTGAATTACTAAACAAATGAAAAGGGAAAAAATTAAATATGTTTACTTAGTAAAGTAAAAAGGTGTTGACCTTCCATAGAAGTCCAAATTAAAATATTTTTTTCCTGGTCTCTGAAATCCAAAAGCCTGAAAATTACTGCTCTGTTGTTGAGCAAAGCTTGAACCTCTGAATATATTGCCTGGAGAAACGGGGGTGTGCAAATGGTCTTCCTTAGCTTGTAGCAGGTGCCAGTGGGTACCAGCTAATGATGGGCTGGTTCCCTGATATCTGGGATGGTGCACTTTCTTTGGTTTAATTCTATCTCTGGAGCTCTGGAACTCTTGGAATGGGCCCTAGAACTCTTAAGTAAATACCAAAAAGAAAAAGAAAAAGAATAAAGGGGCACGATATGGGTCTCAAGTTTAAGCTTAGAATTTTAGATTAATTTATCTGCATATGTTTATCTGATGTGTTGATAAGTTCTAAAGACAGAAAAAAATTATTTATGGTGAATCTCTGCCCATCTACCAATTACCTATATAATATCCAAGCTTGTAATATGTGGACTGTAATTTTAAAAGGCAAGATTCTAAGCCAGCCAATCAATTAATAATCCCAGCAGCAGCTTGTGTTATACCAGTTGGACTGTTATATCAAATATTTTCTTGGAGAAGCAGATGTGGCTCAAGTGATTGGGCTCTCATCTACCATATGGGAGGTCCAGGGTTTGATTCCCAGGACCTTCTGGTGAAGGCAAGCTGGCCTGCATGGCGAGCTGGCCTGAGCAGAGAGCTGGTCTGTGCAGCAAACTGGCCCAAGCTGAGTGCTGGCCCACGCAGGAGTACTGGCCTGAGTGGAGAGCTGGTGCAGAAGGATGGTGCAAGAAAAAGAACACAGAGGAGAGACAATAAGACACAAGCAGACCAGGGAGCTGAGGTGGTGCAAGAGATTGAGCACCTCTCTTCTGCTCCAGAATGTCCCAGGATTGATTCCCAGTGCCACCTAAAGAGAAGACAAGCAGATACAGAAGAATGCACAGTGAATGGACACAGAGAGCTAACAATGGGCGGCGGGAGGAGGGATGGATAAAAACAAATAAATAAATCTTAAAAATATATATATTTTCTTGAGATCCAGATGTTCCAGTTCCTGACCTTCCCTGAGTGAATGGCTGTCAGGTACTCCTGTCCATACATAAGGCATCAGTACTTTAACTGTAGGCTCCCACACTTGTCAACTGATCTCCAAAAAATATGAAATTGCTTGTCATCTTTGCCAAAATTGCATATGAATGGGATATTTTCTATCCGTGTTGTAATTAAAAACTCAATTAAAAGAAATTCTGAAATGATTGTCAACTTTTTCAGGCGTGAGTTGTTCTGCTGAAATACAAGCTGTTTATAGCTTGGGATTTTTACGAGTTTTCAGAAGATGACTGAATTCAAAATCAGGCTCAGGACTCAGGGTGGAAACATCCTAAAGAAAGCTGGAAGCAAGGCACAGAAATTGGTATTATCTCTAGCAATTCCTCTCATTCTACTACTAGTGAGTTTAACTGCAAGTCTCTAATTGGATCGTATAATTTCATTAACATTGAGGACCACTGTCCCAAATGAGTCTTTTCAAAATGAGCAAACAGGAGGTGGTTTATCATTATAGTTTACATTTATACTGTGTCTATCTACTAGGTGAATATTATTGGAAAGAAATAATTGCATTACACTGGGTGATGCTGAATATAACCATATTTGTTTCTTGGGGAAATAATTACCCTAAATGGCTGATCATATTAATTGGCTACAGAGAGCAGGCACCAGTGATGAGAGAGAAGCAAGCAACTGTGTGTGCATATCTGAAAAGGAAATTCTCCATTATATAGCCATTTAGTTGAGGCTAGCTGAGAAATCTGTCCCAGATTTTGCCTGGAGCTAGTTAAAATGGGTGATTTCTTAAATCACAGCACAAACTATTAGTAATAATTCACTAGTAGCCACCATTTATTGAGAACGTATTATGTATCAGCAATAAGACTAAACCCGTTAAATTCACAATCACACTTAACCCTCACAACAACCCTATGAGATATGTCTCACAGTTTGTAAGTGGTAATCAGGAAGAAAATCAGTTTGACTCTAAAAACTAGTACCCCTAACTATAAAGATGTCTTTTCTTGATCTAGACTCAATAGATAGCAGAACCCCTGGAATATTTTTCTTATTAGCCCAGGCATCCTATCAGCCTGGGCATAGTCAATACATTTGGGGTTAAGGTATCTAGACATGACAATGAATTCAAAGAGCTGTAGTGGATATGTCTTCTTCTATTCATTTGGAAATTGTTTGGACATAATGAAAAATATTATTTTTTAATAAAGAATCTCTTAGCATTGGCTTCTATGATTATAACAGCAGCAGTAAAGCCTGGTTAAAAGGAAAAAAAAGGTAGCACTGATTCAAATTTTCCTGACTTTCAGTTAAGGTAGAAGGTGTGAATAATACTCTTAATTTGTAGCTTAAAACTTCTAATGAATGGAGGTAATATATTCGAACATCCTCGAGGCAGCCTCACCCTCCTTCACATAGCTGCCTGTGGTGTCCCCCTGTGAGGTGTGACAGTGCGGATGCCTCAGAAGCTCTCCACTGCCCCAATTACTACTCCAGCCTTGTGCTTGTCATACCTAAAATCTCTCCCTCTTTCTGCAACACTTGATGTGACTGGAGTAGAGGGTGCATATTAGTGGAGTGTGGGAAGAAAGGTTTAATAAGAGAGGTGGGGACTAAGAGGGCCAAGCCCTTGCATGTCTCGCCAAGTATCCATATAAAAGGTCAATGTTCTTTGGAAGATTGGCTCACTCGCCAGGGTATCAAATGCTTATATCTTATAATGAAATAGTTTATAATATCCTTGATTGTAGACAATCAATGGGCATTTGAGGAGGGGGAATTCCAGCGCTGCTTGAGTAAATAGATGCATGGATGTGGGAGAGGGGACAAATGCTTGGGCCGAGACTGAGCAGGAATGCTTTAGTGGCTGGTGGCAGAGGAATCCTGAAAAGGATGGTGTGAAGCTTTGAAGATGGACTTCATTTGCTTAAACACTGTGTTTGGTCCTTTAGGGAATGAGGGAATACTAACAATCTTTGTCTTGAAGCCATAACACATGACCTGCCCTTCCCCATCACTCAACTCTGCTTTCCAACTATCCTTCAATTTGCATATGTTTAAGGGTTTAAGTCTTCCCCACTTAAGGGCAACCTTTCTTCTAGATTCCATCCCCTCCCACTTGCATCAGGAACCTTCCACAGTTTTTTTTCTGTTTTAGCATACATTTTAAGCGCTTTTCTACTCCTGGTTCCTTCCCTTCAACCTCTAAACTTGCTTAAATTTCTCCAGTCCTAAAATAACCTGCTAATGACCCTCTAGCTACTATCCTATTCCTCTCTTTCCCCCTCATCCAAAAGGAAGGACCCTGTGCTCACTGCCCCTACTTCTTAACTCCCATTCAGTCATCAACTGACTGCAGCTGGATTTCCATTCCCACCCCACCCCCCGCATGAGATTGCTCTTATGACTTAAAGTTAAGGGATTCTTTGTAAGTCTATACTCAGTTTTGCTGTTGGAGATTTCACTGTGGTTCACATCACCTACCTGAAACTCTATTCATCTGGTCTCTGTGACACAATGCTGTTTCGGGTCCATTCATATCATTTTTACAGTTCCCTCTAGGTCTCTAGACCTTGGCTTTCTCTTCTTTGACCCATATTCTAAAGGTTAGTGTCCCCCAGCTTTCTGTCCTTGCCTCTCTTCTCTGAACCTTCATCTTCTTTCAGGGTATTCACTATCACTTATACATTTATAACTTACAAATCTGAATTTCCTACCCAGACCTGTTTGTTGTTCATGGTTTAGATCCATATATCCAGTTGGCTCTTGGACACCTTCACTCAAGAGTCGTATAGAAACCTTGAGGTGAACATGCCCCAAAATGTACATATCTTATCCCCTACACTTGATTCTCCTTCTATATTCTGTATATAATTTGTACTTATAAATGGTCTAATCAGCCATACTATAAGCTTGGGAGTCATTCTCACCAGTTCTCATAAAATTAGTCACCAAACACTGACTTTTTAAAAAGCTATTTCTCAAATTAGTCCACCCTGTTCCACCCCACTATCCCACCATATTTCACATATATTATAGCAATACCCTCATAAGTGCTTTCCTTGACTCTCAAATCCACTTTCCATATGCTTCCAGAATGACCAACTTGCTCCTTTGCTTCCTTGGTTTCCTAACACCAACAGGATAAAATCTGAGTCTTTAACATAATATAAAAGATCTTTTGTAATCTGGATTCTTGAGCCTCATCTTGGGCTGGTCTTTATTATTTTAAGCTCTGATAATACTATGGCTTTACTGACCCAGAATACAGCATATTGTTTTTCACTATAAGGTTAAAATTCTTGCCATCCCCTCTGCCTGGGGCTCCCTTTTTCTCATCCCTTTAAGTTCCTCTGACCAACCTGACTCTGCACACTTGGTTAGGGGGTCTCTTTCTATGCTCCCAAACACCTTGGCATGTCTCTACTTTTGCACTTACCATATTACACTGACATTCTGTTTATATAGCTGTTTCCCTAAACTTATTTATGAAATCCTTAAGGGGAAAAAAATCAGTATTATTTCTCTGTGAATCTCCAGTGCCTAAAGTTCCCTAGTACAGAGTAGGCTTCTTCTGATTTTTATAGAATGCAATAACAGAAAAAAGTATATGTATAGAAGAAATCTAAATTTTTCAAAGTGTCTTTACATATATTATCTCCTTTACTTTTCATGACAACCTCTCCTGGGTATTTAAATTGCTTATTTTAGTTTAGTTTATATCATACAGAAATAAAAAGCAATTTTAGCTAAAAAGTCCCTGAGCAATGTAACACAGAGGACCTTAGAACAAAGCACAAGAACACCATTTTTATTTTATTAGGAAGCTATGACATTCTCAGAAATTAAGTTCATGAGTCAAAGAAAAGCCTTTTTTATATCCCGTATCTCTTATAAGCTTCACAGTGCATTACACTATGTATTCTGAGTCAGAATTCATACATATGTTTCTGTGTAATCTGAATCAGAATACATACATATGTTTCTATGCATTCTGAATCAGAATATGTACATATGCTTCTGAGCTCAAGAGCAAGACCTAGAACACAATCATTTTCCTGTGCTGCTGTTGGTAAATGAATACTGGACCTACCTATTTCTTTAAACTTTAAAGTAGAACTTTAAATCCTCTTTTGGTCCAAAATATTCTAATCCAGATGGAGTCACCAGTTCTCATTTTGTATTTTTAAATGATTTTTTTTTTTAACTTTTACATACTGGATGAGTTTGCAAATTGGATTTTGCTCTTAAAAGCATTAAAACTGAAATGGTATTTGATGAAAACATCTTATGACCAGTAGAATATTAAAATAAAACAGTTATCAAATGCTATTTTTGCTCATGTAGCAAATATAGTTGTTATAAAACCTGCAGCCCATTACCAATACCATTTAATGTTTTCTTCTTTAAGACAAATAGTTTTACCTCTTGACCCAGGGAAAAAGAAGGCTTATAGCAATAAACAAGCTCATGCTTCAAATGTTGCTCAGAATTTTAATAATCCTGTGTCCAATATTTGGATTCACTTCCCTAAGGATAAGAAAAACCAAATGACATTATTTAGTTACTACTTCCCAACAAAAGGAAAGAATATCATCCATATATGATATTAATAAATTCACAATTCTAGTCTGTTTCTATTCTAAGTGACCATTCTAAAGAAGAAACAGTGGTTTTTTCATAGAAAGCAAATGTAGAATTCAAGATTCTGGTCCCAACAATTTATTAACTGCTACATGATCTTGAAGGACAATATTCTTTTGCTTTACTTTATGAAAGCCAAGCAAATTAGAACTTGACAATTACCAGAAGGAAAATAGTTTGGGCCTAAAAGAAATCAGACTCTTATCTGGTGGTTGTTGTCCTATTTATGAAAACTATTAATTTTAACAGTGATGCTAGAATTCCTGAGGCTTTGTTTGCACATAACCATGAAAGACCAGACTTTCTAATACTAGTTAAAAGATTATCACAAAGGCTAGTATATTTTCTTAAATTTATAAAAATGATAAACATTTACATACCATTTGCTATGCACCAGGCACTCTTCTAAGCAATTTTCTAGTAGTAGCTCATTTTATCCTCCTAACCGCTCTGGGAGCCTAGTATTAGAACCCATAGGATATGCTGTCATCCACTATCCACATTGCCTATCCCATGCCTCTCCCATGCTGTCCTGCCTTGGATACTGCCATGGAGATAAATTTATATTGAAAACTGTCTTACTTTGCTGTGAAACTGAATGATTTCACAACAAACCACTGTTGAAGTCCCAGAGTCTGAGCAAGTTAGAGTGGACAAGTATTTGAGAAATCATTCAGTCTAACCAAGACCCAGAGAGGGAACCTCACATGCTTTGTGATGGTTAGGCTAGTGTCACCTCGGCCAGGTAACTGTGCCTAGTTGTTTGGTCAAGCAAACACTGGGCTAATTGTAATAGAAGGGCGTTTATGGACTTTAGTCACCATTGACCTTACTGCAGAGGTAAATCATAGATAGCTTATTACAATTACATCAATCAGGGAGATTGCCATCAGCAATGAGTGACGCTTTATCCAATCGGTTGAATGCCTTAAAAGGGAAATTGATTCCAGCATTGAGTGAGAATTTCCCAGCTTGTCTTTGGACAGCCAACATCTCCCAGAGCTTGTCAAGAACCTTCACTGGACTTTCATTGGAGCCCCTGGTTGCAATCTGCCTGTGAAACTTGGACTTGTGCATCCCCATGGCTGCTTGAGAGACTCTGATAAAACTGCATACTATTGACCGATATCTCTTGTTGATTCTGTTTCCCTAGAGAACCCTTACTAATAGAGCTTGGTTCTGGGAGTCATTCTTGAGGAACATAGTCTTACACATGGGGTGTCTGAGGTGGTTCTGGGAGTTTTGCAATTGGCTCTCTAATTGGACACAAGGGTACTGACGACTCCCTTTCCAATAACAAAGAGGTGCTAACAATCCATGGCATGAGTTGCAATCAAGATACACAAAATATTCTCACTGGATTCTCCTACTTCTATGCTTATAAGAAGCAAGGACCTGGCTGAGTGTGTTTTCAACACCTTAACAGAGTTTTGTGGAGTCAAACGGTATAATGATGTTAGCTAGCTGCTCCTAGATACTTTGGATACTGTTACAAAAGAAAGAGATGAGTGAAAGACTTCAAATTTGAAACTTAAAAAACCACATGAATGGTACAAAAGTTTCTACATGTACCCTGAAAGAAAATCTTGTCTCCTGTAGCCACAGGCTCGAAATATTTGAAAACCAAACTCAGACTCTCATTGTACAAGTAGTGGAGTTACAAAGGAAACTAAAATCTCAACCCTGCAGGGTTTCTGCAGTTAAAGTGAAGGCATTGATTGGAAAAGAGTGGAATCTAGAGAACTGGGATGGAGACATATGGGATGATGATAATATTGATGGAGACATTGGAACCCTGAATTCTGCTGAGACTTTACCAGATAAGCTTGAGGTGGCCTGCCCTGTGGAGACCATACCTTATCAACCTTGTATCATCCAGCCTCCAGCCTGTCCCAGGGAATCTGAAACAACTTCCAGCCCTGAGGTGGGTAGCAGCCAAACTGAAGCCTACCCTACCCAGCCTCCGGCCTTAACCAGGGAGTCTGGATCTCTTCCCAGCCCTGAGGCACATACCAGCCAAACTCCAGCATGCACTGCCAAGCCTCCAGTCTGCCCTGAGGAAACTGTCTTCCAGCCCCTGCCTGAAGAAAAGAAAATGCAAGGGAATGCCTTGCGGTCAGTAGTTGGCAAAGCATTTCTAATCCTTCTCCTTACCTACCCCCACCATCTCTCTTGTCTTTGAGACCTATTTCTAGACTAAAATCACAACAAGTCCCAAGGGTGAAATACAAAGTGTGACCCATGAGGAAGTAAAGTATACTCGGAAAGAACTGCATGAGTTTTCCAACTTATATAAACAGAAATCAGGGAAATATGTGTGGGAATGGATACTAAGGGAATGGGATAATGGTGGAAGGAATATAAAGATGGATCAGGCTGAATTTATTGATATGGGCCCACTAAGCAGAAATTTTGGATTCAACACTATAGCTCAAGGGGTTAGAAAGGGCTCGAACAGTTTGTTGGGTGGCTGACTGAAATATGGACCAAAAGATGGCCTAGCATGTCTGAGGTTGAGATGCCCGATTTTCCCTGGTATACAGTAGAAGAGGGAAATCAAAGGTTTAGGGAGATTGGAATGTTAGAATGAATTTACCATTTGAGAGCTGCCCACCTACCCCTGGAATGCCCAGAGGACACGCCTTTAACCAGGACTGTGAGGAATAAATTTGAAAGACTAACTCTATTTTCCCTGAAGAGCTCTGTGGTTGCTCTTCTTGGTAGTCCAGATATTAGTGTAGGGAGGGCTGTGTTGGAATTAGAATCCTTAAACCTTATGGGGATGATTGGGTGTTGGTCTGGCAAAAATTAAGTATCTACAGTTAATGGCCAAGTCAAGGTGGGCGTGGCTATTGCAGTGAAAGGCAGATTCAAAAAAGCATTCAAAATAGTCTGAGTCCTGTAGTGTTAAGGTGTTGGCTAAAACATCATGGGGTACCTAGCAGTGAAATAGATGGGCGGCCAGATTCTGGATCTGTATAAACAGAAGAGTCTAGATCGAGTGAACAAAACTCTAACTCAAATTAGATGCAGAGAATCATAGCCCTTACTCAATTCCCAAACTTGAGACAGTTTACAGACCCAGAGCCCCTTGAATGAGGAGAAAGCTGGGTCTCCTTGGGGAAGGAGTCTGTTAAATTGCCCAAAATTTATGCTGTTAATCTTCCTCCCACCTTTCCCCAAGGAGATCTACAGTCTTTTAGCACAGTAACTGTGCATTGGGGAAAAGGAAATGATGAGACATTTCAGGGATTATCAGACACTGGTTCAGAAGAGACATTAATTCCAGAAGACCCAAAACATTACTGTGGTCTACCAGTCAGAATAGGGGTTTATGGAGGTGAGGTGATTTAATGGAATTTTAGCTCATGTCTGCCTCACAGTTGGTCCAGTGGGTCCCTGGACCCATTCTGTGGTTATTTCCCCAGTTCCAGAATGCATAATTGGAATAGACATACTCAGTAACTGGCAGAAACCCCATGTTGGTTCCCTGACTTGGTGCAGTGAGGGCTATTATGGTTGGAAAGGCCAAGTGGAAGCCACTAGAACTGCCCCTACCTAGTGAAATAGTAAACCAAAAGCAATCCCAGATTCCTGGAGGGATTGTAGAAATTAGTGCCACCATCAAGGATTTGAAGGATGCAGGGGTGGTGATTCCCATGGCATCCCCATTCAACTCTCCTATCTGGCCTGTACAGAAAACAGATGGATCTTGGAGGATGACCGTAGATTATTGTAAACTTAACTAGGTGGTGATTCCAATTGCAGCTGCTGTCCCAGATGTAGTATTATTGTTTGAGCAAATCAACATTTCCCCTGGTACCTGGTATGCAGCTGTTGATTTGGTGAGTGATTTTTTCTCAATTGCCATTAGTAAGGACCACCAG
Source organism: Dasypus novemcinctus (assembly GCF_030445035.2). Lineage (NCBI taxonomy): Eukaryota > Metazoa > Chordata > Mammalia > Cingulata > Dasypodidae > Dasypus > Dasypus novemcinctus. The sequence goes on from NC_080681.1 coordinate 51,833,840, forward strand.
AAACAGTGTACTTTCAGCTGGCAAGGTCAACAGTATACCATCACTGTCCTGTCTCAGGGGTATATCAATTCTCCAACCCTATGTCAACATATATTGTTCACAGGGATTTTGATCATCTCTGCCTCCCACAAGACATGAAACTGGTCCATTATATTGATGATATAATGTTGATAGGACCTAGTGAAGTAGCAAAGAAATAGCAAAGACTCTAGACTTATTAGTAAGGCATTTACATGAGAGAGGATGGGAGATAAATCCAACTAAAATACAGGGTCCTTCTACCTCAGTGAAATTTTTAGGCATCCAGTGGTGTGGGGTATGTCATGAAACCCCTTCTAAAGTGAAGGATAAGTTGTTGCATCTGACCCCTTCTATGACCCACAAAGAGGCACAACACTTAGTTAGTCTCTTTGAAATTTGGAGACAACACATTCCTCATTTGGATGTGCTACTCTGGTCCATTTACCGGGTGACCAACCAGAACAAGAACAGGCTCTGCTTCAGGTCCAGGTTGCTATGCAAGCTGCACTATTACTTGGGCCATATGATCCAGCAGATCCAATAGTGCTGGAAGTTTCAGTGGCAAATAGAGATGCTGTCTGGAACCTTTGGCAGGCTCCTATAGGAAAATCACAACACAGTCCCTTAAGATTTTGGAGCAAAGCCTTGCCATCCTCTGCAGATAACTACTCCCCTTTTGAGAAACAGCTTTTGGCCTGCTACTGGGCCTTAGTGGACACTGAACACTTAACCATGGCCCATCAAGTTACCTTGAGACCTGAGTTCCCTATCATAAGCTGGGTATTGTCTGACCGACCAAACCATAAAGTTCAGTGTGCACAGCAGCACTCCATCATAAAGTGAAAGTGGAATATATGAGATAGGACTCAAGCGGGTCCTGAAGGCACTAGTAAGTTATATGAGGAAGTAGCCCAAATGCCCATGGTCACCACCCCTGCCATGTTACCTTCTCTTTCCCAGCCCACAGTTTTGATCACATGGGGAGTCCCTTACAATCAGTTGACTGGGGAAGAGAAAACTCAGGCCTGGTTTACAGATGGTTCTGCATGATATGCAGGTACCACCCAAAAGTGGACAGCTGCAGCACTGCAGTCTCTTTCTGGGACATCCCTGAAGGACAGTGGTGGGGGCAAATCCTCCCAGTGGTCAGAACTTCAAGCAGTGCACCTGGTTGTTCATTTTTCTTGGAAGAAGAAATGGCCAGAGGTCCATTTGTACACTGATTCATGGGCTGTTGCCAATGGTTTGGCTGGATGGTCAGGGAATTGGAAGGAACATGATAGGAAAATTGGTGACAAAGATGTCTGGGGAAGAGGTATGTGGACTGACCTTTTTGAGTGGGCAAAAAACATGAAAATATTTGTGTCCCATGTGAATGCTCACCAGTGGGTGACCTCAGCAGAGGAAGATTTCAATAATCAAGTGGATAAGATGACCCTCTCTGTGGCTAATGCCTAGCCTCTTTCTCCAGCCACTCCTGTCATTACCCAGTGGGCTCATGAACAAAGTGGCCTTGGAGATAGGGATAGAGGTTATGTATTGGCTCAGCAACACAGACTTCCCCTTGCCAAAGCTGACTTGGCTACAGCCACTGCTGAGTGCCCAATCTGCCAGCAACAGAGACCCACACTCAGCCCCTGATACGGCACCATTCCTTGAGTTGACCAGCCTGCTACCTGGTGGCAGGTTGACTACATTGGACCACTTCCATCATGGAAGGGGCAGTGATTTTTTTTTAACTGGAATAGACACATACTCTGGATATGGGTTTGCATTTCCTGCATGCAATGCTTCTTCCAAAACTACCATCCGTGGACTTACCGAATGTCTTATCTACTGCCAGGGCATTCCACACAGCATTGCTTCCAATCAAGGAACCCATTTCACAGCAAATGATGTGTGAGAATGGGCACATGTCCATGGAATTCACTGGTCTTACCATGTTCCCCATCACCCTGAAGCAGCTGGATTGATAGAACGGTGGAATGACCTTTCGAAGACTCAATTATAGTGCCAACTAGGTGCAATACCTTGAAGGGTTGGAACAATGTTCTCCAGGAGGCTGTGTATGCTCTAAATCAGTGTCCACTCTATGGTGCTGTTTCTCCCATAACAAGGATCCATGGGTCCAGGAATCAAGCAGTGGAAATGGAAGTGGAACCACTCATTATTACCCCTAATGGCCCACTAGGAAAATTTTTGCCTCCTGTCCCTGCAACCTCAAACTCTGCTGGTCTACAGGTTTTAGTCCCAAAAGGAGGAGTGCTGTCACCAGAGAACAGAACAATGATTCTATTGAACTGGAAGTTAAAACTACCACCTGGCCACTTTGGGCTCTTCATACCTCTGAATCAACAGTCAAAGAAGGAAATTACTGTACTGGCTGGGGTGAATGATCCTGAATACCAAGGGGAAATAGGACTGCATCTACATAATGGGGGTAAAGAAGGGTTTACCTGGAATACAGGAGATCCTCTAGGCCATCTCCTAGTAATGCCATGTTCTATGATTAAAGTCAAACTGCAACAACCCAATCCAAGCAGTACTAACAATGGCCCTGAATCTTCAGGAATGAAAGTTTGAGTCACCCCACCAGGCAAAGAACCATGGTTAGCTGAAGTTCTTGCTGAGGGTAATGGAAACATGGAGTGGGTAATGGAAGAAGGGCAGTGATAAATATGAACTTCGACCACGTGACTAGTTACAGAAATGAGGACTATAATGGTCATGAATCTTTCTTCCTTGTTTCATTATGATAATGATATATGTACACAAAACGAATTTCTTTGTCTTCTTCCCCAAACTTTGCTCCTATCATATAACAAGTTGTATCAGTTTTATGTCATAATATTTGAAGATGTCAAGGTTAAGAGTGAATATTACCCAAGAACTTGCACCCTATGCCGTATGGAATTAATGTGTTTCTGGTTGTACACAGAGGTGTTGAACATTGTTAGGCAGAAATATATATATATATGCATGTCTGCTATTGTTTTTACTTAGAGACTAAGTATGATTTAAGGTAATGTGTATGGTTGCCGAGTTGACAAGGAGTGGACAGTGATGGTTAGGCTATTGTGCCAACTCAGCCAGGTAATTAGCCAAGTTGTTTGTTCAAGGAAGCACTGGAGTAACTGTAATACAAGGGCATTTATGGACTTTAGTCACCATTGACTTTACTGCAGTGGTAAATTATTGATAGCTGATCACAATTACATCTATCAGGGAGATTGCCATCAGCAATGAGTGACGCTTTATCCAATCAGTTGAATGCCTTAAAAGGGAAATTGATTCCAGCTATGAGTGAGAATTTCCCAGCTTGTCTTTGGACAGCCAACATCTCCCAGAGCTTGTCAAGAACCTTCACTGGACTTTCATTGGAGCCCCTGGTTGCAGCCTGCCTGTGAAACCTGGACTTGTCCATCCCCATGGCTGCATGAGACTCTTATAAAATCACGTACTATTGACAGATATCTCATTGATTCTGTTTCCCTAAAGAACCCTGATTAATACATGCCCAGTGTCACACACCTGGCTGGTGGCAGACTAGAAACTAGAACCCAGGTAACCCGATTCCCATATTTCCTATTATTCCAAACTCTACGCACAACATGCTGAGCACCGTTTTAGGTACTGATAATATGGTTATTAACAGTGAAAATACCTGCCCTTGTGGAGTCATCTATTCAATTCATCAAATCAGTAAGGATTTGTTGAGGACCATCCATGCACTGAGCCCTGAGGAAAGTCTGTAGAGCTGGGAGTGGATGGTGTAGAGGGAAGGAAGAGATGGCCCCTAATCTCAAAGGAGTTACATATAAGAGACAAGGGACCAACATGAAACACAGACAGCATATCAGGAGCCCAAATGTGTGGTAAATGAATGCCAGGGGATTTCAGAGATAGGAATATTTAGGGAATGGGTGTCTACTTTATAGGGAAAGCAGAGAGTTAAAGGTAATGTTTGCTTACCATAGTCTAAGTAGCAGCCATGCATTTAAAGACATAGATAGACTTAAATGGCATAGTAAGAAACAGAATGAGATTTAACATGCATCATTTATGTAAATTAAAATACATGCACATATAGCAACAAGTATTTTGCAAGGATGTGTCCCATAAAAAATATGCACATAAAACAAAATTGAATTCCTGCCTTTTCAGGGAGGGGAAATGGAATAAGAATAAATATAATAAATACAGTAATTAATTTGATCAATTAAAAACATAAGATTAGGGTCCTGCAAAGACTAGTGATGAAAATGTGTCATAATTGGATGATTAACTCAACTCTTTGGCCTCAAGGTGATTTGTGATAGATGCACAGGACTTCCTGGCAAGAGGATTGAGTTGATGGTTTGTAGGATATATAGACTATATTCAAACTGAGGAAGAGATAGAAAACTCGAGGGAAAATAGGTGAGGTAAGAGACTAGTATGATTGGAGGGGAAGTTGCTTGTGGAGGGACTGAGGATATGGGTGAATATATAGCTTGGGTCTGTTAGTGAAATCATAGAAGTCAGGCAGAGATTTCAGAGCTGATGTGATAGAAAACAGACCGATAGGGTTTTCCCACCAGGTGAGTGATGGAGGGAAAGAGGAGAATAAAGAAGGGTAGCCTCAGAGTATACTCAGGGGAGAAGAATCCAGAGAACAAAGTATTTATGAATCCAAGCTGTGGATGTTCAAATGTGTATGAATGAGGGCCTGAATTAGTGATGTCTATGAGAAGGAGAAGGAGACAAGATGATGAGGTGATGAGAAGAGATGAGATGAGACAAGATGAGACAAGACAAGAAGAAGCGAGACGAGATGAGAAGACCACAAAAAACAGTAAGGCAACAAATCTTAATTCTTGGCTTGGGACATTTTTGAAAGTTTGCTTCAGAGTAGCTGTGGTTCCTGAAAGCCGTTAAGTGGGTCACTTGCTTAGCTTTCCTTAGTGGTAGATTAATTAGCCAGCTGTAACTCCCGGATCTCTATTTTTAAATAATGACTTGCATAAATCTCCAAAGACAAGAACTCGCCACTGGTACACAGCACATTCAGGCAGCTGCAAGTTATTATGCCCAGTGGAAATTAAATATCTTTTAGGGAAATCATGCAAGATCTCATGACAAATATGAAATTAACCCCTGCCACCTCTGTGCCCAACTTATTTCTTTGCTTGCCTGCCAACCTAATAAGCAGAGTCTCTGGGGTCCTGAAATGACAGCAAAATTGGCAATATTTTTACAGGGCATTATTCATTTATGAGCATCAGTAGAACTTAAAGCCTCTGTCCATAGTTGGACAAGAAGCTCTGGAAATCAAATATTGATAAACACTCCCAATAGACCCATCTTAAAATACCATTAATCCATATTCTGACATAGATACTTATAACTGCAGGGATGTAAACACATCATTTTATCATTTTAGGTATTTAGAGACTTATAACTGTAGGAATGTAGACAACAAATAAAAATGATTTTATTGTTTTAGGTGTTCTGTTTCTTCTGCCTAATATTAAGTTCATACTTCTCTTTCCATCCAACCAAATGCATTCTGGTTCTTTATTACTATTCCTTTATTTTCAAGATCAAGGCTTCAGGTAACATGTGACTTTTGACTTTTTCTTTTCACTCCCAATTTCTATCTTACATTGGGTTCTTGTAATTTGTATCTTGTCTTCTGATTTCATTCTTGAAGTTAGAGTGAAAGAAAATAAAGGGGACTGTGAGGCTGGCTATAATCAACTCTGACAAAGCCACATTAGGAAGGATCCTAAAGCCCGGAGCAGCACTTGGTATTCAGATGCCATTTGTAAATGTATGTTTAATAAAATGGCAATCAATGCATCTGCCATAATTGCCAAGCAGAGGTCATGATTTGTTTGACCATGCTAAACAAAAGACAGATATCAGGTCACCTCAAGGCTTTGGCAGGAAACACTCTGCTGGGTGGGTAAAAGTACAATGCTCAAGCTTCCCAAGTTATTGTAAAGACTACATAATAAACCTCTAATTTTCCACTTGAACACCAACAATGTAGAACCCAGGAGAAGAGAAAGAAATGACAGTTTGCTTCAAAACAGATAGCATAATTTTAGATCAGATGGGAAGCAGGGGAAATCAGTAAGGACCTGAAGAGAGAAATGGTGGTGTTGGCTAACACAGCACCCCTCTGGAGAGGCCCATCACCCACGCCTCTAGCTGGTGTGGAGTTGGGATTGGCTGGATCTTATCAGTCCCAACTTTGGTCCCTGGACCTTGACTTAACACCCTCCAGGATGTCTCTGATCCTCACAGGGAGGAATGTAAACTCTAAGCTGCTGCGCAGCCCTGTTTTTCAATTTCATCTGAATCCAAACATGGCTGCATATCAACATGGGCCTTCACCTTGACCCTTTGACCTCCTGTGTCAAGATGCAAACATGGTACCTGCCTCCAGCAAATGATTTCCAACATTGCTGAATGCGATTCTATAGCATCAATTATGTGAACTTCAGTCTCTGACGTAAAGGTCGTTATTGTGTTATGCACCTGGAATCATACTGTAATGAGGCAAATCACATTCTCTTACAGTCAATGAGGGGGAAAAAGCATACAAAATGGAAATTACTTCTATAAATGACCTTGCTAGATTTTTACATCTGGCTAACAGAGCCTGTTTCTATACATCAAGAAACTGAGGTGATAGTTTTGTCATACAATCAGGCAGCCCAATTCCATGTGAGCAAACATGCTATTATGGAACATATGGTATGAGGCCATTAATAGTGTGCAGAGTTGATGAATTCCCAGTGTAATAGCCACGATGTTTACTGATTCACTACCACCCTGCCCCAGGCTGCTTCCAAGCATGTCAGAAAAAGAAAATGTCATCCATATTTGCATCAGAAGTTATTTCATATTTACGCATGCTAATAAAAACAAAAGCTTGCTTTTTAAGGAAGGGGCACACTCCATAATCAATTTTCTGAGAAGCCTAGGTGTTCGACATATTCTGTATGCATTGCATACACTGGAAAAGCAACTAGAAAAGAATGGCTAACAGAATCCATTTTTATACATCAAGAAACTGATGTATCGGGAAGCGGACTTAGCCCAGTGGTTAGGGCGTCCGACTGCCACGTGGGAGGTCTGCAGTTCGAACCCCAGGTCTCCTTGACCCGTGTGGAGCTGGCCCATGCGCAGTGCTGATGCGCCCAAGGAGTGCCCTGCCACACAGGGGTGTCCCCACATAGGGGAGCCCCACGCGCAAGGAGTGCACCCTGTAAGGAGAGCTGCCCAGCGCGAAAGAAAGTGCAGCTGGCCCAGGAATGGCGCCACACACACCGAGAGCTGACACAACAAGATGACGCAAGGAAAAGAAACACAGATTCCCGGTGCTACTGATAAGGATAGAAGCGGTCACAGAAGAACACACAGTAAATGGACACAGAGAATAGACAACTGGGGAGGGGAAGGGAGAAAAATAAATAAAATAAATAAATCTTTAAAAAAAAAAAGAAATTGATGTATATTAAGAAAGGCTTCTTAACCTTTGCTGGACTGAGTGCAGAGACAGCCACCTGTGAGGGTGGAGATGAGACAGCCACCAGTGAGGGTCTGGAGACCCGTGGCTCACTCACGTCCTCTACCTAAGCAACTTGCCTTAGATTGTTTCTTAGTGCTTAAAAAAATATTTGGCGAACTAGTGAATGAGTTTGCTATAACCAGCCATAGCCCATTGGTACTCTAACTTTTCATTAATAACAAGCTCCCTCTCCAAGTTCCTTGGCCTTGGTCTCATCACTAGAACATGGCACTTGGGGTCATTAAACAGTGGATGACGTTCTGGCTCTGAAATTCATTAGTAATGTTACCATGAAGAAGTTATTTAATTTCTCTGAACCTACTTCCCTTATGCATAAAATGGGAGAATTATAGCATTTGTCTTATAAGAATTCTATAACAGAAACCCAATTCAAACTACTTGAAAAGAAAAACACAAAATAAGTTTAATGGCTCATATGGCTGGGAGGGATGCTGGTTAGGTAAGTGACCAAACCAAAGGATGCGCCATGGGGTCCAGGGCCTCAAATGCTAGGATCAAGCCTCCAAGTCACCAGAAATCACACTCTCTTCCATCTCCATCCTCAGCTCTGCTCTACATGGCTTCATTCTCTCCTGCTGCAGACATTTTGTCTTCAGAACATTGCCACTTTGAGCCCCAAACGCACAGCTTTCTAGCATCATGAACCCAGAGAAAAAGCGGTTTCATTTTCACTTTCAAATCACATCCATTTCATAGACCAGGAGTAGCCTCAGATTGGCTCTGCTGGTCTACATGCTTATAGAGTGAGATGTAGTACTCTAAATGTCTACCCCTAGCCACAGAGTAAAAGGTAGTGGACAGAGGGAGTCACCGGAAAAAGAAGGATAAAAAGCTTGCTGGGAATATAAGGGAAAAATAAAGCTACTACTCTATCATCCTATCTCACAAAGTTGTGATGAGGATTCTGACACACAGCAAGTGCTGAATAATCAATTATAGGTTAATATTCTAAGTAAGTGGGCTTTGTAGACTTCTAAAGACCAAATATGATCCCTAGAAAAACCTGCTTGGGCCAATATTAATTTCAGCAACAACGTTAGTAATAACAGTTAACATTTAATGAGCCATTATTATGTGCCAGCAACTGCTCTTCTGAACACCTTATTATGAACTATGAAGTGGGTGTTATTTTTAAAATAATAAACTGATGTCAAGAGAAATAATGTAAGTTGCACAAAGGGCCACATAACTAGCAGTGAAACCAGGGTTTGATCCCAGGAACTCTTGTTCCAAAGTTAGCACATCCAACCACCAAGGCTTGCTGCTTCTCAGTACTTCCTGTACTAGACGTAAGCGGTATAGGTTGAAAAGCAAGTAGTATTTTCCATTGTGATTGCATGTCTTTTCCTTGATACACCAAAAACTTCATGAGATTGCCAATTGTGTCTATCTATTCACAGTTGCATAAATATGCCACCCACAAGGTCTAAATGCCTGGTTGAGAAGAGTAGAGATAATTAGCATGATGCTAGACTTTTATTTGAGTGTCTGAATATCATTCAAACAATAGTGCTTTGAGAATGACTATGCACATCCATTTTTCTGAAATTCAGAAGAGATGCATAATATTCAGGTGCCTAATAACTTGGCTGCTAGTAATCATGCTTGACACTTATATAGCACTTCACCTTTTAAAATCATTTTAGAAGATGTTAGTTCATTAATCCCCACAACATCCACGTGAGCCAGGGCAGGTTCCTCTGATCTCCCTACCATCTGGTATCTAAATACTTGGTGGGCTAGGGGGGAAGAAAATAACTGGATAAACAAAGCAAGGAAACACATAGCACCAAGAGTGACAGATTTGAACTAAATCTCTGACTTTAAAGAGGTTTGTCCTTTCCATACAAGTTTTCAACATATGATATCCATATAATAACCATTACTTCTATTAGTTGAAATGCATGAAAAGACCAATTAGTTTATCTCTTTTACTGCAAATGCCTGTACACCAATTACCTGACTTTATCAATGGTCATTCTCATTGATTAAGACACTTCTCCTTGTAAACTTTCACGACATTTTTGTCCTTATCTTCAAAATCCTATTTCTCGCCCCAATTTACAGTCTTCCCAAAAAATAATCTGCTTGATGTTACCATTTGGTATGGTCTTGGCCATGTTCAGTAGAGATTCCTTCATGCTTTGCTTGTCATTTGGCTAATAACAATTGCTTCTAGGGCATGATGCTAAGCTGATTATACCAGTTACCTGAACAAAGAAGTCCTTACCATTGTTTTCCACTCATACACAAGGATTACCCCTGTTTCACCTCTGGAACGGATGTGGATCACTGCTCCAAGTGACAACTCAAAAGAGTAGAGACAGATACCTTCACGAGGTGATAGATTTAAAAATACCATTCTGGAATGCTTTGGAGTCACAGACACACTTTCAAAATTAGTAAGCAGACATCCCAGTTAATAAAATGCCATAAAAATCAGACCTAACCTAGGTAGGTATATAGAGCTTGTTTCCAGTTGGGAAGGAATCATCTTATTTCTACCATCAGCTCATACTGCTTTCTCAAGGTAGAGATTAAAGAGAAGGCAATATAGGACAATAGTTATGAGCTCAAATTCTAGGATCAGGAAGACCTGGGTTCACGTGTGCTGAACTAATTTCTGACTTTGTAACCTTTGGCAAGTGACTCAGTCTCTCTGGGTGTCAATTTCCACAGGATAATACAGAATGTACCTCATAGAATTGTTACAGGATTATATAAAATAAACACTCACAGGCTTAGCACAGTGCCAGGGATATAGTGAATCCTCAGAAATAATTATTACTACCTGTCTCTAGGTTTCTTTAATAGTCTTACATTCAGTTGTAAGGTATGATATTGAAGCTTCCTCAATATGATAAACCCAGGAATTCTAGATATGATTGCTATGAAATAGGAATGCATCGTGGTCTGTATTAGCACATAATTATCTTTATCCAACCAGGCTAGAAATAGAAATGCTCAAAATCACCCAAAAGGCCAGATATAAGCCATGAGTTAGCAGACTAGTATGCAATGTTGACCCTGGGCAATGCCTGGGAATAGATAATATGTCTATGATGAACTTGTATTTTTCTGCTTGCAAACTTTCCTGCCTTCTTGAAATGTTATCCTTACCCTATTTTATTTGGAGCAATTGGGATTCTCCCAGATGCCTCAGAAGTCCTAAAAAGTAAATGACTACCTACACATGAATGCTACTTTAGCAGCATAAATCTCTTAAGGTTACTAATGGTAGCTTTGTCCATTTCCAATAATTACAGTATTAATTTGGAAAAGTAATCTTTCAGCTCCTTTCTTTCTCTGTAAACAGCTCAAAGATAATCCATGGTAAAGGTATTTGACAGTGTCTGATTATTTAGCATGGGGAATGGCAAGGAAAAGGAGGGGAGGGTGTTATCAAGTTCATGGGTTAATTGGCATTTGTACAGGGAAATCTGAGTAGACCTTAAAATCAATCCACTGGGGGAAAATATAGATGAAAGCATTCAAACCACGGAGCTTGAGCAGAATGAACACTTATTTCACAGACACAATTACAACTGCCAGGGGAGAAGATTTTTCCAAAACTATTTAATCTTTGAAATGGGCAATAAGCTTGTCAGCCTCTTGGGCATTTCAACCTTAGTGCAATGGTTCATAGCAAATCTTTCCATGACCAAAACCCATCAGATTCATCAAGTGTCTCCATTCTCTCACAATAAAAGACTTTTAAGATTCCAAGGATGAGGCAAGCTTTGTGTGTACAACATATGCTCCTCTCTGTCACCAGTGTAAAACCTGGGGATGCGCTGGAGAAAGGAGTCATGAAAAATGAGTATATTTGTCTTGCAAGTGTTTGAGGTGCTATTTCTAAGCTAATCTCCTCAACAAATCAAGGAGCCCAATTCAGTTTAAGTCCAATTCAAGCTTGTCTTCCAGAATTTCCAGTAAATCCTCAAAAACATGAACTGTGTATTTGCTTTTTGTCTCACTTTCCACCCACTCTCTTCTCTCTGCCCCATGAGTTCATTACAGCTATGGAAAGTATTAAGATTAAGATGGGAATTAGTGAGTTTGCCAGAACTAGCTTTTTCCCTATCATGTCTATTAATGATGGCAACATCATAAACAATAAAGTTTAATTAGGAACTAAAATGTCTTCAGCAATTAAATATGAAGGAAGTGTTCAAAAACACAGCAGGAAGAATTATATTTTTAAGGCATTTAAATTGCAAATGATGTTGTTGATGGAACTTTTCAAAGAAATTTTGTGTGTGGGGAAAAAAAGGAAAGAAATCTGAAGTGAAGTGTTGACTCTATGGCATTTACAGACAAATAAATATTTAGGATGGATCAATTTACAACCATGAGCAGATGCTTTAGGAAATATATAGAACTAAGGGGAGCTGTCCTTAATTTCTACCTCACTGAATCAATGAGAAAAAAATCAACTTAAAAGTATTCCAGAGTAATGACATGACTCATTAATGTTAAGTCCACTTCAAATTAAAGGATTCATCTTCAGTTACTGAGAAAAGAAAATTATTAATGAGATTTATGCATGAATATTTAGAAAGGGCAAATATTCTCAGCCCATTCTCTATGCATAAAACTACCTGTAAGTTGTAACCATAAGGGGTTTTAGGTTTCTCAGTCCAAATTCTAAAAAAAAAATTGCCCCACTTTGTGTCTATAGCTTACTGCTTGATAAACATTGCTGGGAATGGAAGTTGTGTGCTCACTAATCCACTGGCAAAAGCTGGGAGTGTTGTGTACTGTATGGACAGGGTAATTGTTGGACTCAAGGGAATATTCTCTCATCAGACCCAGTTACTTGAAGGACATGGGAAAGAAAGGGGAAGATGAGCATTCCTTTCTCTAAGTTTAATAGTATTTTAAAAGATAGCACTAGTGATTTAAGAAGACAATTTAAAGATGAAGAAAGGTCAAGTGTCTCTTTCTGAGTGCTCTGATATACTGTAGAACAACTAAACCTGCCATTGTCTTTGGCATTTGCTCTTGAGCTTGAAAGTCAACAGTCTGCTTCCATCGTAACTCCATTGCATATTGGACCCATTCAAGAGAATTTTCCTTTTGAAGCTTCTGGTAATAAAACTTTGGTGTTTGAAGGAACTGGGCTGAAAGACTTGTAGTCTTAGTACTTGTAAACAAGTTATATAAATAATATAGACCTATATGAGTAATTTATTTCTAAGTTAGGGAAGAAAGGAGCAGAGTCTCACCTTTTTGGAATTCATCTCTAGCGGCCAGGAATCATGGGGATTTTATTTTCTGGTAAAATTTTGTCTTTTCCCACTTTGTGTTTGAATTGCAAAGGAACAGAAGCATGGTATTCCCAGTTGAAGTTCTTCAAGTTGACAGTCTGATAGTCTGATCTATTTTTTAATTTACTTTAAATTTAAATTCAATGTCAGTGTTCGTAAGTGCCTTCACAACAAGCTTCTGGCTTCTTGGAAATGTTCCCTGGCTCTGTTTATCTAAAATTTGGCCTCCTCATTAGGATCAATTAGTAGTTCAGGCAGTTAATTTTTTTCTGAGATTGGAATAGATGACACATTCCGGAAAGTCATTTACATTGCTATTCATTTTCTTTTCAGGGTCTCGTTTATGACTACAAAATGCACTGATGATTTCATAATAAGAGTATATTATGTAGAAATGGAAATATAATCTTTGAAAAGTATGACTTTTTATGTGTTGGGTAACATTTATCCTCAATTTTCCTTTTCATTCAATTTTTTTCTTTTCTAAAGGGAAATATATAAATATAAGTATTAGGGAAGAACTGTGAAATTTATATCACTATGTTAAAATATATTTCTTGAACTAACATAAAATCTAGAGGGAACATATTAAAGTCCTTCATTTTAAAAAAATTCTCTTTGAGAAATCTCAGGAGCTGAAGCCAAATTGTTTTTATTATCGTTAAAGTTTTGTTAGGGGCATAGAATATACTAGGTTTTATAAAGAAACAAAATAATTGTCCTTATTTCTGCAATATTATATGCAATATTGGATTATTTTAAAAATCCTATTTATACAATGAAAGATACAAATAAAACTATTGCCTATGAACGTCATGCAATCAGTTATTCATTTATTTCATAATTCATTTAACAAATAAATGATGAGCACCAACTATAAGTGATGCTCATACGTCAAATATTATGGCAAGCAAGAATATGAATTATATATTTATATTTATATAAAGAATTATAATATAGTAGTAAAGACAATCAGATAACTGTAACACAGGGCAGAATGTTCTAAATGTTATGGGATTTCTAGTTGAAGATGACTAACTGAAGGTACATGTGTCCCTATCTTCCTTCTGAAGTTACTATTGATATGACTTTATAACAAATCATTATAAAAACTGAGAAGTGGAGTGGAAAATTCTTCAATCTCCTGGCCTGAGAAGATAAAGATGTGCCAGGATAAAGGGACCCAGGAAATATCAGGCTCTTAATTGGAAGCAATGGAGGTTTCTGGGCTAGTGATAAGTAATATCAGAGACAGAGTCTTAATCAAAACTTGAATCTAGTTTAAAATTGGCTCATTTGTGAATGAGTTAAGGTGTCAGACTAAAGCTCTACCTGTCTAGGAGAAAGCCTACCCCTTTTCTGATACAAGATGACATCCATGGCCTTTTTAATGTTTATAAATACAAATGACATATTATAGAGATTTGTCCTTCTACCATGTGAGAACTGGTTAACAGTTTCTGTAAGGTGGTTATCTTTGTTTCTGGTACTGGAAATTGATGTCTAAAATGCAGGCATTTGGGAAGGGAAGATGGATATAAAGTTTGAGAGAGCTGAGAATAAACTGGACTCCACAAGAATTAGCTGGAACACCTGAGGGTAGACTGAAACCCATACTGATGTCTAACTTCAGTGCCTCTAACTTCAAAGGCAGTTGTTGAACACAAGAAACTTTTGCTCTTCATCACAAAATTAGAAGCACATTTGACTGATGATTTAGAGACGCTGAAGGAGGAACAGTGGCTAAAGGCCTGATTGCTACCCCACATCAATGGGTGGGCCAATAGATAGGGGCAACATGTAGGAGCTGTAACAACATCAACATGGAGGCTGCTTTAATTCTGCCTTCCAATGTCACACTAATGTCTTTTGTGGGCCACATGACCTGGAAACATGTAAGGAAGGGAATTCTAGGAAATGTATTTCAACCTAGCCTAGTTGACATAATACAAAACCACTAAAGAATATAAACAAAATAATTAGATAGGAGTTCCAGAAATAAAAAGTGTCATATCTTAAAAATAAGAAGTGTACTGATGCATATAACACCAAATTAGATGCACCTGAAGATAATATTATTGAACTGGAAGACAATCAGAAAAGATCCAAGTGGAAACACAGAGAGAGCAATAAAGGGGGGAGGGACAAGAATACAGCAAAAGAGAAATAGTCTAACATATATATAGTTGATAAACCAGAAAGAAAGGAGAGCATTACACAAAAGAGATAATGGTCAAAAATTTTCCAAACTGAAGAAAATCACCAACCTACAGATTCAAGAAACTGAGGAAATTACAAGCAGAATAAATATTTTGAAAAATCACTAAGGTATAGCAGAAAAAAATGATGAAAATGAAATCAAAATTAAATAAATATTAAAAGCAGGGAGCGAATGCAGCTCAGGTGGTTGAGTGCATTTTTTCCCAAGTACAAGGTGTAGGGCTTGATCTCTGGTACCTCCTAAAAACAAATGAAAAAAACCAACTCTCATGGGGAGCAGATGTAGCTCAGGGGTTGAATGCCCATTTCCCATATACAAGGTCCTGGGTTCAATCCCCAGTACCTCCTAAAACAAACGAACAACAACAACAAAACACACACACACAAAAGCAGACAGAAATAAAAGACACATTTTCTTCAAAGGAGCAAATATGGAAAGTGGATTTGGCTCAACTGATAGAGCGTCTGCCTACCATATGGGAGTCCAGAGTTCAAACCCAGGGCCTCCTGACCAGTGTGGTAAGCTGGCCCACGCGCAGTGCTGATGCGCGCAAGGATGCCATACAGGGGCATCTCCCGTGTAGAAGAGCCCCATGCATGAGGAGTGTGCCCATCACAGAGAGCCGCCCCATGGGAAAAAAGTGCAGCCTGCCCAGAAGTGGCACCGCAAACACGGAGAGCTGATGCAGCAAGATGACACAACAAAAAGAGACACAGATTCCCAGTGCTGCTGACAAGAATGCAAGTGGGCAAAGAAGAATACACAGTGAATGGACATAGAGAACAGACAATGGGGGGTTGGGAAAGTAAAGGGAGAGAAATAAATATAAAATAAATAAATCCTTAAAAAAAAGAGCAAATATATGATTATAGATGACTTCTCAGTAGAAATGAGGAAAGCCAGGAGAAAATGGCGTGGTATCTTAAAAGTGCTAAAAATAGATTCAACCTAGAATTCTACACTAGCTGTTTAAAAAAAATTAAGACAACTCATTGTTAGTAGGAATACACTAAACCAAATAAATATTAAAGGAAGATCTTCAGGCAGACATAATATGATGATAGAGGACAATACAGAAATGGAGGAAGAAATTAAAAGCAACATTGTTTTAATCCGCTAAAGCTGCCAGTGCATATCAGAAATGGACTGGCTTTTATAAAGGGAATTTATAAGGGCAAAAGCTTACGGTCTTGAGATTGTGAAAATGTCCAAATCAAGGCATCATCAGGACTCTAAGAGTCCTGCCACAAGGGAAGGCAAAATGGTGACTCTCTGTCTGGGTCTCTGCCTGTATTTGCTGCTAGGTCAGGTCAATAGGGATTCTCCCTTCTGCAGAGTAAATAAGATGTCACTATCAACACTTTTCAATAAAGATCCTCACATATAAATACAAACAAATATCCATGAATCACCAAACATTTGAGGGAAACTACAACATGAGAAAGAAGCATTGGCTCACCAAACAGAAGAAGTAACCAATAAAGAAACAAAGATAATAAAGAAAAAAGGAAAAACATATACACACATATTTTTAAATCTCAGAAATATTTTTATTTATCCACCATAAAATAAGTAGCTGCTATGAAAAAATTAAAACGTTAAATATTAAAAGTATAATTATCATAACTTAATAAATCAGCAGAAGAGTTGAAAACTGAATAATGAACTATAGGATCAAAATGAAGTATTTCTCCTAAAACCTACGAAATGACCAAGAGATAAAGAATATGAAAGGATAGATGACTTAGACATGAATCCATGACTCCAGAGTTGTATGTAGATAGTGGCTACATGTGGCTATCTAAATTTAAATTCAAATTAATTAAAACTTAATTTAAAGATCTGTTCTTCTGTCTACTACCCATGGTTCAAAGGCTCAATAGCCACAAGTGATAGGTGACTACAACTTTGGACAGTGCAGTGAGAAAAGATTACTTGTAGAGAACAAGGAACTGACTGATGTCATACTCTTCAACAGAAAATTTGTATGTATAGAGATTTTGGAACAGTGTCTTCAAAATCCCAAGGGAACATGATTTTCAATCTAGAATTTTAAATGCAAACAAATGATCTTGCAAATATGAAGACAAAGCTGACATTTTCAAATACAAGGCTCAGGATGTTTTATCCCATAGACTCTTTTTGATGGGAATATTTGAGGATATATTCCAAGAAAAATAAAAGAATCTAAAAAAAGGAAGAAGATTTGCATTACAGGAAAAGGTTCTCAATAATTTAATGGAAAAGTATGTTGAAAGGTATAAACATGGTTGAAAGTAAGGCTGTGATCTTAAGGTAATTTCCAGGATATACATTCTAAGAAAGTTTAAAAAAAATAAGCAGACCAAAAATAAAATTGCTGATCATTTAAACAAAACACAGAAAGGGACAGGGAGGTGGAGGGAAAGTGAAGAAGTAATAATAGTCTCATTGAGGATGGATATTTGTAAGAAGTACTTAATGTTAGCACAGAAATTTTAAAATTCCATAGTATATTTGAACATATATTATGTCAGCAAAGTGGAATGTATAATGATTAAAGAAGGAATGAAGTAAAAACAAAACCCACCAATAATAATTAAATACAGAAAAGGAGATAAATATTTGGAACATATAAAAATAGAAAATAATAAGGCAGTTATAAGACTATTTCAGTTATTACAGTAAATATGAATAAATTATGTTACAAAAAACAGAAGTCAAATAGGACATAAAAATAATTTCAGCCATATATTCTTTACCATAGATATTTCTACATTAAAATGGCACAGAATGGTTGAATATTTAAGCTTACTAATAAATCAAGCCTGGTCCTAAGTGTTTTAATTATAACTGAGTTTAAGAGGAAAAGAATTAAAAATGATAAAGACAGTACATCATATGTATTTAACAACATAGTATCCGAAAGATAAGGTAAACTGATTAAAATTATAAGTAGATAAACTCTAATTGTATTTGAACATTGCAATTGCATCCTTCTTTACAACTATAAATAAAATATACAAAAATCAAGTCTGACCAAAAAATAAGTTAGGTAAAAATGAAAAATAACTTTTCTATATGCCAAAACAACAACAACAACAACAAAAACCCATGCATTAAAAGCATAGTTTAAAGAAATCATATTTACAAAGAACAGTAAAATGATAAAACACATGTAAATAAACCTACTAAAAATGTGTGGGACCTATATGAAGAAAAAATGAAATTCTTCTGTATTATAAAAGGAGACTGGGAATACATGGGGCAACATGTAATATTCTTGGATGGGAAGAGTCTGTATTTTAAATGTGTTGATTCTCCCATATAAATCCATAAATTTAATAACATTTTAATTAAAATCCTATAATGTAAAATCAAATATAAACAGGACTTTTTGTTTGTTCTTTTATATGGAACAATAAAATGGACAGGGATCCCAAAGAAAAATTAATTGGAATCTATCCCATCACATATACAATTTTTTTTTAAATGATAAAAGGTCCTAGAAAATATAAAGGAAAAGACTGAAAGATTTTATTTTATATACTTTTTTAAAACTTTTACTTTGAAAACCTAAAATAAGCAAGCTGAAAGATAAGGAAGAAATAGCTATACAAGCATAAGACACAAAGATTTCATATTCATTCTACACAGAGTTCTTCCCCTAAATTTAAACAGACAAATAAGGCAATAAAAACCTGAACAAAGCACCATTCACAAGAAAAGAAACTTACTCAACATTCATCAACCTCATTAGTATATGGAAATGAAAATTAATATAAGAAGATAGTATATATTTTTGCTTATGAGATTGGAGAATGCAAACAAGACTGATAGTGTTTGGTATTTTTGAAAATGTGGTGAAAAGAGCAATTTAAGAAACCATCCAGGCACAGCCCTTTTAGAAGCAATCTGTCAGTGTGTAGCCATCAAAATATAAAATTCACATACTCCCTGACCCAGCAAAGTCACTTCTGGGAATCTTATAAAAGATCTTGCATTTATACAAAAGCCATATATACTCAGTAACAGTGAAAAAAAAAAAGTAGAGGATTTTTCAATTGCCAGTTGTAGAATCCCCAACTCAAAGAGTTTAAGCAAAAACAAAAAAAAGAAAAACACAAATCCATTAAAAGCAGACAATAGGAGAAAGAAGGATGTGTTTGTATGTATATATATGTATGTGTGTAAATATCCCCAAGACATACTGTTAAGTAACATTTTTGAAAATTCCTCAAGCAGCAGAATAATGCTGAGAGTATCATGCAATCTAATAATAAGTAGCAGAAGAAAAGCAAGCAACATGTGTATGTATGGGTTGTATGTATGTGTACGGGCATGCATAGAAAAAGGGCGAGTCCCTTACCAGAGGTGACTGGTGGAAAGCAGCATAGGTTTAGAGAAACGGAGGCAGACTTTCACATTTAATTGACTTTATTTGTCTGTATCATCGAACTCTTCAGCCACAAAATTCATAATGTTCAATTACGAGGTTTTCCATGTAAAAATAACCATAGAAGAAGAAATTATGTTATGGGAGCACAGAGGAAGAACAGATTAATTCTGGGAAATCATTTTGATTCTTGGGTCTAAGACACTGTACCTACTCTCTGGAGGTTTAGCAGAGATAAATTATTTCCCAGATCACCAAGACATACAGTATAGAGGTCAGTAAAAGAACTAAAAACAAATTGTAGGAGAAGTCAGTAGAGAGCTATGACTTCAAACATGTTATCTAATTATTCATTTTGTTCTGCCACTTAATGTTGAGAGAAAATTCAATTCATTTGAAATCATTTATTCATATCCCTAAACTGAATGGCATGTTGATTTTGATACTCATTTTCAACTTTCAAGAGGCCTTCCATGAGGAGCCCTTTCCATTTCTAAGTGTCCTTGAATCACCCGTGATTGCATTACCACTCTCTGAATAGCAGAAAGGTGCAGCAAAGGCAGGCGCTTTCCTGCTTAGTTTAGTCAAATTTAACCAACATTTGTCGAATGGCTTTTATGTGCCACATACTGTGCAAGGGCTGGAGAGTGGGAGATGAAACCTCCATGTCCTTCCTCTGAAAAGTCTTCAGATCTACTGGAGAATAGAGAAGCATAACAGCCCAGCTGTGTTTAGTTAGGGTGGTGTGAGAGGAAAGGGGAGGGGTGAAGGAGAATGGGCTGGGGTGAAGGAGAATGGAAGGCTGATTCTGAGGAAGAGGGGACATGATTCTGAGGAGGAGGTGACATGATTCTGAGGAGAAGATGACATGCAGAATGAGACATGAACACCAGCAGGATTTAGCTGGGGGAAGAAGGAGGTGTAAGACTGGCCCAGGTGCAGGAAACAGCACCAATGCCTACAGGGAGGCAGTGGCCATCCTCTCTGGATTCCAAGTCCTGAGAGAAGGTGAGGAAAAAGGAGGGTGGAGATGAGGTCAGAGAGGTGGACTGAGGTCAGACTCTTGAGGGCTTTGAATGCCTGGTTAAAGAATGTAGGCTTATCCTGGGCAGAATTTGTAGGGTTTAAGTTTCAGAATTAGATTTATCCTATAAATGGATCAGTCTGGTCTAGAGGAGAAGGGGCAGAGTTAGCAGGTAGGAAATACTGGCAAAAGACCCTGATGTCCTGATATTGTATGATTTCACTTATACAGAATATCTAGAACAAGATACAGAATGTAGATTAAAAACTACCAGGGGTTTGGGGGAGGGAGGAATGGGGTGTTTTTGCCTAATGGGTACGGAGTGCCTGGAGTGACAAAAAAGTGTTGGTAATGGATGGTAGGGATGGTACCACAACACTGTGAATGTAATTAATGCCACTGAATGTGCACATAAAAATGGTTAAAATGGGAAATTGTATGTTATATATACGTTACCACAAATTTTAAAAAATGCAAACCAAACCAAACCAAAAAGAAATCCTGAAGTCCTGACCTAGAGTGGTAACAGGAGGTAGGGGAAGGGGAGATGTACTTGAGAAGCTCTATCTGAGAAGTAAATTTACCAGACTTGGGTCAAGAGAATTAAATGAGTTAGTATATATAAAGGTCTTAGACCAGGGTGCAGCATAGGGTAAACACTGTATTACCATTCATTATGTTTATTCTTGGATCTTTCACATCCTCTCTGTCTTTGACCCCTTGACTTTTGGCTTCCACTTCTTAGATTCTCCTTCCTTTAGGGTCCCTCTCTCTGGACCCATCGCTCACTCTACTGTCCCTATCAGAACATATTATTAATATGATATGTATATGTTATCTCTGGCTATGGAACTCTGGCCGCAGGGTCGGTATCTTTTTGTATTGCTTTCCCCAGTTTCCAGCATATTGCTTGACACAAACTGCTTGAGATATGTCTTGTAAAGGATAGGAAACTAAAGTCCAAAATATTGTACACATTATTTTGAGCCCAACACAATGCCTCAAAAATTTAAATAAAATAAAATAAAGTATCAAGACCACTTACAAAGTTCCTGTTTGGAACTCCTGTTATGCTGTGGATTAAATCATGCCCTACATATTTATACCATGACCTCTTACTCTAAAATGGAAAATCTTTGCCATCCATCCCTTTGATTTCATCATGAGGAGGTGATAATTGGGAAGGTCCCATCATGTTTTAACTGCCCTGCAGAGTTGGGCTCAGTCCTCACAAAATTAATATACCATATACCACTTTAAGGCTGATTTTCAAAGGACAGAGAGGTTCCATTCTTCCCTGTGGTTGGGAGAATAATGGCCCCTAGAAGATTTTCACGTCTCAGTCCCTAAAACCTGTGAATGTTACCCTTCATGGCAGAAGGGATTTTGCCCTAGTGATTTAATGAAGGCTCTTGAGATGGAGAGATTATCCTGGATTACCTGGGTTGACAAAATGAAATCACAAGGGTCCTTCTAAGAGAAAGAGGAAGGCAGGAGGGTCAAAAAAAAGGAGAATTGATGATGGATGCACAGGTCCGAATGGGCTGGAGCCATGAGCCAAGGAAAGTGGGCAGCCTTGCTGGGAAGGGCAAGGAAACAGATTCTCTGCTAGAGCCTCAGAAGGAATGCAACTCTGCCAACACATTTTAGACTTCTGACATCCAGTATTGTAAGAAAACAAATTTGGGTTGTTTTGAGGCACACAAATTTTTGTAATTTGTTACAGTGGCAACAGGAAACTAATATGTTCCCCTAACTCAAATCTCATTGGTTCAAACAATTTCCAGTTTATTTGTTCCCACTGATGTAGTTCCAATACCTCAAGAACAGCTCTTACATTTTAAAGTGTCACAATTAGCATGGAAGAAATTTTTTCATTCTTTGCATAACTCTAACCAAGGTGTTTCTTTAGTTTGAGCCAAAACAACTTTAATATTTCAAATTTTCATCTATTCTTAATATGAAGCTCAATTTGACCCAATCCAGTTCTCACAATCCCTCTTTTCACTGAGGACCAGTCACTTTGTTTTGAGCCATTCTTAGAATGCAGATTGACTAATAATATACTCTTGGTTTCACCCACCCTTTTCTTTCTCTTCCCTTTTGTGTTTGCCTGTTTGTCTATTTGTTTTAGACTGCACTGAGTGATAAAGATACTGCCTTAGAACACCAGCATTCAAATAATTTTGCAGTATACCAACAACTGAAGAATAACTCTCTTGGTCTTACTGGAATAAATAACTCCATTCCCATTTCTTTACTGAGCTTAAAAATGATAAGCGGTTCAA
The DNA here is from genome assembly GCF_030445035.2 of Dasypus novemcinctus. NCBI lineage: Eukaryota > Metazoa > Chordata > Mammalia > Cingulata > Dasypodidae > Dasypus > Dasypus novemcinctus. Next base: position 51,856,621 of record NC_080681.1, read on the forward strand.
CTTTAAGACTCTTATACCAGAGGCATCCCAAACTTAGGAAGTGCTGTCCTCACTTGTAAGGTATTTATTCTAAATACATATTGCCCTTATTAAGTTGACCCTCTAAGCTCACCATATGGTTTTTCCTAGTAATTTCAGTATATTTTTATGTGAGAAAAAGTGTCCTTATTCCTTAATAGTTCTTTTCTTTTCTTTTTTTTTCCAGGAGGTACTGGGGCTTGAACCCTTGAACCCAGGACCTTGTACATGGGAAGCAGGCACTCAACCACTGAGCTACACCTGCTCCCCTCTATTGGTTCTCAAGTAAGAAATATGCCCGTTATCTCAGAAATCAACTGTAAAGGTGCAACTTTTCCATAAATTGAGTGACACTGTATTTCAGCATCACTCAAGTTGTAAAATGTTAGAGCGTAAAATGGTGAGGATGAAAGGAGACCATGTGTTGTGTTCCAGTAATTCAGGCTGGTGACTACCAGGAAATCTCCTACTTCCCTCACTACCCTTCCTCCCGGAATCTCTTCTAGATGCCTTTTTCATCAGCACTGATTCTCCTGTGGCAGACTTCTGGATTCCATGCATCAACAATACTGGGGCCCAGGTGGCAGACTTCAAAGAGGAGACAGTCTTCTTAAATGTTTCTGGGGAGATTCTGGGGGCTATCTTGTCCACAAGAATTAGAGTATTAAAGATTTTATATTATTGCATCTCCACTGTGTTGGGCCACATCCTTCCAAAAGCAAGTCTACTAGTCAAGATAACGAAGTGAAAGGAACCAAAAAGTACACAAGAAGATGCTGAACATCATTATTCATTAGGGAAATATAAATTAAAACCAATGAGATACTGTTTCATACTCACTATGATGGCTAGAATTTTAAAAAATGTCTGCTCCCCCAAGGTCCTGGGTTCAATATCCCCAGTACCTCCTAAAAGAAAAAAAGAATTATCTAGTTAAACTGTTTTTCAAAAATGAAGGAGAAGGAAGCATATGTGGCTCAAGTGAAAGTCCTCTACCTACCATATGGGAAGACCCGGGTTTGATCCCTGGGGTCCTGGTGAAAAAGAAGAAGAGAAAGCATGCTTGTGTGGTGAGCCAGTGCCCAAGTGGCAAGCCGAGTGCCTGTGCAGTTAGCTGAATGCCCATGAAGTGAGCCGAGTGTCTGTGTGGCGAGCTGAATGCCCATGTGGGTGCCTGTGTGGCCCCGAGTGCCTGCATGGCATGGTGCTCATGTGGTGAGCCGAATACCCACGTGAATGCCCACATGGTGAGCCAGTACCCACGCAATTAACTGAGTGCCCATGTGGCAAGCCGAGTGCCTACGTGGTGAGCCGAGTGCCTGTGTGAGTGCCCACATGGTGAGCCAGTGCCTGCGTGGCGAGCCGAGTGCCTGTATAGCAAGCTGAGTGTCTGCGTGGTGAGCCAGTGCCTGTGCAAGTGAGTCATGCAGCAAGATGATGATGCAACAACAGAGAGACAAAGGGGAGAGTCAAGGTGAAGCACAGCAGAGACCAGGAACTGAGGTGGCACAATTGACAGGGAACCTCTCTCCACATCAGAGGACCCCAGGTTCAAATCCCGGTGAATCCTAGAGGAGAAAGATGAAAAGAGAAGACAAAAAGAGAAATAGATGCAGAAGATCACATAGTGAATGGACACAGACCACAAAAACAGCAGGGTGGGGGAGGGAGATGGGAAGGGGGAAACACAAATAAATAAAGTGACCTTTAAAAAAAAATGGAGAGATTAAGACATTCACAGATAAACAAAAGCTAAGGCAGTTCATCACCTCTAGATCAACTCTATAATATTTGCTAAAGCGTTCGGCAAATTGAAAGGAAAGGAGAACAGACAATAGATTGAAGCTTCATGAAGAAATAAAGAACTCAGGTGAGGATAATGATATGGATAAATTTAAGTGCCAATATTATTATATTTTTGGTTTGTACCTGTACTTTTTACTTCCTACAGGATCTAAAAGGCAAATGCATAAAAAGTAATGATAAATCATCAGCAACTTGGGACCCATAATGTAAAACAATGTAATTTGTGACAACAGCTGCAAAAGGTGAGGTGATGGTGGGGTATAGGAACATAGATTATGTACGGTTTTTTTTTTTTAAAGATTTATTTATTTATCCCCCCTGCCCACCACCACCATTGTCTGCTCTCTGTGTCCATTTGCTGTGTGTTCTTCTGTGTCTGCTTGTATTCTCATTAGATGCCTCTGGAAACCAATCCTGGGATCTTCCAGAGTGGGAGAAAGGTGATTTTTGTGCCACCTCAGTTCCCTGGTCTGCTGTGTCTCTTATTCTCTCTCCTCTGTGTCTCTTGTTGCATTATCTTGCTGTGTCAGCTCTCCGCGTGGGCTAGCACTCCTCCACAGAGCAGCACTCCTCATGGGTTGGCATTCCATGTGGGCCAGCTTGCCACATGGGCCAGCTTGCCTTCACCAGGAGGCCCTGGGTATTGAACCCTGGACCTCCTATATGGTAGATGGGAGCCCAATTGCTTGAGCCACATCTGTTTCCCACTTACATATGCTTTCGAAGTTAAGTTTGTATCAAAGCATATGAGATTGTTATAGATTTAGAATATTAAATTTAAGCCCCATGGTAACCACAAAGGAAATATTGGAGACTATGCAAGATCATAGAGACAAAAATCAGAGTATAAGTTTCTAGGGGTGGCAGACAGGAGGAATAGGGAGTTAATGCATAATGTTAGATTTTTGTAGATCCAATAAAAGATCCTATTCTTGGAGGTATTTCATTCCCATGGATGTGGGACCTTTTGATTGGGTTGGATTCAGTTGGAGGGCCTTTGATTGGATTGCTTCAGTGAAGCATAACCCAGGGTGCATGTTGGGCCTCTTGATGGAGTCCTTTGTAAAGGAAGGGCTGAAAGAGACACACAGGAAAACAATGGCAGAGATACTGAAAGAATGCCCCCTGGAATTAGAGGCATTCCAAGAGGCTAGGCCAAAGAAACAGCTTGAGGCTGAAGAGATGAGGCCTGGCAGAGAGGGGAGAGAGAAGCAAACTGGCACTGTGCCCTGTCATGTGCCTGATCGCCCACAGCTGCAACTTGGTAAGATGGCATCTCTTGATGATGCCTTGATTTGGATGTTTTCTCAGCCTCAGAACTATAAGAGTTTAACCTAATAAAGTCCCATTATAAAAGCCTGCCCATTTCTGGTATATTGCTTGGGCAGCATTTAGCAACAAGAAAAGGGAAGATGGGCAAATTTTAATAATGGGAGGTGGTGAATGTACTGCAATATTGTTCATGTGATTAATATGCTTGGAAGTGGTTGAGATGGGAAAGATTATGTTGTATATATGTTCCTACCAGTTAAAAAAAAGAAAAAGAAGGTGCTGCTAAAGAGACAATGACAATTAAGTGTAATAAATTATCTTGGACAGACTCTAGCAAGGGAGGAGAAAAGGTTCAAGGAGAAATTATTGGGACATATGAAAAAAATTGGAATACGGAATGTAAGGTTTATATCAATATTAAATTTCTTAAATGGGATAAATATACATGAGGTACATTATATAAAGTACACATTATATGTAAGTGAACATCCTCATTCATAGGAAATGTGTATGGCAGTATTATATGTTCAAGAGCATAATGTATACAACCTGCACTCAAGTGTTTAGGAAATGCATTGATATATAGATAGTCACAGTCAGGCAGATGGATGGATGGATGGATCAAGGATGGATGGATTGATGGATGGATGCAAAGAATGATACCCCAAATATGGCAAAATGTTAAAATTGATGGATCGGGGTATCTGGAGAGGTAGGAGTATGTTGGAGTTCTCTGTATGGAGTTTGTATTCTTTTTGCAACTGTCTGTAAGTTTGAAAGAATTTCAAAATAAAAAGTAAAAAAATGATTGTGGTAATTATTGCACACGTCTGTGAATATTCTAAAAGCCATTGAATTGTGTTTTAAATGGGTGAATTGTAAGTTTTTGATCATATCTCTATAAAGCTACTTTTTAAAAAAAGAGAAGCAAAAGGAATTCTATATCCCATCAAGACTTACTTCTGGAGCTGTCACTGGTTACCTAACCCAGGTTACCACCTCCAATCTCCTCTCTTTCCCGTCCCACCACTCTTAGGACCTACAGGATCAAAGCCGGAGGCAGCTCCTGAGAGACACAGCACTAGACCACCCAGAATTTCATGTTTTGTTCAGTTTGTGAAATAATGACTAGCAGGGGCATTTTCATAATCCTGCTTGCTTCCTTCCAGCACCCTAACAGATTAGTTTTCATTATTTCTGAAGGAAATGTTCACTTTAAATATTTATTTCTGTTCTGTTTTTTTCTACTCATCCTCCAAAGGCTGACTTTGCTATGTCAATACCCTTATATATTTGCTTGTGCTGACTTCTAGTCTTTTCTCTAGGGCCTGTCTTTCGCAGGAGGTGACAGCTGATTGACTGCCTATATGACATGATCTGAGTTTTGTCATTGGACCCAAGCTTCTTTGGCCAATCTGTTTCCAGCCTCCTCTTTTTTCCTTTGCTAGCTAAACCAGCTGCCTTGGGCCTTGGAACTGAAATCCCCATTATTAGTCTCTCCTTTGGAATAAGGCATTCAAGTTTCCTTGAACCTTAAGTGTGCTTGGAAGGGAAAGAATATTGATATACCACATACACATTCCCCAATAGAGTAAAAAACAATAGTTGTTCAATAACATCTTTAAGGAATGGGTTGGGAAGGTGTGGGGCATGCTGCACAACTTTGGGAGGAATTCCCCATGTTAATAACCTCAGTGAAGATGGGCTGGAAGATGCACAGAGCCAGGGCAACGAAAATCTGCTTTAGGTCACTGAATGAGAGAAAGAGGCCATTAAAGGAGAAATGAAGTTTTGTGTAAGCAATCTTTCAATTAATTCATAAATTTGCCTGGGATGGACCCTGCCTCCTTTCTTGCTGGGACATGAATCTTTTCTTTCTTTCTTCCATCTTATTGAAAGAACACTCTACCCCTACTGAACCTCTGCTATATTTCAGTAGTACTAGAGGTGTTTGCGCCATCCTTCTGAGTATAGCATAGCTAATTTTACACTGAACCCCAAAATTCAGCAAGCTGAAAGGTTGACATAAGGAGAAGACCATCCTGACCTCACAGCTCCATTTCACTGGCCCTAGGGGACATTCTGGAGCTTATTAACACATGGTGTGTCAAATGAGGTCCACGTTTCATGTGTAGCACCTTATTAAATAACGATTACGTCTCAAGGTAGGATCTGAACACATTTCCTATCTCCTCTGCTATTTAAATAAGGAGTTTCCCTCAGTGGTTACTGAGAAGTAGAAATGGCAAATCAGGACTGTGCCTGGCACTGAAATAAAATGGCTTCCCCTACCTACCAGGTGCATGTTACTACCTATGTCCACTTCAAAATTACTTGACTTTTAAGATTAGCAAAGATGAAAATTTCATGATAGCATAGACTAAGTCCTTCCATTCTGAGCTCCATTTTCCATGTTCTTAATAGACAATTCTGCATTTCAAGCACTGCTCAGCTAGGGGGTCTAGATCTGCTTCTCCAAGGATGTAGAGGAGATTCCATTTCTATACCCACTGAAGTCCTTGACTCTTTAGAAATAAAATTCTCAATTTGGACTATACTGAGTCTTTGCCACTCTGGGCCACAGTTTAAGTTTTACTTGGGTCTACTTCTGAAATAAAGAATAATCATTTCCTGTTGTTCCTGTCAATAATTGATGAAGGAGGAGGCTCTAGTTCGATTACATCGCTAAGTGTTATTTGACAAATTCCTCTGAGATTTGCAATAATAGGGTTTTTAAAAAATTTATTGTGATAACATATATATAAAATAAAAATTTTCCCATTTTAAGCATAAAATTCAATTGCATTCACAATGTTCTGCTACTATCACCACCATCCATTTCCAAAACTTTTTCATCACTCCAAATGTGTTAGTAGTTTTGACTGCTTCTTTCTTGCCTAAGTATCCTAACAATAATGCTTAAAATAATAATGCTTCTACTTGGAACCAGAAAGGATTTAGTTACATTACCTGAAAAAAAATTGTTTTTTGTTTAGTAGGAGTATTATATAAAGATATCCACCTCCTCATTGGACACGCTGAGTTTCATATGTGAAATTACAAAATTGGCGAGAAACACTAGAAGTCTCCGAGCTCTCGATCCTTGAATAAGGCCATACATGAAGAATGCGACCTAGAAAATGACATAGCATTTGATCCTATTAAACTGCTTCCTTACAGCAGAACATCTTGCTGTAGTCTAAATCTTTTAAAAATAACCAAATATCTAGTACCAATTCTAAGAGATGGAACTACTCAATAAAGAAACATCTGAACAAGAGAAGGCAAGAGTGAACCCTAAAACAAATTTTGCCATTGAATGGTTTTACCTTTGGCAGAACCTGCCTGCTGGTAGCTCTAGATGGGTCATTTATTCTTTCTGACACAAACTCCCCTGAATTCTTTCACTGGCTTCCTTGATTTTAGTGAATGAAACTGAAAGAACGCCTAACTTTTAGGTTCTCTTTGATGTTGCATGATTTAAAACAATCATTTAGACTATGTCCATACTGACAAACAGGTTCAAATGTTTTAACTGAAAAAAATGTATATTTTGCCCGCATCCATATACCATTCCTACATTCTAGCATATACATCAGAAACATGATATTTTCCACTCACTCTACTTTTCATACATTGATTGCTGTTTTCTTGTGCTTTGGTGCAAAGAACACAAGTTTGCGGTAAAAACAGACCCGTTTGGAGCTGTTGTGGTCTTGGGCAAGTTATCTCGTCTCTACTAGCCTTGGTTTCCTCTTTATAACAGTAATAATAATACTTACGTCAAAGAGTTGTTTGAAAGGTTTAAACAGAGCAGCAGAGCAGATGTTGCGGATTACTTTCCCCAAAACATCAACTTTCTTGTTAATAGAGCTCTGATTTTTCTTTACGTATCAGGAAGAGAGCCCTTGCACCTCAGAAAGGTGGATGCAGTCCTAGGAATGGGGTGAGCATGAGACCCAGCTATGGCCAGTCAATGAGACGTAAGGTTAGACAGGTGCGGTTCTGAGATTTCTCCCATAAGACGGATGTAGGAGGAGCTACACTGCCCTTTGCCTCAGGCTTTGAGGTGGACTGTGTGAGGATGCCAGGCTTGGAGCTACTGTGGAAATCTCAGAATATAGGGACATTGGGGAGGTCAAAAGAAGCTGAACTGATAAGAAGCTCTGATCTCATTGATTTGTCCAGTCAATTCCATTCACTGTCTACCTTCAGTTTTCTTGCTACACGAGAAAGATAAACTTCTATTGTTAGGCCCTCTTGGCCAGGGATTCTTGTCCCAAACTGAAGCAGAAGGGCCCCTAGGTCATAGCTCACACTCATTAAACACTAGCTTTCCTTTCCCTTTGTTCTCATGTTGAAGTTTCTGTAGCTTTCTTTCTTTTTCTTCCTTTCTAGATCTATTTGTTTAGGCTCCTGTGATGTCCTACTTCTTTATCTTTGATTTCTTCATTTATTTGGGAAAACTGCTGTTAGCTTATTCATCACGAATGCTCTCTTCTTTTTTTTTTTTTGACCCACCTCATAAAATTTGCTTTCTTCAGTCAATTTTCCCCAAACTGACCTTCTCTCCTGCTGTTTCAGCTCAACAAAATAAAATGTACTCATCCTTGACGTGTGTTTGTGTGTGACTTGGAGAATAAGTTCCTGGGATAAAGACCTTGCCTTCTGAGTTTTTTTGCCATGTAAAGGATCACATATATTTTGGGGGATTTATAAATTATAGATGGAGCAGGACCAGGGCTTGGGAGAATGACTATAGTAGAGAATGGATAGGAAAGAGGTAAAGCCATTGATCAGGTCTGGCCTTTTTACCAGGAGGTCAGCGGTTTAATTTGGCTCAAGGTAATAGCAGGCAAAACTCCAAATGGAAAACGGCTTATAGGAGGAAGTAGAAGGAAAAGAGGAAAAGAAAAGGAGTGCATGTTAAGCTAATTTCCCTATAATACGCTACTGTCAGCACTGGTAAAAAGGGAAAAGAGAAAAATATGAGGCTTCCTCCACCTTCTGGAGTCCTCTGAAAGTAGTTGTTATATATTTTCCCAGAAATGGTCTATGAATATGTAGTTACATATAACTATAGATAACATTTATTGGTATAGCCTTTTTACAAATGGGTTTACTGTAAATACTATTCTGCAATCTGATTTTTAGATTTAAAATATATATTTTGGATATCTTTCCACATCTATAAAGATTCCACAAATGAATAAAAGGTGAAGTTAGTTTCCTAAAATTATCCTACAGAAAAGATGGAATTGATTAAAAGGAGCATAGAAATTTATCTCAGATTAGTCTTTACCCCTGGGGATAAGAACTCAAAATTTCAAGCTTTAGATTGTATAAACAAGTTTTCAAAACCATTTAATAAGCAATAGATAGATAGTTGTGTTGTAAAATCTTCTATATATCCTTACAGAATGAATTATTTTTAAAAACTATTTTCCTGAAGTTATGTGAATGGGTACTCATGAATTGGGATAAAATTTCTGGTGAGAGCATCATATGTGGGCCAACAAATGTTACATCTCAAGTAACAGATGGAAATGAGGCAAATGTACTATGAAAAATATGTGTTAGAAGTCTCAGAAAGCAGCTCCAGTTTGTAAGAAGAGACTGATGTCAAAAACATGTGAAGTCTTTAAATAGGGATTCAGGAAATGTAAAAAGTAGAAATATTTCTAAAGTAATATATGATATAAGATCTTAAATATGAATGTGTAACCAGATTAATAAACTAAATACAAGTAGACATTTTATCATTTCATTTATGACTCTAAAAGTATGTAGACCAAAGCCCTTTTTTAAAAAATATTGGAAAATATGCTATTGCTTTATGTTCTAGGCCATTTTCTATTAAAGAGTAATGGATGATCTATCTCATTTTTAAGGGCTGCAGAAAATTCCATAATAGAGATGCACTATAGCTTATTTTGCCAGAAATATTTTGCCATGGTTTATTTTGCTAACTGATGTACATTTATATTTTATTTTCTGCAATTACAAACAAGGCTGCAATTATTTTCCTCAGATGTATAGTCATGCACTCTTGCAAGTATGTCTATCGTCAATTTATATAGTGGTTGAATAGAATTGTCTACTCCTCCTTTATTTTCTATCTCACCCACTAAGAGGATAGTTCTATTTCTATAATGCATTTGAGTTGAACTGTAAATGGTAGTCAAAATCAGAAAAGGAAATGTTTTATTATTTTTATGTATTTTCACTCTGAAGGCCATGGGTTCCCTTCCCTCTACTAAAGTTCAGGGTCCAAAGAACTTGAGAGGATACTACTGGGGAAGAAACTAAGAGAACTGAGATTCAGGTAGCTGCAAACCAGGGGGGTGGCTTGAGAGTTTAAAAGAACAACTACAGAGAGAGAGAAATGGAGAGAGGAGGTGAGAGAAGGGATAGAAAATGAGATTAGAGAGGTGGCTCCTTGATTTTGTCTGAATTGGACTGTCCAACGGGAAGTACAAAGACACTTTTGCTCCACCTTCTAGGCAGTGAGTGTAATTCCTTTCTGGTAATAGGATTCTACTTTCACATCCTACCAGTTCATTTGAGTATTACCGAAAGGTTAAAAAAAATACTGCCAAACTGCCCTCCAGAAAAACTGTTGTAAATTATACTTCCACCAACAGCTTTACCCCATATCAGCACCAATGTGTAATATCATCAAACTCTTTATTTACTGCCAGTTACTGAAAAATGATATCTCAGCAGCATTTCTTGAATTACAAATAAGTTTGATAATCTTTTCATGGCCTTCTATCAATTGCATTTTTTCTTCCTTGCCTAATTTGTATTCATTGTTTATATTTTTCTTGCTGATAGCTTGTTACATATTCAGGAAATGAACCCTACTTTGTCATATGTTGCTCCTCATTCAATATTAATTAATTAATATATTTATCTCTATGCAAAAGACTTAATCTTTTGTAATTAAATTTATTGACTGCTTCTCTTATAGCATCCAGATTTTGTAAAATATTGTTATATTTCAAGGCCAGCTAGTTAGTGCGTTAGAAAGCAGAAAAGCAGAGTCTCATTCCAGATGCATACCAGCCAAAGACCTTGGGCAAGTCACTTAAACGTCAATAAATGTCTTCTCTACAAAAAAGAGGAAACTTCTCTTCTGCCCCTATTTCTTTTTCTCAGCTGTCTTGAGAATAAAATTAGCTAAGGTGCATCAAAGGCTCTTGACCCTAAACAGTCTAAATAAATGGTAAAGGGAAGCGGACTTGGCCCAGTGGTTAGGGCGTCCGCCTACCACATGGGAGGTCTGCGGTTCAAACCCCGGGCCTCCTTGACCCGTGTGGAGCTGGCCCATGCACAGTGCTGATGCGTGCAAGGAGTACGCCCCGTAAGGAGAGCCGCCCAGCTTGAAACAAAATGCAACCTGCACAGGAACGGTGCCACACACATGGAGAGCTGACACAACAAGATGGCGCAACAAAAAGAGACACAGATTCCTGTGCCGCTGACAACAACAGAAGTGGACAAAGAACACACAGCAAAATAGACACAGAGAACAGACAACTGGGGTGGGGGGAGAAGGGGAGAGAAATAAATAAATAAATAAATCTTAAAAAAAAAAAAGGTAAAGTAGTTAAGATCTGCAAAGGGAGGATAAAATGTGAATTAATTTTAGAAATAAATTTCTCTAAAATAAACTCTTGAATTAGGTAAAAAGTAATGCAAATTTGTGGCATCAAATAAGTTTCAAGCAAGGCTATGAGAGATTTTGTGAAAACCTCCATCCCCTGTTGATCACAACTCCCCTTAAAACTATCCCAAGCTGACCTGACCTATCTACCACAAGCCATTGGTCACCTTAGCCACCTTCACATTCAGAAAATTCCTCCTGTCTAGTCAGCAGTAGAGACTAATGGTTAGTAAAAACCACTTACTCCACTTCTGTGGGGTTCTAATCAGTCGAGGGCAGAAAGAATGAACCAAATGGGGCTCAAAATACGGCATCAGCTTTATAGAGGGAAAAAAGGCCCTTTGGAAAGGTGGGAGATCTTGGCACCACATGACTCAGCCACCAGGTGCAAGCATGAAACCAAGAGAGCAGAGCCTTCACTGGACTTCCAGAAGCAGCTCCTTGTGATCGTTTGCATGGAATCAAAGTGCAAGGTCCTCTCAGCCAGAGGTATATAGGGAGATAGAAGGAGGGTGAGAGGAAGTAGGAGAAAGAGAGCACACTCAGCAATGGGGTGACCTGGGAAGATTTCTGTGTTGTGGTTCTGCCCTTGACCGATGTTGTCAGACAGACTCAGCTCCTCTGCACTCTTCCCTCTCAGATAAAGCACTTCTTCTCCCTTGAGGGAGGGTATGGGTACTGAGAGGGAGGAAAGAAGTGTCTTCATTATTGCCCCGTGCAGAGGTGCTGAATGGAGGTCCCTTGTCTTCTGTGAAAAAACGTGGAGAGAGAGATCTATGTTCATTCCTAAGATTATGGGTTTTTGATGCAGATTGTCTTGGCTTTGAATCTTCCAACACTTGCTGGGCACATCTAGGCAAGTTACTTAAACTATCTATGCCTCCACTGCCTCCTCTCTAAAATGGGATACGAATACCGACATGCTAACGTGGGTGAGAGAATGAAAGGACCAACGCATATGTGAGGCATTTAGCAAATAAATGAAGCAGAGTGTGTACTCAGCGAATATTGGTCTTCTTCCTGCATCCCCCTAAATCTTTCCTATGAGCCAGCTTTGTTCTGCTCCTTCACCTCAGTGAAGGTGAATAGCCACAAGGCAACACTAGAACCACAGTGTTGTTTCCCATTCCTGGAGCTAAATAATATAATGTCATTTATCCTCTTCCAGCTGGGCCCAATTTCCCAACTTTGGACTTTACTGTGATCGTCTTCAGATCCCTCTTCAAATCCTCTCCATTTCTGTTAATTTATGTACCATGCAAAAGGTTTCCCCTGGTGGGTTCAGTAGGTGGCAGGTATTACAGGTTCTCTTCTTATGATCCCACCAAAGCTAACAGCCCACAGTAATACTGTACTCCTGGTCAGGAGACAGAGAGTCTCTATGTTTGAATTCATATTGCTGTCTCCTCATTTCCTTCTGTTCCAGATACTGTATTTCCCTGTTCCTTAGAGACTCCTGAATAAGGGTTATTAATACTCATGACCAGGTCTCCTGGAGAAAGAAGTCCATCTGGCACCACTGGCAAGGATTCAACTCATAATTATTAAAAACAAATTCAATCAAGTAATTAAAAATAAAAGAAAGAACACCACACTTTTCAGTTTCTTCACCCACTTGAAGAAATCAGTCAGCAGAATGGCCCCAGAGGGAGACCTGCAGTCAGTATTTGGCCTCCCACCTGAGGCCACTGAGCAGTCAGCCTTAGAGGACAGTGACTCTAGGTCACAGACATATGGAGAAGTCATTTGTTTCTCATTTACCAAACAGATAAAAATATGGAAATAGTCTCAGTCCATTTATTTGATGAGCCTCCTAAGCCAGTAATAAACAAATCAATACAATTAGTTTTGGCTCATCATCATTAAGGAACCTTTGCTGCCAGGACACAATTTAATTATACCTCATGCTCCATGGGAAAGGAAACCTTTCAAGATGGGTGGGTTCTCCTAGGGTTGGAGCAAAGAAGTAGCAGGTGGAGTGGCTTGGAGGCAATGTCTGTATGATTCCCTAAGAACACTGTGTATGTGTAAGTGCCTGTCTGGGCTGGTTCTAAGTGTTCCTGATACAAGTTCTTGGGAATTTGTCTGAGCAAATCTGCATTCTGTGTGGGGCTTAGAAGATGGCAACAATACTAATAAATTGAAATAATGAATAAAGATGAAAATGAACTCAGAGTCCCCAAATGAAGACATCAAATAAAAAGAGATGATTGTCAAATTATAATAACTGTGATTTTCATTTGGACGCGATTTCAGAAAAATCACTGAGGGCAACATCTTAAGTTTCAACTGTAGGCCCAGACTGATTAAGTGATCTGCTTGTTACCCAGCTCAATGAGAAAAATTTGACACCTGAATATAAAACACAATTGGAGGGTTTCCTCTGCTCTACCAGAGTAAGAAGTCCATATTTCCAAAGTTCTTCATTAAGGAAGACTCCCCAAGTAACAGTCTTTTGGAAGTTTAATTTCTTATTTTAGCTTTTAATCTTGTCCCACTGATTTCCAAGGAGATCCCCAATGGAATGAAATGATTTGTCCAAGGTCATACAAGCTCAGGAGCCAATGATTTAATTATATAAATACATTTTTTGTGTTGATTTTACATCGCCTTCCTTCCCAAGGTACAGTGAGATACGTATTGATTTTAAGATTGATACTTAAACATATGGAAGGAGCCTGGATTCTACAACTTAGAAGTAAAATACCTAGGAGAGTGTCCCCAATTTTATTGGATTGTTACATAAATGGAGAATAATTTTTATTTCTTATGTTGGCAAATTTGGGTATTTATCATTATTTACCCTAATATATGAGACTTTTCAAAATGTTTGAGATCACAAAGATAGCCATAGCATATGTCCCAACCAGAACTAGAAATCCTACCCTTATACATACGCCAAATTCAAATACAACAATCCTGTCGCTAATCTTCTGTTATTCTTACAATCTTCTCTAATCATAGTAAATTTCCTTTCAGAAGGTTCTACTAAGCAAGTACCTTGCCCACACACAATATGTACTCAATGAGTATTTGTGAATGAACAGATGCATTATAAAACTTATTCCAAGAGGCTTAAGTGACTTAATACTAAAATTTCTTCTAAAAAAGAAAAGCAGCTTTGCCTCAAAATAGGATTTCCTATTAAAATATCAGTATTGAGATTGCTACATATTTAAGGTGGTATAGATCCTACAAGGCACGGGATGTGGTCAGGATATCATTTAGCCATCAAAATAGATTTTGAAAGTATTAGGAACATGGTACCAGAAACGTGCTCTTCAGAAATCCTGTTGCCAAGATAGAGTCAACATGTGATAAGACACCAAGGCATATTTCGACAAGATATTCTGCTATTTGAAAATTGTATAGAGTTGCTGAGATTTAGAGATACTTGGCAGAACCTTATTAAGGGCCTGCACGGAGATGATAAAGGATGTCAGATGAGAAAGCAGAACAATCTGGAGGCATGGGACATCTACATGAACCTGCTCATATCCGCTAAGGAAATGGTTCTACACATATGTAACATTTTCAAATTTGGGAGATTCCTGATAAGTTCACTGATATCGATTAGAAAATTTTCCTAGGACTATATTCAAAATCTTTGTTTCTTTAGTATATACCCACTTGCTAAAATGACAAAGATTGTTAAATAAACAAATACATGTTAAACATGCTTTAAAAATCAGACTAATCAGACTAAACTGAACATCAAAAAGACAGAAATCAGACTCACTGTATACACTATCTTTTATTCTGAAGAGTTGAAAACACACCCATATCTGTTATTCTATTTAAAGATCAAAGAGCCAGATATTCTCTTTGGATAGTCCAGAACTCAGGTTTTAGAAAAGTAGGAGAGTCACATTTGAGAAATGGTTAATCAAAATCAGGAATCAGTACACTGAGACCACAGTTCAAAATCAGGAGTGAAGAGTAAGCTTGAACAAAAAGGCCAGGCGAGAAGGGATTAAAGCCATAGATTTTTGGGTCGTTCTTTCATTCTACGGCCTCATTTATACTTCTTGTACCCCTTAAATTCCCTCCTTTTACAAGTTCCACTCCCAGGGTACTCTGCAGTACCAGCCCTCATCAGTTTCTCTAGACTTGGTGTGCCTGTAGATTTTGTCTTTTGGACTTTGCCAAGTTTACATGGTAGCATCTGCCTCTCTAGCTATTTGAAAAGCATCCAGCACAAGTAGTTTCATAACAGATGTTCTTAACTTCCAAAGACACCATTCAATGATAAAAGCAATTGAAAAAAAATCTAAAATTGAGCTTGAAGGGGAGTAAAATGATGTATAAAAGTGGTTCTAAAATAGTATTTTAAAAATAAGTCAACAAAAGGGAGAAGATGCTAACTCTGTTCCACGTCCTCCCATATGCCACCAGCAGGCCCAGCCCTCAGGGTGAAGTAAGAGATTTGGGTTAGAAATGACTTAGATTGCCCCAGTCCTAGGATACCAAGAAATAATTCTCCACTCATGAAAATCAGCTAGTTGTTCGAGCAGGTGAAGAAACATGGTTTATGAATGACATTACTTACATCATCCTGCAACTGATTTGCAGTACCCCCACACTTCTCAAAATCATGTGCTTAGACCTATGATATATTTGGACCTCCCGTATCTGCTCCCCCTCCTGTTTATTTGTTCTAGAATCCTGCTCAGTACTTCCCTCAGGGTAGGTTCACTGTGCACTGGGTAGCCCCCCATTGCCAACTTCCATGCCCAAGTTAGCCTTGAACATCTACTTCCTTGTATTGCTGTGGTGTCACAACATGGATGGTGGTTTGGTGTCCCAAGAAACTTCGTATGGCACTGGTGGGGTAATTGTTGTTGATAAGCTACTACAAATTAGTTCTCCTTCATGTGCGGACAAGCGACATTAAGCCCTTATTATCAAATAATCAAACATGTAGTTTTCATTAATAGATGGTGGTTTCTTTTAAATTTTCACTATGCTCATATTTTTAGTTTAGTTTTTTTTTTAATGTAAGCCTATTTTCATTACTTAAGTTGACATAATTCTAAAGCATCATTAGATCTACTATTTATTTTATTTTACTCTCAACTGATTATGTGTCTATTTATTTGGTGTGAGGATCTCCTAGTAATTCTGTAAGCTATAGCACATCTATAAAATTACTCCTACTCCTCAACTCACTGGGCCTCCAGACCATTCTTAGGAAGGGTGACATGTTAACTCATTGGCACAAAAAGAGCACAGATCATGGAGTTGGAAAATCTAAACATCCATGAGGCAGGTTACTTAACTTGTCTGAATCCTAGTTTCCTCATCTGTCAAATGGGAATAATAATATGATCTCTGCTGCCAATGCCATGGGAGTGTTGTGTGCACCAAACTGTATATATAGCCAGATGCTGAATTGGAAATTTGGCTGAACACCCAACTCTCACAGATAACAGATACCAAAGTGAACTGTGAGACATTTCAGACTGTAGGACTTAAAACAGATGCAACTAATACCAATTACACAGATTTTACTAAGCAATTCTGGCATACTGAATACATAAAAAGTTTGGAAGTAGAAAGAATTGGAGCGGGAATTTCTTTAGGAATACTGTGCTGTGAGGTCCCTTCTCAAAGATGTGCTTGTCCCTTTACTCCTTGTCAAGTGAAAAGGAGTGCGACAAGACCAACTTGGACATTTGTTATCTGTTCCCTGCAGGTGGGTGGATGCAGCGAACTGGCATCTAACTTCCAGCAGCGGCACTGTGAGGTTAAGTTTCCCAGAGTGAACTGGAGTATAAGGCGTGTGAGTGTCTCTCTTAGACTAAACATAGGCCACGTAAACAAGAGAAGAAGAGTGATGTGTGAGTGCCATCCTGTTCAGTAGGGCCTTTGAGATGGGAAACTGGAAACTCAACAGGCAGAGGCTGGAGGTGGACTCTTCATTCTTAGAGACTGTGGAAAGAGTAAACAACTACTCAGAGGAAAATGCTCTACCTGTGCAAAAGAACCATGCAGGTGAGAGGGTCCCACCATTGGGGATGGAAGGAGAGGTTCCAAAGTACCCCTGAAAGTATTCCATGAGGGAAAGAGATTTCACAAAAGCCTGGCCCAGAAGGCATGAAGTCAGGTTGCGGCTGCACTGTCATGTGAAAACTACTTCTCCTCCTTACCTCCTGCTCCACCTCCAGATGGGCCGTAAATAGCCACTATCTAGTCTAGACAGGAGCAAGAAAGAGAAAGGAAACCAGAAGTTTTGCACTCCCAGGCTGCTGGTCCACTGAGAGGAGGCCGAGTAGCTGAAATTTTGAATGGAGTCCAGACATGGGAATGGACATTTAAAGTACCAAATCATGATGGTATTTTGTTACTTAAAGGGACCTGAATACTTTTTATTACCTAAAAGATATCAGGAAAGTCATGGAAATACTCAAGTTGAATTTTCATCCAGGAGCAGAGGAAGAATTGAATATATTCTAGAGGGGAAAGTGACAAAAAAGTAGTTTTATTAATACATTCCATAAATTGCCTGTGTTCAATCTACTTGAGAGACATACACATATAATTATACACAAATATAATTATATACATAAAATTATACACACATATATGTGTATAGACAATCACTCTCCCTCCCCCCATCTCTGTAACAGTATGCTAAAAATTGAGGTGCCTATAGAGCCCACAAAATAAAATAGATGAAAAATTTTTAAGTCCAATCCATCATGTGCAGATTTTCAAAAAAACTTCCTGGGCTCTAGAACATACTCACTACAGCAGTTTGATATGGTTATGAATTCCAAAAATAGATATTGGATTATGTTTGTAATCTGGTTTTGACCTGGGTGTGATTGAGTTATGATTAGGGCTTTGATTGGGCCACATCATTAGGGCATTGAGTCCCCGCCCCTTGGTGGGTGGGGACTCACAGATAAAAGGCAAGGCAAGGGACAGAGCTGAAGTTTCTTAATATTGGAGTTTTGATGTTGGAATTTGATGCTGAAGTCTTAAGCTGGTGCACTGGAAGTAAGCACACAGAGGAAAAAGAAGCAAGCCCTGGGAAGAAAGGAATCCTGAGCCCAGAAAGAAGCAAGACCCTGGAAGGGAGGAACCCAGGAAGCCTGAACCCTGGCAGCTGTCAATGGCAATCTTATTCCAACATGTGAAAATAGACTTTGGTGAGGGAAGTAACTTATGCTTTATGGCCTGGTATCTGTAAGCTCCTACCCCAAATAAATACCCTTTATAAAAACCAACCAATTTCTGGTATTTTGCATCGTACCCCTTTGGCTGACTAATATACTCATCCACTTCAAAAAACCAGAGTGTGGTGAGAAGGAGAGCCAGGTGAAGGAATTTCATCAGAAAGCTCTTACAATGCTAAAAGTCTCCACCTCCCACTTCTACCCCAAGCTTGGGGAAGGAAATCTTAAAAGAACACAAGGGACCTGTGGGCTGAGTTTCCTGGTCAGAAGATACAGAAGATCGGCTGACTAGCTCCTGAGAAAGCTAAAGCAGCCTAAAGCATGAGAGAGGGGCTGAGTGACTAACTTGTATGGAGCCACATATGCTTCTGTGTTGACCAGAGTACCCTCCCAGAGTCTGTCAGGGCAGGGATGTGAATGCTTTCCAAGGAACAGATATGGGCCATGGAGGAGAGAGAGCAAATGTGGGATTTTTCTCACATCATTCCTAAAGAGACTGCTTTGAAGGTACACACAGAAGCTGGAGATATACCCTCCAGCTCTCCAGGGCTCATGGAAGAGCCACAAGTGATCGCCTAGAGTGGAATAGATATGTATGCTTAGGGAAGGGTGCTCAGAAGAATGGTCCCAACGGGGAACCTCTGATGAGCCCATGAAATCTCCCTCAAACAGGCACATCAACTTGAAGAATCTGCCAGTCTCAGAGAGGCTAAAGTCACTCAGTTGAGTAAGAACTGGAAAGACTACGGTTTCATACCTTTACCTTTCCTCCCATAGGCTTGTGTAACCCTGAGTTGGGGGCATCTGAAACAGTAGCTAAGAGGCGAAGAAAAAGGTGAGCAGAGAGAGAGTGCAGGGAGAAAGGAGAGAAAGAGCCTAAGTCTCATGCCTCCTCCCTGACTGCAGGGCTCCACCTGAGGACAGGAGACTTAATGTTAACTCAAGTTGAGTTTTGATCATTCCATGCTTCTGGACATTATAATTAATCAATTGAGATTGTGTTTCTGACTTTAAGGCATTGTAGGACTATTTATTACCCATGAGTGAGCAGAGAAACTATGGAACCTGCTAGAATTTTCATTCAGGACCAAGGAAAGAGAACACTTTCCCAAATATATTAAAGCTATGGTGGAAGACAAAAGTTGCAGTTTGCATCATAGTCAACAATATGCCCAGGACAGGGTAGGTACTCAATAAATATTTATTGAGCAAATGTAAAACATGTTAGTTTCATATATATACACACCCACAACTTTGGAAACCATAAAGCTTACTAAAGAAATTCTTCCAAATAAATACATAAAAATAATTATTAATGGTCTCAGTTTCTTATCTAATTAGCTGCAATCTTGACAAGTAAGATTTGCATGGAAAGCATTCATCCATCCATGCATTTGTTCATAAATTTGGTACCAAATGTTGACTGAACAACTGCTTTAATCCTGGGACCACGCTGGCCACTGTACATAATGATGCAGCTCCTATCTTCACAGATCTTACTGTACAAAGGGGGAAGGCAGACATGCAAACCAACGACTGACTCCAGATAGACAAATTTCCATTGTGAAAGGGGAAGGGAAGGGAAAAGAGACATGACCACAAACAGTTCGCAGGTGGGGTTTGTCCTGAAGTTTGTGGAGTTCGGGAAAGCCAGTGATCAGCATGAAGGACAATGTGGTCTGGGGAAATAGCAAAGAACAAGAGGGCCGAGGCTGCCAAACACCATTTGCCCACTGCATAGAAGTGATCTGAACTGGAAGTCAGGCCACATTACAACTAACAGATGGCAGAATGGGCTAGAAAGGATGACTAATAGAGATGTAAGTACCAAAATGTCATGCAAGTTGTCTTGCATTCATTCATGCAGCCATTCATTCAGCAAATATTTATTAAGTATGGGGTCTGTATCAGTGAGTGGATCTGGGGACTGGAGAACCTTTAGTTGGCAGCCCACCCTGGAATCCTGTGCCTTACTTACCTCCCTTCCAGGGCTCCTTGTTCTCCTCTTCTCTTAAAGAAGGCAGCAGTACACTTGAGCAATTAAAAACAAGGGCTTTGGAATCAGCCCTATCTGGGTTTGATCTGGGTGACCTCAGTCAAGGTTCTGAACTTCTCTGAACTCCAGTTTCTTCAGGTGTAAAAATACTATATTGAAAGCAGCTCTTCAAAGGGCTGCTGGATGGATTAGATGAAACAAAGCGTGTAAAGGACCTGGCACAGTGCCTTACATATAGGAGGCTTAGAAAAAGATTAGTTATTTATCATTACTGTTTTCTTTTCTTTTCTACTTTTTCTTAGGAAATTGGGCACTTTATTCTATTCACCACAAATGCTTTAGTGTTTAATTATTCCTATTTTGTGAAGCCACCTAATATTGGTGTGTGGAATTGCTCCTCTTTTTTTCTCCTCTTAATCAGCATTATTGTTAACAACACAAAAGCAACACAGTGATTATGACTCCAAAAGAAGTGCAATCTCAGGGGCTCATAATCTTTCAGTATATGAAAGATCTCTTGGGCTGAAATTTTAAATGCTGGCTCTTGCCACAAAGGTGGGTTTCTTTGCGTGTGAAGAAATTTGATAAAATTCCCTTTGACAAATTTCTGAGTCACTGGAGCATGAAAAAAGGTGTTTCTCATCCCTTGAAAGAAATTCTGGGTGCCTTTTTCAGTGCATGAATATCTCAATAAGCAGCGTGATTTTCAAATGTCAAACTTGCCACAGAACTTGGTTCTTGGGTAGGACAAATGCCTTTGATTTGTTTGAAGAAATTTGATTTGGAAACAAAGTTATAAGTTGTTGAGACTAAGGCTTTGAAGTCAGAGTATGGATTTCTATTATAGGCCCTGGTAGGGACCCAGACATTTGCATGTAAAATATTTCTAGAATGTCTGCATATGGTTAGATATTAAAATAAGCATGCCCAATGAATTTATAAAATCCCGTTTGTCACATATACAACGCACTTTAAAATGTTATGCAATGAGGAACTATCATCTTGTTGTTTAATCTTAATCAAATAGGAGGATGAACACAGATTGCAGATGAACTATGATTGCCGAGGTCCTAAATGTACAGTTGTATTTAATTCTGTACATTACACATTTGGGATACTGTTAAATAATAGCTCTTGTGAGATCTCCATATGAAAGAAACTCAAGAATGTGGAGCCGATTCAGAGACAAGAATCATTCAAGCATAAAAGCAGAAGTCTGAAAAGGACCTTCAAAGTTTATCATACCAAATTATACTTAAAAGTTAAAGACATGGGATTTTAGGGTTGAAGGAGACCTGAGGGAGATCACCTAGTCTTAAACCATTTATTTTATAAAGTCAGGAATTTGGAATCTAGTTTAGAGTTTGTTGAAACCCTGTCTGTGCTGTTCTTACAGATTTTCACTAAGAAAATTCTCCAACTTCCTTTAGCAACATATTATAGTGCTTAATAGTCAGGAAATTGCAACTACTTTAATTTCCTCTGCTTTTCTGTTTAGGTCTATTTTCTCAATGTGTGTGGATTTAAAATAAATAGTACACCATACATCTCTGTAACTGACTGTTTGAATATGATCCTGAACAAAATATTAGAAATTGGAAATAATTAACCTGGAGATCAGAGAGCACACAGGAGACTGAAACAGGGTTTCTCAGTACATGCCCATCATCATATAATGCTGTAGGGTCAGGAGGATTTGGAGTAGACATTCTGGGTCTGAATTTCAACTCTGCCACTTACAAATTGTGGAACTGTGAAAATTTTTTGTCTTCTTTAGACCTCTATTTCTTCATTGATAAGGGCAATGAGTAATAATAGAATACTGAGTTTTAAGAAAAGCACTTGGAAGAGCATCCAGCTCATTTAAACACTCAATAAATGGCGTTTTGCTATGGTTGGCACTCTTATTATATAAAATACTTGCAGGGTAATAAGAAAGATAGTGGTTGCCTGTCATTATCACCTCTATCATCTTCAACAAACATCTTATTTTGATATATATATATATATATATATGTATGTATGTATAACTAAAAAGAGAGGACCAGGGTTTGGGGTTAGGTAGGAGGTGAGTCTTAAAGCCAACTTCTGAAGGTTCATTTTCTTCTTTCTTCTTTAAAGATCATCAAGTATGATAGCAGCTAGAGGGAATAGAGTAGATGACATTGTAGTACCCTTCAAGTCTATAATTTCTTGACTTCTGTGTATCCAACATCATCTTGTAATTCCATTTTAAATTCTTAGTCTCATGTTGGCATTAATTTATACTCACACTTAAGGGAAACTTAAGATCAGATAAGGAAAGCCAAATGTACAATGTTTAAGGACAGTCTTGACATACAGTTATAAGAAATAATTATCATTTTAATTTTTTTTCAGAAGTGCAGGGGATAAGTCTTGTTTGTTATTACTGGAGATTCTAATTTATCTATGTAAAATGAATTACAAATAATTATTGATCACGGTAACTCTTATGCAAATCTATTTCTGTTCAGTAGTTGAATGTTAATTTGCATCATAATAAAAAGCAAATCTAAGTTTTCATGCTCATCGTTCAATACAAATTTATGTCACAACATAACCCATAAAGAGAAAAATGTATCTTTCTCTATTATTCACCTTTGTTAGTTTCACACATCTAATTGTAGATGTGGGAGTTGTGAATTTTGTTGCTTTTATCAACCAACAGCTAGAGACAACTTGACTACCTCCAGGTCAAAATGTTATCTGGAGAAAAAAGTGACTTTTTATGGGTAGATTGACCAGTAAAAGGGGGTGGATATGGATAATAAGGGATTGACACATACATACTCAGGTATCCTCACTGACTTGCCAAGAGGATATGAATGGTGGATAGATAGGATCTCTTGTTTGACTGTATGAGGATTTAGGGAAAAGGAGGTTTAGAAAATAGGGAAGACTCTTGACTTTGTCTCTCTTTATATTCCAATGACCTTCAAAAACTTACTTCCTAGAGTAACCTCTTCTACTGATATAAAGACTCCTTTTGGAGTGGAACTGTATATCAATTCTGTTGTAGGTCTCCAGAATACCATTGTAAGCTGTTTTGGATAGGGTATTATGAATTAATGAACTGGGGGAAACAAACCTAAAATGAGGGTTGATCAGAGAAAGAAAAATCTAGAGCCATATAACTAGAAAAAAGAATGGTACTGGAAGCTAGAAACACTGGACTTGATGGCAAGGAATTAGAAGACACCTTAGCAAATAGCTTAAGTGCATACATCAGAACAGAAAAGCCTGGATACCCCAAACATGGGACAAAGGTTGGTTCAGCCTGGGTGTCAATTGAATATCTATAGAACATAAGTCAGGAGGAACTCCAGAAAAATGAAAAGGTCACAATAGGTGGCCTACTATGCAGTAAACAAGTTTCCTGCCCCCAGACAAACTAACATTTGACTGCCATGCCACAGTAAAGATGGCAACTGAAAAGTAAGTGAAAAATGGCTTGAAACCATAGGGGAAGCCCTGGGCCCAAAGAGTCTGAGACTTAATTTTAAAGATCATAATGCAGACTAAAGGGAAATTGGTCCATAACAAGTGTGGTAGCTGGAAATTGTATATCCCAATAAAATCATTTTCTTAAAGCTAATCCATTACGATATGTGCAAACCTATGATAAGTAGGGCCTTTTGCTTAGGTTACTTCAGTAAGGTGTGGCCCTGCGTGGGTCTTAATGCATCTCAATCCTCTTATTAGAGTCCTTTATAAATACGTAGAGAGAGAGAGAGAGAAAAGCTACAGAGGTATGAAGCTGAAAGCAGGGAAAACTGGAAGAGAAGGGAAAGACCAGCAGATAGTGCCATGTGCCTTTTCGTGTGACTGAGGAATCCAGGACTGCTGGCAGCTGGGAAGAAAGCATCACCTGATGATTCCTTGATTTGGACATTTTTCTCAGCCTAAAAACTTCAAGTTTGTAAGCTAATAAATTCCCATTTTATTAATGCATTTAATGCATTTCATGGATTCTGCTTTGAGTAGCTTAGCAAATTAAAACAATTAGGTAAAACAAAACAAAACAAAAAACGAATCGGAGGTGGTTGGTAGATGAAACACACAAGATTGCAAATATTCCCCAGACTTGAAAGGAGGTAGGAATGACAGAGCTAATCCAGCACACACAAAAAAGCAGGGCTGAGTGGCAAAAGAAACTTATAGCTCCTTTGTACTACTCCCCCTTAGAGGACCACGTTATGGATTGGTCTGGTTCAAACACATTTCCTTGGTCACAGAACCAAAGCCTTCATGATGCTGAACAAAAGTGATCAAAGACAGAGCCCATGAAAGAGTGGTATCTTTGGAGGCATTGCCTCAGAAGAAGGTGAGAAGTAAAATAATCAGAGACCTTGTCTCTCTAGTATACTGCTTTGTTTCCAGAGCTTGAAACAGTGTTGGGAACATAATAGACACTCAATAAATCTGTTTTGGGTGGATGAATTACTGTATGGATCAATGACTGGAGGCTGCAGGGTGTTCTCTCCCTTGGTATAACCCTTCCGCTGAGAATACCTGGAAGATAGAGTTCCAGGAAGACCAGGCCAGCTGGGTCCTAGGCACTGGGACAAATGTGCTTGTACTCTCTTGCTCTTGAGCAATTTCTCTTCATTGATGAATGCGTTCTTTCTGAGTCAGCCTTTCCACACAAATGAACGGGTAAGATGCCAAAAGCCAGACTCCATTTTGGGATCAGGGTAAAAGGAACAAAGGAAGCTGCTTGACTTTGTTCCAGGACCAAAGTTGTACTATGACCACCCTACACAAAAGGAATCCTCCTGGGCCAACTTGGCTCCCAGAGCCAAGGTCCCCCTTTGCCTGCCATACTCTCAAGGTGCTCAGGGGGCAGAAGCAGTCGCGACTGGGAGATTCAGATCATGCATCATGGTTCCATCTATCTCTTTAGACAAAAAATACAGGGTTCAACAAAAACATGGCTGGATTAAAAGAAAAAAATGTGATCTATTCTCAACACGTCCAGGGATAAGTGTTTTAAACGTGTTGATGTTTTAAAATTCTACGTTTCTTCCATCTTTGTAGTTAGTGGAAAAGAGAGAGATAGGAAAGAAAATATTGTTGTTAAGTATTGACTCAGCTCTTTAATTCTTCCTTCTTCTTATGAAAAACTTCAAATATACAGAATTTTTATTTTTATTTTATTTTATTTATTTATTTATTTTTACCATGCAACAAAACCTTTATTAACATTTTGAACAGGTTCAGCTATTACTGAAACTTGTAATTTCTAAACTTAAATTGGAGCAAATGGCTATAGTGCAGAGTAAGGCCTTCATTGGGCCTCTGTGAATGCAAGACTGAAGACTTAACAGCCACCCCTCAGGCGCAGCACCAGGTGCAGGGTGGACTCTTTCTGGATGTTGTAATCAGAGAGAGTGCGGCCATCTTCCAGCTGCTTGCCGGCGAAGATGAGCCTCTGCTGGTCAGGGGGGATGCCTTCCTTATCCTGGATCTTGGCCTTCACGTTCTCGATGGTGTCACTGGGCTCCACTTCCAGGGCAATGGTCTTGCCGGTCAGGGTCTTCACGAAGATCTGCATGCCCCCTCTCAGGCGCAGCACCAGGTGCAGGGTGGACTCTTTCTGGATGTTGTAGTCAGAGAGAGTGCGGCCATCTTCCAGCTGCTTGCCGGCGAAGATGAGCCTCTGCTGGTCAGGCGGGATGCCTTCCTTATCCTGGATCTTGGCCTTCACGTTCTCGATGGTGTCACTGGGCTCCACCTCCAGGGTGATGGTCTTGCCGGTCAGGGTCTTCATGAAGATCTGCATTTTGACCTTCTAGTGAAGACGGCTACACCACGAAGCTCGCCAAGCCACCTGAGCGCCCCAAAGCAGTCACTCTGCACCACCAGTCGCCTCTGACCAGAATTTTTAAAATACTAAAATCAGCACCTACACATTTCCCACTTTGATTCACTAATTGTGCAAAGAAGAGAAGAACAGACACTCCACAGGTATCTCTAGGATAGCATCCTGGGACACAAATCAGAGAGATAAGGTGGAGACAATCTTAGATCATGGCTGCAAGGACAGTATTTCACTCCTGGGTCCACTGAGAATTCAAAGCCGAGGCAGGGCCAGGGGCTGACAGAAACCTGAGGCTTACGATTAACCACTGGTGAGGAATTCCCTCCCAAGACATGAAAGGAAAATGTCCTAAAACTCCTTATCATGAAGGGACATTCAAGCTATCTGTACACAAAACCAGTAGAATTGCGAGAGGGCAAGGGTGTGGGGCTAGCCAGTTGTTCATTTTCATGAAGTGGAGTATGACTTCCAGTTTAGGATTTTAGTGACAGTCTATGTCTGATGCCATAAAATCCTTTATCCAAACCACTCCTCTGAGGAAGAGAAAGAAATCTGCACAAAGCACAAGTATATTGTTCAGAACTAATATGTGGAATCATCCCCAGTCCCCGAAATCACAGCTAAACTTGTTGTGTTTCAATGAAAAAGGCCTTGTCCCATCAAGGAAAGTGACCAGTGGTCTTATTTAAGCCCAACATACGTCTGATTCAGAAAAAGGATCATATAAATATTATTTACTCAATATATATTCTCATTCTTTTATCTCAATACTTATTGGCGTAAGTACCTTAGTAATAAACAATGTAAGTCCCTCCACACGCAAGAAAAGGGGTCTGCGAACTATATCCTGGGGATCAAGTATGTCCTTTGTCCAGCAGAATATTTCAGCCTACATGTAATATTAGGAGTTAAAAATGCTTTTCGACCTTGAATAAAAGGGGGAAATGGAAAGGACAAATGAGTTTATATGGCTATGAGTCTCCAAAAAAGAGCTGGGAGGTTATCAGAGGGGTCGCCCTTACGCATACCTCAGCAGAGTCCCAGAGACAGTTAAAGTAGATACAACCCCAGGTATTGGTTCTTCTGAGGGCTACAGAGACCCACAGGTATTACGGTCATGGCAGATGGAGTTCAGGGCCATGTCAGTTGGTTCTACTTTGGAGTTTGTGTTCCCGAGTGTGATGGAGTTGGACTCAGATGTGATCTTTGTTCACAAGACTCTCCTGTTACTTTTACCAGACCTGTGGTTGGCGGTGGGGTTTAGTGTATACTCAGGGGACCTGAATCTCTGGACTGTCCATGTGATAGCCAGGCCCTGAGCCTCAACAGACTTGCAAATCCTACCCTCTGGTTTATTGGACTTACCCCACTCAGCTAACATGGGGGTGAAGAAGGTCAACTACTGCAGCAGGGAGCCAAGAGTGCCTACAACTGAAAGTAGGAGAATTGCATCCATCATCCACGTGGAATCTAAGCCCCCTCCTGATATAGATGTGGAGTGGACATAACCATTCCAGGGTCCACAGGATGGAGGAATAGAGTATGGATTAGAGTGGACTTACTGATATTCTATTCATGAACTATTATGATTAGTAATAGAGAAAAATGTAGCATTGATGTGGAGAAAGTGGCCATGGTAGCTGTTGAGGGTAGGCAGTGGGAAGATGAGATGTGATGTGGGGGCATTTTCAGGACTTAGAGTTGTCCTGAGTGGTACAGCAGGGACAATTACTGGACATTGTATGTCCTCCATGGCCCACTGTGTGGACTGGGGTAGAGTGTAAACTATAATGTGGACCATTGACCATGTGGTACAGCAGTGCTCAGAGATGTATTCACCAAGTGCAATGAACGTCCAATGATGATGGAAGAGGTTGTTGTTATGGGAGTAGTGGGGTGAGGGGGTAGAGGGCATATGGGGACCTCATATTTTTTGAATGTAACATTAAAAAAAAAATAGTCTCTCTTAAAAAAAAAAAGTATGTCCTGTGGCCTGGTTTGTGCATGCTAAGAATGCTTTTTACATTTTTAAAGAGTTGCATAAAAATAGAGAAGAATACATGATAGAGATCTTATGCAGCCTACAAGCTTAAGGTATTTGCTCTCTGCTCCTCTACAGAAAAAGTTTGCAGATTCCTGCATTAGAGCATTTGTTTATTTTCTTACAATCAAAATAAGAAACAATGAAATAAGGAGAGATAAGTGTATCAATTTAGATTTGCCTAAAAGTTTAAAAAAATTCTGTGAAACAACAGAATTTGTCCCTCCCAGGGAAATCTCAGTGAAATTTATAGATTATAAAATGACCCATTATTACACACAGATAAATTAAATATTTGTTCCATCTAAATGACTGACTAAAACAGTCAGGCCTCATTTCCTTATATTGCTCACATTCCTAGAAAACAGGTCAATGGTAAGACATATATGCCTTTAGTTGTCACTGAAGGTGCCCTTATCATATACCAGGTGCCAGCCTGTGCTAAGTGCTTCACATACAATATCTTGTTTACTCTTCAAAACTGCCCCATGAGGTAGACAGTAATCTCCCCATTTTATAGTGGAACTGACTGAGGCTCAGAAGGGTTAAACACATATCCTAGTTCACATGATTATTTGAACTCTGGTCTGGCTGACCCCAGAGCTTAAGCACGTAATCTTTGCACAATACTGTGGAGTGTCTACACAATTCTGCCTCCTTTAGAATTTCATTTTATTTTTCACTCTTTTTACAAATATTGCAAAACTTGGTGAATGTGACATCATAGCACTACCAGCTAAGTATAACCTCACAAACTCAGCATTCTCAGTTTACTCCTTCTGCAGCCACAAAGCTCAGCCATCCTGCTTAGAACACAATATTACCTGTTGTGCAGATTCTAAGAATCTATAAAAGGAAAGCATCTCTTATACATTCATTGGATTTAAAAAGCAAAGGTTGGGATTTTATTTTTGTTTGGTGCTATTTATAGGGAGAACCTCTGAATGATGATAATTTTAGTTGTGTGTGTATATTGCTTTACTTATTTTTACCCTAGCAGTGAAGCTTCCAAGAGGTGTAACTAAAATAAGGTACATTCCCCCTAGAGAGATCACGTTGGCTTTTTCTCTTTGCTTATTCGCTTTTCTCCCTCTCCTTTCTCTCTCCCTTCTTCTTTACTTGGTGCCTTCACCTTTGCTACTGAATATAGGAGAAAGGAGTTAGAAAATACCCTTGAGCCTGGAACAAAAGGGAAGGAGAGCTGGTTGCATCTTTTTGTTTGAAACCTTTAACAGTCCCTGCCAGACTCCATCCTCAGCCTGTATCTCTAGCTGGTAATGGAGCATTTTTATGCGGAATTTGGGTTGTCACATAAAAAAATAATGATGGTAAACTGGACTTAACTTTCTCAAAAATCCAGTTCTTTATGTAGACCATATGCTATACACAATAACATTATTTTCCCAGACACTGAGTTTCATAATAATCTTTTATGTCTCTTTCTGCTTTGCCCCTTGATCCAATTACCAGGTCCTACTGAACCTTGCCACCTACCATTCTCTCCCCTTCTTCTCTTTTCCTATGCATGAGCTCCTGACATCTGGCTTATCTCAGTGGTCTTTTAATTTGTCTCCCTGTCTCATGATTCTTCCCTTCACATTACTCTATTGCAGCATATTAAAGCTCCTCAAACCCGGGGGGCTTAAAATGACAACCACCATGTATTTGTTCACATTTCTGCATTGTGGGCACACGTCTTAGTTTGCCGGGCTGCTATGATAAATACCACACAATGTGTTGGATTAAACAAGCATTTATTGGCTCAGGGTTTCAGAGGCCAGAAGTCCCCAGTCAAGGTGTCAGTAAGGCCATGCTTTCTCCCAGAAGCCTGTAGTGTCCTAGTGCTGGATTGCTGCAATTCTTGAGGTTCTTTGGCTTGTCTATATCTCCTGTCACATGGAGATCTTTCTCCCTTGTGTCCGCTCTTCTGGTTTCTGCTGACTTCTGGCTTCTTCTTGTGGCATTCTCTGACTTCTCTTTTTAAGGTCTCAAGTATTGTGGATTAAAGCCCACCCTGATTCAGTTGGGCTATACCTGAATATGATCATTCCCAAATGAGTCTACACACTAACTGATAATATGTCTTCCAAGGGTCCTATTTACAATGGGTTCACACCCACAAGAATGCAGATTAAGAATATGTCCTTTGTTGGGTACATGATTCAATCTACCACAGTACACTTCCATGACAATGACTGGCCTCTATTCCATATGGTCCTACCTGGGGCGACTCAGGGCCATAGGAATCAAGTTAGCTTGACCAGCATTGCTGGAACCTCTGTCGGGATGGCTGAACTGCCTGGGGTTGCCTGGTTCCATCTCTCCTCCTGGTCTTTCATGACCTTGACTGTGGCCTCTCTCTACAAGGACTCTCTTCAACAGGGTAGTCAACTTTTTTACTCGGTAGCTTGGGGTTTTAGGATGCAAAGATACAGACAGCAATGGCTCATAAGGCCTGACACTGAAATCACACAGTGTCACTTTTGCCTCTTTCTCTTGATCAAAGCAGTTCACAAAGGTAATACAGATCCAAGGGGAGGAGAAAGCTCTGGAAGGGAAGAGTGGCAAGATAACATTGCAAAAGGCATGCAGGATGGGAGAACTTATTCTGGCCCTCTTTGGAAACATCCGTACCCCCCATGACCACCACCACAACATG
Source organism: Dasypus novemcinctus (assembly GCF_030445035.2). NCBI lineage: Eukaryota > Metazoa > Chordata > Mammalia > Cingulata > Dasypodidae > Dasypus > Dasypus novemcinctus. The sequence continues at coordinate 51,887,105 of NC_080681.1, forward strand.
CACATCCTCTCTCCCTTCTCAAGGACATTGCTCCATCAATTTAATCCCTTCTTTCCTACATTTTCAACCTGTCACCCTCTAAGAATCACTTCTTTTCCTTCAACACATAAAAATATTCATTGTTCACCTATCTGGAGGTAAACTTCCTAATCTCTGCCCCCTATCTGATTATGGTCTAATTTTTCTCCAGTTTTTGTAGTCAGGCCTCAAAAGTAGTCACAACTTGCTGTCTTCACGTACTCATCAAAAAGTGCAGCTAACTTGAGCACTTAAAATAATGAAACTGGCACTGTTCTAAGCATTTTATCCACTTGAACGCATTCATTCCTTATAACCTTGAGATAATCCTGTTTCCATTTCCATATCCCACAATCAACTTTACCATAATCAACAGTTAATGAAGGGCAGTTTGGGTTTGGACTTGAACAGTTCAGCTTCAGAGCCTATGCACTCACTTGCAGACTTTACTGACTCAACCATTCATGGTCTTCAATTTATTGCAGTCTGGCTTCTGCCTTTATCACTTCCCTGAAACCACTCTCCCAGGTCACCAAGGCCATTCTCGTTGCCAATTCATATTGACACCTATGAGCACTTACCTAACTTGGCTGACAAATTATTCATGAGCAGGGACCACACAGGAGGAAAAGTGGAAAGAAAAGAAAAGGAACAGAGGCTTCCAATCTCTTGTCCAAGGTGGGAAAATGGAGCATTGGAAACTTTGTCTGTGTCCAGCATGGCTGAGACCAAGAAAATGAGCATATTCTCCCAACCATCTATGCCTCATGTATTTTAGAACAAATTTCTACATGGAAACTTCTGAAACATTAGTTAATTCAAATCACGAATTCACAAATGAAGGCAAGTGCTCAATTGTATTTTCAAGTGACCCTACAAATTGAATGCTTACCTCATTAATGCTGGGGCCATTTAATACTTTTACTCATTAACACCTGCATGGAATATGGGCCTGAAAAGCCTTTGGGCTGTTAGAAGTACTTTTATGAAACTCAGTCTTTTAACAATGGGTCAGTAGTTTTGGTACATGCAATTATTTTTTAAAAATCCATTTTTAAAAAAAGTTCTTAATACTATTTCAAATTAGAAAACAGAATTTAGAGCACCCTTGTGAAATCTATATGAAAAAGTTTGAAAACAACAGTTTCATAAATGGTGTCAAAAACTGAAGAATGTAAATCCAAGAGAAAGTAGTTCACTCTTAGATATCTGAATATTTTAATTTTCATCTCATTTCGATAGTCAACAAATAATAATTCCAACCATATTTATGTTGCCATACTATGTGCAGAAAGAGATTTGAGAGGAAACTGGACTTTAATAGCTAAGGCTCAATAAATGTGGAAGGTGAACAAATAGTGATTTATTCATTCATGAAGAATTTGCTGATTTTGACTCTATCTTCAATGAGTTTATAGATTATTGAGGGGGAAAAACAAGAACACTGTTAACAATAATACATGGTAGAAAAATTATTTATTGACCACTTAGAGCAGCAACAAACACATCACAAGCATTTGATAAATATAAATAAAGTGATGAGATAGGTTTATGTTAAGTGCTATGGACATTAGATGAAGGAAATTGGTGGGCTTTTCACGGTGTTGGTATTTGAACTAGACCTTAAAGAGATTCAGACTGCCAGCAATAGGCATGTAGGAAGACATTTTAAGGACAAGCCACAGAGGCATGAAAACCCAAAGATATGTGAGCAGTTCCTTTTGCCTGAATTGTGAGAAATGTTGGGAGGGAAGTGAACTAAGGAGTTAGTATTTTAATCAATGAGTAATAAGGGACCAGCAATATTTTTGAGAGGTGGTAAGACAGAATTAGAGCTTTGAATTAAGAAGATGAATTTGTCAACAGGATTTGTCAAAATAGATGGGATGGGTGAGATTCTGAGAGGGAAAGGGAGCAAATCATGTTTGTCTTTGTATCAACATTCCTGCACAGAGTCTGATATCAGCAGGCATGATGGACAGCTGTCATCTGCTTATAGCATGTAGTCCCTGCTACTGGCAAAAAGACCTCGACAAAATCATCCTGGCCCCATGCTCAGCTAATGAGGTTTGTGTGGGTCTGACCCTAGCTCCAGGAGAAAGGGGGCGCCCAGGCACTCCCAGGGCCCAGTGACTGGTTCTTGGATGGATGTGTCATCCACTGGGGACCAATGATATTACGCCTGATGTTTTTTCCAAACTATTAGGGAATAAAAGACAGCCCCCCCACCCTCTTGTTTTCCTGCTGGATCTGTAGAACTGGGAGGGGGAAATCTGCTTAGAAAAGGAGCCAATATAAAAGAAAGTTTGTGAGACAACTTCCTTAGTTGCTTAAGCAATTTTCATCTGGGATTTTCTTCTAAATTGCAACTGAAAAGGATCCTGGCAGATACAATGAGAGCTTTATACCTGTTTGTTTAGTGAATAAACAGAAGGATGAGTGACTGGCTTTGTAGGCCAAAACGCAGAAATAGAATTGATGTAGTGGGAGAGGCCACCAGTCTTTGATTAGCCAATCTAACCATATCATTCCCATCCCCAGATGCCAACAATCAATGAGTTTCACCTGGAATCTCTGTCATGCATTAATTATGATTTCCACCCAACAATATGATGACCTAACTTTCTAGGGAGTCAGTAACAGACAGCCACAGCACTAGACACAGAGTCCTAATGCAATAAATCCTTTGATTGATTTATGTAGAACCTAAGCTCTAGAGAGAAAACAAGTCATGAAGGATCCTGTTTCCAAAAAAAACCACAATTGGCTTCAAGTAAAAAGTGATTAGTATTGGTTATACCATTCGGCTGGCCCATATAACTTCAAATGGACAGATACTAGAGGTGCTAAAATGGTCATTTTCATTTATGCTCACCTAAAGCAATGACTCCATTAATACAAAAAATCAAATACCTATCAGAACATGTCAGATTTTTTTCATTCCGGAGCTTACTACAAACTGGTTACAGCCATTCAGTATTCCCATAGTTACAGTCCCTTGCCAAAGCTTTGGCTGTTCTGAAATAAAGTAACACTCTCTTTTGCCTTACCTATCATTAAGTTGCTGGGCTTCATACATCATTCATAAGCCTCCTGGTGTTATTTATTGTGACTCTCTCTGGCTCAAGTCACATTTGGTCAACATGCTGAGAAACAAGTGATCTGGCCACTAAATGAAACTTTTATAAGAGAAATGATTTGAAACATGTTCTGGATTCAGCTTACCTTAATACAGTTAACTGGATTAGCTGCCAGGGATATGCCTCTTTGTGAATCATCTGATAAATTTGTGGCTTTCTTCCCCAGGGTTCTCAGTGGAATTTTTTCAATATTTACTGGGAGCCTACACTATGCCAGACACTGTGCTAGGTTCTGGGGCAATTTGATATGTTTTACTCTTAGTTATTGTTCCTCAAATCTACAAGTAACTAAAATGAAAATGATGAAGGACATGAAGAAGGAAACAGGAGAAGGTGTTCTGTTTTGGGGTAGCAATAAATAGGCAGGGAAAAAGAAATCTCGATTAAGTCCATAACACCCTGGATCTAGAATCCCATAGTTCCTCAAATTTAATTGGGAGGACAGGACTTTAGATTCTGAAGACCTACGTGCAAATACAAAATCTTTTGGCAAAAATGAGTAAAGAATGGGAACAAAAACATAAATAAAACCACATTTATCAAAATATTTTATTATGGGAGTGGGTGAGTGAAGGTAACCTTGATAGTTTGTATCATTTCTTTAATAATAGGTTGGCATATTTGGGGATGAGAAGGTAAAAATTGGGAGGCCAATCTCCTTTAATAAATGTTTGAGTTTCATAATCAATAAGTATTGCACTCTCCTTTTCAATGTATTTTATTTAGTAATATTCAAGCCTAAAGTTGTTGTTGTTGTTTTGTCTGTTTCTTGAATCCAGAAAGCTAAGATATGGCTCTTCCATGTGTTACAGATAGCTATTAAATGCACAGGCCCTAAAGTATTTGGATCGTGTGTATAGCGGTGGCGTGGAGGTGGGGTGTGGTAAATGCTGTATCCAGTTGTTAATTACTACTTAACTGAAGGTCTTTGTTGTCTGCTGCTTTCATTTGTTCAAGATGTTATGAATCTAAGACCTTTCAAAATGGGCAAACACTGAACTAAACACATCCTCACTCATTCTGCCTTCTATTGTAGAACTGCAAGGAAGGAGGAAGAAAAGGAAGCAAAGAAGGAATGAATGAAAGAAGAAGGGATTGATCCTGATATAACATCAAAATTTTTGCCAAAAAAAAAGTTTCAGAAAAAAAGAAAATATACGGGAGGCCAGAAAGTGTTTGCATATACCAAAATACCAATATTTGGCCTTTCAGGGCACAGTTACTCATTAGAGGAGTTATAATAAGAGGAAATGACCTAAGCTGGGCATTATTCTCAATTTTTTTATCCCCCCCCCTTGTGGCTTTTTGCATGCTGTCTGTTCTCTGTGTCCACTAGCTATACATTATTCTGTGTCTGTATTTATTTTATTTTATTTCCCCTCCCTCCTTGCAGCTTGCTTGCTGTCTGCTTTCTGTGTCCTTTCGCTGTGGGCTCTTCTGTGTTCTCTCTTGTCTCCCTTCTTTTTGTTGCGTCACCTTGCTGAGTCGGCACTCGGTGGCATCTGTAGGCCAGCCGGCGCGTCACAGCATCTGCAGGTTGGGCGGCACGCCGCAGCATGTGGGCAAGCCTGCCTTCACAAAGAGGCCCCAGGACGTGAACCGAGGGCCCCCCATATGGTAGATGGGAGCTCATCTGATTGAGCCACAGCCACTTTCTTATTGTCAACTTTTATTCAATTGATGCAATGAAAATGGTATTTAGTTTTATTTTATTTTACATGCTGCCTCTTTCCAAAATGATTTCAGGCAGCATTTTAATCATTTAGATATTTGAGTGCCTGTATTAAATTCAATGTAAGAAACAATAATTACACGCAAATTTATCCTGATTATTTTAGTAGTGCCTGTGTATAGGAGGAAAAAAATGGAGACTATAGACATGAACAGAGAGGAAAGTAACTTCCCACTTGCTCACTCTTCCACTATCCAGACAACCACTACTGACAAGTTTACAGATCTCTTTAATTTCTCTTTTGCCATGGGTTAAGATGTAAAAGTTGGAATCAGGTCCTGTGCATGGTTTTATACAGCAATTTTTAAATATAACTTTACACTGTAGGCATTTATACAGATTAATATTTATTTTTCTACTTTACTTTCAATGCTCACTTAGTCATTCATCATATGAATATAGCATACCCTATTTAACTAATCCCCTGTTGTTGGGTATTTAGGCTATTTCCAATAAGCTTTTTTTTCTGTGAGGTACTTGTACTCTGGTTGAAGCCTGAAAGGTATAGATGGATCACCTATTCTCATATTCTATTTTCTGTCCTATGGTTCTTGAGGAAAGAGCCCTGCCCACAAAGCCTAGTTACCCAACTCCTATAAAGTCATTTCAGCTCTTAGCTGTGAAAGCCTCAAAATCTACAGTGTTTCAACAAACTAAAGGATGAATTCTACATTATGTGATGAGATCTTATTCCAAAGAAAACCCAAAAAAGAACAAGGAAGGAAGGTTTCATTATTCTGGAAATAATGAAATATTTTCCTTTTCTTTTGTTTTAATTTGATCATTTAAATGTCAGTTCTCCAAATCCTTGTCACTTTGAGGCCTCAAAAGTTTATACTTGAGTAACTACAATATTCTACAAAAAGTTCCAATTAAAAAACTAAAAATATTTGCCTTGAAATGACTTTTCATAGGAAATTATTTTTTATTCTAATATTTTTAATTGGAACATAACAATGTAAACTTAAAGTAAAATTTAAAAGATGAATCTGAACACATTTTATTAGAATCTTTCCTTATATGCATACAATAATTTATCTACTTGCAAACAGTACTTTTTCATTGAGCCCTATATCACAAATTTTACGTTACTAATTAGACTTCATATATATATTCAAAAATAGATAAAATTAACAAAAGTACTCTCAAGAAAGTTGTTGAGTACTTAGATATTTAAAAAACTGTTCACTAATATTAAACATCCTGCAATGAACATCTTAGTTTTTAAAAAATTCTTCTAAATGATTTCTTTACACTAAATTCCTGGAAGTGTTAATTATAGAATCAAAGGATAGCAACACTTTTATGTATTGTTAAAATGTCTTCCAAAGTAAATACATTGCCACCAATAGTATGAGTCCAGCAGCTTAACCAATATTGTATAAGTAGCAAGTATTGTGCTTTAAAATTTTTTCTAATTTGATAAATATAAAATGGTAACTGCTCATGGTTTTTAATCTACCTATTGCTATGGATTGCTCTCTCAAGAACCCTACGGAACTCTGTGCAGGATTCTCCTTCTGTGAACTGGTAGTCGGTATAAGCAGATATATAAATACAATGGGTCACTCAAGAGCAATTTTATTTCACTGAGACATCTCTCCTCTTCTACATAAAAGATGATCTAGGGAGTTGATACAAGTTCGTATCTCCTTATGTCTGAGACAGTGCCATCATCACTATGATTTAACCCCACTATTCGAAACTGAAGGTCAGTTTTTTGGGAGAGTAACAATATTCGACCTAGATTTATTTGAGATTAGGGCTATTACAAACCATGACAGGGAGAAATGTTTGTTATGACACAATTTATTTTTATATGAGCATCCTTTATGCCAGCAGTCATAAAATATTATACAGTGATACATAAGCTAATGGTCCTTGTAGAATGCTGATTTTTCAACATTTATTTAACTTGGATGAAAAATTGGTTGTTTTATTTTCTGGCAGGTAACAGCTGACAGTCCAACAACTATGTTAAAGAAAATAATCCCAGAGGTTAAGAAAAACCATACAGAGAATTTCATGATTTACCCTTCTCAATGCCTCACACAGAATCAAGGAACTGCAACACTGTGGCAAAAACAACCAAGAGGAAACAAATGCGGTGGGTGCAGGGGCTTGGTAGTGACACCTGGTGTCAACCAAGCAATTTCCCCCTAAAACAAATGAAAAGCATGTTCCTACAAAGAACCTAAATATTTCCCTGTGAATCTGCAACCCTCAGCCACCAGTGTATGGCTCATAGGACATTTAAATGATAAAGTAAGATAATTTGAATTTCAGCGTATCAAATACAGCAATGGCTCCCCAAGGAACTAGAAAGAAGAATCAATGGCTGTACTGTTGGATGCTTTCGGGCTGCAGTAATATTTTCATAAATTAAATTTATAACCATCAGGATTGCTTTCTTTTGCTTTTTCAGAGAAGGCAAAATACCATAAGTCTACATTGAGATGACACTGAAAGTTTTTAGATGGACTTCTTGGCTTTCTCTTTTCTTTTAGCCCCAGTCTATAGAGTATGGACACTCAGAAAACCTTTTTCTTTTCTCCAAGGAAATAAATGGTAGGGAGGGGTTCTCTTAAAACCTCAAAGAAGTGACTTAGCCAGTCAATGGTAAAGCACTTTACTCCCCAAGGACACAGGTTCAAAAATCTGGAGTCAAAAGGACAAAGTCTCACCGAGTTTCAGGGAAAATAACCCAATGCTCTCAATACAGAAAATTGAATTTTTGATTGTTATTCACTTGGGAGTTCTTCAGTCCATTTGATAATATGAGAGTAACTTATTCTTTCTCCTTTCTCCTCAATTCCTATGCCCTCTACAGTTTGAAGCCATGATGAAATTAAGCCTGATGGCAAAAATGCAACTTTTTGCAAAGCTTATGGGAAAAAAAAAGGGCTTTGGGGAGAAGAGTGGAAAGAATGTTTGAGTTAGATGGAACTAAGTTCAGATCTTAGCTCTGAAAATTACTAGCTGTGCAACCTTGGACTGGTTACTTATCCTCTTTAAGTCTCAGCTTCTCCATCTATAAAATGAATGGAATTAAGAGCTACTTCATAGAGCAATTCTGATTAGCAAATAAGATGATAATGTAAAGTTTCTAGTACAATGCCTGGAATACAGCAGGCAATTAATAAGTGGCCACTGACTATACTACTGCTGTTCCCAGGGGAAAATTAAATTATTACCTCATTTCCTTTCATGCTTCCCTGAGAGCAGATGGTAACACTCAAGGAGGAGTCAGGAGGTGGGCGCCAGTGGTAAATTTATTGGCAAGGTGGTGAGCACTCTTGCTTTTCCCCAAGACTCTTCCTCCTGGGATACTTACCTCAGGGATGCCCACAAATTCTTGTGAACCAGGTAATTAACAATGAAGACTCTTTCAGCTTCATGGGTCACCATCAGCATTATCCACAATGACAAATATTTATTGGGCTTTTCAATTATCAATGGACAGAGATAAAACATATTTGTAAAAACCAGGTGTTGTGGTTTTTAATATCTTTCTATATTGATTAAGAGGATGATTTTCTGGAAGTCTTATATCTAAAAATAAATGTATTTTGCAATTATTTCAATCATGTGTAGCAGAATATTAGCAAAGCATAAGTTAAAAGCATTGAAGGGTTCTAAAGGAAAAAGTTTAAAGTTAAAAACAAAAATAGAATTTAAATTAATTTTTTAAAAAAATCCATGGAACTGCAGGACACAAACAGTGAACTCTAAGTTAAACCAGGGATAACAGGCACTAGTTCAATTATAAAACTGTGCTTTCATCAATTGTAACAAATGTACCACACCAATACAAGGTGTTAATAATAGGATGGTAAGACTGTGTGAAGTTATTTTATGAATCCCAAAAAGAAAAAGATCATGTTCTTAAATCTATTCCTGTGGGTATGGTATCCTTTGATTGCATTAAATTCAATTGAGGAGCCTTTGATTAGATTGCTAGGTAATATTGCTTTAGGGTTTTGATTGGTCTATGTCAGTGAAGTGTGACTTGGGTTGGATTCTCTACCCTCTTGCTGAGTCTGATATAAACAGAGACACAGAGAGAGACATACAGGAAAAGGGAGCTCTGCCATATTTGATCTGGTCATGTGAGAGAGGACTCCAGGCTTACTACAGCTGCAGAAAGGTAAAGAAACCCTGAGAGACTGAGAGAAGAGGCCTGGAAAGAGAAAAGCCTTATGCCTGGTTGCCCACAGCTAAGCTCTCGGAGATGGTAGATCCTGGAGGGGAAGACAGAGCCTTTGACAGAGACCAGTGGCTGTCTTGCTTCATCACATGACAGGATCCTGAGAAGGCATCTCTGCTGATGCTTGATTTGGACATTTCATGGCCTTGGAACTGTAAACTTTCACCCTAAATAAAATCCCAATTATAAAAGCCAACCCATTTTTGGTACTTTGCATTGGCAGCCCTTTTGCAAACTAACACAGGTGGTATGGTGATTTGGAGCTGTATGTACCACAGAATAATATGTTCTTAAACTTAATCCATTTCTGTAGTTGTGACCTAGTGTAAGTAGGACTTTTTGATGGGGTTACTTCAGTTAACTTGTGGCCCACCTCAATCAGGATGGTCTTAATCCTATTTCTGAAGTCATTTATAAGTGGAAGAGAAAGCCACAGAAAGCAAAAAGCTGAAATTCCATGGAACCTCAGAAGAGAATACAGAAGCCAGGAGAGGCCACCATATGCATTGTCATGTGACAGGAGCAAAGGACCAAGGATTGCCAACAGCCAGCCCCAGAATACTAGTCATTCAGAAGAGAGCATCACCTTGATTTAGGTTTTCTTTTAGTGTTGAACCATAAGCTATTAAATTCCCACTGTTTATGCCATACCTTTATATAGTATTCACTTGAGCAGCCTAGGATATTAAAACAAGTGATATATGGAAGTCCTATATTTTATGCATAATTGTTGTATAAACCTGTAACTTCTCTGTAAGAAAAAACCAAAACAAAACTATACAGTGGTTCTCGGCCAAGGCAAACAATACTAAAGAGATGATTGATAAAGGTCAGCAGAACATAGAGAAACCATGAGGGATAGTGCAGTAGCCTGGGTCTGATTACTGGGAGAGAAGGGGTGGGGAGAGCAGGTAGATGCTAAGGGAAGTAGCAAGGAGGGGAGTGGTCACTGGAATGTGGAGACAGAATTGACAGTGTGGAGAAGGCCATCTGAAAAGAGCTGTGGGTTTCAGTAGAGAGATGCAGCCAGCCTAGGGTGATTTTGCAGGAAGGAGGGAACTGGGAACTTCATACTCCTCCCTCCTTCCCATGACCTAGTAGTCTTCCCACTGGCTAGCACTAACCAGACACCACAGAGCAAGGATGCCCTTGGCTGCAGTTCATATAGGTCAGCTGCCCAGAAGAGAGCAAGGTAGAGAAGGGTATAGTGGAGCCGGGAGGGGGGAGGCAGATGGATGATATCCATATCAGACACAGGCCCAGACAAGACACAGCCTACCAAGCCTGAAGGGCGGAAAGTTCCTAGCCAGCAGGTCCTGTAACCCCAGTGCCCGACAGAGTGCCTACCACGGAGTATTCACTCAACAGGAAGGGCAGTAATACTTGGGTATTCACTTCAGGATTAGACTTTTTAAGATGAGCATTTTCAATTTGCTGCTCAACCGATCAAAACTTGTCTCTGCAGAGTCATAAAGAAATATGAAAATAGACAAAGTGACAAAAGTTTGGCATGTGAAGTCAAAACTGTCTTATCTCCAATGAGCTGTGCAAGGTGGCTCTGCACATGAATGAATTCCACAGCAAAGTTTGGCTCCTTCACAGCAAGTTAAAGTTTAAATCCCATGCTAATGCCCTTGACTGCTATAAATGGAGCCCCCAACAATTTACCTAAAGCATTGGTACTTTTAGGTTAACACTTGGAGGAACAAATTTAAAGAAGAGAACAAAATGAAATAATTCTGTGAATTTCAGAATTAAACTCCTACTACTAAACTTTCTGTTTGTTTGTTTTTTACCTAAGATTTTCTATAGCATTTTTTATTGTTGATCACATGATATTAAAATAATTGCACTGGAGTTACACCTCCTAAGCCAGGAGTTCTCAACCAAGGGGTCCATGGAAAGATTTCAGGAGGTCCATGAGTTTGAATTGAAAATAAAATCAACTTATTATCTTTATTTTCTCTGACCTTTAACTGAAATCTAGCATTTCATTCACTGTGATGTATGCAATAAATAAATTATGGTAGTATTCATTTCACCTGTCTGGCAAAGGGGTCTGTGGGACAAAAAAGGTTAAGAATCCCTGCCCTCAGCTTTGGCAATAATTCTTATATTATTATATTCTTTATATTTAAATTGTTATAAGATTTTAGGGACTGCTTAAGCAAGGCAAGGGATGTTTGACCACAAGTCACATATGGGGATGTCATTTTACACAATGCATTTTAAAAAGTGATATATTTCACATAACAACCAAGTATACACTCAGAAATATGTTGGATCACAATGTAAATGGATTTTTTAGTGTGAATGGTGGGTAAACATTTTGAAATATGCGGCCCTAAATAAGCATCCCAATGTGGAATTTGCCCTATCTAAAACACGGCTTAATATACCATATGTGATCAGTGCTATTGATACATATGAATTCTCTATTTCTCTATCCATCTGAAACAAACAGAGCTCTAACTTTACTATGTGTCATGCATGCTAAGTTTTATTCCTTTCTATTCTGTTTCTTTTTTTAAAAAATGCTGACTGGCATGCCCCAAATTAATTTCAAGACCCACTAATGGCTAAAAACCTAGAGTTTTAAAAGGCTTGATTTGGTTTACATTATATATAAGAGCCAATGCTAGAAAACAAGAAAGCACATGGCAGCCTAAAAAAACAAACAAACAAACTATAAGGACTTAAGACTATAGAGAAAAACAATGGAGTAATGTATCCAGGGATCTATGGAGTGGCTGGTCCCACTTTTTATTAATAGTTGGGAAAGAGGCAGGAATGAGCTAAGTTCCTTGGGGAACCACCTATTCATTCCCCCAAGCACACAATTACTATTATTATTATTTTTCATTCATTCAAACATTCACTCCACAAACCTTCAGCTCCTGCTATGTGTTATCTCTAGAAGATAGAGGTGAAAGACATTGTTTCTATGGTCTCAAGAAATTTAACATCTGTTAGGACGGAGATTATTATTCTAGGATGACAAAAGCTGCTTGTGAGGTACATGTGGCATGCCAAGGAAACAGGAGACCACCTGGTCGGCCCAACTGGGAAAGGCCCAGAGCTCATGTTAGAGAAGGGAAAGGAGGACTGCTACCTTCAAGAACCAGCTCAGATTGTTTTCTCAGAGTTGCAGTCAGGAAGATGCAGCATTCAATTCTTATACTGCCTTTAATTAGCTGAGTGAGCCTGAAAACCATCCTGAGCCTCAGTCTTTCCTTCTGTAATATGGAAGGGTAATAACACTTACCTCATGGGGTTGCAGTAAGGATTAAGTGAGGTAATAACCATAAGGAGTCTAGCATGGCGCCAGGCTATTATAACTATCACTGTCAACATGAAGGGCATTGTTTTCTTGTCCCTCTCAAAGTGGCAAGAGTTTCCTTCCATACCATGTACACCAAATTATTAAACTTAAAAAGTTTATTTCAAAATTTCCAAACACTTTGTATTCACCAAGTAATACCCTCCCCCAACCCTGGTAACTTATGAAATTTCTATTTCTACATGTCTCATCTAAAAGAAACTATAGAAAATTCCATTCAACATAATGTTTTTGAGGCTCATACACATTTTAGCATGTATAATAGTCTACTGCATATACATACCACATTTTGTTTATCAATTAATATGTTGATGGATATTTGGATTTTTCCCATCTTTTTGCAATTGGGAATGGTGCTTCTGTGAACATCTTTGTACAAGTATCTGTTTGAGTTCCTTTTTTCAATTTCTTTGGCTTTTTAGACTTTCTAAGCCTGGGCCACCCTGAGTGTATAACAAGTACAACAGATGCCCAAGCTGAAAAAAAAAAAACTCTGCCTGAAATTTTTAGAACAGGAAAGCAGAATAAAGGCTCTAACATGAAAACCCATTGTTCCAAAGCTGGTGTCTTTTCCTGAAGTTTTAACACTGTCATCTGAAGTGTTTACTTGTTTATTTTTAAATATTTTGATGCTTTTGAGGCTTAAGGGCACAGGGTATAATTACTTATAGATGAAATATAAAATAAGGAGTGAAGGCTATCAAACTCCAAAGTCTGCCAAGGGCAACAACCAGGGGAGAAACTACATAAATATAAAATACAGCTTATAAAAGTTGTACTAAGATTCAAATGATATCTGATCACTAATCACTATGTGCTTTGCATATTTAGAGAGTTCTATGGAGAATATGAACTACCAACATACAAGGCATATCATAAAGAACAATAACATAGGTGAAAGGAATTAAGCAGAGACAGATTAACTAAGACAGTGACCAATTTTGACTCCCAGGATTCAGTTTCCTTTTCCAGCTTTCCCAGCTTGGATCATTTTATGCTATGAACTTATTTCAATAAATATGTGATCCAGATGAAATGATCAAAACCATTACCCCCATTCATCCCTCCCAAAGTCTCTAGAAGTCTAACTAAATCAATGTAAAATGACTCACCATTCCACTAGCCATATGCCCAAAATGCTTAGATGAAATCAGAAATGCTGGGTCTATGACCTAGTTATGGAATCTAAAAAAGAAATTCATCCAAATCATCTGACTAAATCTTTCTATTTATCATTTCTTATTTTGTGATGAAGTCAAGAAGAAAATAAATGCTCTTTAAATGGGATCCAACTCTGAGGAGAATTGTGGGAAGATGGCAGAGAAGGAAGCTCCAGGAATCAGTCCCTTCACCAAAACAACTATTAAACAAGCAGGAACTGTCTGAATCAACTATTTCAAAACTCAGGAGTCAAGTAGTATTCTGGTGCCAGAAAGAGACATAAAATTCCAGTTCCCCAAGAGAGGGGCGGGGGTGTGTTCTGTCACAGATCACTGCTTTGATTAGCTACTTCTGAATGCTGGGGGACTGACTCTGAGGGTGTCACACCCTGGGCAAAGGTGGTGGAAGAGACTTAAAGATGGTACCCTTCCTTAGACTGTGGACGACAGTTGAAGGGCTGCATTTGCTGGGCAGATGCTGAGTCAAGAGCACATCTTTGGGGAGCCATGGAAGACGCTCCTGGCACCCCTCCTGGCCCTGCCTCAACTCCTACCCAGGGCAGTTTGCATATGGCTCTTGTTCTTTTTGTGGAGCTATGGTCTTTAAACATCATGATCAAGTGGGATTTATCCCAGGTATGCAAGAGTGGTTCAACATAAAAAAATAAATGAAATATGCCATTAACAGAATGAAGGAGGACACATAATCATCTCAAGTGATGCAGAAAAAGCATTTGATGAAATTCAACACCCTTCTTGATTAGAAAAAAAACTGAGAAAACCAGGCATAGAAGGTAAGTTCCTCAACATAATAAAAGGCATATGTGAACATCCTGCAGCTAACTTCAAACTTAGTGATGAAACACTGAGTCCTTTCCCCTTACGATCAGGAAGAAGACAAGGGTTGCCACTGTCAACATAGTATTCATCGTACTGGAAGTTCTACCCAAAGCAAATTGGCAAGAAAAAGAAATAATAGGCATACAAATTGGAAAGAAAGAAGGAAAACTTTTCCTATTTGCAAATGATATAATCCTATATACAGAAAATCCTGAATAATCTACAAGAAAGTCCTAGAGCTAATAGATAAATTCAGCAAAGTGGAAGGGTACAGATCAATACCCCAGAATCAATAGTGTTTCTATATACTAACAATGAGCATTCATAAGAAGAAATCAAGAAAAAAATTCCAGTCTCAATAGTATCTTTAAAAAAACAAACCAACAAATAAATCTAACCAAGGAGATAATGGACTTATACCCAGAAAACTATAAAATATTGCTAAAAGAAATCAAAGAAAGATTTAAATAATTGGAAGGACATTCTGTGTTCATGGATTGGAATACTAAATATTGTTAAGTTGTCAGTTCTTCTCAAAATGATTTACAGAATCAATACCATCCCGATCAAAATTCCAACAACCTTCTTTGCAGAAATAGAAAAGCCAAAATCACATTTATATGATAGGGTAAGGGACTGGGAATAGCCAAAGCCATCTTGAAAAAGAAGGGACTTGAAGGAGTCACACTTCCCAATTTTAAAAATTATTACAAAGCCCCAGTAATCAAAACATCATGATATTGGCACAAGGACAGATATATAGGCAATGGAATCAAAATGAGACTTCAGAAATCAAGCTTCATTATTTACGGCCAACTGAATTTTGACAAGATGGCAAAGTCCACTCAATTGAGAAAGATAGTCTCTTTGAAAAAAAGGTGCTAGGAAAACTAAATGTCTATATGCAAAAGAATGAAGATGAACTGCTAACCTCATGCTGTATACAAAATAAACTTCAAATAGATTAAAGACCTAAATATAAGTACCAGAACTTTCAAACTCCTAGAAGAAAACATGAGAAACGTCATGGCAAACATCATCAGGACCTTGTGTTAGGGTATAGAAGTTTCTTAACTTTACATCCAAAGCATAAGAAACAATAGAAAATAGGTAAATGGAACCTCATCAAAATTAAAAAACTTTTGTGTCTCAAAGATTTTACAATGAAAGTAGAACAGCCATACACAATGGGAGAAAATATTGGCAACCACATATCCAATAAGAGTTTAATATCCAAGCTATATAAAGAAATCCTTCAAATCAACAATAAGACAAACAACTCAATAAATAAATGGGCAAAAGACCTGAGGAGGTATTTCCCCAAAGAGGATATACATATAGCCAAAAAGCACATGAAAAGATGCTCAACATTATTAGCCATTAGGGACATTAAACAAAACCACAAGGAGATACCATTTCACACCTACTAGAATGACAACTATTTAAAAAACTGAAAATTACAAGGATGTGGAGAAATAGGAACACTCCTTTATTGCTGGTGGCCATGTAAAATGGTGCAGCAACTGTGGAAGACATTTTGGCAGCTCCACAGAAATTTAAGTATAGAATTACCATATGACTTGGCAATCCCACTTCTAGGTATATACCCCAAAGAATTGAAAGCAGTGACTAAAACATATATTTGCACACCAATGTTCCTAGTGGTATTTTTTGCAATTCAAAAGATGGAAGCAACCCAAGTGTCCATCAACTGATGAATGGATAAACAAAATGTGATATATACACACAAAGTTATATTGCTCAGCTGTAAAAAGGAATGAAGTTCTGATACATGTGACAACATGGATGAACCTTAAAGACATCACTTCGAGTGAAATAAAGTAAACACATAAAGGACAAATGTTGTATGATCTCACTGATAGGAAATAATTAGAATAAGCAAATACATAGAGTCAGAATCTAAAATATAGGTTACTAGGGAAAAGGGTGGGGATCAGGAATAGGGTACTAAGACTGAAAATATACATAGTTTCTACTTGATATGATGAAAAAGTTTTTGTATGGTGTTTTGGATGGTGATAATGGTAGGACAATATTGTGAATGTAATTAACAACACCGAATTATATATTTTAATGTGGTTAAAGAGGGAAATTTAAGGTTGTATATATATATTACTAGAATAAATAATAAATTTTTTAAAAAGTCCACAGAACTGCACAACATAAACAATGAACCCTAAGTTAAACAATAGTTCAACTGTAAAAATGTGCTTTCATCAATTTTATGAAATGTACCACATCAATGCAAGGTGTTAATAATAGGGTGGTAGATGGCAACCCTATATTTTACTATTTTTTTTTTATAAATCCACAACCACTCTAATAGTAAAAAAGATTAATTATGAAAAAGTTAAATGTAAAAGATTAGAGCAAAATAAGTCTATAAGGATTTTGTGAGGAAAAAAAGGATCCATGTCTATACATTAAATCAAATAAGTGATAGATAACAGACTGCTGGTTTGGGTTATAATCTTGTTACTGCTTAGAGCGATTGCTAATGCAAATGAAGAATAATGAAGTCAGAGCTATTTAGCAATTGTCTTTGATGGCAATGCTGACTCCTGGAAACTCAGGGTGATGAAACTTTTAAGATGCTGTAGTGAGATTCAATTCTGCAGTTTCTCATTTACTTGCTATAATCAAAAGTTGGTTTGTTTCTGGACAAGCGGAGCCAGAGAACTGATGACCAAAGGGAAAGGAATGGGAAAAAGGTCTCTTACGGAAGAGTGTGCAAAGAATTTGCAAAATTTATACTTGGGACTATTCCAAGTTGTATAATTTCTAATAAATGGCCAATCAGTAGCCTTCCATTTTATCTAAAGTTTTATGCTTAAAATACCATGGCACAAAGACAAACAACCAAATTAAAAATGAGCAAAAGAACTGAATAGGCATATCTATAAGGAAGATAGACTAATGGCCAACAAGCACATGAACAGTTGTTCAATGTCATTACCCCAAAGCACAATGAGATACTGATTCATACCCACTAGGATGCCTACAATATGAAGAACTGAAAATAAAAAGTGTTAGTAAGGCTATGGAGAAATTTGAGTCTTCATACATTGCTTGTAAGACTAAAATGATTCAGCCACCATGGAAAATAGTCTGGTAGTTTCTCAAAAGGCTAAACATAGAAATACCATTTGACTCAGCAATATCACTTCTGTATATGTACTCAAAAGAAATGAAAACAGGTATTCAAACAAAAACTTGTATAAGAATGTTCATAAGCAGCATTATTTACAATAGTCAGAAGGTGTATACAAAGGATGAAATGATGTATAAATACATACAAGGAAGTATTTTATTAAGTCTTAAAAGGGAACAAAGTACTGCTGCATGCTACAACATGGGTGCAGCTTGAAAACGTCATGAGACATAAGAAGGCCACAAATTGTATGATTCCATTTATAGGAAATATACAAAGTAGGCAAATTCATAAGGCAGAAAGTGGAATAGTGGCTGCCAGTGTTTGGTAGCAGAGGAGAGAATGGGAGTGACTGCTTAATGGGTACAGGGTTTCCTTTTGGGACAATATCCTAGAATTAGAGAGTGGTTACATAACATTGTCAATGTACTAAATGCCACTGAAGTGTGCTTTTAAAATGGTACATTTTCTGATATGCTTATTTTATCAGACATATAAACAAAGCAACCACAGCAGCTCCAGAAATTCTATATCAAAGTAAGGGAAGCACTTTAGTAGTTGAAAGGGATCTAGAGTCCTTATTTCAAAACTGTCTTCAAAGCATGAGTTTGGTTTTTATGCAGTTTTGTTTTACTTAGGTTATTTTTCTGGAATGGCTAGGAGTAAGGGACTGGTGGAGATTACGGGAAGGGAAAATTATGGGAACCACCACATAGCACTGCCACTGTTAAAACACCTTGAATAGAAAGTGAAAGTTCGTCGTAGTGCTTGTAATTAGCAGTGCTGTTATGTGGGTTTGACAGTAGTTGAAAGGGAAAGTCTAAGGATATTTACATTACTAGAAGGAAAGCTAAAAAATGTAACATGGGACTATATAACATAGTGAAACCTCATGTGAAATATGAATATAGGTAATTTGCATATATAAGTGTTTTTACTAAATATAAATACAAATAAATTGGAGCGATGGAAACAGAATAGCAGCTATGTAAGGCAGGGGAAGCATAGATTGAGGGGTAATGAGTTTGGTATATTTGCTTTTTTTTGTTTTTTATTATTATTGGAATTATCAAAATGCTTTAATAATGTCTGAAGTGATGAATGCACAACTATGTGATTAAACCAGATACTATGGATTGTACACTTTGGATGGATTATATGCCTAAGAACACCTATAGAAATAGCCAGTTTTTCAAATTTAAAATAATCAATAATAGAATACTATATTTTATGTGGACACAGAATAAAATAGACCTTTTGTATTCTACAGAGTTCACATTCTATCCCTATTTATTTAAATGATCATAGCCTATATTCTCTGTTTCCAATGCCCCCTCTTTTCTACCCTGCAATATGGATCACTGATTTTTTTCCTCCACCACTGTGGCAATTTTTATTATTCTATATAACAGGAAGCAAACATGCTTATATACTTGTAATAAGCTACTCTCAGTGCATTACACAATCAGTTCCATTCTGGCCCCACATTTCTCTATCTATTCAACAGCTGTCTCATCGTCTAAGGACACTATTTTAATTTGTCAGCCCATCTTGAATCTAAGTTTAAAAACAAGAAAATGGAAGGAATGAAATTTCTCAGAACTGATGGCAGAGATTTTGCAGAATAACTTAAGCAGGGACATGTGCATGCCCATGGATATTTATCAACATGCTGCGAGGCATGTAAATCCCTGAATTGCCCATTTCACTCCATGATAAGGAACCTAAGAACATTATTATTTTTTATCCCCCCCCTTGCAGCTTTTTGCATGCTGTCTGCTCTCTGTGTCCATTCGTTGTGCGTTCTTCTGTGTCTGTATTTATTAATTATTTATTTTATTTCCCCTCCCCCTCACCGCTTGCTTGCTGTCTGCTCTCTGTGTGCATTCGCTGCGGGTTCTTCTATGTTCTCGCTTGTCTCCCTTCTTTTTTGTTGCGTCACCTTGCTAAGTTGGCTTTCCACAGCATCTGCGGGCTGCTCTCCAGGCCGGGCTGCTCTCCGCAGCATGCAGGTGAGCCTGCCTTCACAAGGAGACCCCAGGACGCGAACCCAGGGCCTCCTATGTCGTAGATGGGAGCCCATCTGATCGAGCCACGGCCACTTCCCTAAGAACATTACTTTTATAGTCAAACATCTATGTTACAGAGCAAGATGCAAATCCAAGTGAATTTTTAAGATTACACAAGACAAAAGAAATTCCTCACTGACCTCTGGACCCTGGAGGGGTGAGTTCAGTTTCTTCTGCCTTAAGGAATTCGAGAAAGTGCTTTGTAAGCTGCAGCTGATGATACAAATCTGCAGCAAGTTAGCATGAGGTGTGCTGATGGAAAAGTATGAATATCTTATCTAATGATAATTTACATCTTCTTGCAGATCGGTATGGTGCTTTACAATACTTTTACATATGTAATTTGTTCAATCATTACAGTGCCCTGTGAAGTAGGCATTTTACAGATGAGGGTAGGGAGGCTCAGAAAGTTAAGCAATTTGCATTTGCAAAAGAAGTATCACTAGGAAAAGGATCCAAGGTATCCCAAAAGGCAAAGCAAAATGCTGCGCTAAGTGGGTGTTGGTTGAAAGTCAGTACTTACAGAAGAGTCATGCAACTGCACTCCTACGCCAGAGAAGAGGCAAGGGGTTCTTTTCTAGAGTAAAGGAGCAGTAGAAGGCCCCTTGGGGCTTGTTCAACCACAGATGGCAAGGCCCCAAACCCAGAGTTTCTGATTTAGCAGATCTGTGCTAATGCCAGAGAGTTTGCATTTCTAACAAGTTTGCAGGAGATGCTGATGTGGCTGGCCTGGGACCGCACTTGACCATCACTGCATTGCTAAATGCAGGCAGTTCCTGAGGCAGTTGGCCCAGATGGGAAGTCAGAGAAGGCTTCCTGGAGGAGTGCTCACATATTGCTTTTTTTTTTTTCCCCACAAATTGCATCTTCTGTGGTTCTCAGTAATCTTTGAAGCTCTCACAGAGTAAGAAAACCATTTCAGCTGCTGACAAGTCTTAACAGGAATCTTGGATTTACCATAGATAGAGTTGTATACACTAAACAAAAATCAGGCTTCCCGTGCCTTGAACTAGAATTTTATAGTCTGTATTGGTTATTATAGACAAATGAGAAACTGCTTGACATTTTTATATGCCTGATTTAAGAAATGTGGACATGGGAAAAATAATGCTTAAGAATGGTAGTTTGATGTCCAAAATATTTTGAGCTGGGCATGACTGGGAGGGACTAGAGCAAGTCTGGAGTCCTTGATGATGAAAAGGGTGTTGTGACTCATTCTCATTAGAAAATGACACTGGATTTGCTAGCTGGTTAAGAGACTGCCAGGTCTGCTCCCTGTTTGTGACTCTTTTCACTGTGAGGTGCTGTTTCTCAGGTTCATTTCCAGAGCAAAGAGCGGAAAGTGGAGAACGACAAACATCGGTGGCTCCTTCCGGAGTCCAGACCTGGCCCCAGGCACTCCACCTTCCCTGTGACAGGAGGACAGCTCTAGGTGCTGGGAAAGCAGAGGAAGCAACAGGAAAAGTAATCTCTGTTACGTGCTGCCCAGCTACGGCCTCCTTTTTTTTTTCTTCTTTATTTTTCTATGGACAAAAATAAAATGGGCTTATCATATAAAACCCAGATTTTTATAAAATACACAACACAGTCATTTACTGAGCACTTCTAGGTTGAAGGCAGAGTGGGAAGTACCAGCGGAGATACAAGGATGACCCCGTCTTCTTCCAGGTAACATAACCACTCGCCCAGTACAGAGAAGGCCACCCATGAAAAGAACAACGCCTCCAACAAAAATGCCTACTGACTGATGATGTAGTTTTGATTCAGGAATCCAAAGCCTAGATTCTCAGGAATGCTCGGTCACTTACTAGCTGTGTGACCTTGGACAAGTCAGAAAGACCCGTTCTCCTTACTTTACAGGGCATGTAGAAATTTAATGACATAAAAATCAGAAAAAAACTTTGCGACATACAAATGTGTGGTCACATTATTGTGGTTTTCATCTGCTAGAGATTAGTTTTCAAAATCTGAATAGCACACAAAGCCCTTCAGGAGTCGGCTCCAGAAAGCTTCTCTAGGGAGCGTTCATGATCTTGCCTGTCTGTAACGGGGCTGTGTGCCTAGCATGATGTCTCATCCATAGTTGATAATGAGTGAAAATCTGTTAAATAAATGAAAGAAGAAATGTTGTTTAGGTCTTTGGAAGAGTTTGGGAACCCACTAGTGCACACAGGTGTTTTCATTCTTCCTGTCTCAGAAACCTAGACAGATTATCTTTTACTATCCCTTAATCTAAAAGTCTATAACCTGATCCATTTTTAGAAAGATGAATAATAAAGAATGGTTGTCATGTTAGTAGCTATTAGTTATCGAGGGAGAGAAAACTCAGACTGTGGATACAATGAAGGGAGGTGGTTGGCCAGGGCTATCATAAATTAGAAGTCTACCCTCCTTCTCTAGGAAGGTGCCAATTCCTTTGCTCCTGATTCTGTGAGAAGTAGCAGGTCAATTCCAGTTACCTGACACATTCGTCCCAGCTACTTTAATGAAAATGTGTGTTGAAAAAAGTTAGGAACTCTATTTTCTACACTTCTATAGTGGGTAAGGTGCCAAACGGCACCGCTAAGAGTGTGCTAAAGACAAACAGCCACTGGTACTAAAGTGAAACATCACCCTCTCGCCATCTCTCTTCCACGGGAACCCTGACCTCCTTTGTAATGCATAGGGAAAGACTAGAAGGCTATTTTCTAGCACAGTATTTTCATTTTCCAATTACTATGTTTCCGAATTCACAAAACAATTTTTATAAAGTATCAGACTGTGTGCTTTACAACTTTGACATGGCCAAGAAGTTAATCACAGCTCCCTGGCACTTCAGGGAAAGCTAGTGAAAATAAAAAATAAAATCTTTTTAGGTGAAAGACTTACTGATGGCCATGGAGTCTGGAAGGGGAAATATGCTTAGGAATTACAGAAGGTCTTGAGGTCCCTGCTCTAGTCATCACTTTTGAGAAATCTCCCTTGGACTCTGCAACAGAATCGGGTGGAATTACAGAATTCCAGGCCAAATGAACTGACTCATTCTTCACCTTAAGGCCAAGATTGATCACACTGAGTGAAGCTATCCCAGGGACTGTCTGAATTCATGGTGACAAGTCTGCATTTGGTTTCAGTTTGGTCCTGACACTTGGGTCTTTCAGTGAAAAGTTCTATCAGAAAATACGCTGGAATAAAACCAAGTTGTCCTCTCAAGACTTCAGAAATAGAGATGTTAAGAAAGAGAAACCTTGAGTAATCATAATTGTGATACTATAGATGTCAGAGATCACCGAAGGAAGTTGCAGAGAGTCAGTAATTTACAAAGAGGAAAAAAAGATACTAAAAACAGTAGGAGACCATTTTGGTCTTCTTCATCAATCCTATGTGTAAAAAAAAATTCAGCAGGAGTCTGATGGGGGAGGAAGTTGTTTCCACTCAAATATTTGAGTGTTAAATTCCATTAAAAATACATATTCTAATAAATGGAAGGACATGCTGTGTTCATGGATTGGAAGACTATCATTAAGATGGAGATTCTACCAAAACTGGTTTACAGATTCATCACAATCGCAATAAAAATCCTAACGCCTTCTTCGCAGAAATCAAAAAGCCACTAATCAAATTTATTTGGAAGGGTAAGGGACCACAAATAGCAAAAAATGTCTTAAAAAAGAAGAACGAAGTTGGAGGACTCTCACTTCCTGACTTTAAAGCATATTACCTGGCTTCAGTGGTAAAAACAGCATGGTACTGGAATAAGGACAGACACATTGACCAATGGAACCAAATTGAGAACTCAGAAATTGACCCTCACATCTATAGTCAAGCGATTTTTGACAAGGTTGTTAAGTCCACCCAGCTGGGCCAAAATAGTCTATCCAACAAATGGTGCTGGGAGAACTGGATATCCATATCCAAAAGAAAGAAAGAGGACCACTACCTCACACCTTATACAAAAATTAACTCAAAATGGATCAAGGACTTAAATATAAAAACAACAACCATAAAACTCCTAGAAGAAAATGTAAGAAAACATCTTCAAGATCTTGTGGTATGTGGTAGTTTCTTAAACCTTATGCCCAAAGCATGAGCAACAAAAGAAAAAATAAATAAATGGGACAGCCTCAAAATTCAACATTTTTGTACCTGAAAGGACTTTGTTAAAAGGGTAAAAAGGTAGCCGACTCAATAGGAGAAAATATTTCGTAAAAACATACCTGGTAAGGGTTTAATATCCATGATCTATAAGGAGATCACACAACCCAACAATAAAAAGACAAAGTGTCTGATTTTAAAATGGGCAAAAGACTTGAAAAGACAACTGTGCAAAGAAGAAATAAAACAAATGATGAAGAAACACATGAAAAAATGTTCAACATCACTAGCAATTAGGGAAAGGCAAATCAAAACTACAGTTAGACATCATTTCAGATCTATTAGACTGGCCTCTATTAAAAAGTAGGAAATCTGTAAATGGTGGAGAGAATGTGGAGAGATAGGAATGCTTATTCGCTGTTGGTGGGAATATAGAATGGTATAGCCAGTGTGGAGGACTGCTTGACAGTTCCAAAGGAAGTTGAATATAGACTTGCCATGGGACCCTAAAACCATTGCTAGGTATATGCCCAAAAGAACTAAGAGCAGTGACACAAATAGATATCTGCACACCAAGGTTTTAGCAGCATTATTCATGATAGCCAAAAGATGGAAACCCAGTTGTCCATCACCTGATGAATAGATAAACAAATTGTTAATATACACACAATGGAATATTATACAACGGTAAGAAGAAACAAAGTTGTGAAACATATGACAACATGGATGAACCTGGAGAGCATTATGTTGAGTGAAGCAAGCCAGACACGAAAGGACAAATACTGTATGATAGTCCTATTATGAACTAAACTATTATGTAAAATATGAATATGGGTAGGATAATATATATAAGACCATTTTTCCTAGAAGCTGAACAAATATAATATTACATAATGTTAATATCAGACAAAAAAACCCACAACATATTAAGTGAAGGAGACCAGATACAGAGTACTACATATATGATTCCATTTATATAAAATGTAAATATAAATCAATTCATAAAGATGAAAGGTTAGTTGTTCTGTAGGTCTGAGAAAGGAATGCTAAGGTGTTTGGAGTCTTTCTTTTTGGAGTAATGAAATTGTTCTAGAATTTTTAAGATGATGACTGTACAACATTATGGTTATACTAAAAGCCATTGATCATATATTTTGGATAAAATAGCCAGAAACAGCAGCTATGTACAGTGGAGGAAGCATAGAGAGATTGAGAGATGAGGAATTTTCTTGTTTGTTTCTTTGTGTTTTTTTGTTTATTATTAATATAGAAATAACAAAAATGCTTTAATAATGATTGATGTGATGAATGCACAACTATGTGATTATAGATGATTATAGCGAATACCATTGGTTGTACACCTTGGATGAATTGTATGCTTTATTAATATGTATCAATAAAATTGATTAAAAAATACATATTCTGATTGGAAGCCACATTCTGTTGGTAGAGGTCAAAGAGGCATTCTAAAAGGACAGTGTGAAGGTACCGGCCAAGTCAAGTATCTTGCTTGGTGGCATGAGGATAATGCCATGTCAGTTTAAATCATGGGGGGTCCTTGTCAGATAACAGATCTGCTTCTGTGAACAGACCAAAAAGGTACAAATGTGTTGTTAGTTGATTGGGCAAAAAGAAGTACCTAATATTTTACTTCTTAGTTAACACCATGACTCATCAAAGCCTGAAATGAGTATATCATAGGACAGATAGATTGCCTTTTGGACATGTATGGAGAAACCAATATAATCATGCTAATGAAAGCAACCAGTGATGTAGACCTTCCAAAAACAGTGCAAAATCAGAGAGTCACTTATTTCTGGTTATAGAATATATTCTATTATTAGGAAGGTATTAGGCTTATCGTTCTGTTTGTGTTTTGCATAGGGAAATGTGAAAGTTAGTGTATAGCATCTAAGTGCTGATAATCTAGATAGGAGGAATAAATCACTCTGGAATGGAATATTTTCTGCAGATAAATATTCCAGGTGGCAAATTTAGAGTTGACTAATCATTAGATCATGAAAGCAGCCCAGACATAAGTTTAAACTCATTTTATGAAAGGGGAAACTAACTGAGGCTTAATTTTACTTAACCAAGGAAACATAATAGACATCCTTTGGGGTCTCTCATCTCTGATGCTGATGTTTCCCACATTTGATTACACCACCGGCCCCATGCACTTGCATATTTTTATTTATCTCAGTGGAGTGGATGAACAATAAAGTGATGGGTGAGAGACCCTCAAAGAGTTGTGTAGAAAAATTAGAAGGCCTTAGGATGAGGATGACATCAAAGGAAGCTTGCCTGTAAAAGGTGTGTCCTCAGCGACCCTGGCCAGAGAGACAGATTTGCTGGGAACAGTGGCATTTGTCTTGGAGATAAATTATTGAGATTTTCATAGTGTTTCCTGCTAATATATATATATATATTTTTTGCATTCTCAGTAAGTTGTGGGCTCTAGAATCTGATTGATGTTAGATTCCCAACAACCATATTTTTCCCTTCTAGTTCCTTCTCCTACTAGCGTAGACATGTAATACAATCTTTCTAAGGCTTGCTTTCCTTATCTGTAAAGTGTTCATAATAATTGTACTTGCCTCAAAGGGTTGTTGAGACAATTAAATGAGATAACATATAGTAAATGTCTCAGTGTGTGTCATACAGTATGGGTTCAATAAATAATTATCATTTTAATAATACTTACTATAAGTATACACACTTTTCAGTTATTTCAATTGCAAAAAAAAATCCATATTCTTCCCATTACTCTGAGGTTTAGCATATCTATTGCCTTCTGTTTCTCTTTCTATTTAGTAGCTCTTGAAAAAGTCCATCTTTCATCTTGTTTTCTCTGCCTAGTTATTGCCTGACAGGGACTGACAGGATAAAAACAAGTTTAAAATTTCCATTTACTTTAAACAGCAAGTCATAAAATTAACCAGTTACATAGTTTATGAGGCTATAATGCTCCTAGGTGCTTTGAGGACAATCATCTAAATAGAGTTTGAAGAAGAACAATAGATTCTATCAAATACAATTCTCTTTTCTCAGAAAGTGAAACCTATAGTAGAAATATTGCCTTTGGTATTTGTTTGCTTTGAAATCCTGATTCTTGTTTCCATTAACCTGGACAGTATGCCCCATCACCTCTTATTCACTTTATTGTAATAACTCCTAAGTATACCCCTGTTTTACTGAGCTAAAGCCTGCCAAGGCAAGATACCAGAAGTGGGTGGGGCTTTTCCAATAGGGATTTATTAACTTATAAGCTTACAGTTCCAAACCTGAGAAAAATGTCCAAATCAAGGCATCAGGCAAAGCTCTCTCCCCAAAGACACGGCTGCCAGCAATCCTGGACTCTTATCACACGCCAGGGCACTGTGGTGGCATCTGCTGCCTCTCCCCTCTCCTCCGGGTCCAGTTGCTTTCAGCTTCTGGCTTCCTCCAGCTTTCTCTCTGTCGGGTTCCACTGATTTCCATTTTGGCTTGCTGTACTTTCTCTCTCAGCTTCTGGGGGTTTGTCTCTGAGCTCCTAGGTCTTTTCTCTCTGCTCTCTCTCACCCTATTCATCCCGTTTATAATGGACTGCAGTAAGAGTGATTAAGGCCCAGGCTAGGCTCCTCCTTACTGAAGTAATCTAATCCAACAGCCCTTAACTGAATCTAATCAAGTGGACCCACCGATAACAGGTCCACACCCACAGGAATAGATTGCTTTAAGAACATAATTTTCTGGGATCCACAAAAAGCTCAGACATCACAACTGCCTTTAGAAAACTTATTCTTTGCCACAAGGCTCACTTTTTGAAAATGTAATATAAACATTAGGGTCAGAAATCCTTGACCTGGCCTATAATGATGCCCTTTCTACATTCCAGGACATCTCCCTAATCTCTTCTTCTTTTTTTTTTTTTTTAAGCATAAATCCATTCAAAGTTTATTATCAGTGGTAGTCAGGGTAATCACATAGTTGTCCATTTATCACTTAAATCATTAAAGAGCATTTTCATTACTCCAATAATAACCCAAAAAGTAAACAAACAAACAAACACCTCCCAATCTCTATGCTTCCCTGAACACACATAGCTGCTATTCTGTTTATGTCTAATTTTTTGTATTTATATTGCATTAGGTTAAAATATGCAATATCCCCCATTTTCATATTTCACATAAGGTTTCACTATGTTTTCAGTCCCATGTTACATTTTTTAGCTTTCCTTCTAGTAATATACATGACCTTGGACTTATCCTTTCAACCAGTGTGATACCTATATAATAGCTCTGCTACTTACAAACCCTATGATGTGCTTTCACAATTTCTGTTCACTTTTTTTTAAAATTGATTTTGTAAAAATATTACATTAAAAACATATATATATGAGGACACCTTCAACCCCACCACCCCCCCCCCCCCCAGCAACACTCATTCCCATCATCATGACACATCCATTGCGTTTGGTAAGTACATCTCTGGGCACCTCTGCACCTCATGGTCAATGGTCCACATCATGGCCCATACTCTCCCCCATTCCATCCAGTGGGCCCTGGGAGGATTTACAATGTCCGGTGATTGCCCCTGAAGCACCATCCAGGGCAGCTCCAAGTCCCTAAGACGCCTCCACATCTTGTCTCTTCCTGCCATTCCCCATACCATTAGCCACCATGTCCACTTTTCCCACTCCAATGCCACCTTTTCTCTGTGGACATTGGATTGGTTGTGTCCATTGCACCTCTATGTCAAGAGGAGGCTTAGATTCCACATGGATACTGGATGCAATCCTCCCGCTTTCAGTTGTAGGCACTCTAGGCTCCATTCTAGCACACTTCATACTTGCAAGCATTTGTTTTTATTCATGCTGTTACTTTGCTTGGGAAGTCCTTTGCCATTGTTTCTCCTGAACAAATCTACAGTATCTTTTGTGAAAACCTGTTCTAAGGACTGGCAATATACAAACTAAGTTAATCTCACTACAGTCCAGTGAGGTAGGTATCATTATTATCTCTATTCACATAAGAGAAAATGGAGGTACAGAGAGGTTAAGTAATCAGTCCAAAGTCACATTGCTGACAAGTAGAAGTCACTTGTGATCAGTCCGAATTAAGGGATCTCTTTTCTAATCCAGGGATTTGTTTACACTTACATTTCAGTGCTCACCGAAGTCTAATGTGTTGTTATCTCCTTGTCCCCTTTAACTTTGAACCCTCACTGTACCTTAAATTTAGTCAGTGCTTAATTAATTTTACTAGCTGCATGAATCCAAATAAGATAAAAATAGCGTTTTCTCTACAGATTTCCCCCAACAACCCGTATGCTAGGGTAGCTTTAGATAGTTGCAAAATGGATTTGGTAGGGAATGGATAGAAATAAGAGTGGGTAGATGAGAAGATATAAACAGTTTCAGAGATGGTATCCTTTTGTAGAAGAATGTGTTTCAACCTACAGCAATAACCAAGTGCCTTACACATTCCTAAATCCTGAGGAGTTACTGAAGCTTATACAAAGAAATTGAAAACATAAAACATGACTTTTCAAAGCCCCAAACCTTTTTAAACAAACCTCATTTTCTCATTTTTATGCATTAAGCTTTATTTAAGCCATACATATTAAGAAGAATTAAGAGCCTCCTGAAACCGCTTAGTTTAGTTTTGACAGTAACTCTAATGCAAAGGCTCTTTACTATATCATTCCTCCAGGACTGCTTTCCCAGCTTAGCTGTCACAGGGAGACGCGTGATATATGACATCTCATGCTCTCCCTTGGATATTGCCTTTTTCTTTAATACGCTTTTTATTTTGAAATAATTTCAAACTTACAGGACACTTGGAAAAACACTACAAAACCTATACCAACACCTCCCACGCATTCCCCACGAGGCCACTGGGACCCACCTACTTCTAACATTTTCTCACATTTGCCTTATCATTCTATGAATGTGTGTGTGTACGTATGTATGTATGTATGAATGAATGTATGTATGTAACTATCATCTATCTGTGTATTTATCTATCTATCATCTATCTATCTATCTAGAACATCACCTATCTTGATCTGCAGTTTAGGCAAAGTTTCCATGTTATTGTGGAAAACCCCTCAGACATTTTCATACACATCTCAGTATTCACTTAGCCTTCAAGAAAGGCCTGCAACATTGAGAAACTGGGTCCTTATTTTATAAAAGAAAAAGTAAGCTAAAGGACAGCTCATCATACTGCCACTTTTCTGATACTATATTTAGCAAGCATGGTATTGCAGATTCCAAAAGAATAAAACTGCCCCTTGCTCTCAAGAAAACTCACATTCTAGCTGGTCTGGAAGACATTTACTCAATAACTGGTCTAACGAGTACTTGAGAAGTATGAGAGCCCAGAGAAGAAATGGAACAGCTCTTCCTAGAAGTGGGAATAACAGGGAGGGTTCCTGAGACACTTCTGAGCCTTGGAGGAAACATGGGGTTGGCCTGGTGGAGAGGTATGGAGGAGGTGAGGTGAAACGGAAATTACAGGTAGAATATAAAGTATAAGTGAGCAAAAAAAGCAAGAAAAGAAGCATGAAATATTATTTTGTGGGAGTACATGGTGCTTAATGATTTAAAAAAAGAGAAAGAAAAATAATAACAATGATAAAAGATTTTGCCTGCTCCATAAAAAGAAGGCAGAGGCAACAACTGAGCATTTCACGTAAAAATATTAAAGAGAAATGCAATAGGTCTATAGGAATTAAATGCAATTAAAATTATTTGAGGGAAGCAGATTTGGCTCAACTGATAGGGCATCTGCCTACCATATGGGAAGTCCAGGGTTCAAACCCAGGGCCTCCAGACCCTTGTAGTGGGCTGGTCCACATGCAGTGCTGATGTGCGCAAGGAGTGTCATGCCATGCAGGGGTGTCCCTTGTGTAGGGGAGCCCCACATGCAAGGAGTGTACCCCGTAAGGAGAGTCGCTCAGCACGAAAAGAGTGTAGCCTGCCCAGGAGTGGCGCCGTACACACGGAGAGTTGATGCAGCAAGATGACGCAACAAAAAGAGACAGTTTACTGGTGCCGCTGACAAGAATGGAAGCGGACACAGAAGAACACACAGTGAATGGACACAGAGAGCAGACAATGGGGGTGGGGGGTGGAAGGGAGAGAAATAAATTAAAAAAAATAAATCTTTAAAAAAATTATTTGAAAGTCAGAACATACTGTTTGACAGCATCTCATTTAATGATGAAAGATTATTTAGGAAATAATTGTAAGGCATTTCTAAAAAGACCACAAGTCAATTGAAAAATTAGATAGTATTGGGTTTGGTAAAAAATTTTAGATAATATATTATTTGAGACAAAAAAAGTTTTACTTAAGACTTTGTCACACCCAAAATGTGCATGTATCTTATTCTAACATTATTTTTAAAATAAATATTTATTGAGAATCCGTTATACAACAAGAAGTTTCTTAGAATTGAGTTATAATAATTGAGAAGATATAAAAATTCAAAAAGTTTCAAATGAAATTAAACAATCAAAATTATTAATGCAGAATTAAATATATTTTTAAGTAATAAGTAATTTCAACAAGCAAAAAATGACTTTTTATAGAAGACTACAGGTAAAATAAAGACTGATACATCTATCAGAGAGTAAATTCACCTTAGAAATCAGAAAGGCACATTTGATTGTGAGAAAAATAGACAATAGAAAATCTTACTGGGCAGGGTTGCTGAGAGGCAATGACATGAAACCTAATAGAGCTGCTCCAATTGAGAGTGCTGGGCTTAAAAAAGGTTATGATTCAGTATCTTAAGAGAACTGAGGAAGCTGGAACTAAGAAATCATCTTCTAAGGGCATGATTCTCATTTCTTTTGGGTGGGGTTTTTGTTTTTCCATTCATTTTTCTCAAAGGAGATTATAAAATTTCCTTTGAGGATGGAAGACTCAAGAGAAAAGACTAAACAAAGGAATCTACTAGATGTCTTCACCTCGTGCTATAGTGTTGTACACTTAACTGGTAATGTGGACATAATCACATGGGGTTACAAGCAAAAAAAGATTTTTGAAAAACACTTTTATTGACAATAGCAAGAGGAAGCTTGCTGAGTGCAATCCAAAGCTCATCCTATTTGCCAGGAACAACTGGTTAGGAAAAAAGTTCTCTCTCTAATGTGCCACTTGGTTTGGGGATTAGGGGTTTGAGGTAAAATTTCCAGAACAAGCAAAGGTACAAAAATGGTAGTGCCATAATCAACAGTTGTTTCATATTTCAAAATGGGACAATTGAAAAAAAAACCTATCATCTTAGACAAACATAATTTTACAGCATTTGTACCATTTCTATGCCTCAATTCCCTTATCGGTAGAGAGGGGATAGAAGTATTTTTCCTCATGGTGTTATCGTAAGGATTAAATGAGATAATATAAGAAAAATTGATTAGCACAATGCCTTGTACAAAGTCAAGGATTCATTAAATGTTAGCATTTTTAACCTAATATTTATAGCCAATATTTTTTATTAGAGCTTATTTCTAATATTCAATGTATTTAAATAATATCTGATGTACCACACAGATAGGTAAACCATAAGTGATATTCTGATGGACTTCCGGTCTTTCAGGAATTACTGCCATCCTTAATCAGCTGTGCTTTAATCTGTTTTAAAACTTGATTGCATTTCATTATTAGCAGTCTGAGCCTAAGTGAGTTTAGAAATTGCATATTGACTCAGAAAAAATTTATACATTCTGCAGTCAAGCACTTTAATGCAAAGAAGCTTGGATTACAAATTTCATTCAAGGGAGTTTTAAAAAGGAAGAAAATATTTTGTTTTTTACTCCATATTGAGGTATTTTATAAAAGGGTGAAGCATATGGCAATAGGGCTGTTGTCAGTTGATATTCTTTATGATTTGAAGATATTTAACTATTAACTAAAAATAATTTACCAATACAACCATGAATGCATCAAAACTAATATTATTTTGAAGTTACAATAAAATACTGATCTAAATCCTATTTAATACTTTTTCACGAAGGAAAAAACATTAATTTTAGGGGAATTATAGTTAAGTCCTCTTAGCTTTGGCCAAACAGCATTATTCAGGAAGAGTATTATTAATACCAAGTCCTCAGCATGTGCACTTCACATTTTTAGATTTATTCAGTTATTTACCTGGCATTTGGGACATTCATTATCTGTGATTTATTATTCAAACATGGGGATGTCAAACCTCTAAAACTTCCTTTAATCTCTGCTCCAGCAACTGAAAAAGAATGTTCCTATTTCTGAGAGTGAAGATACTGGATTTTTCTCACTTATTTGCCACATGTACATATTTACATCATAAATTCTCTTTTATAATACATATACATTTATTTATTTAACCATGTTTTCACCCCACATATAAGCTAATAATAATAACTGATTTAAAACCTTTCATTCAATATATATTTTCAAATTATTATTAGATTCATAATCTCACTCGATATTTTCAATCAACTCAGGGATATTTGTTAATATTACAACCTATATACTTTTTAAATATTGAATGCATGGATTATCAGCTCAACTATATAGATAAGGAAACTGAGATACTGAGAGACTAAGTGACTAAGAATACCAAAT
Source organism: Dasypus novemcinctus (assembly GCF_030445035.2). Classification (NCBI taxonomy): domain Eukaryota; kingdom Metazoa; phylum Chordata; class Mammalia; order Cingulata; family Dasypodidae; genus Dasypus; species Dasypus novemcinctus. The sequence goes on from NC_080681.1 coordinate 51,920,455, forward strand.
GTAAATTACCAAAATACAAAATGGCAGTAAAACGTTATCTTTCAGTAACAGCTCATAATATTCAGTTAAATACATGTATCAGCCAATTGCAGTGAATTCAATACAAAGGCAATTTTGTTCACAAAAATAAAAAAACTGGCTTAATATATTTTAGACTTTAATCCCTCTACAGTACCCTATAAATAGATATCTCTTATAAAATTATTTCTTATAATCCTGCTTTGCATTTATTTTTTAACATGCCTGCCTTCATCATTAGATGAAGCTTTTAAAAGGAATTCTCATGCCTTACTCATTGCTGCTGAGTTTCTAGCAAATAGTAGATATTTAATAATTGCTTGTTGTATGAGTAAATGAAATGCTGATTTGTTATGCTCTATATGAGCTTGAGTCCTTAGAATATAAGGCTTACATTTACTTAGCAGCTTGGCATACCCAAGTATTTGACACTTTATATTCATCAAATGCCATGCCTATTTTCACATGTATACAATGAGGAGCAACGCTTTTAGAGGTGCATGTAAAATTGGGCCTGCTCTCTGGCCAAAGCCTATTACCTATGCCTCTGATTCCTGCAACCTTAGAGAGGAGTTAACCCACGCTAATGATTATACCAGTTTAAAGAAAATCTGAAAGCCTGGATTTCATTCAGGGCTCTGCCACCTTAGTTTCTGGGTGACCTGTCATTGTTTGCTCTTTGAGGTTGCTATCTGTAAGGAATGAGCAAACAGAGACTCTTGCCATGCAATTTAAATGAGCATGCAGTAATCATTAAGAGAATCAATAAGAATGCTAAAATAAATAAATGAATGAATAGATAATAAAAATTAAGAAAACCTCTGCAATCATAGCTTGATGCTATTGTAATGCATAAGCCTCATCATATCTCACCCCTATCTGCAATCATCAGCAGCTTTCAAAAACTATTGTCATTTTGGACCGAGTCCTGGATTCCATAAGGCAGTCAGTGTTGTTACTTTGCATTTCTCCCATCTGTGAACAAGTGGCAGCAAGAGCTTTGCCTTGGAATCAACAGAAGTGACCTATGACTTGTGGTTTTGTAGGCTCCTGCTAACCATTATGTTGTTTCCATAGCTCCCATGGACTGCTGTCCATCTCCAGCTCAACTGGCCATCATAATTATGCTTCATGGTAAAAACAAAGAAAAGGTGTTTTGATGGAGAGCTAGAAGCAAGACCCAAAGCCAGACACTCATTAAGATGTTTTTCCTTGCCAAAATGGGTCTAGTTTTATTTATTCTTCTTTTTAACAATAAATATTTGCATATATACACCATAAAACAATTTCAGAAAAATGCAAAGAAACCAGAAATTAGGCATAATCCTACCACACACTCTAGTAACTATCCTTTTGAACTTAAAAATATACTGTACTCCCACATTATAAAACACAGCCAAAAGGAAAACCAGTAATAAGAGTAAAGATAAAATCACAAAATGTCTCTTTTTTTTTCTCTTTCTTACTGAAAAGAAAAAGAAAACTTAAACTTAAGATAAAATGAAATCAAAACAAGAACATAATCTGACGAGAATAACTATCACCAGATATCCAGAAGATATACAGGAGGGTGAAAGCTTTCAAAGGGAGGAAGAAAAGACAGTGATCAAATCAGCCCAGCTCCCAAAATGATGGCATTGAAAAGTATAAGTGGCAAAGGCAAGAGCTCTGACAAAGAACAAAGAGAAATACAGAAGGGACTGAGTGAGCCAGTGCTAGAAGGAGAGAGGAGAGAAAAGAGAATACAAGAGGCAGGAGGCAGCAGGAATGGCAAAAGGTCATCGCCACAAGAAAAAAAGCAACATAATGAGAATGACAAAGCCCCCCATATTTTACCGTCAAAAACCAGCTGTATAAGCTTGTAAACTCCCTGCTTTCCTTCTTTTAGTTTCTTTAAACTCTAAAGACATTTTGAGCTGTTACAAATAAAGGAAAAAGTTATATTCAGTATTCACAACTCAAAAAACGTAAATCGTTCAACTTTGTGAAAGAAAATAAATAAATAAATGAAAGCTGATCTTCAACTGGGTCTAATAATTGAGGAGAAAATGACCAAAAGTACAGTAATGAGAAAATTGAAAAACTTGGAATATAGACTGTATGCTTTACATCAATGTTAAATTTCTTTAATTTGATAGCTGTACTTAAGCTATCGTTGTTCTTAGGAAATATTCATGGAAGTATTAAATGGTAAAGGAGCATGAGATATGTAACCTACCCTCAAAAGTTTAGAAAATAGATAAATAGATGAAAGATAATGGATAGGTGATAGATAGATAGATAGATAGAGCAACAGAAAGATGTAACAAATATGGCAAAATGTTGAAGATGGCAAACCTGGGGATCTGGTAGTAGGTATAGAGGAGCTCTTTCTATTCATTCTTTTATTTTTTTTAAGATTTATTTTATTTACTTCTCTCCCTTCCCTTCTCCCCATTGTTTGCTCTCTTGTGTTCATTCGCTGTGTGTTCTTCTGTGTCCACTTGTATTCTTGGTGGCACCAGGAATCTGTGTCTTTTTTTGTTGTTGTTGTGTCATCTTGCTGCACCAGCTCTCCTTGTGTGTGGTGCCACTCCTGGGCAGGCTGAGCTTTTTATGCATGGGGTGGCTCTCCTTGCGGGGCGTACTCCTTGCGCATGGCGGACACCCCTCTCTATGTGGAGGACACCCCTGAGTGGCATGGCACTCCTTGCGTGCGGCAGCATTGCACATGGGCCAGATCACCACACAGGCCAGGAGGTCCTGGGTTTGAACCCTGGACCTAATATATGGTAGGTGGATACTCTATCAGTTAATCCGCATCTGCTTCCCTCCATTCATTCTTATTATGTTTGCAACTTTCCTGTAAGATTTAAATTAATTCAAATTAAAGAGTTAAAAAAAATCAATGGAAGAAAGTTAGTTACACATTTTGGTCAGAATTTTTTCAATGCATAAAATAAAACATTTTAAAGAGGAGTCAGCTTATCTTATTTCCATATATAATTTCAGCAGCTGTCTATACATAGATAAGAACACAGTCTCTTGGGAAAACCAATTTGATAGAAAATTGTGTGTGTCTGTGAGAGTATGGTGGTTTGGAGCTATACGTACCCCAGAAAGATATGATCTTAAATATAATCCATTCCTGCGGGTGTGATCTCATTGTAAGTAGGTCCTTTTGATGAGGTTACTTCAGGTGAGGTGTGGCCCAACCCATCAGGATAGGTCTTGATCCTATTACTGGAGTCCTTTATAAGTGGAATGAAATTCAGACTGGGAGAGAAAAAGCCTCAGCAGGCAAGAAGCTGAACTCCAACATAACCTAAAAGAAAATGGAGAGGCCAGCAAAGACTGCCATGTGCACTGCCATATAACAGAGAAGCCAAGGACCAAGGACCAAGGATCACTGGCAGCCAGCCCCAGGACACCAGTCTTTGAGAAGAAAACATTGCCTTGATGATGCCTTGATTTAGACTTTCTCTTAGCCTGAAAATTGTGAGCTAATAAACTTCCAATGCTTAAGCCAACCCATTGCATGGTATTTGCTTGAGCAGCCAAGGAAACTAAAGCAGCAAAAGATGGAGGTTGGGGGGGGGGGGTAGGAGGGGGGAGAGAGAGAGAGAGAGAGAATGTCAGTTGTGACAGATTTGCCTCTATGAAACTAAGAGCACAAAAAATCAGGCAGACTGAATTTTTACTAAATGCAATTTTCATTTCATTAAAAAATAAAAATCATCAAATTTTCATTCTGGAACTCTTCACCAGGTTAGAATAGAGGAAATAAAGTTTTGAGGCTGGGGGAAGTGATTTTTTCAAGTCTACACAGTTAGCTGAGGCGAGAATACTGTACTCCTGCCACCTGCTTTTGTTTCTGGGGTTTGCTAAGAACCATCAGCTATGGGTGAACCAGCACCTGCTTTTAGTAGAAACAAGGCCACACTTAAGGGCCCTTCTAAAAGTGGGAGATTGAGACAGTTGCCCTTGGCAGAAAGAAGGGGCTGCAAGGGCAATGAGACTGAGCCCTGCTTGTCTGCCCTCTCCCACAAACTCTCAGTTATTAGTCCAAGAAGGTCTTTGATTTCAGGGCAAAGGGTTTGTGTTTGATTCTGCCAAGAACAAATACAGAACTCTGATAAGAAGGAGGCTCAGAAAACATTACATTTGCGTATGAAATCAGCTCCAGGCAGATTCCCTTAGCTCCAAGAAGGCTTTTGAGTATTGACTCCAAGTGCTCACAAAATGGCTATTTCTCACCAACAAATAATTGTTAAGGATGTAATATACAACAGGTAGTCTGCATAGAGATATGTAAGTCAATCTTGAGGGACTTCAATCTTGCCAATATTGTAGGCCAGCTAGAACCATACATAAAAGATAAGAAACAGCACAGACTACCCTGTACAAAGTGCAAGATACAGGGCAGGAAAACTAAATGCTTGAAGAGATAAATGATGCTATTAGAGACAGCTACATGAAACAGTTGACTTGAGCTGTGCCTGAAAAGATTTTTATGACAAGAGTATAAAAGGAAGGGCTTTACAGCTGAGGAAACAGGGTAAGCAAAGATACACAGATCAGAATGTATCTTGGGGGACAACAAGCAGACCCATTTGTTTGGGCTAGAACATACTTGTGGACTAGTTGGTGACAAATTTGGAGAGAGGGTGGGGCAAAATTCTCAGGACAAGAATGCTAGACAAAATACACTACAGACAATGTGAAGCCATCAAAACTTTGTGGGTAGGTGAGTAAAATGCAAATGTGATTTAGGAAGATTAATCTGGTAGAAGTACTAAATGTGGATTAGGAGGGCAAAAGATGGGAAACAAAGAAAAGATGGAAAAAAATTTTAGCAGTATAGGCCTGAGTTGATGAGGGCCTTGAAATAGAAATAAAGCAAATAGTTAAGGGATATTATGAAGCAAGAGGGTATATTTGGTAACTCAGTCAGGGTTTGGTTTAGAAGTTTTAGACAGAAGAAAATGTCTAATGCCAACTTCTCATAAGAGAGCAATGTGCAGAAGCGAGATCAATGATGGAGATTTCATGTCATAATGGTGGTAGATGCCATGGCAGTGAATGAGTGCTCCCAGGATGGAATTTTTCATTTGTGTTATGCATAGAAAGGGAATGGAAAAAATAAAGATCAATGTCATGGCTACATGGAAGAAAGAGGACAACTGACTGAGTTTGCCAACCTAAATTACCTTAAACAGTTTCTGCTTTGTGGCTTTTCCTTTTGACTGAAGACAATGGCCAAGAGTTATTCAACTGTTTGGAGTGACCATCATTGTGAAAGTGAAAACTGAGCAGTTGGAGACCCTGGTGACTTGGCCAAGGTCTTCCAAAACTCAGGATTATTAAAACTCCATTCTGGAGAAGATGCAATTTTGTTTTCAATATGATTTTTTGAAAAGAAGAAAAAACAAAAGGCTGAATGATTATGTAAATACACAATAAAACGCCAGTAGAGGAAAAGTGACATTAGTTTGGAATTATTCTCTTGATATTACTATATGGATGTTAAATAGTTCATAATAATAGCTAATATTTACCAATACCATGTGTCAGGCCCTGCCTATGAAATTTATAAAGATTGGCTGTGATATTTATAAATATTATTTACTTTAATTTTAACACAAGTACAGAAAGCAGATATTAATTTCATCCTTATTTTACACAGAGGAAAGCATGAAGCAGAAAGAGTTTACACTTGGCCTAGATTACTCAGACAGGATGTGGCAGACAGTCTTGTACTATAAACTATGGCTAGAGCCCAAAGCCTGCTCTAGTTTATCATTACAACCCGAAGCTGAGTGAACCTCCTCTAACCGCAGAACATAGCATAACCGTCTATTATTAAACACAAAACACAGATGAGTCAAGTACACACACACATACACACACAAAGATTTGGGGTGGGGGCAAACGGGTATAGATATTAGCTATATCTAAAACACCTTTTTATACGAGACACCTTTTTATAAAGCTACCTTTGGTAAGAACTCACATTTTGAGTTCATTTAGCAAAAAGGTATTAAATTATGGTTTCTCAGAGACTGAGGGTTACCTTTCAAAACTCATAATGAGGATGGACGTTGGTGTCACTAATGCCTCCCTCCATATATACTATTTGAAGCAAACGACAGCCCATTTACCAAGTGAGGAAATGTTGTTAAACTTAATTAGATATAATTGTCACAATTTCATTAGCTATTAGCATTATGTAAAGATAAACTCATGCATAATAAGTTCTTTCATTGTCACATCATTGTAATTTTAATGATTACATTATGGCCATTATAATACAGTGCATATTTTCAATTTTCCCATTAGTGTGCAATTATTTATAAGGTTTTCTATTACAATCTGTCCATAAAGACCAAGTTATTAATGCCTCCATTTTACTACAATGATGACCACAGTGTTGAAATCAATATGATGGCCACAGGGAGAATTGCAAAGCAACATGAAAAGAACAACAAAACTACAACCATGAAGTCAGCTCATTCAACACATGCCTGAGGAAATTTCAAGATGGAGAAAAAATACTACATTAATATTCTTATGAGAAATTCTAGTTTATAATGTTTCCTCAAATATTCTTTCCTTCATTTTTTGTAGCCTTAAGTCTCCAACTCTTTCCGAAGACAGTTTCCATGGTATGAAATATTTAATAGTCTATCCTTTGACAAATGTCTTAAACAGTTTTTCACCATTCAGAGAATTAAATTAATATCCCAGAAATTTTTTGACTAGTTCAATCTCAGGGTCATATGTGAAGAACTAAAATGCTGATGAACTTTATGGTTCATCCGGAGAAGAGGGGGAGAAATTTATTAGAAAAAAGGCAAAGAACAATGTAACTTGGATAGTAATGACAGCAACAAAGAGCTGAGTGGGGATCCTGAAAACTAAAATAACAATAATAATAACAATATCTAATAGAGTTTTTGCTTTTAACCACTAACCCTGAGAACTAGCAAACCTCCTCACTGTTCCTTCCACAAAGGCTGAGGCTATTTGGTGGACACACTGGTCTAGGGACTTGCAGAGATGCCTAGGTGTACTCAAAGAGATTTCTGAACTTGACTTACTAAACACCTGGCCTTGGTTGGTTGCATTACTTAGTCCTGAGGCCCTGTGTGGAAGATGACAGTGCTCATCACAGTTTCCTGGTAGCCCTATGAAGTCATGTCTGTTTCCCCTAACTCCACTGAGGCAGTCCTAATTATCTTTGAGTTCATGGTACCTTGTACTCTATAAGGGTTGTAGAGGAAATTAATGACCCAATATTTCAAAGTAACTCATATTATCTAGCTTGATGATGAAATGAAAGAGTTTAACATGGCCCAGTGTCTTTCCCTGAGAAAAGTTATTAGTCAAAGTGATCACTACTTATGTACTCATAGTCTGCTGATATGATTTGATCTTTTAAAAAATTTTTCTATTCTAATGGAGGAGAATCAAAAATCCTTGCAGAGGTCTCTGGTTCTCAAACATTGGTATATGTAAGCTACATCTAGGGGACTAATGAAATGCAGAGTCCCAGGTTCCATTCCCAGAGATTCAGTTCTGAGTCCACAAAGCTGAGACGCTATATTTTTAGCAAAACCCTCCAGAAGATTCTGAAAAACTTGGTCCAAGGAACACATTTTGAGAAAGATTGGATGGTGCTCAGGCTAGGAAGCCACCTGGGAATAGTTAACATGACACTTGTCTAAGTTTCAGAGGACCCTGTGACCCCAACACTTTACTACCACAAGAGATGTGATCTCAAGAAAGTCACTACATCCACCTTGGGCTTAGATTTCCTCACATTGGTCTCGTTTGGTACTTTCTTCACTGAGCTCTCTCTGAACCATGAAATTGACAATGGAGGATCCTGAGTAATATTCCAAGTTTCAAAAAGTCTAACAGGAATCCTTTATTTACTCAATATCCCCTCAGTATGTTTCACCTGGTTATTGGTAACTCTAATGGCAGTTGTAGATAACTAATGGTAGTTAGTTATATACATAACACATGTAGCTGTTTGGTAGATCAAATCTTTCAAAACATAAAGCTCACAGGGGAGAAAATAATAAAAACAAATACGGGTGGTGAAAATGTTGGGACACAGTGGGGAGGAGATTTCTAAGTTTTGGCCGAACTATAAGAGTTCCTGATAAATGCCGCTTCTTAATTAATGAACTAACAAAAGCAAACAGCCTCAAATCATCCACTATGCAACTAGGTAGTGTGCGTCTCCTAAGTGCCAGGTGCTATTCTGAGAGGGTAGAGTTACAGAACTGGGCTAAACATAGCCTAGCTCCCTTTTGCTTACAATGTAGCGCAGGAAGACTGGAGCAAAGACCTAAGATACCTGGTCATGATAAGTGACATAGAGGAAAACAGAGTTTGGTAAGTAGGATGGGGTGGGTAGTGGTACTGTCTGGGGAGGGCCCTTTGATAACATTTGATTCAAGACTTAAAGGAATTGGGAGGGGGGAGGGGATCATGTACATTTCTGGGAAAACTCCAGAAATACTGAGTGGCAGGATATATGCTTTTTAAAATAGGAAGATGATTCACCTTCTATATTATCATAAGCTTTACTTAAACTAACGTATTTATGAGCTCATGTTCTGGGCAGACTCCAGGCTTTCAAAAAAAGCACATGGTCCTGATTTCTTTAACAGAACTAGTAGGGGAAATAAGTGAAATTTCTAGCCCACTGATTGACATTGAGGTAAAGCCTGAACTTTGGCACCACACTTATTTTTGCTGTCTCAAGAACACCTCTTGGTTCACCGCACATCCTTGTGGTCAATACATTTTTAGATGTCTCTGGAATTTTTTTCTGTCTTGGCAGGGGTTGTTCTCAGCAGCTTTCATTTCCTACCTACTGACATCTTGATGAGCATTACCTATAAATATTAAAAATAAGGAGGTGAGACTAGAGGCAAAGATGCTGTCAACACATGCCAGAAGCTTTGATGAATTTCTAGTAAAACTAGGGATTATGTTTCCAGTATCAGTGGATTTCCAATATCCAGGACAATGTCTCTAAGTATTTAGAACTCAGGGAATAAAAGCCCAAAGAATGAATGAAGTGTTTGCCAAAGGCTTGCATAAAACTACAATTTTGGGCTGCCTGTCTTGTATCAAAATAAAAACTCCCTAAATAGAATATCTTGGTGTGATCATATGTGTGTGAGTGTAGGGATGGATATCAGTAAAGAGGATGTTTTCTATCTTTTATGAAAAAGCATGGCAGCTGCTTGCTAAGCTCTTAATAGGTGAAGCTGCTGGTTTTGCTTCCTTGAAAAGTCCCTATTTGCATAGATCCTATATAGAAAGCAGACTTTAGAAACGGAAATGGTATCTGATCACCAAATCTCACTTGCATTGGAAAGTTCCCTCTGTGGTTTGTGATTTTGGAAATGTGGATATGCTGACAACAAAATTAACTTCTCCAAAGAACTGAGAATTGCCTGCTCTCATCATCCCTCTCACTATAATTTACATGACTTGACGAAATTAGACTGTTATTTTCATCGGGGTGATCTGCAAAATCATAAAATGATGTGTATTTTGGGAATGCCTAATTAACTCTCCTTAGTTCCATTGAGGTTTCAGCTACTAATGCGAGCACTGCAAACATTATGGAGGAATTCACATCTAGCTTTAGTAACCACAAAGAGACACTCAAAGGACTTGAAAGAAAAATCTCTTTGTAATAAGGCAATGGTGAGAATTCAAGTCAAATAGAGAGTCTATGGCATAAAATCAGATATACACTGAGTAGCCAAAATTGCCTTGTATCAAATGACAAGAAATACTTTTATAGTTGAAGCCAATACTAATAATCAAAACAGAAGAATTACTGACTTATCACACAGAGTCCATCCCCAATCACAGTTTTATCACAAACATTAAACAATATTGATCAAGCTGTTTGTCACAAAAGTTTGCTTTAAAACATAATCAGTATCTGAAGTGAAAGCCATGTTTCACAGACAATTGCCAGCACCTTGTGTCATACTTGTAAATAATGGGCTACTCCTATTGAGCACCATCTGCTTAATAGAGAAAAATGTTCATCTTAATTAGGAAATTCTTCATCTTATTTAATAATTACTGAATACCCACAATGTGCTTGGCAGCAAAAAACACCAGAAACACACTCTGCCCACCAAGAATCCACCTGTTAAGGAAATATTATGAACCAGTTACGGAGTCTTTTCTGTTTTCAACATATTTTATGTATCTCTTTCCAGGTGACAGAGTTGCAAATGGTTCACTGGAAGGTGGGATGGTGAGCTTGCAGATTAGTTATGAGTGAAGGAAAGACAAAGAGGAGATAAAAGGCAAATTAATTACATTCACCATGAAGCATAAGTGAAATTTAGTCCATTACTGGAAACAAATTTAACAAACTCTTAAATAAACCCAACTGATTTGTTATGGATCGACAGATTTGCACTACAGAAAACACCAGAAACAGAATTTGTAGTAGAAAAGTCACCTTGAAATAGCAACTGTTATTTTACATTTATCTCTAGAATATGCCTCACAATGATATATCTATGCCATGAGATACTTATTTCGCCACAAGGATATTAACAGCATGCTTAATAAACATTTAACAATTAAAAATCTACTGAAGATGATTAGAATTAATACAGATTGACAACCCCTTTCAGAAACCTCCAACTATATTTCTTTCTCTTTTCCTTCTCTCTACCAACAAAAGTTTGAGAAAATTTCATGTTCATTATTACAATGGTATAGAGAAGCATTCTAGAGGAGATAAATAACCTAGTCACATCAGGAGATTAATGTTACATATATACATGTAAATAGTTCCTTTGCATGACTTAACCAGTAATAATGCTAATTCCCCTTTTAGTAAGAATTAGAAATAAGATGAAAAAAGTCTTTTTTCAATAATTGAATATCTCAGGTATAATTTGTTCAGGTCCTGAATTCTGATCACTTCTTCACTTTGCATAGTTAGCATGTTTCTGGAAAAGGTTCTCTATCCACCATGCTATTATCTCACTGAGTACTTCAGTTCTTTCAACACTTTTCATGAAATCATATGCTTTCCTCCTTTTACCCTCTTCATAAGGAAAACACACAATGCGTGAAAAAGAATGCTATCAATTTGGACATAATGTTACATTTTTGTCCTCAGGTTTCACTGTTTCACAAATATCAGCAATGCTATCACCAGAGCTGGAAGCTCCAAAAGGCAGGCCTCAGTTAAACATTAGTAAAATGGTGAATCAGAGAATAGAATATTATTCAGCATCCTAATTTTATATATATACTTCCTAGATAATCATCTTGCCCATATAATTTAGGCAAAAGAGAAATTACACATTGGCAGAGGTAATGCTGTGATGATGGCAGTTGTCAAACAGTGCCAATCTGAACTTTAAATGAATATAATTTGGAAAAAAAAAACATGACAGAGGGATAATGACTAGCTCAGACATTGTCAGGGTAATAAATACCTAATGAGCAAAATAGCTAAGCAAATAGTAGGTTGAACATACATCCAAATGTTGATTCTTGACTCAAAAAGTCAGAGAACAGAATGATTTGTCTCTCTGTCTGGAATGATAAAGCATCCCTTTCTCATAAGCTAATGAGCAGCACCATCTGGCATGATTACAGAGGAGCAAGATCTTAAGAAAGTGAAGAATAAAATGACGGAGTTGCATCCTGTTTTCACAGGATGTTAAAACATTCCTCACCATTAAGAATATTATAATAAAAATCACTTTAAATGTTCGTACACACTACACCAATTGTATATGGATTCTAGGACCAAATGTGTTCAAAATAATTGACTAGGTTTCCTGACATCTGAGACAATCTGAAGCTGGGTGGACCCCAGGAAATCATGTCCTTAGGGCTAATCCATTCCTGCCCTTTGACTGGACTGGATTCAGCTGAGCGAGGCTTTGATTGGATTACTTCACTGAGGCGTGACACTTGGTGGGTCTTAGTCCTCTTGCTAGAATCATTTATGAACAGAGGACTGAAAGCAGCGGGCACACAGAAAAAAGAGGCAGAGGCAGAGAAGCTCCAAGAGGCTGAGAGAAAGGTCCTGAAGGCTGGAGGCTGAAATCAGCAGAGCACAGAGGCATGGACAGAGGCCCCAAAAAGCTGACAGAGAGGCCTGCAAGAGAGGGGAAAGAGATGAGACTATGCCTGACTGTCCACAGCTGAGCTTGGGGAGAAAGTGAGCCTGGAGGAGAAGGCAGAGATACAACTGGCAGAATCGCCACTGTGTCTTGCCATGTGGCAGGAGTCCAGGACCACCAGTAGCCAACCTTTGGTGAGACATCATCTCTGGTGATCCCTTAATTTAGGCATTTTCATAGCTTCAGAACTGTTAGCTTTTCTTTTTTTTAACCTGATCTGATTTTATTTATTTATTATTTATTGTCTTATTTTTGTTAAAGTTACATTCAAAAAATATGAGGTCCCCATTCCTCCCATATCAACAACCTCTTTCATCATCATGGGACACTCATTGCATTTGGTGTATACATTTTGGAGCACTGCTGTACCACATGGACAATGGTTTATATTATAGTTTACACTTTCCCCCAGTCCACTCAGTGGCCCATGGCAGGACACACAATGTCCAGCAACTGTCCCTGCAGTTCCACCTAGGACAACTCCAAACCCCTACATCATATCTCTTCTTCCCTCTCCCTACCCTCCACAGCTACCATGGCCACTTTCTCCATATCAATGCTACATTTTCTTCCATTACTAATCGCAATAGTTCCAGAATAGAATATCAGTAAGACCACTCTAATCCATACTCTATTCCTCCATCCTGTGGACTCTGGGATGGTTATGTCTACTCCACCTCTATATTAAGAGGGGGCTTAGATCCCACATGGATGATGGATGCAATTCTCCTGCTTTCAGTTGTAGGCACTCTTGGCTCCCTGGTGTGGTGGTTGACCTTCCTCACCTCCCTGTTAGCTGGCTGGGGTAAGTCCAATAAACCAGAGGGTAGGAGTTGCAAGTCTGTTGAGGTTCAGGGCCTGGCTATCACACGGACAGTCCAGAGATTCAGGTTCCCTGAGTATACACCAAACCCCAGCACCAACCACAGGTCCAGTAAAAGTAACAGGAGAGGCTTGTGAACAAAGATCACATCTGAGTCCAACTCCATCACACTCAGGAACCCAAACTCCAAAGTAGGGCCAACTGACATGGCACTGAACTCCATCTGCCATGACCATAGAACCTGTGGGTCTCCGTAGCCCTCAGAAGAACCAATATCTGGGCTTGTATCTACTTTGGCTGTCACTGGGACCCTGCTGAGGCATGCATAAGGGTGACCCTTCTGATGACCACAACTGTTAGCTTTTAACCTAATAAGTTCTTACTATAAAAGCTACCCCATTTCTGGTATTTTGCTCCCAGCAACTTTTAGCAAACATTCAAGAACATCTTTAATTTTTTCTACCATTGTGGTTGCCAAAGTGTGGCACAGTAGCAAGAGGAATTTGTTAGAAATGCAAACTGTCAGGTTTTACTCCAGAACCTCTAGACAGAAACTCGGGGTGGGGCCCAAAAATCTGTGTTTTTAATCAGTCCTCCAGGTAATTCTGATGCAGGCACATGTCTGAGAACCACTGTTACCCCAAACTGATTAAGAGTCAGAGATTTTTGCAGTTTCCACACACACAAAAATAGCTGCCCTGGTCAATTCTGCTTAAACTGGTCCATCCATTGAAGAATAAAAATCAGTCAGGCCAATTTTTGGGGGCAAGACAAGGATCTCTTTGAATAAGAGGGTAGTCATTCTTGTACCCTTCTGTAGAACAACAGCAGGACAAACTGCCTTCAACTCTTAACTTGTTTGCACTGCATATAGATTTCTTCTTCCTTTTTTTTTTTTCAGGACCTCATGGGAAGCAGGTGTTAAACCACTGAGCTACACCAGATCCCCTGGATTTCTTCCTTTTAAGCTAGCTTGATTCACCCCTAAGACAAGTGTTTCAAGTTTGCCTGAACCTTTTATTCATTTGTTTTTCTACCTCTAGTTCATTCATTCAACAAATATTAATTAAGGATGTATGTGCTATTCTTGATGCTTGAGTTATATCAGCAAACAAAAGAGAAAATGATCCCTGCTCTTAAGGAATTCACATTGTAGTGGGGTGTAACAGACAATAAATTATAAACGTAATAAATAAATATATATATAATGTAGAATAATAGAAGGTAAACAATATCATAATTAAAAAGGAATGGTAGAACAAGGTAAGGAGAATTGGGAATGCTAGGTATGTGAGGTGGGGATTTCAGTTTTAAATAGAGTGTCAAGGTAGACTCCTGGATTGAGTGACAAATGAACAAATGCTTGGAGGAGATGATGGAGTTGGTTATGCAATATGTGGGGGTAGGGTGGGAGTAGAGTGTTCCAGCAGATATCTAGAGCAAAAATCCAAAGAAGGGTACATGCAAGGTGTGTTTGAAGTGCAACTAGGAAATCTGCGTGGCTGAGTAAACAAGATGGGACCCCAATAAATAAAGGTCAGAGAGGAAACAGGACTAAAGTGCCCTTTAAGTCATTATAAGTCATGAAAATTTTCACTTCTACATTAGGGGAAACCTCACAAGGTTTTGAGCAGAAAAGTGACATGATCTGAATTATGTCAACATGCTCTCATGAATTTTCCTCTAAATCTGTGTACAAATTCATTTATGCAGTGGGTAGGAAGACAGTGCAGCCATTTTTTTCTTTGATTTATATTCATCATAAGTAGTTATTTAAATGTGTTTTCAATAAGACAGTTGACTTTTTTTTTTTTTAAATCGAAGGAGAAAATATTTTCTGGGAGAAAATTAGAAAATTAGGTTGAGTGGTGAAGCTCAGATCATTTTAGTGTCTTATTCAGTTCTCCTTTATTTTGGTCTTTTGTTTTATGTCTTCTGTAGTGACCATTGTATTTGCCTCCAAAGGCCCATGAGTATAACCTTGATCCTGAGCACCAGGATTTTTTTTCTCACCAGGCAACTGACAGCTAACAGAATTGTGAGTGAAGTCTGAGAACCTGCTTTGTTACTGAAGTGAAACTAAAATGGAAACCTGCATTTGAGGAATGACTCTGTCAGTGACTTATTAAAAACCCAGTGCCCAGTCACTCAAACCCTAGAGAAGGCAATAGACTTGCCAACCTTTGGGTTAGTTAGAGCAAGGCGTGGTCTCTATGAGTAGAGCTGTGGAAACTTTTTATCAAAATCCTAAAAATGGTAGGTCTTATAGTGTTTGACATTGCTGTGATCCCTATAACTGAAGGAAAGTATTTTGAAATTTGCAAATATTTCAATGAGTAGCAAAGGGACTTTTAAACCCACAAAACTAACTGGTCTTATTCCATCCATCCATCCATCCATTAAATGTTATTGATATTATTGACCAAGCATCACAGGAAGTTTTTGGGGGAAAGAAATACATAAGGCCTGGTATTTTCTCAAAGAGCCTATGGGCTACTTGGTGATTTTTTTTACATAGATAGCAGTGATAGATGGTGAAAGTGATAAAGGAGTCTAAAGTGCTACAGGTTTTCAGAGGAAGGAATATGAATTCCAATTCGGGATATCATGAAAGGGTTCAGGGAAGGGGTAGCATCTGATTTGGTCATGAGGTATGGACTGCACTTGTGCACATGATGGTGGGAGGAAGTGCATTCTAGGCAGAGGGAACAGGAGAAGAGGTAGGAGTGATGATAGAAGACGATGAGTTATTGCTAAGGTCAATGCTAGGAAACCAAGAACAGCTGTGGGCCATTTAGCTAGTGGAGTGCTTTTTTGTTCTTGTTTTTAGCTGAAAGAAGTAGAGTGAAATCAAGTTTGGAATTTTGGTGACATTCCACTACAAACTACACCTGAGAATAAAATGGAGATGGGCGCCAACCCGTTTTTTAAAAAGATAACTGTCCAATGACGGAAATGGACAAATAAACATAATATGTCAGATAAAGAATTCCTTTGTTGACTGGTGAAGGTCTTCAGGAATACTGAGTGTCATTGTTAACTAGCTTGGGAGTGGGAAGAGTCACAAAACAGCAACCCAACTACATGCAGAACTACCAAAGCTATTGGTGAATTAGCTATTTGTGATTTATGGAATTCCCTGATTCAAGGAACAATGAAGTGTTGTCTTGTTCTTTTGTTCAGAGTCATCTAGAATAGCGCTGTTCAAAATGCCGTCTACAGATTAACAGCATCCAGGCCTGGCCTGGCATTTGTTAAAAATGTACTCAGGTCCCACTCCAAATCTACCATATTAGTATCTCTGTACTAGCGAGAACTCCAGGTGACTTGACACACATTTTAAGTTTGAAAATTACTGTACTGATTTGAAAGTCCCATTCTTTAGTAAGACAAAGAACTAAAGAGGTAAGTCCATTTAAAAGGTCAATAATACCTTAAAAAATAAGTCTCTTATTTTTTATTTCAGGAAGCAATAATTCATTTCAGCAAACCTTTGTAGAAGCCCTGCAGCATCCCACAAACTATGAAACGTATTTTGAAATGGTCCAAGCAATTAAAAATTTAATTGTACAGGTGGGTGTAATATAGGACAAAAAGTCTCACAAGAAACAACTGTCTTAAAAAGAGCCAAGACATGAAAGAATTTATGACAAAAATAAGAAAAGTTCCCTGGTCCATTTTTTTAAGGACAGGAATACAACCATTATTAACTTACTTAATTTTTACCTGACTTGAGAAAGAGTGACGGTCAAGAAAAAGTTCAAAGGAGAGAAGAAATCCAAGCTATAGAAAGAGGGAAGTAAATTAACTGAAGAGAGAAAGCCTGTGTTTAAAAAAAACAAAAGAAAAGAAAAGAAAAGAAAAGAAAAAGAAATCTTTGAAGTCCTTATAAATGGTAAAAGTGTGGAATTTTCATTTATTTATTTATTTATTTATTTATTTATTTATTTATTTATTTATTTCTCTCCCACCCCCACCCCTGCCCCCCGGCCTGGTTGTCCATTCTCTGTGCCTATTTGCTGCGTCATCTTCTTTGTCCGCTACTGTTGTTGTCAGCGGCATGGGAATCTGTGTTTCTTTTTGTTGCGTCATCTTGTGTCAGCTCTCCGTGTGGGTGGCACCATTCTTAGGCAGGCTGCACTTTCTTTCGCACTGGGTAGCTCTCCTTAAGGGGCGCACTCCTTGCATGTGGGGCTCCCCTACACGGGGGACACCCCTGCGTGGCAGGGCACTCCTTGTGCCCATCAGCACTGTGCATGGGCCAGCTGCACACGGGTCATGGAGGCCTGGGGTTTGAACCGCGGACCTCCCGTGTGGTAGACGGATGCCCTAACCACTGGGCCAAGTCCGCTTCCTGACATATTCTAATAGGGCTAACGTAAGGCCTACGTTTTGCTGGGTTTCACTCCCTTTGCATGTTCAAAAGCCTTGACATCGAAAGGAATGGTCAGCAAAAGTGTCCACTGAGACTTGACAGACAAGTCTGTACAACATAATGTGGCCACTGTTCTGTAAAGTCTCCTACTTTTGCTCCAGGAGGACTTTACTTCCCTAAGTAGACTGACTGCGAGTCCTGGTGTCCACACAACCAGTGCTGTCTGTACGGCCTTCCCTGTTTAAAGCATTGTCATAGAGTCTTAGACGTTTCTCTTGTTCTAATCCTAAACTGAGCTGTTTCGTCAAATATAGCATAGTGTCATCCAGTGTGTGCTATTTTTTTAAACACATGAGAGTTTGGTATTGATATTTTAAAATATACCCTTTTCTCTTTTTTACTGAATTTTTGATTAGCACCACATGTGTACTACAGCGAAGGCCTAATGTAGGCCCCTGGATGACATCATGAACAATAGGAAAAAGGAAGTCTCTTGTTTCCAATGCTTGTCAGCATGAAAACACAGCCCTGGATGGCTTATGCCTCTTGGCTCCGGAGTCCTAAGGTCCTGCCTGCAACTGCTGTGGAACAACTCCTGCCAAATACATTAGGGTGGGAACATCAATTCATTCTAACTGAGGTGGGTCAACATTACTCCTGAAAAAGTGCTAAGACGCTGTATTTGCAAAAGGCCATGTTCAATGAAGAAAGAAGGAAAACGATGCTTTTAATATTGTGTCCTATCTTTCAATCCAAGGTTTTGCTACTTTGCCTATTTTTCTCTTGGTCTAGGTTTTCATGGTGCTAGGAGCTATTTCTAAGTTAGCAATCTTTGTTTTTGGAGGCCAGGTACAGTGATATTTCTTTGGGTAAGACAGGCAGATTTCTGTGTTTCATGGCTGACTCTGAGGGCTAGTGAAGTGTTGTTTTTGCCCCTTCCATGTTGCTGCACTGCTGGTTCCACAGCTCACCTTGTGAAAAGGTTTGAAAGCTCTTCCTATTCTAGAAACTCTTTGGGTATGCAAAACCAAAGAATGTGAACAAATCTAATCCTAAAGTCCATCCTGGAACAACACAAGAAACTTTCAAAATGGCCAAACTGAAATAGTGGGCTGCACTGAAACCCCAAGCCAGATTATAAAACTGACACCACATAAGCAGTAAGGAAAGACACATCATTGATTTCTTTTTCTCTCTTGAAGATAGAGTGGGAATGGAAGGACACACTGACAAAGATAAGCCAGGTAAAGATCTTGATATTTACAAACCAGTTTGCATTTTGTCAGTGTTTTATGAAAAGTGACTTTTGTGCATGGTGTTTCTTAAACGATCCTTAAAAGTAACTTCCTCCCTTTCTCATCTCTTCACCTGAGGCAGTAACATCTTGAAACATTGATCTATTTGCTGCTAGCTTTCATCAATTTCATCCATCCCTGAAGGCGGACCCGCATTGGTGCCAGCTAATTAAGACCTATTTAGGGCAGCTCAGGGCCCTTTATCAGTCCCAAATTAGCTTTGCTCTTTTAATGAGGACTATAGCTTTCTCAATTATTAGTTAATTAAATAATGTGCCTGCATTTGCCAACATATTTCTAAAGCAGAATATAAGCTGCAATCACCCACCCGCCCACAGGTAAGTGGACTATTTCACATTGGCTCTCTATTGCTTCCCCAGGAGAGTTAACATTCCTTTTGCATCTATATGTAGCCAGGCACACACATAATCACAGCCTTCAAAGTGTTGAGTGTAGCACCATGTGCCACTGCCAGCCTTACAGCACCTCTAGGGTATTTCAGTCCTAAGATGTATTAATGCAAATGTGTAAGTGTCAGCAGGCTAATATTATTTCTGCATACCAATCGAAGAGAAAATAGAGATCCATTTTGTCCAAACTCTTCTAAATATAAGACCTTTAATTCCAAAGATGTCTGGAAGGAATGAAAGTTGCTGTAAATTTCACAATTCTTATTTCCCAGAAACATATTTGGTAAGTGAGATATAAAGGTGACCACTGACCAAATGATCTAGAATTGCAAAGAAAACTGGGCCCCAGAAGATGAAGAAAGAAAGGGCAAGCAGACCTCTCCTTTCCTCAGTTCTTCCCACAAGGTCACCTTCTCTAATTGACAAGCCACACAATTTCATTCAGTAACTGATGAGAAAGTAAATTAAATTTCATTTGCCTTGTAAAGATATTCCATTCTATTTATCAGCTGGTTTAAGTTCATCCTAAGGAGTTCAGCAGTGGACTACTATTTGTAGTACTACTATACTTGTCAACTACTTCATGCTTCCTCAATAAAGAACCCCCAAGACAAAGATAAAGCAATGGAAAAATGAATAAATGCCTACCTTAAATTGGGCGGAGATTTTTACAAGATAATTTTGAAAATTTGAAGAAGCAAAGCAGGCTGAGAAGACCAATATATCTTTGAGGAACTGCATTTAATCATTTTCCCATCATGTATCACGTTATTAGCAACACTTTTTTTTAAATTTTATAAATTATACATCATAATGGCGACATGATCTCTCCATTAAATATGCAATGATAAAAATGAGTACTTGCTAAAATTTCCAACAAGTGCAGGAAAACCAACAAACATAAATGTACCTAAAAGTAAAATCAAATGGAGTCCCCTTCTTGTCCACTCCCACCAATCCCAGCAATGGTGTACCACTTAACTTACTCCTGTTTACTTAGGGGGAAAATATTAAAAACTTTCATAGGAATATATACAGCTGATACACACTTGGTGAGCATGGCCCCAACATGAATGCTTGTCATTAAAATGTCTTCTTTGATGCAATATTCTCTTGATTTTTATAGTAATCATATTGCTGGTTGTACTATTATTCTTATTCTAAGACTGTTGTGTGTGTGTTGTGGGATAAAGCAGTAGAATAATGGCATTAGTGACTTTGGGACATGTGACTACCAGCATGATAGAAAGAAACAGATGTAAGATAGATGAAGTAAAATAAATCCAGCAGTCCTGAATTTGAATTGGGAGTATCAGTTTGACATCATAAAGATTTTATTTTTAAACTCTCTCTATAGAGTATGTTCATATAAACCCTAATAAAGCTAGGGCTTATGGTTATGACTGGAGGATAACCTGAAGGCCAACTATGACAAATGAAAAGCCAAATATACATAATTAATTACACTGCTCTGGGTTAGTGAAAGAGCAGAAATTGCTGAAGCCCCTGGCGAATTGCATTTTTACATATTACCATGCTACATATGAGAGTATTTCTTTAAAACACAATAAATACTTTTATCTCCACTGCCTGTCTCCGTTGGACATCTAATACTGCACTGATTCAAATCTAACCTTTGGGGTTCTTCTTGCTAACTCTAGCAGTAGAAATGTCTAGTATTATATTATAGCTAGTTCTGTCTTGCATTTCATACGCAGATGTGCATTTTTGGTGTTCAGGGTAGAAAATGCAAAATTCAAGTCAACTCAAGAATCAATAGGGGCGGCAGACTTCGCCCAGTGGTTAGGGCATCCGGCTACCACGTGGGAGGTCCGCGGTTCAAACCCCGGGCCTCCCTGACCCGTGTGGAGCTGGCCCATGCACAGCGCTGATGTGCGCAAGGAGTGCCCTGCCACGCAGGGGTGTCCCCACGTAGGGGAGCCCCACGCGCAAGGAGTGCGCCCTGTAAGGAGAGCTGCCCAGTGCGAAAGAAAGTGCAGCCTGCCCAGGAATGGTGCTGCACACATGGAGAGCTGACACAACAAGATGACGCAACAAAAAGAAACACAGATTCCCATGCCACTGACAACAACAGTAGCGGAAAAAGAAGACGTAGCAAATAGACAGAGAGAACAGACAACCGGGGTGGGGGTGGGGATAGGGGAGAGAAATAAATAAATAAATAAATCCTAAAAAAAAAAAAAAAGAATCAATAGGAGAGTCTGTCCAGGTAAGATTTTACAATAATTGTCAGTACTCAAATTACCTCAGGTGATATCAGAAACTACCCTCCCAAACACACTCCACTATATATTTAAATGCCTAGATTTGGTACTGCTGAATACTGAAAGACATATATTCTGAGGAAGTCAAGTTGTTACATTGGAATTATAGCCAATGTTCAATTTATCCCTGGTATTGTATGGATAAGCAAAGTTCACAGATACTTTAAAACTTTAGCCTTTGGTTTCAATATTTTCCTTCAGAAGATCTTTATCACAGCTAGTTATATGAACCAACACTGAGTGACTTATAATTCTACTTCTATCCATTATCTTGCTTGGCTTCCTAAAGAGGAAAAACTCTGGCAGGCAGTAGAACTAATTGGGAGATAGAGGGGGGGAAAAGAGCAAAGAAAAGAAGGAGGAGAAGTAGGGAAAAGAGAAAAATGAGGCCAGTAGACCTGAAGAACGGGAAGTGGGAAGGAGGGGTACAGAAAATCCTGTGGAAGGAATGAATGGAATAAAAAAAATGCAAATTAGTTTTTGGATAATTGAGTGAAAGGTTCTTAGCCTCATTTCTCTTAAAAAATCTAACTGACAATGATTTTAAATGAGGCATAATTTCAAAATGGTTTTCTGCTTGACATGTTATATGCCAATTTACAGTATTTAAGATCACAGGGTCTATTTGCTTGCAAGAAGCAATGTAACCTTGTAAGAGAATCGATAGGCTATTGCAGCCCCAGGTGAAATGTTGCCACAATTTTCTGAAGAGTTTAGGTCAACACATAATCCTAAAGTTCCTTAGCATTCCTATGTTTTGAAACAGAAATGTGCGTGTTTCCTTTTTCAGCTAAAACACTGTTTAATCGATGGCAAATTGAGCTAAATAAGAAAAGATCTAAAGATATCTTTTTGGGGATGCATCTAGTGTTTTTGGAGCCTTAAGCCAATCAAAATGGAGAGAACAGAAGGCAGCGGAGGTGGAATAAATGGGGCATCTCTTCTGGCTCGTTAAGTAATCGTAATAGTCAAAAACATGTAATCGTTACTTTGAAAAATAACCCTGTTCATTTGGTCAGTGTCAAAGGAACACAGCATGAGAGACAAGGCTGTTTTGTAGAGGACTCACCTATCTTTCCCAGTCTCCTGCTTGAAAACTCCATCACAGTAGCTCATGCGCTTCTCTGTAGTCACGTAAATCTGAGCATTTGGATAGATGTCAACCGTCTTTTTCAACATGTTATAAACGATGCCATTGCCATCTTTCCTCATATTGCGGAAAGGGCCCCATATAACATAAATAGTAGTGTTTGCTTCCTTGAAAAAATAATCAGGATTTTTTAGTAAAAGGGGAACGCTGGTATGGGACACAACGCGAATCATTGTCATGCGGCCAACATCTTCTTCATAGCCCTTGGTGGGGGCATTGTTCATTCTCCAAATGCAGGAGGAGCGATCTATCTCCTTGCCCACCTTCTGGCCAACCATCTGACCGGAGTTTGATACTATGGCACAAAGGTCACAGTCCAGTTGCAAAGGCTGAAAAACATGAGAAAGAGAGCAAAGGGGAGGAACACGTAAATTAGTAAATCCCAGCTTTTCAAACAAGTTCTACTGGGAATATAAACATTTCAGATATTGTGTGGAATTTCTGGATAAATGAATATCTTTGAAAATATATACCAGACCTACAGTCACTGTCATAGGTTATCAAGTGATGGGCATGCTTCCATAAACAAAGTGAATATATACTGTTAAATAATTTAATTTCTATCCCCATGCATTGGTTTAAAATTAAATTATTTTACACTCTGAATGGTGATTCTACATTCAGAACTGTAACAGCAGATGAAATAAGGAAACGCAGAAAGATTTGATCTCTTTATTAAGCACAGTGGCTGAAAAGAAATGCAAAAGAAACATACGCAGGTATCGGTTCTGTATTTTACTTATATAGCTATTAATGGTTATGGAGCAGTTGATAAAAATAAGAAGCGTTCAGCAAATGATGAGTTGATTGAGTTATCTTTTCAGAACCCAGTACTACTTAAGACGAATCCCAGACTAGCAAAAAATTACAAGACCCTTAAAAAATTTGCTTTGGTCACCATGTTAACTGGCTTTTGTGCATAGATGGATTTATTCTAGATGGATAAGCAAAGGCCTCTTTAAGAGCCCAGGGAAGATATGTACTTAGTCTCTATAGCAAGTCTACTCCCTTCCCCCTCCCCTTTTTAACCAATGGGATAATGGAGACTCATAGAGGTTAAGAATCAGTTCTCAGGATTTGCACATGATAAAGATGTCACGGTAGATTCAAATCTAGATCTTCTAACTCTAAACCCATAGCTTTCTCCTCAGCAACTCAAATTATTTTTGCTCTTTCCCTCCATATGAAGAAAAGTCCCCCTATCTTTGAAAACAGTGATAAGAGGCTTTGTGCTTTATTAATCACTTAGGTCTCGTCTCCCTTCTATGAGATTCTGGACTTTGGATCTCTAACGTTTGATCCTGGACTTTTCCTTTGTCTGTTTGTTAGTGGACCTTCTCACACTAAGTATTGTGTATATTTCACTTGCTGCAGGGTCTTTTAATTTACTGGTTCTTTAGAGGCTAGACCACAAACTCTGTAAGAGCAGAATCTATGTCTGCATTCTTCATTTTATCCCCACTCCTCAGCAGTCCCTGGAAGACAATAGGAGCTCAGTATAGAGTGGTTAGGGTAGGAAACCAAAGCAATTGAATTCATTTATTAGGAGCCTGAGCACTGAACTTAATGTTAGGGAAGAAGTGGGCTTTTTAAATTCATTTAGAATTGTTGATTTAGATGAAAAGAGAAAAGCAATTCAGAAGAAACCACTATAAAGCAGCATATCAACAAGATCAGTCTAGGTGACACAATCTAGATGGGTAAATTGAGAGGAAAAGTGTCCTAGAAAATTTACCCACATAATTGAACTCTAACAGATCATCTATCCTTTCAGGGGTAGGGACTCAAAGTAGTGATTGAGCACTTAATACATGCTAAGCAAGGTACCAAGAGTTGGAGATTCAACTCTGAACAATAAAAGCAAGAACCCTCCCCTCCCAGAGCCTACCTTCAAGTGGATGGAGAAAGGTGATAAACACAACAGTATAACATATAATATATTAGATAAGGATAGGTGCTAAACAGAGAAAATCAAAGCAAGTAAGGGGGATAGGAAGTACTGGGCATGTGTGCATGTGTGTGTATTGCTGGGGGGAAGGGCCTCATTAAGAAAATGATATTTGAGGGAAGACTTGAATGAAATCAGAAGGGCTGGCCATGTGGATAATTGGGAAGCAAGCATTCCTGCTGAGGAAAAGCAAATGCAAATGCAAAAGGCCCGAGGTGGGAGAGGAGAACCGAGGAGAGTAGCATGGCCTGGCAGAGCCCAGGACATCAAGTAGGGATCAGGGCAGAGAGGTGATAGTGGAGATATCCCTGCAGGCCTTTCACTCTGCATGAGATGGGGAGCCTTTGGAGGGCTATGAGCAGGGGAGTGGAGGGTCTGATTTCTATTTTAATAGCTTTGGCTGCTGTGTGGAAAATTGATCAAAAAAACAAAAAATGACGCAAGAGCAGAGACAGGGAAAGCAGGCTACTGCCTCAACTCTGGCCAGAGGGCATGATGGCTTGGACCCGTTTGAGCAGCAGTGGAGGTGGTGTGAAGTTGGTCAAATTCTAGATATATTTTGAAGGTAGAGCTATTGGATTAGGGAGCAGATTGAATGTGGGAGGTGACAGCAAGGCAGGAGTCAAGGATAATTTCAGATTTTTAGCCTACATAGCTGAAAGAGTGGAGCTGCCTTTAAGAAATAGAATGCTTCAGGAGGAGAAGGGCTGGGCAAGGAAGAGCAGGAGCTCATTTTCTGACCTGTTAGAGTTGAGATTCCTTGAACAGACTCTAGCATCAAATTGTATAACAATACTACTCAAACGTCTTTCTAAAACCTCTTTTTTTGTAATTAAATTCCATATCATTAACCTTCTATTATGTCAGTAAATAGTCCTTAGAGATATTTTAATGTGTGCACAATATTCCATTAAATGGATATATCATAATGTACCTAATTATTTGCCTAATACTGGGCATTCAGCTATTATCTGATTTTTTTTTATTATACAAAAGTGCATTGATGAACATCAAAGCTGTCTTTTGGATGCTAACAGTTATAAAATCCTTTTATTTTTTTGCTCAAGAATATTAAGTTATTCAAATGTATTTCTTTGATTTAATTTTTCTTGTGCACCTATAAAATATGCTAGAGTGACAAAGGCATTTCTTTATTTACAAAGTCAAAATTAAGGGTTTCCAAAAAGCTCCCTTGTAAAAGGTCTATTTACAAGATGTCTCAAAATTGCTATCAAAGAGGCTCCCTTATCACCCCTGCCACAGAGAGTTTTCTGAACTAAGGTGACGGCAGGTGGTCTGGGCCCAGGTTAGAATAAGTGGGTGAATGTATTAGGAGACTTGGAAATGGGATTGTGTGGACTGGTGCCATAGTAAGGCTTCACTGATGGCCAAATGGAGGCACAAGGGGATGACCGTTCCTCACCCATCAGGAGCTTGCCTCGTCATGGCTGACAAGAAAGAACACTCCCTGCCAGGTAACTTGTGATAGAGCTTGACATCTAATGTACTTAACTGAGTCCTCCAAACTCATTTACAGCCATGCAAATCAACGCCTGATTTAAATTAAGTGTGTCATACAGCACACTGCAACTTATCACCAAGATGCATAGGGAGGCTACAGTCCAGTTACTGTTCTGAATTGTTTCACTGCACTAAAACCATTTGTTGGGTATGGTCTCCACAAATTAATAATAATAAATGAAAAGAAGAAGGAGGAAAGAAAGAAGGCTTGGATGTGTTCTTATCTACAAAATGCAGCAATTTGCATTGGATTTCCTAGTCATTAGAGTGAATTAGCCGGTTCTGCTGTAACAAGGCTTAATGTAACTAATAAGAATCAGCATCCTGGTCTCACTTGACAATTGTAACCTCTGAAAGTGATCAATTAAGACATCACAATCTGTTTCATGACAACATATTGTGATGCGGCAGCTGTGCAGATTATGAGGTCAGCAGCTGACTAACAACTTGAGGGCAAACGCTAGGAACAACAGCCTCTTGTTTATGTGACAAATATGTAATTGGGCAGAGTGCTCTGAATGCAATGGTTTTCAGGGTAGAAGGCTTTCTTTAAACTACCCCTTCTTTTATACAGTTCACTTGGCCTTGAACAGTTATCACGTCTAGAGCATTAAGAGTCTCCTACATGCATGTACTTCTTGGTCACAGTTCTGCTCAGCTTTCTGAGTTCCTGGGTGAGGAACCAGAAGATGCAAAAGAACACAATAACTGACTGCTCTTTAAAGAAACGATCTTTAAAGCATGATGGAAGTGCGAGGCTAGATGAATAAAATATCCCTAATCATAATCAGTGCTTGTTAAGGCCCAAGGGATTCATTATATTTTTAAGACACCTTCAAACTGCACTAAGCCATGATAAAAAGTAAGAAATACCTAGGCAAGAAGAGCTGCTCTTATCTAGTTATCTCAAGTTTTATTAGCTTTTTCATTGTATCCTTTGATCTCTGCTTTTTTTGTTAAAATGTACTGCTGTTCCTTTAACTCACTGATGTTTCTTGAGTTTGAGGCCTCGTTTGGAAATTTTTTCCATGTATCTCCACTCACTCTGTTCTGCTTTGGTAAGCCGTTAGTCTTTCTGGATTGAGGCCCTGGATTTTCTGGGACCTTTGGAGAGATTTATCTGGTTCCACTTTATCAAGTCTTAATTTTGAAAGCTAGTTTCTGGTTGATTTGTCTCTATATTCTGTTTCTTTTCATTAAAATAAACTTGACCTCTTTATCTATGCCTCTTATATACTCAAACTATAAAAGCTAAGGGGAGCAGATGTTGCTCAGTGGCTGCAGATGCTGCTCATGGGAAGCACCTGCTTCCCATGTAAGAGGTCCTGGGTTCAATCCTGGGTACCTCCTAAAAAACAAAACAAAGCAAAACCAAATAAAAACGTAAGAACCAAACATTTTGTTTGTGCTTAGGCTGTATCTATAAAATGGCAGGCCCCACAAATATTTAAATACTTAGTCCATCCTGTCTGGGCAAGTATTCTATGTTAAAGAAAGCCCACAAATGTCAAACTCTGCCTTTTTTTTTTCAGGTCTAAAACAAGGATTTTTTTTTTTTTTAACAGTAAGAACCACTATCTTTGCTTTGGGTATTTTCTCCCTCTGCAAAAGTATACTAAATTTATACTAGGATATTTGTTTATAAACACCCAGCTTGAAGAGAGTTAAGAATTTGGTGATATTTATTAAATAACCAAATAATTTTTGTTTAGCCCCTTTTCTATGTGTGGCAGTGTAGGAGAATTCTATGATCAACTAAGGTCAATTCATATGCTATTTTAAAGGCCCTACAGGATTACCTAGAAAAACAAGGTATTCCTCTAAATTCTTCATTCTGCTAAAATGAATCTTGACATTTTGTCTCCTTATAAGGAAAAAAAATACTGGAATCTTTCCTAGGGGGTGGGGTGAGGGGATGACGAGAGAAGGAGAGGGGAATCTGGGTGGGTATATTTTATCTATTGATATCCCTGTGATTTGAACATCTATTACATGCCAGCCATCAAGTACAGTACTTTATTATATTGACCCACTTAATTCTCATAATAAATCCTCAAGTTAGTTTGTTTTTAATCCTCAATATAGAGTTGAGGAAATTAAGATGAATACGCTGTGCAGTGGACACTGGATATCTTTCTAGTTAAAAGGAGGAGCATTTGTTATCGTTCATGAAATGCAATATACCAGTATTAAGAAAAGGAAGATATTAAAGAAATATTTATTATAACTTGCACATGAGTCCTAATATACATGTAGGCAAACACCTCAAATCTTGCTCAGTGTTATATTAAACTTACATTTGTTAAATTATATATTAATGTTTTAAACATGCTCATAGCCAAGAATATCTCCCAAATAGGCACAAATCCCCTAAGTTAATGACAGTCTCCTCAGGAACGCTAGGGATTCAATATGAGTGGAATTAACCTCTCCTTTCTGGCAGTGGTATATGAAAGTATGAGGACATTTTTTTCTTAATATTTTTAGTTTTAATATGACTGAAATTTTAGTCTAAGTGGATGTGGCTCAAGCAATTGCCTCCTGTCTACCATATAGGAGGTCCAGGGTTCAATGCCCAGGGCCTCCTGGTGAAGGCAAGCTGGCCTGTGTGGTGAGCTGGCCCACGTGGAGTGCTGGCCTGTGCAGAGTGCTGGCCCACGTGGAGAGCTGGTGCAGCAAGATGATGCAACAAAAAGAGACACAGAGGACAGACAATAAGAGATGCAGCAGATCAGGGAGATGAGGTGACACAAGAGAATGATCATCTCTCTCCTACTCCAGAAGGTCCCAGGATTAGTTCCCGGAGTAGCCTAATGAGAATACAAGCAGACACAGAAGAACACACAGCGAATGGACACAGAGAGCACACAATGGGGGGAGGGAGGGGGCATAAGAAAAATAAATAAATCTTAAAAAATAAAAAAATAAATTAGTCATGATCAATTTTATTGATTTTAAGTTGGTCCTCCACATCTTCTTACTCAATTTGCTTTTCAAACTGTTTTTTTATTACAGCAGTGAGGTCATGTTTCTTTTTCAAGCAGTAAAATATTACTGTCCATTCTAGGGGCACAAAAAAGGGCCACAGCAGATGATTTTATTTTCTAAGCTGGTCTCTGTGACTGAAAGGAATATTCCTTTCCTCCTCTCACCTGAAAACCTCTCTGAGGTGAATTCATTTTAGAAACCTACAAGTCCTTAGGAGCCAAAGCTATCTGGAGACTGCTAAGCCATCCTCTAACTCTAGGGCAGGGGTTCTTAACCAGGGGTCCATGGACACCAAGGGGTCTGTGGAAAGATTTCAGGGGGTCTGTGAGCTTAGATTGAAAATTTTAAAAAAACACTATTCTTGTAGGGACATGTAGATGTGGGTCTGATATATTTATTAAGTAATACACAGTATAGTGTGGACTTAATAAGGGGTCCTTGGTTTTCACCTGACTGGCAAACGGGTCCATGGAACAAAAAACGTTAAGAACCCCTTCCCTAGGATATCATCCTCTCCATACTTAGGAAGAGTCCAAGACACTTGCTTATTTGGATACTATGCTTACACTGAAGGCCATTTTACAGCCACACCTATTTCTATTTTTATTTTAATTAGTATTTGATAGGCATAAAAATGATGAGGCACAGGGAAATACAGAAATTCTTGCGTTCTTGATGAATTTGTGACATTTTTATAATTAGTCAACTTTAATCTGCCTGTGTTTCAACAATCTATATTATTTACATAGATTACAAAAACTGATTAATCATGAGATATCCAACTGATATTCACCTAACTAAAAAAACAAAACAAGAGGAACTGACCAAAATGAAGTCATTCACCATGACTGGCAAATTTTATCTGTCACTGAGTCAGAGTTACTTTTCTCTTCAAACTAGTACCTATATATACTATTAACCACAATTCTCCCAAGAATGTTTTTCTGTGAACTAGAACAAATGTACATCACCATTACCATGGAGATGCATAGGAAAAATACAATTAATATAACCTATGGACTACAGTTAACAGTAATATTATAATATTCTTACATTGATGTCAAAGAAGTACTGTGTTAATAATAGGGAGTATGGAAAAATACACCAAATATATGCTATAGACCATAATTGGTAGTAATAGTCTGATGCTGTTATCTCAAAATCTGTAACAAATGTTCCACAACAATATAATGTGTTGGTGGAAGGGCGTTGTATGGGAATTCTGTATGTTTGCATGATTGCTTTGTAAGTTCATAACTTCTCTAAAAAACAAAGAAAAAAAATATATATATAAAACTAGTGTCCATATAGTTGAAGAAGTCTTCCCTTTCTCTGCTCCAAATTTACACACACACACACACACACACACACACAGGGTACCCTCACTGAGGTGCTGTCATAGTTCACTCTCCTCATCACTATCCTGGGAAAACTTCCCCTCCCTCTTCTTTGGATATGAACCTGATAGATCACCCTATCCTTTTTGAATGATTCATTGAGGCAACTGCAAAACACTTTATATTTTAATCAGTAAGAAGAATGAAATATTTAACCTTCATTTTTTCTATCTGAATAAGCTTATAGACAAGACAATAGGTAGTTAAAATCTGTGAATTAAAACCTGCAAAACAGCACGGTTTCCCCAGCAAAGAGAAACGACCATGTATGAAAGGTCACCTGTCAACTAGTTCTAGTTATTAAATCTCTGCATTTATCACTAAGGTGGCTCTATGGAAACGAAGGTCAAGACATTAAATTATGGAACAGTCAGGATTAGAAAAGGTCACCAAAACCTCAAGTAAAATTTAACCAAACCTGGTAATTCAGCGCCCTTGGAAGCGAGTGGAAACAGCCAGGGGTGAAACCCAACACAGGATCCTGTTAATTTTCCTCCCTGCTTTAGCTCCACACTGAAAAGGAATTTCCATCTGAAGTCTTGAAGTCTAAAATGAAACTTGCTCAATCTCAAATAAAAACAGGAGCTTTGGTAAATATTTCAGAAAGAAAATCGTGTTTGAATTGAACCCGCCTAAATTATTAAAAACATTGTTTTATGCTACTCTAATGGTTGCTTTCATTTCACCCATAAGAATGCAATTAAAAAAACTGGGGAAGGGACACTCTTGGAATCTTAAATGCTTTACAGAACAATTAGCAGCTCACCACTCACTAATTTACTACTTTAATGTAGAAACAAGTGAGACCTCTGCTTTTCATCATCCAATTTGAATGAATTTGAGCAAAGCCTGCTGTACAAAGCTCCAGAGATACACTCTTCAGTTTGCTGTCACTTATTCCTCTACTCTTCCTGAATGTCTTTAGAGTTTTAATTTTAGAGGCTTCAACATGTATAATGATACCATTGGGGAATAGATTTTGCCTTTATTCTGCTTGATGTTCTTTTGAGGTCTTTCAAATGTAAGGTACAAAAGAGGCATTAACAATCTGGCATTGTTTTTGTTGCTTGACAAAGAAAAAAAAGTATTTTAATTTTTCCCATGTTTCAGGAATGATTAAGCAAGCTGTTTTCATCTATACTGAGTCACTTTCAGCAGCCCTCTAACTGTGAGCAAAGAATTAAGACTATTCTAGAAAGAAAGCAACACAATTCAGCCAAGCCAGGCCGTACATGTACTTCCTCACCCTGCCACAAACCAGCATCTTCCAGGAATGCAGCTTTCAAAAATGGAGTGTATAAATCACACACTACAGGAACAGCACATAAAAAGACAGATTTGATAACCCAGAATTTGACTGTGACTCTCTGTGGATTTGGGATATGGCATTTACTTTGATTCCTACCTGGTGGCATTACATCCAAGTATAAAACTTAATGTAGGGACACATAAAAATGTTAATGTCAAGAAATAATTCTAAAACAGGCAACCTAAAGCTATGCTTCACAGTTACCATAGATGAAGTGACTCCTTTATTAGGAAGTTCCTTGAGGGAAGTAGATCTGTATGTATAATTGTGTCGGCATTCCATAGGCAAAGAGCTTGCTTTCTCTAGATTGGGAGGCAAAAATAGAAAGTCTTCTCTAACCAAGGAGTTTTCTCCTGTGGACTTGAATAATGGGAGTAACTTATATATTCACTATTAGGGCATAACAAAATTTAGCTAACTTTATAGCCAACTTACATATGGATTATTTTCCTCTACATTCAGGAAGATGAGCCCAGGATTCATTGCTAACATTCCATCTAGGTGTTTCACACAAAGAAAGTAAGAAAGAAAACCAATTCGGGCTATGACATTAGTATCTTAACATGTCACTCACCTTCTAGGGATCTTGTTCTCAACTAGATGAAAATTATAATGACAAGGGGAGCCTCTGAAAAATAATAATGCCTGTACCCCACCCTAAATCAAATAAATCAGACAACTCTGAGTCGTTTTTTCAAAAGTTTCACAAATAATTCCAGTGGGAATCCAGGTTTGAGAAACATTGTTTTAGAGGAATTAGCAGCGCTAAAAGAAGAGAAACTTGTGCCTGGCCAAATGGATGAATAGAAAACAGCAAATTTGGATCCGTGGAACCCTAGTGGAGAAAATGCTGGGACAGGGAATCATTACAGTTACCCATTAAATATTACCAGTTTGGCAAGCAGTTCTTACACATGAAACCAGCCCTATAAGTCAGATGTTTTGAAGACCAAGGAGAGAAAATACTAGAAGGTTGCATGTAGTACCAAGCACTTTTCTCACAAAGTTATTGTTAATTACATAGTCTGAGATTTTCTTAATTTTCTGTCTAGAATTTGCTTTGTAAGCAAGGAAAATTATGTTATCTTATAAATTCTCTTAATTGCCATGGAGAATTTCTATCAGCATTTAAGGCTGGTATAAATTGAGCATTTATTGACATTTATTAAATATAGTTTTTTGTTTTGTTCTCTATGCTAGGGGATATGTTAGTAGGTTGTAGTTTAAGAGGAAGAGATTGGTGGAAATGGAGTGATTGAGAATACAAGAGAGGGGCCCACTGATGAAGTGAGAACACAGAGAAGATAGGAGTCAATACAATTAAGAGCGCAGTTGTATAGGTAGCCTTTGAAAAAGCAGAGGCACTTCTGATAAGAAAAAACTAAGAATGAGTGGAGAAAGAGAGGCTCTTAAAAGAGAATGCTGCAATCAGAGTTCACCCAAGATTTCCTTACATTTCTATAAAATAAGCTGCTGAATTAATTATGAAAGTATGGGTGCTTGTAGGTGAGGTTAAGGGGGCATCAGGAAAGAGAGGAACTTTCAAGAAAGAGAATGGTTTGCACAAGAAAGCTGACTAAGGATTGATAGCTAAAAATGCCTCAGTTGGAATTTAGAAATTAAAGATTGGTTATGAACCT
The DNA here is from genome assembly GCF_030445035.2 of Dasypus novemcinctus. Taxonomy (NCBI): domain Eukaryota; kingdom Metazoa; phylum Chordata; class Mammalia; order Cingulata; family Dasypodidae; genus Dasypus; species Dasypus novemcinctus. The sequence continues at coordinate 51,953,796 of NC_080681.1, forward strand.
AATGCAACATTATGCATTTTTTCCCAGTAATGTTCAGGAGCACAGAGGAGGAACGGGAATGAAGAAAGAATCCAGCTGGCTTGATTTAGGGCTGGGGATTGGGGTGAGTGATGTACTGAAAGTTCAAAGTGAGAAATAATTAAGGGCACTAGAAAACATGGATTCCAAGCTGAAATAGAAAGGAAATGGTGACAAAATGAATAAGTAGAAGAGATAAGGAAGCCTGAATGTCTTAGTGGCTGTGAATGCTAAGTTCATAAGTCAATTTAGCTTATGGTGTCCAGCCGTTTGGTCAAACAAGCACTGGCCTAATTGTTACAGTGAGGGTGTGTTGTGGACTTAAATTTTCAGGAAACTGATTGCCTCTGTGGCTGATTACATCTACAATCAACAAAGGAAATTGCCTTCAGCAATGGGAGAAATCTCATCCAATCAGTTGAAGGCCTTAGAGAGAGAAGTGATGGTTTTAGCAGTCAGAAATAAGAATTTCTCTCTCTACTTCAGTCAGCCAATTTTTCCTGGTGAATTCATTGAAACCTTCATTGGAGTTCCCAACTTATGGTCTGCTCTATGGAATCTGGATTTGCCAATCCCTACAGTCATGTGAGTCAAGTCCTATGCTAAATCTCATAATACAAGTATATATAGAAAGAGATATCAGTTCTATTTCTCTGGAGAACCCTGAATAATAATACTTTGGTTTATGTACATTCCCTGGTGGCAAGGAGAAATATGTTCATAATGTATATCCTGGACTATCCTTATTTTAGGAATAAGGAGAAAAATATGACTTGCATAGACTTCAAGTTAAGGATCTATGATTTCATCTGGAACAGGTGTCAGGAAAGAAGCTTGTATTGCAAGTCATTCCTTCTGAGTTTTGAAATGCAAAACCAGAGCACAATGGTGATTCAAATTCATTATTGTAAAATGTACCAGTGTGAGAATTTTTTTCATTAATGTTAACTTAGGTAATTCAGACCAACCTTCCCATGGAAGATAACTAAAAGAGCTGGACAAAATGTAAAAATCATCTCCTTAAAACCAGCAAAGACCTAATGAGCAATTACCAGCTGATGAAGACTGGATTCTATGAGGTACATCTAGCACTTAGGGTTGCTTTTGCTGTGGAAGAAGTAGAACTCTAAAAAGGGTAAATCAATGTCTAGTTTGGACTAGAACTCCTAAGATATATTCTAAGTGTTACTTTGGACTAGAAATAAACTAGGATTATAAAATCTGTTGCCATCCTGTTTCATAACAATTGAATAGCTCTGAAAACCTCAATTTTGGTAATTGCCCTAAATGGTCCTGGACTGCTAATGACTCTAGATACCTCAGAAAAGCAGAGGAAAAATTTCTGCAGGAAGATACTATTATTCTAATTCTTAAGTCATTGATATAAATAAATTTCAAATACAGTATTGAATACAGAATGAAACAGACAGAAGAGATAATGCATCTTCAGAGAGAACCAACAGCTATAGTCCCACAGGTACACAAAATATGGAATTACAGGACACAGACTAAAACAACTGTGTTTATGATGTGCAAGGAGATAAAAGCCACACTTGAATATGTGGCAGGGAACTGAGAATTATAAAAGAGTCATTTGAAAAAGAGTCATTTAGAAATTTTGTAATTGATAAGAGAACAATTCAGTGAATGGTTTGAAAGCAAATTAGACAAAGATTAAAAAAAAGAATTGGAGAACTAGAAGATAGAAGCAATGATTCTGAATAAAACAAAAAAATTAAAAAGAAAAAAAGTTAGGGTAAGAGACACAAAGAATAAAATGAGAAGGTCCAAAATACATTTACTTGGAGTCCCAGGAAAAGACAGAGCATGGAGAGAGATGGTGTTTTAGTTTGCCAAAGGGCTGCCAATGCAAAGTACCAGAAACATTTTGGCTTTTATAAAGGTTATTTATTTGGGGTAAAAGCTCACAATTCCAAGGTTGTGAAAATTCCAACTCAAGACACCATAAGAGGTGCTTTCTCATCAATGTCAGCTACTGCTGTTGCCAATCTCTGCAGAGGTCTCTGCCTTCTTCCCCTCCAGAAAATTGAAATCTCAATTTTTGTCATTGGTTAAAAATGTTGTCTGTTTCTTCTTGAAATGACAGGCTCACTTAATTAACTTCAAAAAAATATATCATCCAGTTTTTGTTTGCCTCTAGCTTTTTTTAATGATTTATTTCCCCTTCCCCCTCCCCCTACTCTGCTGTTCGTTTGTTGTTGTTGTTTTTGCTGTGTCCATTCGCTGTGTGATCTTCTGTATCTGTTTCTATTTTTGTCCTCTCATCTTTCTCCTCTAGGATTCACTGGGATTTGGTCCTGGAAATCTCTGATGAGGAGGGAGGTTCCCAGTCAATCGCACCTCCTCCGTTCCTGGTCTCTCTGCACTTCACCTTGACTCTCCCCTGTCTCTCTTTTGTTGCATCATTGCTGCATGACTCACTTGCACAGGCACTGGCTCACTGTGTGGGCACTTGGCTTGCTGTGCAGGCACTCAGCTCGCCATGCAGGCACTGGCTCACTGCATGGGCACTCAGCTCACTGCACAGGCACTTGGCTCACTGTGCAGGCACTCGGCTCACTGCATGGGCCCTGGCTTGCCACATGGGCCCTGGTTTACCATGTGGGAACTTGGCTCACCATGTGGGCACTCACGTGGGCACTCGGCTCACAACATGGGCATTCAGCTCACTGTGTGGGCACTGGTTCACTGCACAGGCACACTTTCTCTTCTTTTTCACCAGGAGGCCCCAGGGGTTGAACCCGGGTCCTTCCATATGGTAGGCAGATGTTGCCATCGCTGTGTTTAAACAGGTGGAGTCCTTATCATTTGAGCCACATCCTCCTCCCTCACTGAAATTAACTTTGAGACGATGTCTGCCAAATATCTACGTCTGAATAATCATAGTTCATCCGTCTGTCAGTTGTTATTTTGAGTATAAATTGTGTTCAATGAAATTCACAACTCAGATGAAATTTTTCAAAATAAAAATGTTGGAAACAAAAATAAATCAATTAAACTATACGCAAACTTTAGAATAAAATTATATGATCTTAGTAAAAATCATATGCTCATATAATAATCACATTTGATGTAGAAATTAATTTGATAAAATTCAACATTGACTAATAATTAAAAACTCTTAGTTAAGCAAAAATAAAAGGAAATTTCCTTAACCTATAAAGTATTTCTACAAAAAACAATTTGATAGCATATGTCATAATTAATGGTAAACTTTTGAAAGCTTTCTTTTTGAAATTGGGAAAAAGAAAATGATTTCCACTGTCACCATTACTATGCAATATTATATGAGATCCCAGCAAGTATAGGAAGAAAAGGGAAAAAAAATAGAGACACAAGGACTGCAAAAGAAGAAACACAACTGTAAAAATTCATAGATGATATGATGGTAAAAGTAGGAAATTTAAATGAATCTACAAATTTGTTACAAGTAAGAATAGAGTTAGTAGGATTTCTAGATATAAATCATTCAGTCATTATATGAAAGAAGAAATCCAAATGGCAAGTAAGCATAAGAAGAGATGCTTATCATCAGTAATCAGGAAAATGCAAATTAACACCACCATGAGATGCCACTGCACATCTACCAAGCCCCTGAAATGAAAATGTCCGACAATACCAAGTGTTAAAAGGAAAAACAACCACGTCACACCCACTGGGATGGCTATTATTGAAAAAAAAACAGAAAAGACGTGTTGGTGAGGATGTGGAGAAATTGGAACTCTCTAATGGCTGATAGGAATGTAAAATCATGCAGCCCACTGTGGAGAACAGTTTGGTGGTTCCTCAAAAAGTTAACAGAATTACCATATGACCCAGCAATTCCACTTTTAGGTATACACCCCAAAGAATGGAAAGCAGAGACTCAAACAGATGCTTGTATACTGATATTCATAGCGGTATTATTCACAAAAGCCAAAGGTAGAAGCAAAGTAAGAGTCCATCAACAGATAAATGGATTTAAAAATGCAGTATATATATACACTAGAATACTATTCAAGCATAAAAGGAAATGAAGTTCTGAATCATGCTACAATCTGGAAGAATTCTGAAAATAGTAAGCTAAGTGAAATAAGACACACAAAAGTAGGAATATTGTATAATTCCATTTATATGAAATATCTACAATAAGCAAGTTGATGGAGATGTAAAATAAATCAGAAGTTACCCGAAATCAGGATTAAGGGCATTGGGGTTATTGCTTCACTGGTACAGAACTTCTGTTTGGGTTGATGGATAAGTTTTGGTAATGGATGGTGATAATGGTAGCACAGCACTGTAAATATAATAAATTCCACTGAATTATATATGCAAAGATGGTTAAAGTGGCAAAATTTTGTTACATATGTGTTATCACAATAAAAAATAATTTTTTAAAAAAGGGAATGTATAGCAACTGGAAATCTTATATAATAACTGACAGGAGCATAAACGTTACCTTAATTAACACTATGGAAAACAGTGTGGCATTATCCTATATAAATGAATATATATATACCTATTACTCAGTAACTCAGCTATACACCCTATAAAAATACATTCTTTTATGTACTAGGATACATGTACAAGAATATTCAGAGCAGTGTTTTTTAGAATGCCCTTTAACTGAACCTTTGAAGATGTTATTATTAGTTAAGGTATGGCCTCATTTGAAAATCCTGTTTAGATGAGGTCAAATTGAATCCAGGTGGCTGTAATCTATATACTTGGATCCTTACATATAAAGGAAATTCCAGACAGAGTGAGTCAGAAAAATCCAGAAGTCAGAGAAAGTCATAACTCAGAAGAAAACAGAGACGCGGATACAAGGAGGGAGAAACTGCCCTGTGACAGAGAATTGCCAGAATACGGCAGTCAGTATCCTAGATAAAACAAGCCCTGACAATACCTTGATTTTGGACTTCTACCCTCCAAAATTGTGAGAAAATAAATTTCTGTTGTTTAAGCCAACACATTGTATAGTATTTCTCACAGAAGCCCTGGCAAACCAAGTAGGAGAAGGATGCTTTCTTAAAATGAAAAGAAAAATCTATCTGAAACCAAAGCCACATCACACTTAGCAGAAACCTATCAGAGCAGCATTGACTTATTAGCTGCTCAAGGGAAATTGGATAGGAACACAGTTAGAAATACTGAAATACATGTATTTATTACCTTCTGGGCTAAGAAGGAACATGAATGTGTGGTCTACCCGCCCTATCCCTATCAATGTTACTATGTAACATTGTTCTGGAAATTCTGGTCAATGTGATAGCAGAAGCCCCTGGGCCAGTGATATGGAGCTTAATAATACTAGAACAGAGGAGAAAAAATTATCATTTTTTGCAGATGATGTGACAGTCTTCCTGGCAAACAAAACACAACCAAAAAAATCTATTAGAATTAATAAGGGAATTTAAAATGGTAACCAGCTAAAACACAGATACAAAATCAATGACAGAACCTCAGAAATAAATAGAACTGCAATGGAAAGAAATCTAATGTACAATAACAAATGCAATGCAAAATACCTAGGGAAAACAACTGAATAAGAAATGTGTGGGTAGGATTCTGTGAACATGGTAGAGCAGGCAGCACCAGGACTCAGTCCTTCAACCAAAACAACTGTTAAACAGGCAGGAACTGTCTGAAACGACCATTTTGAAACTCCAGAGGCCAGAAGAAAACTGTACAGCATCCAGGGAAGAGCAGGAAGAAGAAGATGATAAATTATGGTAAAGAACAGTAAATTGTTTTCTACGTGCTGCAGTTACCAGTGTCCATCCCACATACTTGAGGCAGGCTGCCATGCGGTCCAGCCCCCTGGCTAGCTTGGCAGTGACAAAAAGGGACACAAGAATCCTCTTACCCAAGACAAGGGGTGGGCACACCAATCACGGCTTTTGATTAGAGAATTCAGATCACTGGGGGCATGGCTCAGAAGGTAGCCACTGTTTCCATTAGACCAGCACAGGGGCGGTGAAAGTGGAGCTGTAAAGACTCCATGCTTCCTCAAGGCTGCATTTGTTGTGCAGCCAGGAAAGCTCAGCTTTGGAGAGCTGTCATAGAACCTCTCCGAACCCGTTCTGATCCCCTCCCCAGGGCGTTTGGGAGCTGGTCCATGCCTCCTTCAAGGGTCTCTGGTCCAGTATTAATTGTGAAAGACTGACTTGGGCAAGTCCTTTCTGGTGTGTCACTCCCCACAGAAACTGCCCTCCAGGTGAAAGCAACCTGAGACAATGAAAGGAGTTTAAGAAACTAGAGAGAGAGATAGTCTGGAACAAAGGCCTGCTGGCCTCAAACAACCGGAAGATGAAGGACTGCTACTGGGAAACAGAAGAGACAACCAAACTCCTGTAAACAGGGGAACTAAAAACAACTAATAAGCAAAATTACAGGATAAACAGAGACGCAGAAAGACAGAGAAAACTCTGCACACGGCACTCACCTTAGGTAGCTGATCCTGTTAGGAGGGCTGAAGCTCTAGAAAATCTCTGTCTTACCACCAGCTGGTTACAAAACAAGAAACAGTCATCTCAGATGGAATAAATCTCAGAGGTAACATTTTAAAATATTAAAGTGTAAAGCGTGCAATAAAAGGTGACAATACAAAGAAAGAAAGAAGAAATGGCCACCCATTCAAGGAAGAGGATAAAAATTCAGAAACACCAAGGAAGAAGACCAGAATGTGGACATACTGAATGAAACATAGCAAAAAATATCTCAAATCAGAGGCTTAATCTCAAAACTGTAAGAACTAGAAAAAGGAGAACAAATTAAATACTAAGCAAGCAAAATGAAGGAAATAACAAACATTACAGCAGAGATAAATGAAATAGAAACCAAAAAAAACACAATAGCAAGAGTCAACAAAACCATATGTTGGTTCTTAGAAAATATCAATAAAATTGACAAATCTTTAGCTAGACTGACAAAAAATAAAAGAGAGAAGATGCAAATAACAAAAATCAGAAATGAAAAGGGGACATTACTACTGACCCAGCTGAAATAAAAAGGAATGTAAGATGTTATTATTAACAACTGTATGCCAATAAATTAGACTAGATTAAATGGACAAATTCTAAGACACACACAAAATACCTACATTGATTCAAGAAGAAATAGAAGATATTGAAAAAACAATTACTAGCATAGAGATTGACTAAGTAATCAAAAACCTCCTAACAAAGAAAAGCTCAGGGTCAGATGGCTTCACAGGGGTATTCTACCAGACTTTCCAAGAAGACTTCACTCCAATTCTGCTTAAATTCTTCTGAAAAGTTGAAGAGGAGAGAACATTCCCTAATACATTCTATGAGGCCAATATCACGCTCATACAAAAACCAGAAAAAGATACCCCAAGAAAAGAAAACTACAGACAAATATATATTATGAATATAGATACAAAAATCTTCAACAAAAGTACTATAAAACTGAATCTAACAACATATTAGAAGACTTATGCACCATGATCATGTGGGATTTATCCCTGGTATGCCAGTTGGTCAACATAAGAAAATCAATTAATGTCATACATCACATTAACACAATGAAGGGAAAAAACAAACGATCATCTCAATTGATAAAGAAAAGACCTTTTACAAACTCCAGGAGCCTTTCTTGATAAAAACACTTAGAACTCCAGGAATAGATGGAAACTTTCTTAACATGACAAAAGACATATATGAGAAGCCCACAGCTAACATTCTACTTATTGGTGAGAGCTACTTGAAAGCTTTCCCGCTAAGATTAGGAACAAAAGAAGGATGTTCACTGTCACCAGTGTTCTTGAACATGGTACTGAAAATCCTTGACAGTGCAATTAAACAAGAAAAAGAAATAAAAGTCATTCAAATTGGAAAGGAAGAAGTAAAACTTCCCCTATTTGCAGGGATATGATTCTATATAGGGAAAATTCTGAAAAATCTATACAAAGCACCCAAAGCTAATACATGAATTAAGCAAAGTGTCAGGGTACATGATCAACACCAAAAAAATCAGTAGTGTTTTTTTATACACACACAATAGCCAGTCAGAAGAAGAAAATTTAAAAATTGCATTTTCAATAGCAACGAAAAGAATTAAATATCTAGGAATAAATTTAACCAATGATGTAAAGAATTTGTCAACAGAAAACTACAAACATTGTTAAAAGAAATCAAAACCAATCAAAATTCAAACAACCTTCTTTGCAGAAAAGGAAATGCCAATCATCAAATTTATATGGAAGGTTAAGGAGGCTAAACAGCCAAAACCATCTTTTTTTTTTTTTAAAGATTTACTATTTATTTCTCTTCCCTTCCCCCCACCCCTGTTGTCTGCTCTCTGTGTCCATTTGCTGTGTGTTCTTCTGTGTCCACTTGCATTCTTGTCAGCGGCACCAGGAATCTGTATCTCTTTTTATTGCATCATCTTGCTACATCAGCTCTCTATGTGTGTGGTGCCGCTCCTGGGCAGGTTGCACTTTTTTCACGTGGGGCAGCTGTCCTTGCAGGGTGCATCCTGGTGCATGGGGCTCCCCTACACAGGTGAGACCCCTGCATGGCACAGCACTCTTTGTGCACATCAGCACTGCCCATGGGCCAGCTGATCACATGGGTCAAGAGGCCCTGGGTTTAAACCCTGGACCTCCTATATGGTAGGTGGATGCTCTATCATTTGAGCCAAATCTGCTTCCCAAACCATCTTGACAAAGAAGAAGAACAAAGTTGGAGAGCGCACAGGTCCCACCTTAAAATTTATTACAAAGCCATAGTAACCAAAACTGGATGGTATTGGCATAAGGATATATAGAGACCAATGGAATCAAATTGAGAGCTCAGAAATGACCCTTCACATTTATGGCTAACTCATTTTTTACAAGATAGCAAAGACCACTCAACTGGGCAAGAAGAGTCTCTCCAATAAATGGTGGTGGGAAAACTAGATCTCCTTTTGCAAAAAAAGAAAGGACCCCTACCTTACACCTGACACAAAAAAAATTCAGTGGATCGAAGACCTAAATATGAGCCAGAACTTTAAAACTCCTGGAAGAAAATGTAGGGAAACATCTTTAGGACCTTGTATTTGGCAATGATTTCTTAAGATTTTACATCCAAAGCACAAGCAATGAAAAAAAAAAAAGATAAATGGGACATCACCAAAATTTAAAACTTTTGAATATCAAATTACTTTGTTATGAAAGTAAAATGACAACCTACATACATAAAGGGAGAAAATATTTGGAAGCCACATTCCAATAAAGATTGATATCCAGAATATATGAAGAAATCCTTTAATTTAACAAAAAATAAAAACAAAAAACCCACAAACATTCTATTTAAAAATTGGCAAAAGATTTGAATAGACATCTCTCCAAAGAAGATATACAGATGACCAAAAAGGACATGAAAAGCTGCTCAGTATCATTAGCCATCAGGGAAATGCAAACCAAAACCAAAATGAGATACCATTTCATACCCACTAGAATGTCTTTCATGAACTAATTATAATAAGCAAACTCTTGGCCTTAGAATTTAAAATATAGGTTACCAGGGGATAGATTTGTGTTAGAGAATGGGGAGTTGATGCTTAATTTGATCAGACTTTCTATTTAGGGCGATTGTAAAGGTTTGGAAATAGATGATAGTGATAGTAGCAGATTATTGGGAATGTAATTAACAATACTGAATTATATAGGTGAATGTGGTTAAAAGGGGAAACTTTAGGTCACATATGATCAAACATGGGACAGTTTAGAGGATGTGTATATTGTAGATGATTGATGGACTATAGTTAATAGTATAAGAATAAGAATGTTCTTTCAAGAATTATAATGTATAACACTAATACAAGGTGTTAATAATAGGATGGTATATGGGGAAAATATATCCAATGTAAACTATGTATCATAGTTAATAGTACTATTTTACTAATCTTTCAACAATTATAACAAAGGTAACTACTGTTAAACAAAATAGGACATTTATTTTAAAAAGTGCTATCATCAATTATAACAAATGTTCCATACCAATGCAAGGTGGTGGTGGGATGGTTATGGGTTTCCTGTATTTTATGCATGATTATTCTATAAGCCCACAACTTCTCTAATAAAAAAAAATCCACAATGAGATACCATTTCACACCCAAAAGAACAGCTGCTATTAAAAAATGGAAAATAACAAGTTTTGGAGAGGTTGTGGAGAAATAAGAACACTCATTCATTGCTGGTAGCAATTTAAATCGTGCAGCCGCTGTGGAAGACAGTTGGGTGGTTCCTCAGAAAGCTAAATATAGAATTACCATATTACTTGGCAATCCTACTGCTTGACAAATATCCAAAAGAAGTGAGAGCAAGGTTCAAACAGATACATGCATACTGATGTTCATAGCTGTATTATTCAAAATTGCCAAAAGGTGGAAGGAACCCACATGTCCATTAACCAATAAATGGATAAATAAAATGTGGCATATAGATACAATGGAATATTATTCAGCGAAAAAATGAAATTAAGTCCTGATAGATGCAACAACATGGATGAACCTTGAAGACATGATGTTGAGTGAAATAAGGTAGACACAAAAGGATAAAAGTTGTATGATCAATGATGTGAAATAATTAGAATAAGCAAACTCATAGAGTCCAAATCTAGAATATAGGTTACCAGAGACAGGGTGGGGGTAGGGAAGAGGGCATTAAGGCTTAAAATATACGGAGTTTCTATTTGTGATGATGGAAACGTTTTGGTAATAGATGACGGTGATGGTAACACAACATTGTAAAACATAATTAAAAGCACTGTAATAGATATTTAAATGTGATTAAGGGGGAAATGTTAGATTGTATATATAGTAACAGAATAAAAATGGAAAACAGAAATCCATGGAATTGCTTTACACAAAGAGTGAACCCTAAGTTAAACCATGGACTATTGTTAACAGTACAATTATAAAATTAGGCTATCATCAATTATAACAAATTTTCCATACCTGGGCAAGGTATTAAGAGTAGAGCAGTATAAGGCAATCCTGTATCCTATGTATAATTGTTTTGTACATGTACAACTTCCTTAATAAAGGGGGAAAAAAGAAATGTGTGAAAATTTTAAGAAAAGTGAGTATCTTACCTAAGAGCAGTAAGAATGAGTTGCAATAGGTTATCAACCCAAACATTTTAGTATTATAAGTGGTTTTTAAAGAAAATAAAAAACAACAAGCCTAATAGATGCCTCCTGGTGTTTATTTCAGGTCTATGATTTTATGATCTACTATTCGAAGAACTAAACCCTTTGAGTTATTATAGGAATCAAATATGAAAATTTAAATATAATATTTACACTAGCTTTAGAGTCTCCCCTTCCTTTTCTGCTATGGTAATTATAGTTTGAAATCCATTTCTTGTTTGAACAACTATTTTTAAAATATTTAAAATCTTCTAGATACCATGGGTTATTAACCTAGTAAATGAAATTACTAAGCCCACAGCATTTTTAATGCCTTAACAAAGTGGCATCTAAAAACTCAGTCCTGTGACCATTTAAAGCATAGCGATTAGCTAAAACTGAAAATTACCACCCTTTCAGTACCCAAGACATCAGAAATAGACAAACTAAAGCCCACTCAGGCTTTAGAAGATCAAAGGTCAACCAAATACAAATGATTATTCAGAGGATGATTGAACCAAAATGCTTTATTGAAAACTATCATGCATACTGTCCGGAGGTTTAAGAGAAATTTTTAGATTTAGCAGACTTTCTTTGTGTCTTCTCCAAAATCTCTGGAACTAAAATTTAGGACTCTCCATGGCATAACTGTGATAAAGAGCAATACTTGGGCAACTCTCAGACTATTACAGAAACTTCACATGCTTTAGAGTGGGAAAAAAAAGGCCCTTAAGTTAAATCAGATCAATTCCCGTAACATACTAAGGCAAAGCTAATATATAATAAGCCATCTTTATTTTGGTTTTATTGCACAAAAAGGTTTACTGTCAGGAAACACCACACATGAAAATGAACAAAAAGGAGCAAGAAATCTGGACATGGCAAGAGTCCTGGCTGGGAGCTGCTGCTGAGATATAGGTAGATTGTCACTGCAGCTCCCCTGCATCCCCTCTGGGCTCAGATCTGTAGCCACATATTAGAAACATACAGACTAATTAACAAGCTAATGAATTATGTATGGATATATTATTGATGAAAATGACCACAAACATAAATAAACTGCCTTTTGCTGCCATATAATTCTCTCCAACAGTGGTGGTGCAGAAAGCAGGGGCAGGGAAGGGATACAAAAAGCCAAATCATTTTTCTAGGAAAATAATCCTAATTTTTATTAAAATGTTTGTGTGTGTAACTACTATAGACAAAAGAGTGCTTGTCAATGCCTCCTTCTGTCACTGGAGTTTTAGGCAGAGTATAGGTAACACCTCAAAAACTGGACTACTTCCAACTAAATGTTAATTTCTTGTTAGAGGGCACCAATATATTTATCATACCATGGCCATGCCATTTCTATATCCTTTTGGTGCCGAAATATATATTTGTGTATAATCCATAGCTGTGGATTAAATAATGAAGACCCCACGTAATTTAAAATAAAAACTACTAATACCAGGATTTCAAAATTTAATATGAAATATATAGAGAGAGTAATTGCAATACCACCAACTGTACAACATTTCATCATATTCCACTTCCATCTCATCTCAAATGACTTAAGACATTTTTAGGAAAAGCAAAACAATGTCAGACTTGTGTTCAGATTCCTCTCTGACACTTTCTAGGTGTTTGCTTTTACATAAATGTCTCAACTTCTTTGATTCTCTGTTTTTAACTTCTGCAACCATTTATAAGTTACCCATGAGAAGCTCTTGTTTTTTCCCCATGGCAAACTGGAGTAGAATTAAATACTACTTCTCATCCCTTACAAAAGAAAAACCAGCTCCATAGGGCATAATGGGGAGTGAAACTTTGCGGAAGATACCTTCAGTGATATAGAAGAGGGTTCTTTTCCTCCCTTATCTTCATTTCTCCCAAGTGCCACAGTATAGACTCTTAATTTCTCTCCTTTTCTTTACGAAGCTATTTATCTCTCCTGGTTCCTCCAAATTTGTATCCTCACAATCATTACTCCCTCAGCACACTAAAGACTCTCTAGTTACCATGGGTTACTAGAAAATTATCAATAACCAATCATGTGACTAAGAAATATAAACTCACATGCACAATTTTACACAGTTCTTATACCCTGCATTGTACCATGTGTGGATTTCTTCAGGACTTGTAAAACTATTCTGTTTTGGTTTTAGCTCTGTTATTTTTCTTAGAAGATGTTAGTAATAAGGTTAAATGTGTTTCCGAAGGCATCATACCCTTGGTACCTTCATTTTCTTTTTTCACATAAGTCTGCTGTGCAGAAAAGTGCTACTTTTCTACATGAGGTGGTAAAATATCAGATGCAGCTTCAGGAGACATGGAGTGAAGGCTTCTGTGTGAGCTGGATCATGAATGTAGAGTATGAATTGTTAATGAAATCATCCTTCCATCTCATGATGAGAATGCTTCTTCAGATCTGAGTGCTCCCACTGCCTCACAGAGGAAATCCTAGGTAACAATCATGATCCCTTTTTAAGACTACACTGCAGGCTTCAAAAGACAACCAAGGCCAGGTAAGTTCCACTAAATGGCATCTGTCTTCTCAGAGTGACAAAAAACAGTTCCAAATCATGGCCTAAACCAAGCGTTGGGCTTTGTTTCTTAGAAAAAAAAGAATTGTTTATACTAAAAATTTTAAAAACCATAAAATTAATTTAAAAATACAAAGTGTTATTTGTTGGCCTTTTTGGAAAACTGATAGAGTTTTATGTATAGTATGGATAATCACTGACAGCACTAAAATATATAATGTATGCAAAGGGAAGTAGTTCCAGACTGCTATTATTTCCCTGGAAAACTTTCTAGTACTTCCACATTAATAACGGACCATTTATCTAGAAATTGAAGCAGATAAATCCAAACATCATAGGACTTGCAGCTATGTTTTGAATGTGTTCTTGCAATTATTCAGCTGCAAGTGAAATGTCGTGTAGCCAATGTCTTCCCAAACTGAATTTTGTCTTTATTTTAGGTCAATTGCCCCGTGCTCCAATTTTTTACTGAAACATTAGGCCAATCAACAAAAATATCCTGGAAGAATGAGATGACATTGACATCAACCCCAGGTTCCAACTCTCAGGCATGAAGTCTAACCTCTAATTCACTCCAGTCCCAGGCTGATTAGACACATTATTTAATGAAGTCTCTCTTGGTTTTTTGTCTATCAGATTATTTGTATTCATGGAGAGAAAGTGATAAACCAAAATGCTAATTATCCATTTTTCTAAAATAAAAGATCCATGCTAAGAATAACAATGAGTTATTAAAATAGCACTTTTCATCTGACATAATATATCTTAACAAGCTCTTTATACCCAGGGATTTTCATTGCTGGACATTTTATCTAATAAAATAGAAGATGTTTACTTTCTATCTATTCAGACTTTGCAAGTATTGGACATCAGACTTTGAATTTGAATGCGCTTGGAAATAATGGTGGGGGAATCCAATCTTTAGAAATAGATATTTTAATTGAAATTTAATGGTGAATTTATATTAGCCTATGTCCAAATAGCTGGGTCTAAAACAGTGGTTCTCAAGTGAGAGTGATTTTGTCCCCAGGGTCATTTGTCAAAGTCTGGAGACATTTTTGGTTGGCACAATTTGCAGATAACACTGGCATCTGCACATAGCCACTAACAGTGGGCAGAGACCAGGAATAATGCTAAAGATCCCATAATGCATAGGACAGCCCCTCCACCCCCCACCCCCCCGCCAACATAGAATTATCTGACCCAAAATATCAATAATGCTGAGGTTGAAAAACCGGTGTCCAAAAGCAATAAGCAATCCCAAGAAGCAATTAGGCAACAGGTCCGATAAAATTAGCCTATATAAGTGACAAAAATATATGAATTTAATCTTTTCTGTATTTCAAGTTTTATTAGTTTTTCACAACAGTCTACCTTCTTAAAGCAATATTAGTTATACTTAATGTAGGCCAAGTCCTAATTTCATAAGATCCCATACTTCCATCCTAGTATTGTGGTGGAAAAGTAGAAAATTTTCATTGATGAAAACTAGATGGAGAAAAATAGGTACTGGTAGAAAACTATAAAGAGTAGAGAAATTTAGAATAAATGAAAGAGGAGAGGGGGACAGTTGGATGAAAGTCAGTGAAGTCAGTCTTAATGTTATGGATTCAAAATTATAATAATTTCCAATCATGCAAAAATATTATCTAGCAACTTTACCCTCTACCACCAGCATTACCTGTCCACATATCCCACCCTCATTCACATACAAACATCTAGCAGGGATAGACTGCTGCCCCTGTCATGTATCACAACACATACTCACATACAAAGTCTTTCACACACAGAGACTGCCTGAGCCTCAGAGTCTAAATGGCTGTCAGCACAGTTCTATTGATCATTTGAGAAAATTAATGGACATTTTGATAAATGAGAGCAAAGTGATTTGCAGAGCATAAATAGCTTCTAATTCACCATTTTGTTTTGTGTTCATTCACAAAACTTCATACTTATAGCATTAAACTTCCAAAGTTAAGTCCTAAATAATTTTCTGACCACGGAACAACTTACGGGCTCAACCTCTCCTAGTCTTCCTAAAGGAAAAGTCCAAGAGAAAACAGTTTATTTTCTAGAAAGGCTTCTGTTTTCTTGGCACAATAAATCTTGGCACTAGAGAGCTGTGAGGTACACAGTGGTTTCGGGTTGGCAAGCTCTAAGCATTTCAGTTCCCAGCAGCAAGGTTCCTCTGAAGCCTGCCAAGCCCACCAAGCAACACTTAGTCTTCAGAGCCAAAAGCCCTTGGGAGGGAAACATCTTCTGTGCAAAAAACTCAATATACACTCCCTTAGCTAAAAGGTTGATTACCAGTAGCAACAGTTTTAGTTAACTATAGCTAAGTTTTGGAAAGCTGAAGGATTTTTTTGTTACAGGAGTTTGATAGTCAATGACAGGCATAATATAGATGTCAGAGGAGGGCAACCATCTCTATTAGTTACATCAAAGTCCCTCTCATTGGCCCAAGTTTAATTCAATAAACTCAAAGCTAAAGAAAACTCAGGAAATAAAGATAACAGATGTAGATGAAGGCAGAAATTAGCATGGATATTTATTTATATGGGCTAACTTATCTAAAATCCATGTATACCCAAAGAAGAAATCTTTGTTATAATATGAGGTGGCTCAAAAAACCCCCAAAAACCTCAGAAATAAACACATCATGAAACCAACATAAATAATAAATCACATCTATAAATAAATGACCTCAAAGAATTCTATCACAGCCCATTAAAACAAGAATCATATACATAACTGAGTTTGTATGTGTGTAAGTGTTGGATTAAAGGTCAGTATGGTACAGGGATGGGAAATGGTGATAGATTATTTATAAAGCAAAAAGCAAACATCCAGCTGCTTTAAATTATTGGCTATTATGAAAAATTGAATTATATACATTCTTAATAAATGGTATCAAAAACCAATAGTTGAGTGTATACATTCAGTAAAAGTAGAATACTAAATTGTCCAGAAGATAAATGTGTTGAGATGTTTGACATTTGGCACAATTTTGCATTATTTTCTCAAAGCTTGATCATTTTTTTCATTTTCTCCTTGAGAGATAAATTGTGTCCAATACAAAAATCTTCTAGAAGAAAGTAATTAAAATGTTGTTGATGTGTACCACACTTTCTTAATAGAAAACTTTTTTAAGAGGCTAAATTAAAAGTGATCTCAAAGGTTAAATGTAATGAAGTGTGTCTAAGATACACAGTTTCCAATTAAAAACATATTTGTGCTAATTAGTATTCAAAATAAATGTGGAGATTTTAAGCTCTGGAATCCACATTTCAAATTCTCACAAGGCGACTAGGTACCATAAAAGTAACTGAATCAAGACACTAAACATACAAAGCAAGACACTGCCCTCTGGCATTTCTTGGTAGAAGAAACCTTGAGGAAATTGCTTTGTTGCTTGTGTTAAACCCAGAATCAGCACAAATGCCACTGTACTTAATAAATTCCAAAACTTTCCACATGGCGTATCAGCACACTTAATTTCTTTAGGTTTCTTGAACATACTATGTTTTTGTCTTGCCTGAGAAACAGAGCATTCTGGTTTTTTTTCTGAACTACTTTGCCTTCCACATCTCCTCCCAATTTTTGCAGGTACCTTCTCATCACACAGGACCCAGCTCAAAAGAATTCTTTCCCTACCCCCAATCAAGTTCATGAGAAGCCTTCCCCATTATTCCCCTTTCATAGCAGGTCATGCTGCACCCTCAGAGACACTTGTCACAATTATAATTGTGTACTTATTAATCCATTTGCAGACATGTCTTTTTTGTGTGTTTTGCTTTATTGTGCTGCACAGTTACTGCACTTTTTATGTACAAATTGAAGGTTTGTGTCAACCCTGCATTTGAGCAAGTGTCTCAGTGCCATTTTTCCTACAGCATGTGCACACTTTGTGTCTGAGTCACATTTTAATTAAGGTATGTACATTGTTTTTTTAGACATAATGCTGTTGCACACCTAACAGACTACATTATAGTGTAAACATAACTTTTATATGTATTGGGAAACCAAAAAATTAACGTGACTCAGTTTGTTGCAATACTTGCTTTATTGAATGTGCATTGTCTCTGAGGTATGCCTGTGTGTATTTATTGTCAGTTTTTCCCATTAGCCCCTGAGCTTCTTGGAGGAAGAGAACATTCCCTTTGCCATGGTATCTACAAGGTGCCTGGCCCAATGCAGGTGTTAATAAATATTTCTGAATGTATAAAAGCAGATTCACAGGAATGCAGTATGGATACCAGCTACCACATGGATGAACCTTGAAAATATTAAGCTGTGTAAAATCAGCCACACACAAAAAAAGCCATATGTTGTATGGTTCTATTTTTATGAAATGTCCAAAAAAGACAAGCACATGAAGGCAGAAAGCAGGTTCGTGGTTGCCAGGGGAAAGAGGGGAATGGGAAGTGACTGCTTAGTAGGTATGGGAGTTCCTCTGGCTGTGATGAAATGTTCAGGAATTATATAATGTTGATGATCACACAACATTGGCAATAGACTGGAATTCACTGAATTTGATACTTTAAAAGGGCGAATTTTATGTCATGTGTCTTTTAACTCACTATTAAAAAATTATATTCAGATACACTGGTTAAAAGACTTAGGTGTGATGTTTATCTCTGGAGTGGTTTTAATGTTATTATCCAACATGATCCCACTTTATTTGCTCAGCATCTTATATTTTTTTAAGAGCATAAGTGCAGTGAATTTCGAGGAATCTGGAAGAATGTGGAGACCTTTTGTGCCATTGGGGCATATATTTTATCAACTTCCTCTTGAAATGAGAAAGAGCATAAGACATAGACTGTGCAGTCGGTGCCCAACACACTCATATATGTCTGCATGTACACACGCACATGTGTCAACGCTCCCCCACGAGCAGATTCCTAGTCATGGGCTCCTCCTAGACAAGCTGTCCTGAAATACACATGTGAGGATATAGCCTCTGAGCTCTTTCCTTTGCTGAAATTTTCAAAAATTTCTTTCTTACCCAGCATTTTACTTTAACTTTCAAGAGACCTAATATGAAATCGCACATAAAGTACCATATTGGGATTGAACCTATGAAAGACTTGAATTGGTTCTAAAAAGGTTATATGAGTGGGATGAAATGAGCTAAGGAGAGGCCAGGGTCGCAGGAATTTTCTTGCTTGAGCAGGTCAGTTCAACTGGATACAGCATAAAAATGGAGGAGAGGTTTGAAAGCAAGGAAAATGATAAAAGTACAGTAGGGTTATTCACCTACACACAAGATTAGGAAGTTATTTACAACCTGCATGTTTAAGAAAAGAGAAAAGGAGATTTTTAAAGTGTTATTGGAAAAGAGTAGTTAGGTACAGCATTCTGTTGCAATTTTTAATTTTTAACTAGATTGTAAGATTTTTCAGAGCAAGGAATTTGTTTTATTCCATGTATAACTCCAGTACCTAGAATAGTGTCTGCCACATAGTAAATACTCAGTAAATATTTTTGAATTGAACAACAAAATAGCAAGTAATATTAACTGAATATTATCACTTTGCCAAGTACTGTGCCAAACACTTCATATAGAAAATACCACTTAACCTTCACACATCAACCTTAGGAGAGACATATTATCATTACCTTTTTATAGATGAGTCAACAAAATTCAAATGATTTCTTAAGGATCAGAGAACAAGCCAGCATTCAAATCCAGGTCTGGTAGACTGCAGAGCCTGACTTCTTAAGCACTGCATTAAAAGGCTCTGTAGACATGTGAGTTAAATGGAAAGAGATGAGACCACATTTAAAAGGATGTGCAGAAAAAAAAAAAAAATCAATATGTATGATGACCTACAAGGCTAGAGAATAGGGCCTATTTCTGTGCTATCAGTTCACTGAAACTGCAAGTACAATGCCAAAGGATATTATGGAGGTGGCTAAAGGCAGGATGAGGGTAGGAAAAGGAGTCTGGAAAAAATTAATAGCAAATAAGTACAGGGCTTTTTCCTTTCCATAGCAACCTCTAGTAAAACCTCTAGCTCCAACATCGCCAGAGCTGTCACAAGAGCCTTATAGAAATGAGGCAGCCCCTGTTTTTCGAAAGAGTAATAATGAAAAAATAAAGTCCTGTGGTGCTTTTCCTCTATTGGTCCTGCTTATAAATTCATAGCACAGCATGGAGGTTATTAAAATCCCATATGTGAGAACCACATGCAGTACAAAGAGATATGAATTGGTGTTCCATGGAGATAATGCTATCTAATGGCCAAAACAAGTAGTAGGATTTCATTTTTTTTCTGAGTACATTTGAAAAGGACCCAGCATCCAACTACTGTGCATGGATAGCTGACCATCCAAAGACCGTTTTTCCCCTTCCTTCCTATGGATTAATAAGTGGGAAATAAAGAGAGGGTTGTTATCTGGCTAAGCCTGTGTATTCCCATGACATTACTTCTTTGCTTGCAACTGTTTGAAATAGAATGGATTAAAAGCTTCTCAGGCTGCCTTGATGCAAAGGGAAGCAGAGCAAATCTGTCCCTGCTCCCTCTTAAGGCATCAAGCAGGCCAAGGAGTCAGAGGAAGCTCAGGATTCCTGTTATAGGGTCCATCAGAGACTCACCATGAGACCAAGAAGCAAGCTTGCTTGCTACTTCTCTGTTGAATTCCTCCGTTTGTAAAAAAAAAAAAAAAAAAAAGAACAAAACAAACAACACCACCAAAAACTACTAAGCTACTCCTGCCAAATGTCCTAGCCGGGGAAATCAAATACAACTAATAGGTACAAACATCATTCTATATGATCTGGCAATGAAAGTAGAATATAGCATCTCAGATCAAAAAGTCAATTTAAAAAATATCCTATGACCTTAGCCAATAGGAAATCTTATAACTAAAACTTCCTAAATTACTTAGGGCTAGGATTTAATTATTTGAAAATGCATTTATTAAAAATTCAATCTTCAAAAGCAAGTAAATATATGGTCATAAAAACTTAGACTGGGGTAGGTACAGAAAATTCTACTGGGGAGTTTAAAATCCAACTACAACACAAAGAATTTCTACAGTTTCCCCAAGCAATCCAAAACAAAAAACAAACCAAAAAACCTCTAAACAGAATCTAAACCAAAAATTGGAACTGTATGGAGAAGTGATAAAAAAGATACAACATTAACTAAAATGAAAGGAAAATCTGAGTTGGAACATCACCCATTCATTCAGCAACTATTTAATGAGCACCTACTGTGTGCCAACCAGAATTCCATGCCCTGGAGGATTCTGTAGGGAAGACAAAGTCCCTTCACTTACGGTGTTTACACTTAGTGCTGACAGGGAAGATAAAAGACCATCTCCTGCAGTCATTAAAGTTAAGGAAAATTAAAGAGCTTGGCTATTGACCTAAAGTTTCTTCAAGGAAACCTTGAATCCCCAGTGTATAAAATCATTGCTAAGTCTCTTCTGGTGGCTTGAAATGAGGAGCAACAAACTTGGGAGTTGTGAAATAATAATTTTCAGTCAGGTAGGCAGAGCACCAGAAAAAACTCATTAAAGAGTGAGAAGAACACAGCAAGATGAAAGGCCATGCTGGGGAGAGGTTAAGGCTAAAATAAGCTCCCTGTGTGGGAAAGTGAGAATCTTGGGTCAAAAGAAGGGAACATCATTACATGAAACTTTGAAATCAATAAATGTTTTTACACACCTCTGCTGACCTATATCAATCATCTAAATACCACCTCTGAAAAGACTGGAGATTTTCTTGTGCTAGTAATTCCTCTTTCAGGAATCCTGCACATAGAGGCAGTGAATATACTATCACTGGTTATCTGGAAAGTAAGAATGTAAACTGGGCAGGAAGGTATAAACATCTCAGCTCTGCATTCAGAAGCCCTGGGATCTAGATTCATCTCTAAAACCAATAACTATGAGTTTTTAGGCCTATCACTTTATCTCTTTATGTTATTGTCTTATATGCCAACTGCAGCTAATAGAAGCTTCCAGGTCCAAATCCTCAGTGTTGTCAGAGAAATAAAATCAAAATGGATTTTAAGAAATAAGGAAGGGAACTGATTGAAAAATTTACAGTTAATTTTCACAAGTCCATTCAGTCTAATTTGGGTTTCTAGGTTGAGAGAAATAAAAAGAAAAACATTCACAATAATAGGAATTGGTATGATTTACTGAGTGCTTTGATATATGTACCAGGCCTATATCACATATCATCCTTACAACAGCCACTTGGAGTTCCTATGATTATTATCCACATTTTACAAGGAAGCTAAGGCCCTGAGAGGTTAAACATCTTGGGCAAATTCACATATCTGATAAATGGTATAGCCAGAAAGCAAACAGACCTATCTTACTCCAAAGCCAACGAGTTAAACCACTACGCTATTCTGTTTCTTACTTGTCTCTCAAATTGACTTCAGTTCAAGTGAGTACAGTTCAATTCAATTCAATCCACAGACATTTTTATCTTAATATATAGGCTTCAGAGTTCAAGTAGCTTACACAAAAAATGAGATACACATTCTTGCTAGAAGTTCCCAATTTATGTAGCCACAAAGGAAGAACACAGTAGAAGCAAGAAACCCAAACAAAGAAGAGACTCGGGCTGTGTCTACACACTCACGCTTGGTTCCCTAGCAGAGTGCTAAGCTGCTGGTGACACTCTCCAGGTTGTAGGTCCCACCAGAGTTGAGAAAAAATGCTTCTCACTTTATACTTAACGTTTACACTAATTTATGCAGCTCTATTTAAGCTTCTGGTTCATGAGCCAAACATGTCATCAGTTGTAAACGCATCCTCATCCACAGAGAAAAATGTCTGTTCCCAAAATATCTCTGCTTCCAGCTTTCTGGAAAGCCCATCTTCCTGACTGCTCATAAGGTTCTAGGTATTGGAGAGATTTAAAATAAATACTAAGAATTTTCCAGTCCTCGGAGGAACTTATCGTAACAATCACAAACATTTATGGACACTGTTTTAAGTCATAATTAATTTATCTATTTTTCAAAATAGCACTATGAGGTAGGCATTGCTATAACCTCTCTTTTACAGTGAAGCAACTAAGACACAGAGAAGATAAACAACTTGTCCAAGCGCCGGAGCTGGGATTTAACAGTCTCCGTGCTGTGTCCTTAACCTCTACATCATGCTCCCCCACATATAATCTAGATGGAAGGAAAAAAAGATCTGAGAACAATTAAATAATACCATTAGCTGGTATATTTGTTTCTATAAAAAATAATAGATAAGAATTCCAATGGATTTTTTTAAAAAAAGTTTACTGGGCAAATGAAGGTTCATAGATGATACAAACTTTGAATCTGAAAAAATTCCCACTGCCTGTAATGTCTGCCCATCTTTCTTCACCCGGAAAACACTTCTGCATTTTTTATCTTGCTTTTTTTTTTTTTAACACATTTTGAATGAGATATAACATGCATACAGTGAGGTACTCAAATCTCAAATGAACAGCCACATCAATTTTTGCAAAGTGAACACATCCATGTAATTACCATTCAGATCAAAATATAGAATATTAAAATTTACAGGAAGTGGACTTGGCCCAATGGATAGGGTGTCTGTTGGGGGCGCGCCCGCCATTTTGTGGACCGCCCCACACCAGTAGAAAAAATGGCGGGCGGCATGATTCAGCACTGTTTCCCCCTGCTTCCTGCCCTCTCCCCGCCCTTTTTTCCCCTGGAGCCCTTTCCAAGCCATATAAGGTCTTGTTCCAGCCCTGACCAATCCCCTTGCAACACGAATGCTTAAAACGCTATATAAGCTTGCTCTGTACAAAAAGAATAAACAGAAGAAGACGACACACCATGGTGCGGCTCTGAGTGGTTCTTCCCCGCCATCTGCCCACTCCCTCTCTCAGGTACCCTGTTGTCCTCATGGTCTCCGTACACCCGTTGGCGGGGCAGGAGAGCACAGGTGGCGCCCAGCATGGGGCCCGAGCATGAGGGGTTCAGTGAGGCAGCCCCCGAAAGCTGAGAGTTGTGGAGCAGCAGCCGAGGTAACGCCATCAGCGGTGCCGGGTAAGTAGAGTTGCGGAGCAGCGAGAGTACAGGCAGCAATATGGGGCAGGCGCTAAGCGAGCACGACCTTTTTATCCAAGGGTTGAAAGATGCCTTGTTGGCGAGGGGGGTGAAAGTCAAAGATCGGGAGTTGGGATCGTTCTTCACGTTTCTGAAAGAGGTCTGTCCCTGGTTCCCTAATGAGGGTACCATAGATGAACGAATGTGGCGTAGGGTCGGGGATGCCCTACAGGATTTTTACAAGGCCCTTGGTCCTGGTCGAGTCCCGGTCAGCGCCTTTTTTCACTGGAATGCCATCCAAGACCTCCTGGCAGTCCATCACTGTAGCAAGGCCGCTGCCCGCGTTATTGCGTGGGGAGAAGAGGCCCTTCAGGCTGGCTCTCGCCTGCCCTCGGCGGCCTTGGCTCCCCCTGTGGAGGGCGAGCCCATGTCCCCCACCGCGGACAGTGAACCTGAGACGGCGAAGACTAAAACAAAGAGGTTGGAGGCTTTTGACCACTCCTCAGAGTGTAGCAAAAGAGGAGGGTCTACTTCGGAGTCTAACTCCGGGGAGTCCGATTCTGAGGGCATATCCGCCCCTCTGCCAACCAACCATTTGTTCCCCCTCCCATGCCCCTTCCGCACCCCCAGAGGATCCCAATTCGGACCTCAGGTTCCGGCTCGCCCAGCCACATGACCGCGTGGCTCTGCATTCTCAGTGCCGCCATCTTTCTTCCCATCTCGTCTCCCCTCCCCCAACAGGAGCCAGTCGGAACCAGTCCCGGCTCCGCGCCGCTTTGACCAAGCGGCTCTCCTCTAAACCTGCCCCCGCTTCTGCCTTCCCGGTAATAGAGGTCACCTCTTCGGAGGACGAGGGCAGCCAAGCTTCAGAGGGCGGCGGCGCCTCCCATAAATGGGGGCCATTTCATTCCCGCCGCCATTTTGCCTTTAAACTAAAAGATCTGAAGGAGCTGAAAACTGCAGCGAGCACCTACGGTCCCACTGCCCCCTATACTCTCTCGGTCTTGGATAGTCTCACCAAGAATTGGCTTACTCCCAATGACTGGACTATGCTCACTCGTGCGGCCCTGTCGAGTACGAGGTTTTTTGCCAAGACGCGGCCGCTCGTAACCGAGAAACAGGCCAGAATGACACCTGTGATATGCTCTTGGGGACAGGCGACTATGAGTCTACGTTGGAACAGGCGGAGTATCCGGCCTCCCTATATGACCAAATCCGCATGGCCGCTCTTAAAGCCTGGCGCAGGCTGCCTACCAAAGGCCAGCCCCTCACTTCCATCACTTTGGTGCACCAAAACCCCGAGGAGCCCTTTTCAGACTCTGTCGGTCACCTGAGAGTAGCGGCCGAGCGCCTGTTTGGCGAGTCCACAGATTCTGATTTTCTTAAGCAGCTGGCCTTTGAAAATGCTATCCCAACCTGTCAAGATGCCTTGCGCCCACACAAAACTTCCGAGTCTCTCTCCGGATATGGATATATCCGGCTGTGCGCAGACGTCACGCCCGCAAAGCAGCAGGAGCAGGTTTGTGCCGCTGCTCTACAAAACCAGGGGGAGGTGCTTGCGGCTGCTCTTCCCTCCGTCTTCGCCGCCAACCTACCCGCTCAAAACCGCCCCCCGCGGAGCTGTTTTGGTTGCGGAGCACCTGATCACTTGGTGCGTAGTTGCCCGTGTCGCCCCTCCGCCCCCCCCATTGGTGCCCCTACCCCTGTGGCAAGAGGGTCCCTCCCTACCGGCCCGCCTAATAATTGCCCTAGATGCTGCAGGGGTAGGCACTGGGCCAACGAGTGCTGGTCAAAAACGGATGTTGACAGTCACCCACTCCCTCCCCTACAGGGAAACGGGAGGAGGGGTCAGCCCCAGGCCCCACAGACAACCAGGGCAATCCAGGCCTCAAACCTCCATCCTTCCTCCACCTCCAGCGGGCTACCCTTGGGAGCGCAGGATTGGACCTCTGTACCACCTCCCACACGGTACTAACGCCCCCTATGGGAGTTCAGCCTCTAGCTACGGGTATCTTCGGTCCTCTGCCGTCCGCCTGTGTTGGCCTTATCCTCGGTTGAGGATCCTCTGCCCTCTTGGGCCTCCACATTACACCCGGGGTTGTGGACGCTGATTTTACTGGTGAGATCAAGATTCTGGCCTCTGCTCTGAAGAGTGTCCTTTCCTTCCCCGCTGGCACACGCATAGCTCAACTTCTTCTGCTCCCCCTAGTACCTTCTCCCAACTCCTCTGCTGGTTCACATAGAGGCGATCAGGCTTTAGGCGCCTCTGACGTTTTTTGGGCTCAGACAATCACCCGTTCTAAGCCCATGCTAACCATACGCCTTAATGGCCGTGCATTCGAGGGCCTTATTGATACGGGGGTGGATGTTACCATTCTTCAAAATGCACAATGGCCCCCTGCGTGGCCACTCACCCCCTCAGCCACTCACTTACAAGGCATTGGACAGTCCTCACCCCCGGAACAGAGTTCCCAACTCGTTTCCTGGGAAGACGGCGAGGGACACCGAGGACACATAAAACCTTACGTCCTCCCTCACATCCCCTTCAACCTTTGGGGCGGAGACCTCCTCGCTCAACTGGGAACTGTGATCCGGAGCCCTAGTCCGATAGTCACCGCTCAAATGCTAAACCAGGGCTTCAAGCCTGGGAAGGGCCTCGGAAGAACCGAATCGGCTGCCCTTGAACCCATCTCTGCTACCCCACGCTCTAATCGTGCAGGTTTGGGGTATTTTTCCTAGGGGCTGCCGGTCCTCCTGTGCGCCACGCGGATAGGATTTCCTGGATTTCTTCAAACCCCGTGTAGGTCAGCCAGTGGCCCCCATCTACTGACAAATTGGCCGCTGCCCAACTGTTAGTACAGGAACAGCTGGCAGCTGGACACCTTGTGGAGAGTAGCTCCCCCTGGAACACCCCTATATTCGTTATCAAAAAGAAATCAGGAAAATGGCGCCTTTTACAAGATCTCAGAGCGGTTAATAAGACCATGGTCCCTATGGGTGCCCTGCAGCCAGGCCTCCCTAGCCCTGTAGCCATTCCTCTTGGTTTCTACAAAATCATTATAGATCTAAAGGACTGCTTTTTCACAATCCCCTTGCACCCCGATGACCAGGTGCGTTTTGCATTTAGTGTCCCCTCTACCAATTTCAAGGAACCCAATAGGCGATACCAATGGACTGTTCTGCCCCAGGGAATGGCAAACAGTCCTATCCTGTGCCAAAAATTTGTGGCCTCTGCTATCGCAGAGACTAGAGACCGCTGGCAGGCCCTTTATATCCTCCATTACATGGACGATATCTTAACTGCGGGCGCTGATCACAAAGCTGTCCTTGACTGCTATGGGGACCTGCAGCAAGCCTTGCACAATCACGGCCTTTAAATCTCCCCTGACAAAATACAGCTGCAGGACCCCTATACCTATCTTGGCTTCCACATCACGGGCGATAGAATCACCGCGCGACAGGCCTGCATTAGGCTAGATTCCCTAAAAACTCTTAACGATTTTCAGAAACTTTTGGGTGACATAAACTGGCTCCGACCCTATCTTAAGTTAACCACTGGACAATTAAAGCCCCTATTCAACATTCTGCAGAGTGACCCGGACCCAAATTCTGCCAGAACCCTTACTCCAAAGGGCCGTCAGGCACTTCGCATGGTAGAGGAAGCCATCCACTCCCATTTTGTCACGAGCATAGACTATAGCAAGCCCTTACTGCTTGTCATCTGTAAAACCGCACCTACGCCCACAGCAGTCTTCTGGCAAACAGCGCCCATCATGTGGATCCATCTGCCTGCTTCACCCACCAGAGTGATTTATCCATATCACCAGGCCACCGCCGACTTCATACGGTTAGGTCGAGAGTACAGCAGACGCTATTTCGGAAAGGATCCCGATACCATTTTCCAACCCTACGCTAGAGAGCAAGTTGACTGGTTGCTCCAAACAACCTTGTGCTGGCCCGTCGCCTGTGCGGCCTATGCTGGCCAAATAGATAATCATTATCCTAATAACAAGCTCTTACAATTCGTCAACTTGCACAGCTTTGTTCATCTCAGGGCGCATACCAATCTTCCGGGCCCTCTTGCCCACGGGAACCACGTGGCCGATCAGGCCACAAGGATCCTATGCCCTGCTGTACAAGCCCCGCACGACGCGCCGCGCACTCTTAACCGGGCTATGCAGGCTCACCAGCTGCATCATGTCAATGCCCACACCTTGCGCCTCATGTTCCATATCACTTGCGAGCAAGTGCGCCAAATTGTTAGGGACTGCCCCTCCTGTGTCACGCTCTTACCCACCCCACACTACAGGGTCAATCCCCGCGGGCTTCTCCCCAACGCTCTTTGGCAAATGGATATAACCCACATCCAAGACTTCGGGAATCTTAAGTACGTACATGTTACCGTTGATACGTTCAGTGGTTTCCTTTTCGTGACTCTCCAGACAGGTGAGGCTGGTAAGCACATAGTTGCGCATGCACTAGCTGCCATGTCCCTCCTGGGCTCCCTGCGGCAGGTTAAGACAGATAATGGCCCCGGTTACACCGGTTGTGTCTTTACTACCTTCTGCCGATGTCTTAACATTACCCACATCAATGGCATCCTGTACAACCCCCAGGGCCAAGGCATTGTTGAAAGAGCACACTTATCTCTAAAGAACACTCTTCATAAAGTAAAGAATGGGGAGTGGTACCCCGTCAGGGGATCCCCTCGGAACTTACTAAACCACGCTCTCTTTATTCTAAATTTTCTAACCTTAGACCAGAGTGGCCACTCAGCCGCTGACCACTTCTGGCATTCTGGTACCATGACACAACACGCCATAGTCCAGTGGAGGGACCCTCTAGATAATTCCTGGCACGGTTCTGACCCTGTCCTTATCTGGGGCAGAGGATCAGTGTGCGTCTACTCTCAAGAACTAGAAGCCGCGCGGTGGCTACCCGAGAGACTGGTCAAACAAGTTAACCAACCCAGGGAACGGAGTCACCCGCCCTGAGGTCTCCCTTCTGCTTTCTTGCAGGGAAAGGAAGATTATGTTTACAGCGGCCACCTGCGTCCTGGGGGTCCTGCTCGTGCAGGCCATCTCCTCCTTAGCAAAGTGACCGGTAACTCAAGATTTCTATACCGCCACCTTTACCATTCATGCCTCCACCACCAATCCTGCGGCGCATGACAGGAAGATTATTGCCACTCATCATTGTGGAAAGAATGCGGCAGATCTCTGCTCAAGTCATGTTCCTCACCGCTGCCTGACAATATCAGCGCATTTCCGCCCCTGGGTCCGACTACCAAGATGTCGCCGCCCCTGTCGCAGAATCGGCTGTCTAGCAGACCGCTCTCTCCCTTCCCTTTGCCCCTACTCCCCCAACCTTAATAAAAGCAGTGCCTATAGTGTAAGGAAAGTCGCCAGCCCGACGTCTCCTTAGCAATATGGCCCCCTCCCAGGCTCATGGACACCAGAATTGTCATTGGGGTCACTGGGCAAAATGCGTCTCCAGCTGGCAGCCAGAGATGGGTAAGATCTCCTGGGAGACAACCTAAGACAGGCGCAGCTGTACGGCCTAGGTAAAGGTCAGTTAGCAGCCAAAAACAGGTGATAAGGCCCAGAAGGCTGCCAAAAAGGAGAGGTGTAATCCATTCAGCTCTCAGGGTGCCGAGGGCAGCCTAGATCAGGCGCTACTGTAAGGCCACAGAGAATTCTGCATTTGTCCATGCACAACCCCTGCAGTCGTGGTCATTGAGGTGCTAGGCCGGCTAGCCAACGACGGGAAACTGGGCTGACCCATCAGTCAACCTAAGACAGGGACATGGCCTTTTGCTGCCATGGCTCCCCGATGACGGGTAAGACTGATCACATACCGGGTAAGGCAAATCCCTTACCAGGTGCAGCCTCGATCTAAGACAGGCACGGTCTCCCTCCTTTCTGTTATCACACGAGCCTGTTTCTAATAAAACTAAAAAGGGGGACCTGTTGGGGGCGTGCCTGCCATTTTGCGGACCGCCCCACACCAGTAGAAAAAATGGCGGGCGGCATGATTCAGCACTGTTTCCCCCTGCTTCCTGCCCTCTCCCCACCCCTTTTGCCCCCGGAGCCCTTTCCAAGCCATGTAAGGTCTTGTTCCAGCCCTGACCAATCCCCTTGCAACACGAATGCTTAAGACGCTATATAAGCTTGCTCTGTACAAAAAGAATAAACGGAAGAAGACGACACACCATGGTGCGGCTCTGAGTGGTTCTTCCCCGCCATCTGCCCACTCCCTCTCTCGAGTACCCTGTTGTCCTCGTGGTCTCCGTACACCTGCTGGCGGGGCAGGAGAGCACAGGTGTCCACCTACCACATGGGTGGTGTGCAGGTCAAACCCCGGGCCTCCTTGACCCATGTGGAGCTGGCCCATGCACAGTGCTGGTGCACTCAAGGAGTGCCGTGCCATGCAGGGGTGTCCCCCACGTAGGGGAGCCCCACGCGCAAGGAGTGCACCCGTAAGGAGAGCCGCCCAGCGTGAAAGAAAGTGCAGCCTGCCCAGGAATGGCGCCGCCCACACAGAAAGCTGACACAAGATGACACAACAACAACAAGAAAAGAAACACAGATTCCTGTGCCATTGACAACAACAGCAGACAAAAAGAAGAACATGCAGCAAATGGACACAGAGAACAGACAACTGGGGCGGGGAGGAAAAGGAGAGAAATAAATAAGATAAATCTTAAAAAAAAAAAAAACTTACAGAACTTGCCCTTGTGGTCCCTCAGTCAGCATCCCCCTCCACAAAGTAAAACTATTCAGACTTCTATCACTATTGCACAATTTTATGTTTTTGAATGTATACATGGATTTGTACAGGATGGTTCCTTTGTGTCTGGCATTTTTCCTCATCGTTGAATCCTCAAGATCTGCAAAACTTTCATGTTTCTGTGTATAGCAGTAGTTCATTCATTATTTTATTATACAAAATATATGATGTAATTTTTCCATTCTACTGTTAATGGGCACAGGATTATTTTTCATTTTTAACTATGACAAATGTTACTTTTATGAACATGATTGTACATTTCCTTTTATGTGCTAGGTATCGAAGAAGGGAATTACTACATCATAGGATATGTGTATGTTCTCATTATCATCTTGTTATTGATTTACAACTCCATTCTACTGTGATCAGAAGAAATACTCTGTATGATTTCAATCCAATAAATGTTTTTGAAATTTACTTACTAACCATTATGTAACCAATTTTAACTGTTTTATGTTTACTTGAGAAGAATATGTATTCTATAGCTTATGAGTACAGGATCCTATATAAGTCATTTAGATGAAGTATGCTAACTCTACCCTTTAAATCTACTATATCTTTACTCATATTTTTGTCTGTTGATGCTAATGGTTAGAGGTCTCTTAAAACCTCCAACTATGATTTTCATGTTGTCTGCTTCCCTACTCAGTTTTGTCAGTTTTTACTTCAGACATTTTATGTTATAAAGTACATGCCATGTTAGATTATTATATATTCCTGTTGAATTACCTATTTTATAACTAAGATATGCCTTTTATATTTTTAGTATGATTTCTTTCCTTAGAGTCAACAAGGTTTACTATCACTGTTGCTCTATCAGATGTCATTTGATTAGTATTTGCATGGTATACCTTTTATCATTCTTTTATTCTAAACCTTTTTGTGAGTCTCTTAACTTAAAAATTATTTTTATGTAGTTGGGCAGCCCTACTTTTAATGAGAACATTTAGACCATTTGTGGTAGATTGAATTATATATCCCAGCAAAGGCATGTTCTTAATCTTAATCGGCATTCTTGTGGATGTGAACTCGTGTACATAGGAACTTTTGAAGATGTTATTTTTAGTAAAGGTGTGGCCAACTGAATCGGGATGGGGTTTAATCCATATTACTGGAACCTTATAAAGAGAACAAACCGGAAACCAGAGGTCAGGGAAACATGAGAGGAGCCAGAAGTTGGAAGTCAATGGAAAACTGGAAGTGCAGATGAAAGAAGAGGACATTGCCATGTGATAGGAGGCAGAGAAACAAGCTGAGCCAGCCATGCCAATATTTGGATTTTGGACTTCTTCTAACCTCAAAACATGAGCCAATGAGTTCCTGTTCTTAAGTCAACCCATTGTGTGATATTTGTCATTAGTATTTTAATATACAGTACATTTGGATTTCAATGCATCCCATATTCTCATTTGTTTTCCATTACCATATGTTCTTTCTTCCTTTAGTTTCTTCTTGTAACTTTTAAAAAAAAATCAATTATTGTATTTATTTTCCATTTCTTCTCTATTATTTTGCTAGTTCCACATTCTTTTGAGTGATTACCCTGGAAGTCACATCATTCGTCCTTGATTTATTAGAGTAATAACATAATTTGTACTTTCACCAATTTCCAAACAATGCAAGGACCTTACTCTTTACCCTGTTCCTGCACCTTTGGCTATTATTCTCATGTATTTTAATTCTACATGTATTTTAGTTTTCATCAGACATTATTATTACAGTTTTGGACAGTCAATAGTCATTCATATTTACCTTCTTTTAACCCTTTCTCTTAACTCTTCATTCCTTCTTTCATTTCTGTACTTCCACCTGTGATCATTTTCCTTTGGCCCTAGGAGCTCCCTTTAATTTTTTAGTGTAGGTCTGTAATAAAATATTCTCTCAATTTTGTTTGTCCACAAACATCTTTATCTCATCTTTAGTTTCACTTGGTACAGAATTCAGGTTAACAATTATTTTCTCTCAACACTTTGAAGATGCCATTCTAATGGCTTCACGCTTTCAGTGTTTCTCTTGAAAAGACATCTTCAGTCTTATTTTTCTTTTGAAGGTAGTTGTGTTAGGTTTGTTGTTGTTGTTTTCTGACATAATTTAAGATTTTTTTCTTTGCCTTAGTTCTCAGCAGTTTCATTCCGATGTGCCTAGGTATGGTTTTCTTGCTATTTATCTTGCTTAGAGTTCATGGAACTTCTTGAAATTATACCTTGAGTCTCAGTCAGTGTGGGGAAATCCTTGGCCAATACAGTTTCAAAGATTACATCTATCCCCATTCTTTCTCTCCTTAACTTTTGGGACTCCAATTTTATCCATGTTATAACAACAAACTATTTTTATGAATATTATTTCCCTTTATTCATAATCCCTTGTTTACTAATTCTTTCACTAAAAAAAAATCATTAACACTATTGTGGCAAAGCCAAATTGATATAAATATTTCTAACTACTTTATCTGTCTTTATCCTGTCAGGAACCAGTACCAGCAGTAGTCTCAGGATCATAGTGTGAATAACACAATGTTAAATCTTTTCACTGGGTCTCATGTATCTATTTTGCTCTTTTCTGCGTCTTTCATCTCTTTCTCCTTATGCTTCAATCTGATATTTTTTAATAACATATTCTGGTTATTACATGTTTATTATATGTTTTATTATATGTTATCTGGTATTAAACACATCTCTTACATACTTAATTTATATTTTTCAATTCCAGGATTTCCATTTGATTCTTTCTAATCGATTTCTGTTGTGAAAGTACCAATTTTACATCTATTTTCTTCAACATATTAATTATGGTTATTTTAAACTCTACATCTGATAATCTCGATATATCAACAACCCATAGTCTATTTCCAATTTTTTCTGTTTAAATTCACGTATTTGGTCCTGCTTTCTGGTATGCCTGGTAATTTTCTATTGACTACTGGATATCATAAATAAAAACAATTATATAGTCTCTTGATGATATTATCTTCTTAACAGAGAGGAGTTGATTTTCTTCTTAACAACAGAGCATTTTTCTTGGTTTCTCAGTGTGTTTTTCCATGCACAGCATAGGAGTCCACAAATTCCTCAGGTAAAGTTGCAGCAGAATGTCGGCTCAGATCTTTGCAGTTCCCTTTACTCGAGGATTTTGGCCCCTCATACCTTGACTGACTTAGTAGCTCTGAACATCCATTTTTGTCTCCCAAGACAAATGAAATTTTCATAAGCTCCAGGTAGAGCTCTTGCTGTTTGGCCTTTATGCCCCATGTAATGTAGTAGAAAATGCATCACAGGAGAAAGTTAGAGAAGGTCTCTCTCACCTCAATGCATTTCCTTCTTTACTTGTTTTGGACTCTCAAATTCTAGGCCCCTCAGTGCATTCTGATACATTCAAATAGTAATTTATCCAACTTCTTGATAGGAGGGTTAGTCTGATACTCCATCGTGGCTTTAAGTGTTAGGTTCTTCTGAGGACTGAATAAAGCAATGTGTACAAAATATCTATCACAACTAAATCATAGTAAGTATTCAATAAATTTTTACTAATATTGTTATTATTGATATCTACAAGCTAACTTTCAGTCTTCTGGACATCTTTCAGTATAATGTTCCTAGGAGTCCAAGCTCCAAACTCCCAATTCCAAGTGCTTTTTATCCTAACACTTCCCTCATTGTAACTCAGATGTTGCCTTTAGCCTTTATGGCCTTATAATATTTTCTAAGAGCCTTGTAACCTTTTATCACCACAAAGTCCTCTCAAGGAGTGGATGCCTTTTTTTTCCACAGCCAAACATTTTTTCAAAGTTTTATGTAGACCACCAAAAAATTGATTCAGAGCTCCCTATTCTTCATTTTTCCATCTCAATCCTCCCTTAGATATAGATAAACATAGATAGCTGGCTAGGTAACTAGCTAGACAGACAGACAGACAGATAGATACAGATAAAGTACTCCTGTGTTATAAAGTCTAGAAGCCAAAGAGTTCTGAGAAACTTCATTTGAAAACTACTGCCAGGGTAGCAATTTCTGGGCACTGCAGCTCTTAGAACAAAAATAACCCTTAAACATTCATGCCATAAAGGTGGTCTCCTAATTTGGGAAACATTATCCAGTATTTTATCACCTGTATGCTCCTTTATAGAAAGGCCCGGTAAAAATCAACTAAAATTTCTGGTCATTTTTACAAATCACTCTACCTCTTCAGTCAGTGCCCACCAGAATCTCAGTTATTTTTCTTCCTCCAAAGTTCTATAAATACACAACCTGCCCCACATAATATGCCTGTTTAGCATCCAGAATAAGAAAGCACTGGAGTTATTCAAATATTCATAGGCAACTCTGACTCAGGATGGTCTACAATGCTAATCTTAGACTCTTCATTGCTGGGAAAAACTACTTAGAAGTGTGTCACACAAAAACTACTAGGAGGGATAAAAGAAAGGGAAAAGACAAACAACCAAACATGATGTTATATAGAAGGGTACTGCTTCTATATAAGGTCCCAGGTGGCATTGTTTGGGTACAATATCATATACAAAGGAATAGAGTTCAAAAAACACCAAAATTTAAAAACATTTCCAATATTCCTTTGGTCTCGCAAAAATAAATTAAGGCAATCTAATTCATAGCCCAGCTCTCCTCTTTCTCCTCCTTTTAATAACTGTTTTAGTGGAAGCATAAATTCAGAAAAATGAAAATATAAATGTTGAGCTTAATGGATTATTTCAATTTAAACATGAGCGTATAACTGCCTCCAAAATTAACAAAACAGAATGTTACCAGAACCCAGAAACCCCTCATGTCCTTTCCTAATTACTACTTTTTCCCTGTTTCTAAAAGGCAACTGCTACCCCAAACATTGATTAACTTGATCTGCCTTTGAATTTTACATAAATGGAATCATATACTATGTAGCTTTTTAAAACTGTTTTCTTTTGCTGTAAACTGTGTGAGATTCATCCATATTTTGAATATAAAATATTTCATTATATTTCATTGCTATATAATATTCCATGATATAAATATAACACTATTTATCCATTCTCTTTTAGTTGGACATTTTTATTTTTCTACATGTGTTACTATGAATAAAGTAAGAAAAAATGCTATAAACATTTATGTACATGGCTTTTGGTGTTTACATGTATTCATTTTGTTTGGGTATACCTAAAAGCAGAATTGCTAGATTATAGGCTCTGCATATGTTCAGTTTGATAGATAGCAATACACAGTTTGCTGCAAGGGTTGTACTAATTATAATCATATCAACAATAAACAGCAATTCCTAGATATCCTTGCCAACACTTGGCTTTGCCAGTCAT
This sequence comes from Dasypus novemcinctus, assembly GCF_030445035.2. Taxonomy (NCBI): domain Eukaryota; kingdom Metazoa; phylum Chordata; class Mammalia; order Cingulata; family Dasypodidae; genus Dasypus; species Dasypus novemcinctus. Next base: position 51,989,593 of record NC_080681.1, read on the forward strand.
CTTTGGTTTGGACATTCTGGTACTAGTGTTACTCATTGTGGTTTTAATTGGCATTACCCTAATTAGTAATGAGGTTGGGCACCTTTTTACTTATTTACTGCCCATTACACTAACCTCTTTTGTGAAGTACCTGTTCAAATCCCTGACCTATCTTAAAAACACTTCTTACAAGTCCTTTTCTGCCCTTCTCCTCTCTTCTCTCTCACCTCCTGCCCAAGTGGCTAATCTGCCATTCTCCTTGTCCCCTCACCTTTTCCTTAAAATAGATTGACATGATGTGGCTTCCTATCTTTTCTCCTTACCTTTTTGTTTCTTCCAAAACCCAGAATCTCAACAACAAAGGAGAGCCTCCAACCCACACAGCTCCCAGGAATCCACCACTCTCCCTTCCCTCCTCCCTATTACCCTTCTGTTGCTGCATCATCAAAAGCCTGGGAAACTTCTGTTTAGAAGTTTCTTTTAACTTTCGTGAATTAAAAAAAAAAATCCCTTTCATGACTCTACTACTCCCCCATGTCATGCCAGGCACCTGGCACAGACTGAATTCTGCAGATGGGCTAGAGAGAAAGGACACACTCAGGAGGCTGCTCTCAGGCCTCGGATGCCAAATTTGACCATTTGCCAGGAGGAGCTTGTTTTTCTGGGAGTTGAGCCATATTACAAAGAGAACAAGCTGCCTACCAACATTCCTAATCTTCCTCCAGGGCAGGTTTATTTCTCAGTAACCCCAGACCAAAAACCACTATCAGATTTTCTGTCTTTCTCCACCATAGAAAACTACTTGGCCACAATTTGACAGGCACAGATGGTACCACCAGCTGCAGGTTGTTTTTAGTTCTTGTTGACTCTAAACTGCCCTTAGTCTTAATCTTTTTGCAGTTTGCTCAGTAGAAGGGAAGAAGGGGCCAAACTTCTAATCTGGGAGTAAAATTCTTGGTGGGGCTTTAGCAGAGTCTGGTGAGAATGAGATGAGGTGAGAGTTATTGGCAAGATGGATGGGGAAAAATGTCCTGGAAAGAAAATGTATGGATAATCAGAATAAGAAATTGTTTAAGCCGAGAATCAGGAACAATAAATGGAAGAGGCACAAGAATAGGAAAATATTCTTGTCTGATGACAATTTTTTGCTGGTCTGAAAAGGGGGTCAGGTCTCTATACCATCAAGTAAGGAATGAGGGAAATAAAAGGAAAGACCATTCCCAAGGAAGCTCTCTCTGGGCAATTAGAATAGCTTAAGATGACCATTCTGACAGTGTGTAGTGCCTGGATAATCTGTCATTCTATAGAAAAAAAATATATTTTAAAAAGCAATTCTAAGAGTCATTTACATATGTTATCAGTCTTATATAAAATAAGTAAATATCACATATTTCCTAAAAGATATTCTATCTAAAGATTCATCAATAAGGGTGCATGGAAAGATGAAAAAGACTAATCATATTTCTTATTGCTAGGAGTATGCTACTAGTTACAATACCTCCCTTTCATCTTCCCAAAGAAAGAACCCTTGAATCTATATCCAACTTCTTTTTACTCTTTGTTTTTCATATCTAGACTACCAAATACCAAGGCCATCCATGTAAGGGGAGGGAAATGAACTAAGATGCCTGGAGTAAGCCCTTTTCACCCCAATCATGGTTATACGGTAAGATCTGGTCTTAATGGAAAAAGTGGAACAACGGGTCATCCATGCAGTCTGAAAAGCAAGGAGAATAAAAAACACCTGTACATACGTCATGCAGGATTATTTTCTCATCTTGAGGAATGGCACCATGTCACTGGTACAACCCAACTCCTGAAGGACATGAGTTGGTGAGGCCACCGAGACCAAAGAACACAGCTGGCATTTAGTCAGCCTTAAGCTTTATTGGGACTTATGGACAGGAAAGAATCTTTGACAGCGGCCTGTCAAAGAATGAAGGAAGTTAGTGCTCTGCAATGAGACAAGAATAACAAGGGGTGATATAAATGTAAGGGGTCTCAGAACAAGGACATTCCATTGGGTATGAGAACAGAGTTCCTGCTAGGGTCACATGAAGTGTACCCATGGGGTCTGGTGATGTTTCCCCTACGCCCATGGGAAGGACGTTTATCAAGGAAGATTACTGCTTTGGGAAGATTATAGTTTATGATACCGTCTATGTATTCTCTCCCCTCTGGGGACGAAGGTTAACCTTTAATTTATGTGGCTATGTGCTGAAGATTTACAGGGGGCCCTGGGTCCCCACAGTTACTATATGCCTACAATTACCAGGACCCATTTAGGCGCAGGGGTAAGTTCAGGAACAAAATAGTACTTAATTGAGGTTTTGCTATGTGCCAGATGCTATGCTAACAACTTTACATGTATTTTTCTCATTGAATTCTCACAACTCTATGAGGTGGTTTCCATTATTAACCTTCCTTTTACAATTGGGACAGGGAGTTTAAGGAAAGGAATGAGGTTTCACAAGAGGTAGGAGACAAGTCTATAAAAATCCAAGGGCTGGATACTCAACAACTCTTCTTTTTCTACTCCATATTTCAGGGGTCCTGGACAAACCCCCAATTTTCCATTTCACAAGCACGTCTTGGAAAATTCTGATTTAACATTTCTTCTTATTTGATATTTCTTTGAGTTATTTCTTCTGAAGTGCTTTGATCTCATTTCTCTTCCTGGCTATAGTCAGACTGTACCTATGTTAGTTTTTGTTTGTTTTGTTTTGTTTTGTTTCATTTTGTTTCGGATGAGAGTATATGTGGGGTGTTTTGGCTTGCTAATTTTATAACTTTAAAAAGTAATTTTTAACATGTAGGTAATTAAAAAAAACCCAAAAAGTAAAAACATAATATAATACCAGTAGACTGTGTTAATTTATATGTGTATATTGTAAGGAACCACTAAGGAAATTATATAAAATAATATACTCAAAAACACTATAAATAAATCAATATGGAATTCTAAAAAATGTTCAAGTAACCCATTAAAAAAAGTAGGAAGAAAAGGAGAGGAATGAGAAATAAAGGAAACAAACAGAAACAAATAATAAAATGGCAGGCTTATGCCCTAACATATCAATAACTCACCTTAAATGTAAATGGTTTATATATATCAATTAAAAGTCAGAGATTTACAAAGTAGATAAAAAATAATAAACAAAAAACCATGACCCAACAATATGCTGTCTACAAGAATCAATACATACAACAACTCGGATGAATCTCAAGGGAATTGAGTGAAAAAAGCCAATGCCAAAGGGTTACATACTGTATGGTTTCACTTATATAGCATTCTTGAAATGACAAAATTATAGAAAGGTAAAACAGATTAGGGAGAAGGAGGGAGGTGCTATGGCTATAAAAAGGAAGCCCAAGCTACCTTGTCATCACAAGGAACTGCTCTGTTTATCAACTGTGGCAGTGGTTACCTGAACTTACACATGTGATAAACTTGCATAGAACTAAACACACACATCCACATACACATGAGTGCATGTAAAACTGATGAGATCTGAATAAGGTCAGTGAATTGTATCAATGCCAATTTCCTTGTGATATACTACAGTAATTCAAGACGTTGCCATTGGGGACAAACGGTGAAGAGCATACAGGATCTCTTTGTATTGCTTCTTATACGACTGCATGTAAGTCTACAATTGTCTCAAAATGAAAAGTTTTCTTTTCGTTTCTGAAAAATTTTAAGAGAAAATACACTGCAATAAGTCTCCCATCCACCTCTGTCTCCCAATTCCTCTATTATCCTTCCCAAGAGTAATTAGTGTGCCAATTTCCTCACATATCCTTCCGAGAGAGCCTACGAGTCTTGTCATATGGCCATGCATGAATGCACACATGCATAGACATATATTTTTTACACAAATTGTAATACACAATTTGTGTATTACACAAACACACTTTTCCCCTACCTTCTTTTATCTTCCCAGTAGCAAAAGAGCTCCTTGTTTTAAGAATTGCAGTCTGAACATGATTTCTAGCTTCCTCCCATCCCTAGGATTCTTCTCTTCTAGTACCTGGCAAAGATTACATTAGAAAGTGAAGGAACACTCCACGATGCCCAGCTGCCTGCATTCCGGGGCCACAGCTGAATTTCTAAGTTCTTCCTCCTGTGAGTTATGTAGCCTATAATCTGACTACACACTAGTTAGAGAGAAGGAATGCCCACTCATTTCGCAGAGAGCCAAGGTAAAAGAGAACTCTTTTGTCAAGGTAATAATAACACTTAGCACTTCTAAAGGGCTTTTTATCTTCAAAGGGCTTTCTAAACATTAGCTAATTAAGAAGTCTGCACAATATGCAGCAGCTGTTGAAAAAATAAATGTGATGCTTGGGTGTATTAAAAAAGGGAGCAAAAACATGACATCCTATATCAAGCAGCTGTGGTGCTCTATCTAATTTGTTTGCTTCACCTGGTGGAATAGATCAGACATTAAAATAGTCCTGCAGTGCCGAGTAATAATGATTAGGGATAAGGCAGAAACCGCACATAATGGAATATTGCTAGGACTACAGAATATTTACTTGAAGAGGCAAAGCCAAAGAAAAGCTTCATCACCTAATTTTTATTAAACTTTGATGAAAGACACAGGCACTCTGCAACACTAATGAAACAGACATCATTCATATACACAGGAATGCTCTAAGACCTCATTTAACAAGAAAAGGCATTTTCATTCATTCCTCTTTAAACAAATATGTATTCAACACTTAACAGACACTGGAGACATAAGTTTAAAATATAGGGAAGAGTTTTAAAACTATTGTGGATCTTTCATGGTACATGTCATGAATCGATTGCATTTAATTTTACAATAATATTGACGCACATGCACATGCACACGTATATATTTAAATTCAATCAGCATTTTTCTCTGCAGACTCTTTGGCAGATATGAGCTGACTTGCCGTTTCATAAGCTGAGCCATGACTTCAGTAATGAAAACAAAATAAACTATCTATACAAAAAAATGCTTTTTGTTGTACAATTGGGAAATGGCCAGTTTTTCTTTTTCTTGTTTTTCATAGCAAAGTTCATTGATCTATACCTGCTATTTTTTTTAAAGTATATCTTTGGAAGTTGCAAATTCCACAGAAATGAGGGGAGGAGGTGCATGAAGAAAAAAGGAAAAGCGACTAAGTGATATCAAAATATGCAAACACCACCTTGTTTATAAGCATTAAAATACCTTATTTCCATTGTAAAGGAAATTATACTTTTGATTGAGCTGCCTGTCAAAAGAGGCTTGTGAGAAAAAATATTTCTTCAATTAATGAGAAGACATCATGGAAGAGTTAGCAGGGAGGGGAATAAAAAAGGGAGGGGAATAAAGAAGAAGGAAGGGTATTCTAGGTTTTGGGGGAGCACCGAGAGGGAAAGTGTTCATGGAAAGTAGAAAAATGTCTGAAGGACCCTCTTTCTTGCAAGGACTATTTGGATGTCAAATCAATATTTTTTACTCTTAGCCTAATTTTGGCAAACAAAGCTAAAGTTCAGCTATCACTGATTGCATCTTGCAAACAGATATTTATGGTCTAGAGAAAAAAATGATATGCCTGAAACAAACTCCAAACTCCTGTATGAGTTGCCTTCTCCTTTTCCACATTATCAAAAGGCAGGCTATTAAAGAAAATCTACTAAAATAGAAGATTTAAGGTAAAGAAAGCCACCACAGTTCAGTGCTCACACCTTACCTTCACCCTTACACGTACTCACCTTTGCTTATGAAAAATAGCAATTATCTTCAAGGGTGTGAAAGGCATGGCTTCTGTCCCTGAGAATCTTACAATTTAGTATTGATAAAATAGCAAGAACAACAACAATACTAATAATTTCCATAGGAACCTGCTTGCCAGGTCCTATGCTGTGTACCTGATATATATTATTTGTGCCTCGCAATAACTCAGAAAGATAGTTATTATTATTTTCGCTTACAGATGAGATGAAAGCCACAGAATCCAAGTGACATGCCTGAGGCCATCAAGTAAGGTGCAGCGTCATAATTTGAACACAGGTTTGCCTGGCCACAAACCTGAGCTCTCTCAACAAATGATGGCACTTCAAAGTCATAGTGATTGGTGCCCTGAGAGTGATACAAAAAAAGTATGGTGCCTTCCTGTTATGATTTCTTATTTTTATATAGAAATGTCAAGGAGGTAGGGTGTATGTCTGGCTGGCGTGACCAGGGAAGTCAGTGATAAAATGACTGCTCATTTTGGGTAGGAAATTGGTTTGCTACATCCAGATGTACAGGAGAACTAGTACTCTCCAGTCACCAACTTACAGATCAGCATTTGATAAATATTTCCATTTCCTAATCTGTTGAAGAGCCAGGAGGCAAAAATAATGCAAGATGAACTGAAAGAACAAATACACATGCCATAGACATGAGCGCTGGTTTTCAGGGCCACCATTTAATATAAATTACTTAATTGTTGGGTTTTCCTGTCAACACTTAAGTCTTAAATCTGGGTACCTGGGAAAATGAGACAGTGGTGGCATTAACTGAGATGAGTTGTGGATGGGAAAATGATAATTCTACCACAAGATTCAAAATGAAAACTTTTTCATTAAAGCCTCCAAATTGAGATGAGTTAGGCAAGGGCTCTGTGAGCAGCTTTAGTACTGTCTGCCCATGCAGAGCTCTTGATTAGCCTGCTTCTCCTCTCACTTGAAAAACTGCTGTCACCATTTCCTTAGGCCAAAGTACACTTATGGCACGAGAACACGCTCAACAGGCTCACATGCCAAGATCAAAATACATTTTTTAGTGCCCTCCACAAACGAGGTTAGGAGTAGAAAATAATAATCGTCATTACAAAGCTCTAAGGATAGAAGCTAAATGCTTCTGAAGGTAACAATCCATATGCCAAATCAACTTTGAAGAAATCTCTAGGAACAGGGGACAATTCATACATCCCTCTTGAAAAGCAGGGCAGGGGAGTGAGATGCTCAAAGGTGCAAACTTGCTTATGCTTAATATATTAAATAAATTATTCAAGAAAAACATCCTTGTGAGCTCCGTAATTACTGCCAAGTAACTGAGCTTGTTGACCTACAAAATACAGATCAAAGCGTCAATATGCATTTTGCACAAGATTCCTTCCAGGTTCTAGCAGGTTGAGCTGGCCAAGTTGCTTCTTTGAAACAGGAAGTACAAAATATTATTATTCAGAAGTTATAATGAAAGGGAGATAGAGTGGTTCAGACACCAGAGAAAGATATTCCTGGACTCACCACTGCCAACAGGTGACATCAAAATCCCCTATAATCTGACCCAATCACTTTTTCCAAATATGTCTTCCATTCCCAAATTTCAGGTCTCCAATTTTCTCCTAAACTGTACTGTTTTTTTCCCCTCTTTTACATACGCTGCATTTGCCATCTCTATTTTTTCATTCCTACTGTTTAATTTTTTTTTATAGAATGCCTTTCTATCTCAACTCTCTATTTCCAAATCCTACTCCTGATTCAATGTCTACCTCATATATCACTTTTGCAGTGAAGCCCTTCGCTCAGCTGGAAGTATTTCTCCCTCTTTTCAATTCCTATATCACAACAGATGGATTTCTCATATGAAAACAACTACTTTCAACTTATATTATGGTGATGTTATTAAAAATATATCTTGTGAGAAAAATATATCTTGTGGCTATGGATTTATTAGACTGGAATTTTCCATGAGCTTGAGATCCATCTCTGTTTTTTCTTAGATCTGTTTTTGGCATCCAGGCCAGTGCTTTGAAAGAGTACATGCTATCAAGACCACAGTGAGATACCATATTTCACCAAATATAATGGTTATTATTTTTAAAAATATAAACTAGCAAGTGTTGGTTAGAATGTGGAGAAATAGGAGCCATAGTACAACTGCTGTGGAAAACAGTTTGGCAGTTACTCAAAAGTTAAACATAGAGCTACCAGATAATAACGATTAAAGGCAGAATGTGACACTGGATGGGATCGAAGACTGGAAGAGAAAAATCTCAAAAGGACATTACTATTATATGAGGAAAAATGGAATACAGAATTTAAAGCTTTATATTGATGTTAACTTTCTTGAACTTGGTAACTGCATGTAAGGTGACTACATACGTGAATATCCTGGCTCACAGGAAATGTACATGGACATATTAAGAGTTCAAGGTGTATGATGTGTGCAACCTTCTCCCAAATGTTCAGAAGATAGATAGACTGCTACGGCAAAGGTGGTAAAATGTTAAAATTGATGGATATGGGTATCTTGGGGGGTGGGGATAGGTTGGAGGTCTCTGTATGAGTTTTTAAAAAACTATTTTTGCAATTGTTCTGTAATTTTGAAATTATTTCAAAATAAAAAATTTAGAACAAAAACATAAAATTACCAGATGACCTAGAAATCCCACTTCTAGTATCTACCTCAAAGAACTGAAAGCAGGGACCTGGACAGGTATTTGTATGTTGGCATGGTCACAATAGCCAAAAGGTATAAGCAACCCAAATGTCCATCAACAGATAAATACATGAACAAAATGTGGTATATACATACAACAGAATATTTGGCCTTAAAAAGGAATGAAGTTCTGAAACATGCTACTACATGGATAAACCTTGAAGACATCATGAGTGAAATATCAGACACAAAGGGACAGATATTATATGACCCGACTTACATGAAATATCTAGAAGATGCAAATTCGTAGAAACAGAAAGTAGAGTGCAGGTTCTCAGGGAGAGAAGTGAGGCGGATTGGGGAGTTGAAGCCTAATGGGTATAGGGTTTCAGTTTGGGTGATGGGAAAGTTCTGGTACTGGACTTTGGTGAGGGTAGTGCAACACTGTGAATCTGATTATACCACTGAATAGTATGCTTGGGAGTGGATGACATGGGAAAGTTCATGTTGTATACATGCTTCAATATTTTTTAAAGAGCTACTAAAGAGACAATAATAATTAAATATAACCCATGATCCTGGTCTGAAACTAACAATGAAGAAGAAAGAAAAGGCCCCAGAGGGCAAAACTGGGACATATGAAAAAACTGGAATATAGACTTTAAGCTTTATACCAATATTAAATTACTTGATAACTATACTTAAGGTGATTACATAAGTGAGTATATTTGTGCTAAGGTAATGTACATGGAAGTGTTACATGTTCAAGAAGAATGATATATGCAACTGACTCCCAAATGTTTAGAAAATACATAAATAGAAATCCAGAAAGAAAGAAAGGGGGGCAGATGAATGGCTAGATAGATTGATAGATGGGAAGATATAATGATATGACAAACGTGGCTAAATGATAAGAGTTTGGGATCTGGTTATCTGGGTAGGGGTATGTTGAGGTTCTCTACGAATTTTTTTTTATTCTTGCAACAGTTAGTTAAGTTTGAAATTATCTCAAAATAAAAGTTTTAAAATATAGTGGTTTTTAAATTAATAATTACCTAAAAAAACTTTACTCAGTTTTTCTCACATATTTATTGATCACTGATTTTAAGTACTGTCGTATGTGCTGGGGATATACTGTGAACAAAATGGATGAAAATTTCTGCTCTAATAGAATTAACATTCAAAAGTGTGATAAAGACAGTATATAAAGTAAATTTTATAGAATAGTAGATGACAATTGCAAAGCAGAAAAATAAAGGAGAGAAGGAAGCTTAAAAAGGGTCAGCGTAGTTGAAATTTTAGACTGACTGGCTGGATAAATGGCTGGCCGGCTGGATGGAATTGGGTGATGGATGGGTGAATGGGTAAGTGAATGGATTCATTAGTCAAACACTTGCTTTATCACTGAGCAAATAAATCCCCCCGCCCCCATTTTTCTATTTTCAGTTTCTGGGCCACAAAATTGATGGTTCGTTTCATCCACAAAAGCTGTAGAAAAATACAAGTCAGAGATCTTATTTCTCAATTTTTGCCATCTTGACTTCAGGTGCACCCAAATATATCACTTTTGGTAACCCTGTAAAATACATGTTAGTGCCTATGAGTTTAAGAGGCAACAATTTCTTTGGGTCACAAAGAGCATATTTTAGTCTGTGGACACTTCTATAAAAGGAATGGTCTTTACAAGTAAGAAGTAACTTTTTTTTTTAAGATTTATTTTATTTCTCTCTCTCCACTTTCTCTCTCCCCGCCCCCATTGTCTGCTCTCTGTGTCTATTTGCTGTGTGTTCTTCTGTGTCCACTTGCATTCTCAGCAGTACTGGGAATCTGTGTCTCTCTTTTTGTTGTGTCATCTTGCTGTGACAGCTCTCGGTGTGTGTAGAACCACTCCTGGGCAGGCTGCGCTTTTTTCACATAGGGCATCTCAATGCAGGGCGCACTCCTTGTGCATGGGGCTCCCCAACGTGGGGGACACTCCTGCATTGCACATCACTCCCTGCGTGCAGCAGTGCTGCACGTGGGCCAGCTCACCACTCAAACCAGGAGGCCCTGGGTTTGAACTCTGACCCTCCCATATGGTAGGCCGATGCTCTATCAGTTGAACCATGTCCACTTCCCAGAATTAACTATTGAAGATGGAAATATGAAAAGACAAAAGTTTGTGAGGAAGAGAGAAGGGTTTTTAAATCGAAAGGTGGGTGAGTTATCTGTGTATGCTAATTTAATCAAGTTTGGAAAGAAGACAGTTTTCACAAAGTGACTGGGATCTATAACAATATATTTCCACAGTAGTCAGTTCCTGTGTCATAAGTGATTTCATTAGGCTATGACTACTAAGTTACTATTTTTTATCTGCACCATGCAATATTGACTATCATTTTGTGTTTCTCTGCATTCCAGAGATGAAGGGTACACCTAATGCAAGGGTCAGCACTGGGTGGCCACATTTCACATCCTTGGTCCCTGCAGCTTTGTCCCTGGGAAAAACAGCCAGATGCATTATATTCTCTGCATTGTTGTACAAATTGATTTCAATTTTAGGGAAAACATCTATTTGTGGCTAAAACCCTGCTTCAAAGCCAAGCAGTGAAAAATGCTTAGTGAAGACACATACCCTTTCAATGTTCCAGCTGAGCTCTTTAAAAAGAGAAAGGAGCACAACCGTTCAAGGGCATTTTCATTTCCCTCATGGTTTTCAAGGTTCAGAACATCCTGGATTTGGAATTTTCTACCTGTTACAGGGATAGCATTACCTAACACCTAATGTGGCCTCTGAACATCCCCACTCTTGTCTCAGCCTCTACTGTAAGTCAAATACCTCCCTCCTTCACTCCTACTGCCTGAGATTCTGAGGGTAGAGTGGAGGCTGCAAGAGGCAGTCAGTCGGCTATCACAGCACCTGCAGAATGTTTAGCACATGGGCTTAGAATCAGATGCTTTGGATTCAACTTCTAACTCTACTTGGAGCAACGTAACTGAACTCTGCGCTTGTGTCTTCATTGTTAAAATAAAGATAATACAATAGAAATGCCATAAGGAGTGAATAAGTTACTATCTGAAAATTACTTACAGATAATATGTGCTTCATATATAGTAAGCTCTGTGTAAGTATTTACTAGCTGTTGTTCAGTCTGCAAGTGGGAGAGGAAAAACATGAGTCTTCTGTGGCCAGGGTTGCAACTTTCTCTGTATAGAATTCAAAGTGATGTCTGATCAAGTGAAAACATTGGGGAGGGGAGATAATAGGCCTCTAGAAGTGTGTGTCTGTGAGGGAGGGTGGAGCTTCCTGGGAAATAATTCTTCCTAAGGCCTTGCCCAGTGATCTGAACCCAGTAGCAAAGTGTTGGCCTTTGTGGAGGGAAGAGTGATTCTGATTTCATATGATTCTGCCTCCAGGTTTGTCCCCTGAATTTACACTGAGTTCTAGGGAGATACCAGGTTACATGAAAAAGGAGAGATTTCACTAAAAATTCTGTAAAACACTGGAGCACAGAGAGCTTTTTGCTGGGACCCCTCCAAAATGGGTGTAAAGTACTGATGGGGGCAGAAAGGTCCTGCCCTCCACATAGCTCACCATGCAGCTCTGCCACTGATGAAACCAGCACCTGTGAGAGACGTGGCGCCCAGCTCAAGACGGCAGAGTGGCAGACTTGTTAGTGCTCAGAGACTGCCCAGAGGGCACTTCCCATTTAGCATCTTTCATCCCAGGTGGGAGATAAGGGGAGAGAAGCTATGGATGGCCACTGCATTGAATCCTATGAGAGCCAAGATATAGTTAAACATTTGCTTTGTGAGAGGATAGTGGCTAATAATGGAGATGTGGCTCATAAACTATAAAGCCACAAATAAATTTCATCTGCTAGACTTTGGGTCCCTAACAAAACATATCTTTCATTAAGCATTAAACAAGACACTGTGTGTTAGGTGCTAGGAATACAAGGGGAAGGAAAAACAAACATGTTCCCACTCGCAATTATGAAGCTGACACTCCAGAGCAGAGACAAGGCAACAAGCAACCAGGACTCAGACTCAGTGCTCTGGAGGGGAAGACTCACCAGGCTACAGGAGCACGTGAGGGACGTACAGGCAGGATTTGGGACATCAGTGGTTGCTGCTTCCTTGACAGAGTGAACTCTGCACCAAGAGCTGAAGAATGATGACGATCAAGCCAGGGAGAGAGGGGGAGAAGGGCATTCTAGGTGATGGGAACAGCACGTGCCAGGGTCTAGATCCCACGCTGTGGAGGGCTGTTATTTATTAGCCCTGAGCAGATCAGCAAACTATGACCTGTGGGCTACATTCTGCCCAGTACCTGTTTTGTAAATCAAGAGTTACTGGAACACAGCCATGCCCACTCATCTGCCTATCATCTACAGCTGGTTTCATGCTACAGTGGCATAGCAGAGTAGTTGTGACAAGGAACATAGGGTCTGCAAAGCCTAAAATGTTTAAGGAAAAAGATGAACCATGCCCTGGGCTAGAGCATAGAGAGCAAGTGGGAAAATGGTGTGCATTCTCTGGTGAACTTCCTCCACCTTATTCTGGGGCCTGATTGGGCAGTAGCATAAAGTAACATGCAATGAGCTGGCGGGTACACTTTACGAACCAGACTCCCAGCAATGGCCCCTGTGGCACTTTGAAAGGCAGAGTTGCTTTTGTGACATGTTTTAATGCTTGTGCTTTGTGGAGTTTATAGGATACAGTTTTCTCCAAGTTCCAGGGGGGTATTTGCTTACTGCATGCCACTGAGATGGAGAACTATGTTTCCAGCTCAGATCTCTGGCAATATGCAGAATGATGAGCTATACTTCAAGATCTGTTAGGTGAAAAGCTGCATGACCATGACTCACACACCCTGGCCGCACGTTAAGTTTGTCTTCTTTCTTTTTCAATTTTATTGTTGTAACATACATAAAAAACATAATATTTGCCATCTTAGCCATTTTTCTGAGTACAATTCAGTGGCACTAATTGCATATACAATGTTGTACAACCACCAAGACTATCCATTACCAAAGCATTTCCAACACTCCCAAAAGAAACTCACACTGTCAGTTCTTAACTGAAATCACAGTTGACTCATCCAATTCAGAGAGCTCACCATGATACACCAGCAGAGGTTTTTTACCTTGGAATTACATAATAACAATAGCTTCATTAAACTTTTGCCCTGTGTTCTTTCTTCCAAAATTCTGTATATGCTTCTGCCTGGAACTTCTTCCCCAGCCTCTTATAATCCTACCCATCCACTGGTCTTATTTACATTTATTCCCCTTGACCACAAGGACTCGGGTAAATATCCTTGCTTCACGTCCCCATAGTTCACTGCACTTCCCACACAGTATTGGCTTTTTCCATGTCCATCTTCCCCATTCCTGTAAGACCCTGGAGGGAAAGGCTGTGTCCATTTTATCATTACAGGTCAGTGCCTGAGCCATTTGTGGGCCTTCTATGTATTTTTATTTAATGAATAAATGGAAGGGGAGAACTATTAATGATTGGATTCATACCATGGAATGAGAATTTTACATGTAACTGACTAAATAGAGTTGCAAACATAACTACATGAATAAGAGCCGTATGTCTCTGGTATTAATCTCCATTTCCCCCACACCAAGGAATGATCCAGGTGTCACCCAGAGAATGTTCCCTTTTTTGATAAAGACTATAACTTGGTTTGCCTTTCTTTATACAGATTTTACAGTTCCACTGATTCTCTGCCACAGGGGCCAACACTCAGTTTTCTGATATGGATCTGCCAGAATGGACACTTCCTTATGTCTGAAATTTTAAAACTCACTGCAAAGATGTTTCATTCTATCCTTTTATAAGCCTTAGTTTGCAATTTATTTAACAGAGACTTTATCAACTGTATTTCTGTGGAGGCTTGTATTAGTCAGCCAAAGGGATGCTGATGCAAAATACCAGAAATCGGTTGGCTTTTATAAACGATGTTTATTTGGGGTAGAAGCTTACAGTTACCAGGCCATAAAGCATGTCTATTGCCACGTGCTGGAGCAAGATGGCTGCCGACGTCTGCAAGAGTTCAGGCTTCCTGGGTTCCTCTCTTCCTGGGGCTCCATTTCTCTCTAGGCTCAGGTGCTATGCTTTCTCCACAAGGTTAGCTTTAGGCTTCCAGGTGAATAGCTGTATTTCTCTCACTGGGGCTTCTGCTGTGTCTCAGGAGCCATCTCTATTCCTCCTTGCTCCTCTCCTGTATGTTTACTTCCTGGGCTCCAGCTCAAAAACTCCTAACTCTGTCCTTTGCCATGTCTTTTCTCTGTGAGTAACTGCCCACCAAGGGCTGGGCACTCAATGGCCTACTGACGTGGCCCAATCAAAGTTCTAATCATAATTTAATCAATTAAAAGTGATACGTCCAACAGACCAGTTTACAAACAATCTAATATCCATTTTTGGAATTCATAAATAATATGAAAATGCTACTTATGTTTACTTTAGTTTACCCGCAAAGTGATGGCATCTTAATCCCATGCTCAAGAATGGCAGTATTTAGCTGGTGCTTTCATTTTCGGTTTTTGGCACTTACGTTTTCTGCCAGACTGCAGAGATGGGAGGCAGTTTTTACACAGTAGAAAAGGTGTCTTTTTTATTGCGTCCAAGTACTGACATCAGGGTGCCTTGTTACTTCCTGTGTGGGAATTTTCTGTTTTACCATTTTTTATACAGTCTTACAACAATAATACCAAATAGGAAAGGGCCTAGAACATGTCAGTAGAATAAGTTAAAAACGGGAGAAATGTCATGGAACATGGGCAGTCCATTTGCAATGTGCAGCTTTATATTTATTCTTATTATTGACATTTTAATTATTTTTATTCAATAGATAATTCATGGAGAGGTGAGGCAACTCAGAGGTGTTTTCCAACAAATTCAAGAATCAGCCGCAGTAGCGTTTGGAGCCGGGCGGGGCCGGTTCAGGCCCCGGCTGCGGGCCGCGGTAGAGTTTGGAGCCGGGCGGGGCCGGTTCAGGCCCCGGCTGCGGGCCGCGGTAGCGTTTGGAGCCGGGCGGGGCCGGTTCAGGCCCCGGCTGCGGGCTGCGGTAGCGTTTGGAGCCGGGCGGGGCCGGGTCAGGCCGCGGCGGGTACGGAGCCGGGCAGGGCCGGTCCAGGCCGCGGTGTCGGGAAGTGGACGCCGGAGCCGGCTGGGCCGCTGTAGCGAGCAGAGCTGGGCGGAGCCAGGCCAGGCCAAGGCGGCGTGAGGAGCCGGGCAGAGCCGGTCCAAGCCTCCGCGGCGGGCGGAGCCGAGCCTGCGGAGGGGTTTCTGTTTTTTTTTTTTGTTTTTGTTTTTGTTTTTTGTTTTTTTGTTTTTTTTTTTTTTAATTTATTTTACTTAATTTTTTTTTTTTTTTTTTTTTTTGAGCATCTGCAGTACTGGGGAGTTCGTGGGCCCTGGGCGGCCTATTGGGGGTTTGTGGGAAGGGAGGTGCTTGCAGACCCATTTGGGCAGACAGACGGGGTTTTTAGGGCAAAGCGGGGGGAAGTTGTTGTTTTAGATAGTGTTGCAATTGTGACACGTGTGTACCTGTATCTCTCTTCTCCCTATCCGTTCCCCACCGTTTGCCCATCCTCTTTTTCTTTCTTCCTTTCTTCTTGCCTTTCTTTTTTCTTTATTATAATTAGTTTTTTTTTTTTTGTCGGTTTTCTCTTTCCCTCTTGTCCCTCATCTTCCACTTATTTTTACTTTAATTCAAGTATACAATAGGTGCTACAGGGAACACCTCACATTTGCTGGGTTTTCCGATCCTCCACTGCCTCATTTCTGTGTGAACTGATTTAGGCTACCTACACTATCCCCCTTCCCCTGCATCTTGATATCCACTATCATCTACTGTCTCTCCTATATTCCACCCCCCACCTCCCGTTCTTTGATCCACAAAGTGTCTAACTCTTAATTTCTAATACCTTTGTTCTGTTTTCTGTCTATTATCCACTCTTGAAACTATTACCTTTCTTTTCTTTTTCCCTCTCTCATGAAAACAATAGCTGTGTAGTTCATACCATATTCCTCCCAAATTCAGTCATCTACTTCATAAAAGGTACTCTACCTACAGCTATAACTCTATACAATCTACATGAATCTAACCTCCATCCTTCCAGATCTCATATTCTTGCTTTATTAACATACATCACCAATACAACTTTACACTTTTCCCTTGCTTACACAATTGCCTTTCCCCAACACTAATACTTTCCTCTAAAGTGAACTTAACCAACAACAAGTAACTAGAATAAGAAGAAAAAAGTGACAAAGAGAAGATATAACACCTGTGCAAAAATAACAACTAATTAACCTCCAAGAGCAGACAAAGAAGCTAAGGAACTGATTAAATTCGTCAAAATAAAGAGATGACCAGAAAGCAACAAAAATCTACGAACCAAACCAATAATCAGGAAAACATGGCTGAATCCAATCAACAAACCAATAATCACGAAGGGGAGCAAAACTTGGCACAAGCAATGAAAGATCTCAGAACATTTATCACCGACAAATTTGATGCAGTAATGAAAGAGGTTAACAACATGAAGACATCACTTGGAGGGGAAATTGCAGACATACGCAAAAACATAACAGATATGATGGGAATGAACACCACAGTTCAAGAAATCAAAAATACACTTGCAGCAAATATCAGCAGACTAGAAGAGACAGAGCAGAGAATTAGTGATGTGGAAGACAGTACATCAGAAATCAAACAGATAGTAGAAGGGGTCAATAAGAAGATAGAAAAAATCCAATTAGGATTTAGGGACCTGAATGACAATGCAAAACGCTCAAACATACGTATTATAGGCATTCCAGAAGGTGAAGAGAAGGGAAAGGGGTCAGAAAGAGTGTTGCAGGAAATAATGGCTGAAAACTTCCCAAATCTACTGAAAGAGTCAGATGTACATATCCAAGAAGCACAGCGCACTCCACAAGTCATAAACCCCAACAGGCCCACCCCAAGACATATACTTGTCAAATTATCCAATGCTCAAGACAAAGAGAAAATCCTAAAAGCAGCAAGAGAAAAGAAAACCATCACATACAAGGGAAGCTCAATTAGATTAAGTGCTGATTTCTCTTCTGAAACCATGGAGGCAAGAAAACAGTGGTATGATATAGTCAAGGTACTAAGGGAAAGAAATTTCCAACCAAGAATACTTTATCCAGCTAAACTAGCATTCAAATATGATGGAGAGTTCAAAATATTTACAGACAAACAGAAACTGAAAGAGTATACCAACAAGAAACCTCCCCTTCAAGAAATTCTAAAGGGAGTGCTGCAGGAAGAAAGGAAAAAATAGGAAAGGCAAAGTTGGAGGAGAGTATAAGACCAACAACAACAACAAAAAAGACAAAAAAAAATATACAAACAAAATATGACAAACACAAATCCAATCAAAGTATGGCTAACACAAATAATTCCTTGATAGTAATAACACTGAATGTCAATGGATTAAACTCACCTATCAAAAGATTCAGACTGGGACACTGGATAAGGAAATATGACCCATCCATATGCTGTCTACAAGAGACACATCTTAGACCCAGAGACGCATGGAGATTGAAAGTGAAAGGCTGGAAAACAATCATACAAGCTAACAATAACCAAAAAAAGGCAGGAGTAGCTATATTAATATCAGACAAAATAGACTTTAAATGTGAAACAACTGTGAGAGACAAAGAAGGATACTACATTTTAGTCCAAGGGAAAATCTGTCAAGAAGATCGAACAATCATAAATATCTATGCCCCTAACAAGGGTGCCTCTAAATACGTCAGGCAAACGCTGGAAAAACTAAGTGAAAGAATAGATACATCTACAATTATAGTGGGGGATTTTAATACACCACTATCAACTCTGGACAGAACATCTCAAAAGAGAATCACCAAAGAAACAAAACATCTGAATAGTATATTAGAGGAGCTCGATCTAATAGACATATATAGATCGCTACACCCAAACACAGCAGGATATACATTTTTCTCAAGCGCACATGGATCATTCTCCAAGATAGATCATATGCTAGGCCACAAAGAAAGGCTGAACGAATTCAGAAAGATTGAAAGCATACAAAACATTATCTCTGACCACAGTGGAGTCAAGCTGGAGATTTGCAAGGGAAAGAAGCCCAGATTTCACACCACGATTTGGAAATTAAACAACACACTCTTAGAAAAACAGTGGGTCAAAGAGGAAATCTCAAAAGAAATCAATGACTACCTTGAAACAAATGATAATGATAACACAACATACCAAAATTTATGGGATGCAGCAAAAGCAGTACTGAGAGGGAAGTTTATAGCCATAAATTCATATATCAAAAAAGAAGAAAGAGCAAAAATTGAAGAACTAAATGCACATTTGAAGGAATTAGAAAAACAACAACAAAGTAACCCAACAGGAAGAAGAAGGAAGGAAATAACAAAGATAAGAGCAGAACTAAACGAAATAGAAAATAAGAAAGCACTTGAACAGATAAACAAGACCAAGAGCTGGTTTTTTGAGAAGATTAACAAAATTGACAAACCTTTAGCAACACTAACAAAGAAAAAAAGAGAGAAGATGCAAATACACAAAATAAGAAATGAGAAAGGCGATATCACCACTGACCCCACAGAAATAAAGACTATCATAAGAGGATATTTTGAAAAACTATATTCCAACAAAAATGACAATCTAGAGGAAATGGACAAATTCCTAGAAACACATAAACAGCCCATATTGACAAAAGAAGAAATTGATGATCTTAACAAACCAATCACAAGCAGAGAGATAGAATCAGTTATTAAAAATCTCCCAACTAAGAAGAGCCCAGGGCCAGATGGCTTCACAGGTGAATTCTACAAAACATTCCGGAAAGAACTGACACCAATCCTGCTGAAACTATTCCAAAACATCGAAACAGAAAGAACATTACCCAACTCCTTCTATGATGCCAACATTACCCTAGTACCAAAGCCAAACAAAGACATCACAAGAAAGGAAAATTACAGACCAATTTCTCTAATGAACCTAGACGCAAAAATACTTAACAAAATACTTGCTAATCGTATTCAACAACACATTAAATGAATTATACACCACGACCAAGTGGGATTCATCCCAGGTATGCAAGGATGGTTCAACATAAGAAAATCAATCAACG
This sequence comes from Dasypus novemcinctus, assembly GCF_030445035.2. Lineage (NCBI taxonomy): Eukaryota > Metazoa > Chordata > Mammalia > Cingulata > Dasypodidae > Dasypus > Dasypus novemcinctus. The sequence goes on from NC_080681.1 coordinate 52,009,115, forward strand.
TAATACACCATATAAACAGATTGAAGGAAAAAAATCACATGATTATATCTATTGATGCAGAAAAAGCATTTGACAAAATACAGCACCCTTTCTTGATAAAAACACTCCAAATGATTGGAATACAAGGAAATTTTTTGAACATGATAAAGAGTATATATGAAAAACCTAAAGCCAATATTGTTTACAATGGAGAAATCCTAGACTCCTTCCCTCTAAACTCAGGAACAAGACAAGGATGCCCACTGTCGCCGCTCCTATTTAACATTGTCTTAGAAGTACTTGCTCGAGCACTGAGGCAAGAACCAGAAATAAAAGGCATTCAAATTGGAAAGGAAGAAGTCAAAATTTCATTATTTGCAGATGACATGATCCTATACATAGAAAACCCTGAGAGATCTACAACGAAGATTCTAGAACTCATAAATGAGTTTAGTAAAGTCGCAGGTTATAAGATCAATGCACAAAAATCAGTAGCATTTCTGTACACCAATAATGAGCAAGATCAGGAGGAAATCAAGAAACAAATACCATTCACAATAGTAAATAAAAAAATCAAATACTTAGGAATAAATTTAACTAAAGAGGTAAAAAACTTATACATCGAGAACTATACAAGATTGTTCAAGGAAATCAAAGAAGACCTAAATAAATGGAAGACTATTCCTTGTTCATGGATAGGAAGACTGAACATTATTAAGATGTCTATCCTACCAAAATTGATCTACACATTCAATGCAATCCCAATAAAAATCAATGCAGCCTTCTTTAAGGAACTAGAAAAACTAACTATGAAATTTATTTGGAAAGGAAAGAGACCCCGAATAGCCAAAGACATACTGAAAAAGAAAAACGAAATTGGAGGAATCACACTACCTGACTTCAAAACATACTATAAAGCTACGGTGGTGAAAACAGCATGGTATTGGCATAAGGAGAGACATATAGACCAATGGAATCGAATTGAAAGCTCTGATATAGAACCTCACATATACAACCACATAATATTCGATAAAGCCACCAAACCCTCTCAACTGGGAGAGAGTGGCCTATTCAACAAATTGTGTCTGGAGAACTGGATAGCCATATGTAGAAGAATGAAAGAGGATTACCATCTCACAACTTATACAAAGATCAACTCAAGATGGATCAAAGACCTAAATATAAGAGCCAAGACCATAAAAACCTTAGAAAGCAGTGTAGGGAAACATCTACAGGACCTTGTAATAGGTAATGGATTTATGAATATCTCACCAAAAGCACGAGCAGCAAAAGAACTAATAGATAAATGGGACTTCCTCAAAATTAAAGCCTTCTGCACCTCAAAGGAGTTTGTCAAGAAAGTAAAAAGGGAGCCCACACAGTGGGAGAAAATATTTGGCAACCATATATCTGATAAGAAACTTATAACTTGCATATATAAAGAACTCCTATATCTTGAAAATAAAAAGATAAACAACCCATTTAAAAAATGGGAAAAAGACTTAAACAGACACTTCTCCGAAGTAGAAATACAAATGGCAAGAAAGCACATGAAAAAATGTTCCAAATCTCTAGCTATCAGGGAAATGCAAATCAAAACCACAATGAGATACCATCTTACACCCATAAGATTGGCAGCTATGAAAAAAACAGAAGAATACAAGTGCTGGAGAGGATGTGAAGGAAGGGGAACACTCATCCACTGCTGGTGGGAATGCAGAAGGATCCAACCATTCTGGAGAACAGTATGGCGGTTTCTCAAAAAACTAGCCATAGATTTGCCATATGACCCAGCAATTCCACTGCTGGGAATATACCCAGCAGAACTGAAAACAAGAACACAAACCAATATATGTACACCAATGTTCATAGCAGCATTGTTCACTATTGCCAAAAGTTGGAATCAACCCAAATGCCCATCAACAGACGAGTGGATCAATAAAATGTGGTATATACACACAATGGAATACTACTCGGCTGTAAGAACAAACACACTACAAACACATGTGATAACATGGATGAATCTTGAGAACCTTATGTTGAGTGAAGCAACCCAGACATTGAAGGACAAATACTACATGACCTCAATGATATGAAATAAACAAGCTGCCCTAGATAGCAAGAGACTGAACGATAGGCTTGCAGGAAATCGGAGGGTGGAAGAAGGATATGAGCCAATGTCTGCAGGGGTGGAATTTAAGACGAGATGGTGGTAAGTATGAACACAAAGAAGAGATAAAAGGGGGGCAAGGGGTTGCCTTTGCTTGGGGCTTTGCGGGTTTGAGGGTGGCTGGGGAGGGACGGATGGGTAACGTTGCCCAAAAGTGGGGGGAGGGAGGGGTAGCATACGAACCAGGAGAGGGTCAGGTGTTGGTGGAGAGTAAAATGCCGAGAAAATCATATCAAAATATAATAAAGAGGGTTACCTGTTTAGAATGCTCGGAGGGGAGGGTCTGATGCAGGACGGGCTCCTGGGGAATGTCTAAATGCTCATTCTGCCAGAGTGGGTGACACCATGGGGTAGAAACCCAAGTAGTGAGAGTGGGGGTGGACCCACATCCTGGGGAGGACTAATGCCATCCAATAGAGGGAACTGTATCCCTCGAGAGAAAGGGTGGCTCCCAGGGCATTGGGGCAGTTGAGCAAGTTAGGCCCTGAACACTATTCCATCTATCTCTGGAAGTGGCTCCTCAGGAAACGGAGGTTGGCTATCACTGAGGGCACCAAGGTGGAAGGGAAAATGGACGTTAAATGTGTGGAACCAAAGTAAATGGGGGGTAAGAGAGGAGTTTCTTGAGAGTACACAAAGATGGATATAAAACATGTAATATTACACCATAACATATAGGAGATGACAGACTGATAATGTAAACCATAATGTAAAACATAGGATAACTAAAAATGTAAAGAACTGTGTATCCTAAAGTATGCACCATAATGTAAGCACAGATGTCACCTTGTTAGAAAGCTAATGTCTCAGACTCTGTACATCACTTTAAGTAAATATGATATGAATAGGGCGTAAGAGTATTACTGTGGAAGGGAAAAGGTTTTCTGGTGGATGTGTGGGAGTGCTGTATATTATATATATACATTGCTGTGGTCTAGGACTCCTGTGAAGAAAAGCTGAATAATTAGGGGGGGGGGGGGGGGAAAATAGGATGTGGAATTTTTTCAAGTCAACATTCTTTATCTAAGTTCTTTATCTAACTTTATCCAAGTTCTTTATCTATCCTTTAAACTCATCGCTATATGCCATTCCCTAGTAAGGGACCATGACATTATATTGGGCTTCAAATTTCGGGGAGTTCTGGATCACAGAGTGTTTCAACAATGGCAATGGAGGGATACTGGTATGGGATACCAATGACAGGTGATATATGACTGACAGGGAGCTGTACAGAACATATGTCCAGGGTGCATGGTAATGTTTGGATATACTCATAGTGGCAACAATTAAAAACCACAGTAGGGGGGGTACTGGGTTCCTGGCCAGTGGTGCTCTGTCGTGGTCCCTAGGGGAGCAGTGACAGTCTCCCAGGTACAGTGGTGGGGACCGGGAGGGAGTGAGGGTTCAACAGTGAGCCCCAGATGCTAATGACTATGCTTGTGAGCTGATAAACCCAAAATAAGAACAAGGCCTAGAGCAACTTTGTGCCTGGGAATTTCCTTCTGTCAGCCTTCATGTTACTCAAATGTGGCCAGTCTCGAAGCCAAACTCAGCATGTAAATGCAATGCCTTCCCCCCAGCGCGGGACATGACACCCGGGGATGAGCCTCCCTGGCAACGAGGGACCACTATCAACTACCAACTGATGATGCAACTGGAAAATGACCTTATACGGAAGGTTCAATGCGGATCAGCAGAATATCCATGTCTACATAAAATACCATGACTTTAAAATGCTGTTTGACCTAAAGTAAGGGGGAAATGGAAAGGAGAAATGAGTTTATATGGCTACGAGTTTCTAAAAAAGAGTCTGGAGGCTGGCAGAAGGTTTGCCCTCATGCACAACTGAGCAGAGTCAGAGAGACGGATAAAGCAGATACAACCCCCAGATATTGGTTCCTTTGAGGGCTAAAGAGACCCATGGGAGTTATGGTCATGGCCGATGGGGTTAACTACCAGGGCAGATGGCCCCTCTTTGGAAATGGTGTTTATGTGTGATGAATCTGGACTCAGATGGGATCTCCCTTCATAAGACTTTCATGCTAATGTGCTGGAGGTGCAGTTAATGTTGGGGTTTAAGATATATTTAGGGGATTTGAATCTCTGGACTGACAATGTGATAGCCAGATCCTGAGCCTCAACAGACTCCAGCACCTACAATCTGATTTATTGGACTTACCACACTCAGCTAAGATGGAGTTGAAGAAGGACAACCACCACACCATGGAGCCTAGAGTGATTACAACTGAAAATGGGAGGATTGCATCCAGCATCCAGGTGGAATCTGAGCCTCCTCTTGACATAGAGGTGCAATGGACACAACCAATCCAATGTCCACATAGAAGAGGTGGCATTGGATTGGGAAAAGTGGACATAATGGACAAAGGGTATGGGGAAAGGCAGGAAGAGATGAGAGGTGGAGGCGTCTTTGGGACATGGAGCTGCCCTGGATGGTGCTTCAGAGGTAATCGCCGGACATTGTAAATCCTCACAGGGCCCACTTGATGGAATAGAGGAGAGTATGGGCCATGATGTGAACCAATGTATATGAGGTGCAGAGGTGCCCAAAGATGTACTTACCAAATCCAATGGATGTGTCATGATGATGGGAACGAGTGTTGTTGGGGGGGGGGGAGAGGGGGGGTGGGGGGGTGGGGTTGAATGGGACCTCACATATATATTTTTAATGTAATATTATTACAAAGTCAATAAAAAATAAAAAAATTAAAAAAAAAAAAGAGAAGGACTGAGTGGACTACTGATGTTTAATGTATATAGAAGTTTTAATTAGCTTTACTGTAAAATTGTGGAAAAGTATAGCTTTGATGATAACACACAGTGAGTAACAGCTAGTTTTTAAATAGGAATATGATTGAAAATGGTAGTCTCGTTATGTAAATGCCAATTGACAGAATGCTTGAGAATAATCTAGGAACTAGATAGCACAGTAAACCAAGAGGTGGGTAAGAATTGTGGTTGATGGTACAGATGAAAGAGTATCCTTTGTGAGCTAGAGCAAATGTATATCACTACTGCAGGGTTTTGGGAATCTGGAGAAGCATGGGAAAATTACAGCTGGAGTGACCTATAGACTGTGGTTAATAGTAATAATATTCTTGCATCTATACAAAAGATGTACTGTGTTGATACTGAGGCAGTATGGAAAATGTGAGCCAAATGTACACTATGGACATGGCAATAATCAGATGCTATTATTTTATCTGTAGCAAGACACACCACACTGTGGTGTGTTGATGGCGGGGTGTTACTTGGGAATTCTGCACATGTGCATGATTGTTTCATGAGTTTACAACTTCTGTCATAAAAAATATATTTAAAAAATAATAGGGCAGGTTGGGGAAAAACGCACCATGTAACAAAAGAACTATGATTAGTCATAAGATTTTGACAGTGTTCTTTCATAGTTTGTAACAAACATCTCATGACAATGCAAGGTGTTGGTGGAGAGTTGATGTATGGGATCCCTGTATGATGTTATGCGTGTTTGCTTTATAAGTTCACAACGTTTACTGTACACTTAATTGTTTATGTATGTTCATATATCAATGATATAAGGATAATAATAATCAGATTGGTTAGGGGAAAATACTTTGTTAAGTAGTAATATTTTGACAATGCTCTTTAATCATTAGTTTAAAAGGTTTAAAAACAATGCAAGTTATTGGTGGTAGGGTGTGATGTTATATATGTTTGTTTGATGTTTTATATGTTTGTTTTATAAGTTCACAACTATTATACATTTATTGTTATGTATGTTTATCTATGAGTGGTATATTTCAATAAATTAGAATAAAATATCTAAATGGCCCTATATAACACATGCAAAAAATGTATTTAATTAAAGATCTTTCCTCAAAGAATTCTCCAGATCCAGAGGACTCTGAAATAAAAGCAAAAGAAATCCAAAAAAAAAAAGAATCAACTAGAATTGATGCTCATTTTTTTTTGTAGTTAAGATCTACTTTCAAATTTCTAACAGCATAAATAACAAATATTACAGTTTTTTATTAAATGGAGAGCCAGGGGAAAAAAAAGAATTTTGGAGTGGTCAATCAAATTAGCTTTTTAAAAGAAGATCATGGGCTTGAATTCACAAAGTACTTAACTGCTTTGAAAGCACAAAAGAGTGCACTGGACAAAATTAAGCTGGTGTTAAACACTGCCTATTTCATGCACAGATTGATTTATAAAAACATGGCATATAGGTTAGGAATTCTGAAAAGGATTACAAATCATCTTAGAGAAAAACAATTCAAGAAGTTAATTCTTAAAAGAGAGAAATAATTTAATATGCACAGAGAAAAGGGAGGGACTCTGTAGTAGTTTGCAATAACTTTTTCTGATGCCAGCGACACCATAATTTTCACACCTAAGTATTGCCAGGGTTTATGGATAATGTATGGGTTGAAGGGAGGGAGTAAAGAAGAGACAGAAGCGAGACTGAAAGTGGGAGATTATATTTATAGATATATGCATCCATACAGTTAACACAAGAGCTATAACTGTTGTCCCCTCACTCATTCACTCTCACAAGCCATAGTCCATCCACTTTTGGCCCACAGTCTGCCCCAGCAATCCATACATGGCTGACGGCAAGCATTTTCTTTTTCTGGAAATTCCAATAGGACTCAGGGCAGACAGGCTGAAAACTGTCCCCGTCCCAGCACTGAGGTCCCCCTGGGTCTCCTCTGACAAAGACATTTTCTCCTTCCTACCAGAAGACTAACTACCTTGTGTTCCAAGACATGTGCTGTATATAGTTCTACCGTACTCTGGAACATTATTAGAACTGGTGAAATTTCTTTTTTTTTTTTTTTCTTTTTGGTTTAAATATGTTACTCCACCAATTGAGGTGATTATGCAGAATCTTCTGCCTGGGCAAATGTCATCATAAGGGATTTTTGTGCCCTGTAGCACACCCCTCTGTGTGTTTGCTCTTTAGAATCTTGTATGTCTATTTCATGAGGAACTGGAAAGTGCCCTTACCCTTCCCTCTTCCGCTCACACTGAGGCCTAAAGTTTGCACCCCTCTTGTCTGTCAGATCTTTCCCTATACACCAACAGTCAAGGTGGCATGAATTCCCCGAGAGATTGTATATATTAAGGAGAAAAATAAACATTTTTGCTCAAATATATTGAGAAAAATAAACAATTTTGTTCAATTTGCTTCAGAAAATAGGGGATAGAGTAAATGATTCTCTTAGTGTATCAATTTTCAGAACATGCAAAAATTGAAAGACTATACTGGTCATTTTTTACAAGAATTCTAGGACTGCTTTTTGCATGTATACTCAGAGCCCCTGTGAATTCTTCCTTGAACAGATCTTAGTTACGTGGACAGTGCATTGGTTTTTGTTGACTGATGTCTGAACCACAGACTCCTATGTCATGGAAGTATTTAAGATATCACAGAAAATTCTACACACAATAGTGTTAAAACAAAAACTGCTTTGCCTTGGATAAATGTGGAAAGGAATTTAATTTTAAAGTGTTTTTCAGGGGATGAGTTTGTTTTAATAATTCTGCCCAAAGTCTCTGTGATCCTCCAGAGGTCAAGAGTGACTCATCCCTGCGGTCTCCTCACCTAGCTGCCAAGCAGCCAATATCTGCTTCTAGAGTTTTAAATGTTCTTTGTGCTGAGTTTCACAATATTATTCTGGCAAAAGAAAGAGTTGACAGGGAATGTGACAGGGAATAACAATCTGGAATAACTAAGATTTAAATGACAAAGAGTGTTGAGACTTTTTCAAATGTATTCAAATATTCTTTTGCATTTATTAGAGAGAAAATTAAAACTGATCTTATCTGGGAACTTTGTATTTTCAAATAAACATAGTAAAAAAATATCTCATGAGTTTTGACTCATTTATATTTAATTCATTGCTCCTTTGCAGAAATCAGAAAGCCACGAAATCCTAACCATCAGTTTTTAAATTAGTCTCTAATTTTCTTTTTCTTAGACACAAAATGTCCTATTTTGGCGGAAATAAATGAACAAGAGTATATGAAAATAGAGGTGCACATTTTCCTTGAAACTGAGCTTCTAACTCCCAAAAGGCCAATGAGGTTCTAAATATGAAATGTACACTTGATAATCACTATTACTAAGAACTAAGATATACAATCAGCAAATTCCCCAACCTACTTATTATGTATGAACACGAACAATTATGCCTTTGTATAATACAAATACCATATACCACAGAGAATGGAATTATATTTATAACATAATTTACCACAAATAATTGATAACAAGAATATTGATTAGTTACCAGAGATATTTTATCTCAACACATTGTATTTTCATTATTAAGCAAGACAGCTGACAGATATTTTTATTACTAAACTATTGAAATAAATAGCTGGGGTAAAGGATATTTGAAATCAGAGCCTAAAGTTCTTCATTCTCTTCACAGCAGCAGTTATTATGTGATTATGTATACAGCTCAGTGTTAGGTTCCAGTTAAATTAACAAAGCATGGTCTTTGCTTTTAGAGATCTTATCACATAATGAAGAAGATAGCTAGACTTCCTATAACTAATATATAAGGAGACAATTTGAGAGCTTTAATGAAGGGCTATACAAATGCAAAAGAGAAAGATAAAAAATCCAAAGTTATCAAGGTATGGTCATTTAGAACCTGCATGAAGACATCAGAGATAAAAATCTACCCCCCAAGAGTGTCCATTCCATTTTAGGGATTTCTGGTCAACTAATTCTTTCTTACATAGAATGAAAGTATATCTCTCTTTAACACATGGTTATTCAGAGGAGTATCACATAAGGTTTTTTCATCTACATGGTAACCCTTTAATATACATATATATATAATTTTTTTATTTGTTTGTTTGTTTATCCATTTATTTATATATCTATCAAGTGGCTGTGAAAACCAAAGCAGAGCTGACTTGGCATTTAGGTATGAGAATCTAAAAGACTGGAGAGAAGCTTGAGCTAATGATGTACATTTTGGAATCATCAACCAATAGATGGGAGTTGAAATCCTCCAGAATTTCTCAAGTCATTCTTTTCCCTCTCATTCTCATTTTCCCAACTCCAACCCATCCTAGTTGATTCTAATTTCAAATTAGGTATCTAATCTGTTAACTTTTTTCCATTCCCATAGTCACGATCACCTCTTATTTTAATACCCCCAAACAGTCTCCCCATACCATTTGGTTTATCCACTTCCAAACCAACCTCTACAGTGTAGCTAGAATTATCCTTGTTAAATGTAAATTTTGATCCTGAAATTTCTTCTTGGAACAATTTAATGGCCCCCACTACCTCCAGGATAAAGTCCAAAATTTCTTAACACAGTTTACTAAGTTCTTCAGAATCTGGCTGCTACTTTCTCTTTTATTTTGATTTTTACAACTCTTCTCCTCAACCCCCATCCCCTTCCAGAAATCATCATCAATAAATGGAAAATGATAAGAGCAATACATGTTTTCATATCATGGGTGCTACAAGATATTATAATAGTGGATTTGACCTACCAGGGAGGTTAGAAGATCCTTCCTAAAGGAACAGATGATTTATCTGAGAGGTAAAAGATCTGAAGAGTTAGTAGGTAAAGAGGGGTGAGAAGAGTGTCGTAGACAAAGGGGACAGTTTGTCCTCCATGCGATCTAAGAAGAGACTGAGGAAAGGTGGGGGGAGCTGGTGTGTGATGAGGCTGGAGAGACAGGAAGGGTCAGACCCAGAAGGAGTTTGGGGAAGGTAATAAAATCTGCATTTCCAGAAGTTACCCTGGTAACTGGGGAGAACTGGGGAGAACAAGGGGAAGGGGCAAATGTGGATGTGTGAAGCCCACCTGGAGGCTATTACAGGTAAGAGATGATGGGGATCTGTTCTAGGTTGGTGGCTTGGAGATAGTCTATGTCTTAACGGTTCAAGATTTATTTAGGAGATGAAAACGGAGAGCTTGTAAATGGACTGGTTATTTAGAGTGAGGTAAAAGGGAACATCAAGGGTAACTACTAGAATTCTGACTTGGGCTCCTGGAAGGCCAACAGTGCCATTCATTAAAATTGGAAAGATTAGAAAAGTTTCAGAAGCTTCAATTGTACATGTTGGGTCTAAGGATATCTTTGAAACATGTGAGAGATGTTGAGTCATCATTCAGGGCTTCAGAGGCTTTGTCTAAGCTGGATGAAAAAGTTTATGAACCTCTTCCACACAGATAGTAATTGGAGCAGCAAGCATCATTAAGTCAGAACGAGAAAATGCGAGTGTCTACGACTGAACTTGAACAGTATCCAGTATTTTAACACTGGATACAGGAAAAGAAGTAAGCAAAAGAGATGAAAAGGAACAAGTCATATCATGGACAGTGACGGAAGAAAATGCTTCAGAAAAGTAAATGGTGAACACTGACAAATGTTACTGAAAGGATAGGTAAGAAAAAGACCTAAAAATGAGAATAATAAATGAAGACTGAAAAAACTTGCCTGTCATTACTTTTCTCTTCCCCAAGCTAAAATTATGTGTCTTTTACCAATTAAACATTTTGTAACATTTTACCATTTCCAGCACCTTCATCTGGAGGCACTCTAACATGGCAGTATTTTCCTTGATTATGCTGCTAAGTACTTTTTCTAATAATTCCTCATCCATGATGGACATTGTGTTGGACATGGGGGCAGAAGAGATAAAAGTTCAATCAGGGAAGTGGATGTGGCTCAAGTGATTGGGCTTCTGTCTACCATGTGGGAGGACCCAGTTTCGATCCCTGGGGCCTTCTGATAAAGGCATTCCTGTGCGGTGAGCCAGTACCCATGTAGCAACCACGTGGCAAGCCAGTGCCGGTGTGGTGAGCCAGGGCCCACATGGAGAACGAGGCCCGTGCAGCGAGCCATGCAGCAAGATAATGATGCAACAAAAAGAGAGATGAAGGAGACAGTCAAGGTGAAACCCAGAAACCAGGAACTGAGGTGGCGCAAGTGACAATGAACCTCTTTCCACATCAGAGGTCCCCAGGATCGAATGCTTGTGAATCCTATGGGAGAAAATGAGAAGAGAAGACAAAAAGAGAAAGAGACACAGAAGATCACATGATCACACAAGCAAAAACGGCAGGGTGGGGGGGAGGGGGAAGGGGGGAAAGAAAGGAAAAGAAAGATGTCTCTATTTTAAAAAAAAGTTTTTTAAAAGCTCAAGCAAAGCAGAATCCTGCCCTCAAAAAGCTTTAAGTATGAGAGGAACATGGCAGCACACACACACACATATATATATATAAATAAATATAATTCAAAGTGACAAGTATCAAAAAAGAATGCGTTTTTAACATTCTGTAGGAGATGGTGATTATTTCCATTAGGTTTTGGAAATTGATGTCTTTTTAAAAAATTATATTTTATTTTTAAAGAAGCTTTAGATTACATAAATGTTACTTTAAAAATATAAGGGATTCCCATATTCACCACTCCCTCCCCCTCCCACATCTAGCCACATCGATAACATCCTCCTTAGCGTGGTACATTTGTTACAATTGATGAACCCATACTGAAGCAGTGCTACTAACCATGGGGGTTTACATTATAGTTTACACTCTGTCCCACACAATTCTGTAGGTTATGACAAAATATACAATGGCCTGTATTATCATCGCAATGCCAATGTCCCCCAAATGCCCTCATTATACCTATTCTTCCCTCTCCCATCCCTCAGAACCTCTGGTGGCCAGTGCCTTTATATCAATGATAAGAGGTCTTCCATTGCTAGAATAATAATAAGCCTATAGTAGAATAATAAGTCTACGTCAGTCCATTGTTCTTTCCCCAATCTTGAGGATTTGCGTACGGTAATGCCCACTCTGCTTCTGATTGAGAGGGAGCTTAGATCCTGTTATTAGTCAACCAATGGGTTGCTGATGCAAAATACCAGAAACTGGTTGGTTTTTATAAAGGGTATTTATTTGGAGTAGGAGCTTACAGATAACCAGGCCATAAAGCATAAGATACTTCCCTCACCAAAGTCCATTTGGAGCAAGATGGCTGCCGATGTCTGTGAGGGTTCAGGCTTCCTGGGTTCCTACATTCCTGGGGCTTGCTTTACTCTGGCTTCAAGGTTCCTTCCTTCCTGGGGCTGGCTTCCCTTTCCTCTGTGTGATGACTTCCCAGGGCTCCACTTTAATTGCTCAGTATCAAACTGCAAAATCAAAACTCCAACATTGAAAGCCCCCAACTCTGTTCTTTGCCATGCCTTTTATCTGTGAGTCACCACCCACCAAGGGGTGGGGACTGGGTAGGGACTCAATGCCCTAATGATAACACAATCATGCCCAGGTACAGATCAGATTACAAACATAATCCAATATTTCTTTTTGGAATTCATCGATAATATCAAACTGCTACAGATCCCATGGGGCAAGTGGATGGAGCTATCTTGCTTGCAGTTGCAGACATTCTCTGTTCCTTGGAATGGGGGTTGTCCATCATCATCTCCTTGTTAATTGTCCTGGGTGAGTCCAATGAACTGGAGAGTAGATGTTGCAACTCTGTTGAAATTCAGGGCTCAACTGGCACATGGACAGACCAAAGACTTAAGTGTCTAGGGCATATATTTACAAAGTATAGTGCTAATTATGGGTTCAAATGAAAGGGGCAGAAAAGCCATGTGTAGGGAAACTATAAAAGAATCTAACTGTGTTACACTAGGGAGCATAAATTCCAAAGTAAGGCCACTGACAGGGTGCCAAATTCCTGAGCTGTCTGCCCTGCATATAGTTTCTGGATGTCTCCAAAGCCTTCAGGAGCCCCACATTTGAGGCACTATTTACTTTGGCAATCAATGACATCCTGCTAAGGCTTGCATTAAACATAACCTCTGGAATAACCTCCCAAATCACTTTGAAATCTCTTAGTCATAAAAAGTCATTTGTATTGACCATTTCCCCCTCTAGTATAAGGTCTTTTTCCAGATGCATTGCTAGTTGGCGCTTGGTAATAATCCTTTGGTGCCAGGAGGCTCATGCCCGGGAGTCACGTCCCATATCAGGGGGATGGTAGTGCATTTACATGCTGAGTTTGGCTTAGAGAGAGGCCACATTTGAGCAACAAGGAGGCTCTGAGGAGGTAATCTTAGGTGATATATAATACCAGGCTAAGTTTCAATTTCATAAGAAGGTTCATAAGTACAGTCATCAACATCAAGGGCCTGGCGTAATGTCTTTCTTCACTAGGCACTGCCCTTGTACTTGGGGGATATTTGTCCTATTAGAGAATGTAGCAGAACTCCCTAGGGTGGGAATTCAATATTCTTTTGGTTATTATGTAGATTTCCACCCACTGAGACAATGCCCCAGGAACACCTGAACATATTCATATGCCCTAGAGGCTTGCCCCAGGTGAATTCCTTCCCATGCATCCACACATTACTGACACCCCACACCAGTGATCCTCCCCTGCCACAGTTGTGACCCTTCTGTGATCAAAAACCTCTTCAAAAATGAAGCCGACAAAATAACCAAGTAACATTAATAAGAAAATGAAGTAATAATTTAAAAAGTAACCAGTAAAATTAAAAATATTTTTAATCTGAAATAATAAAAAAAATTTAGACATTATATCTTTCATCACTGTGAGAATTGTTGTCTTGTATGTACAGTGACATTTTCTTCCATGTATTCTCCCAGTGTCTAATTTTTTCATTTCATCTTCAAAGAAGCTTTAGGATACAGAAAAGTCACATAAGGATACAGGGGATTCCCATATACTCATTGTCCTCCCCCTTATTAATAAAATTTAATAAAAATTAATAAAATCACATGTGGATGGTACATATGTTACAATTGATGTACAAATATTGAAGCTTTGCTATTAACCATGATCAGTGGTTTACATTATGGTTAACATTTTGGATTGTACACTTTCACGGGTTTTGGCAAAATTTGAAATGGTCTGTAGCCATTATTGCAAGATCCTGCAGAACAATTCTAATGCCCTAAAAATGCCCTACATTTCATCTATTTCTATTCTTCCCTCCCCCTCTCCTTGAAAGCTATGGTAACCACATCAATTTCTGAAGAATAAGATTCATAGTTAAACTTGTAATAATATTGAGGGCTTGACATATTGGTCTGATTTCTTTTATTGGGCACTGCCTATGTTCTTGAGGGATTTTTGTACCTCTAATTGAGAATACAGCAGGACTACCTAGGATGGGAGTTTGATATTTTCTTGTTTATTGTGTGGGTGTCCACCCACTGATATAACACACTCTGACAAGATGAACACTTTCATATTCCACAGATGTATGCCCCAGGTGTGCCCAAACTCTCATATACCCCCCACATCCAACATCCAACACCAGTAACCCTCCCCTGCCATATTTGCCAAAAGAACATTCCCAAGATTGTAGTTTTAACCACAGACCCGCAAATCCCCAGAGTTCACCTGTTCCTTCCCCTGACCTTCCCCCCAGTTTCAGAGATAGTCCAAACTCAACCCCTCAACTCTACTTCCTCTCAGAGACCAGCACTGCTGAACTGAATCACATCATTGCACCACTGTCATGCCCATCCACTTCACAACTACACACTTCCATCTGATCATAGATTTTACCCATATGGACATTGGCTCACAAGCTTCTTCTCCCTTTCTGTATCCTGTAAGCCTATCTTTCAGACTCTAGCTCTGTGAGTCTGCTCAATTACTTAATTCATATCAGTGAGGCCATGTAATATTTGCCCTTCAGTGCCTGGCTTACTTTAGTCAACATTAAGTTTTCAGAGAAGAGGAAGCACTCAAGTGGATTCTAGCAGGGTGGATAGAATTTGGACCCTAAAGAGAGTGTAGAGAAGGATCTTCCAACAAGAAAAGAACAAATAAAGGCAACAAGGAAAGAAGTCAGAAAATATGTGCAGGGTCCTATAAAGGGGAATCCTAGGAAATAAGGCTGGAAAATGAATGTGGGGCCATTTGGTGGAGGGCTACATATATTTGGCAAAAGATTTTAGATTTTTTTGCCTCTGAGCAATAAGGATTCACTAAATATTATTCATGATCCTTATTTGTCTCTCACTCTGGCTTGCCCTGGGAACATCTTATACATCCTGAGTCTCCTTTTGCAGATACACCTCCCTGGAGCATAATTCTTATATTTATATCTCAGTAAGATTTCACTGAAAGTACTGACCTGGGAGAGGGATGGTTCAGACAATAGTATGGCAGCTATTGTCTTTTTTGCATTATTCTCAGGCATAGATTATTAATCCAATTCCAAATTTGACATCAGATTAGGAAATACAGGAAATTGAATGGAGAGAATTAGAATTCAGTTTGTTGCACTCTTTTTTCATAAGACTCAAGTTTTTGTTTTTTAAAAGATTTATTTATTTATTTAATCCCCCCCCCCCTGCCCCGCCCCCTGCCCTGCTGTTTCATTTTGGGCTGTTTTTTTTTTTTTTTTGCTGTCTGTATCCATTTGCTGTGTGATCTTCTGTATCTATTTCTCTTTTTGGTCTTCTCTTCTCATTTTTTCTCCTCTAGGATTCACCGGAATTTGATTCTGGGGACCTCTGATGTGGAGAGAGGTTCCCTGCCAATTGTACCACCTCAGTTCTTGGTTTCTGCTGCACTTCACCTTGATTTTCCCCTTTGTCTCTCTTTTGTTGCATCATTGTCTTGCTGTGCGACTCGCATAGGCACTGGCTCACGGCACGGGCACTCTCACCGTGTGGACATTCAGCTCACCACGCAGGCACTGGCTCACCACACAGGCACTTGGTTCACCACGTGGGCACTGGCTCACCACACAAGCACACTTTCTCTTCTTCTTTTTCACCAGGAGGCCCCAGAGATTGAACCCAGGTCCTTGCATAAGGTAGGCGGAGGCCCTATCACTTGAGTCACATCCGCTTCCCTCTTCCAAGTTTTAATTAATTTTCCTTATTATCTCCATCATCCACTTTAGATCTACACTTTCTCTGTCCACTCCCCAGATCTGCCTCTATCTTTTCATTATTTTAATTTCTTCATAGCACTTAGCGCCTAACATACTATATTTTACTTACTTATGTTCTTTTCTGTCTCTCTTCCTTACTCCCCTACTAGATATATTTTTCACTCTCTGGTTCACCCTATATTCCCAAAGCCTTAAACAGAGTCCAGCACATGGCAGGCACTCAATGTTATTGAATGAATTTCTTAATTTGTTTTGGCCTTTATCTCAGGATTCCGCCAGAAGAATTCTAAACATATTGTCTTGCTTCTTTGATGGCAACGGGCAGCCTCCTAAGTCTAATAAACAAAGGCAATGGAGGGTGGACTCAAGAAATATCCAGGAGGTAGAATCCAAAGGATTTCACAATGTGAGGCAAAGACAATTCAGGTGTTGATGTTACGGGTGAGGAGGAAGAGTAAGCGCCATTGGCAAGAGCACAGCCAGGAAACTGGTGCAGAAGCCAGTTTGGAGATTAATACACTACTCTAGAAATTGATTAAAGGTATAATTATCATTTCCCATAAAATGTAATCTGTTATGTATCATATTATTTTGAAAAAGAGGAGAAATTTGATAAATCTTTGCATTATAAAATAACTCTTTATAAACCAACAGTATACACCTGTGAGACGATACCATATGGGAAGGCAAGACAGAGAAAGCCAGAACAAAGAAGCTCTGACTTTGATAGATTAAACCCCTAACTTGATAAATGGCGCATGCAGATTGGTAACGGGAAGTCCTACGTGCCAACAGAAAGAGCCAAAAATAATCTTGTAGTTTAAAAGAATGAATGAATGATACAGCACTCTGAGCTTGGAAAAGCCTCAGCCATGATCATGAAATATGTATCAAAAAGTATTGGCTCTATGGATGATAAGTGAAGTTTCTTCCTTCGGTGTGCTGGAAGTTATTTTTTTCTGATACAGAGTCGGCCAAATTCAGATTACAGACCCTACATTTTATAATTCTTCCAGAATATCTTGCTGCAAACCCAGTGAAATCCAGAACACACTTTTCCTTGGTTGGTGGAGAAGGAGGCAATCTATAAAAGTAAATGAGCCAGCAGATTTATCATCTTTATTACACATGCAAATCACGAAGCATACCATAAAGTAGAAGAGAAAAATACCATATATTGGAAAAAGGACTGAAAGGAAATACACTAAAACGGATTCTATCTTTAGTAGGAATTTGCATTATTTTTATTTTATTTCCATAGTACAAATACATATTATTCTTCAATTAGGAAAAATACATAAATTAATTAAGGGAATGAGCACTGGCTCAAGGCTGCCTGGCAGTAAGTTCACAGGTAATTTTTTTTTGTAGTTTTAGTCATATACCATATAATCCATCCAAAGTATACAACCAGTGGCTCTCAGTATAATCACAACTGTCATCCCCACAATGAATTTTAGAATATTTTCATTGCTCCAAAAAGAAAAACCCTATACCCCTTACACCACCCCCATTATTGACACTTAGCATTGCTGTGGTCCCTTTGTTACAATTGATGGAATATTAAATTATTACTGTTAACTACTGTCCATATTTTCTGTTAATTGTATTTTTCCACATAACACTCCATTATTAACACCTTGCAAAAGTGACATACATTCGTACTAGTTCAAGGAAAAATATTTTTATATTCGTACTATATATTTTTAAAGATTTATCTTATTTATTTCTTTCCCCTTCCCCCTGTTGTCTGCTCTCTGTGTTCATTCGCTGTGTGTTCTTCTGCATCTGCTTGTATTATCAGGTGGCACTGGGAAGCTGTGCCTCTTTTTTATTGTATCATCTTGCTGCATCAGCTCTCCGTGCATGTGGCGCCACTCCTGGGCAGGCTGCACTTTTTCATGCGGGCAGCTCTCCTTGCGTGTGGGGCTCTCCTACACAGGGGTGCCCCTGCATGGCATGGCACTCCTTGCGAGCGACAGCACTGCGCATGGGCCAGCTCACCACACGGGTCAGGAGGCCCTGGGTATAGAACCCTGAACCCTCCATGTGGTAGGCGGATGCTCTATCCATTGAGCCACGTCCATTTCCATATTCATACTATTAACCACCTTCATGATCCACAAAAGGGTTCATGATGTTATGAAGTTCCATGTTTGATCCTCTAGCTTTCCTTCTAGTGACATACATGACCCTATACTTCCCCTTTCAACCACAATTACACATACGATTCATTGCTGTTAATTATACTTACAATAATGTGCTACCATTACTTCTATCCATTTCCAAACATTTACAATCAAACTTATTAAAAATTCTGCACAAATTAAGCATAAGCTCCCCTTTCTCTACCCTCATTCTTTCTTCTGGTAACCTATATTCTAGATACTAACTCCATGAGTTTGCTTTTATTTAGTTTATAGTAGTGAGATCATATAATATTTGGCTTTCTTCTGTCTGGCTTATTTCACTCAACATAATGCCGTCAGGGTTCACCCATGTTGCTGCATGTATCAGGACTTCATTTCTTCTTAACAGCTGAATAATATTCCATCTGTGTATATACAGTTTGCTTATCCATTCATTAATTGATGGACACTTGGGCTGTTTCCATCTTTTGGCAAATGTGAATAATATGACTAATGCCACTAAGAACATTGGTGTGCAAATGTCTGTTCTTGTCTCTGCTTTCAGTTCTTCTGAGTATATACCTAGTAGTGAGATTAACAGAGCATATGGCAGTTTTATACTTTGCTTCCTGAGGAACTGGCAAACTGTCTTCCACAGAAGCTGTACCATTTTACATTCCCACCAGCAAAGAATCAGTGTTCCTATTTCTCTACATCCTTTCCAACACTCTGTTTCAGTTTGTTTAATAGTGGCCATTCTAGAGCTCTGCCACATTCTCTAATGGAACAGCAATAATCCCCCAAGTACAGGGGGCAATGACTAGTAAAGGATGGTCCATTGATGGGTCTTTGATATTGACGACTATGTTTATGAGCCTTTTGCTCTTGAAATTGCAACTTAGCCTAGTGTTGCAGGGTGCCTAAGAATTACCTCCTGAGAGCCTCCATGGTGCTCAAATGTGGCTACTCTCTAAGCCAAATTCAGCATGTAAATGCATTACATTCCCCCCCAGCATGGGACATGACTCCCAGGGATGAGCCTCCCTGGCACCGAGGGATTACTACCAAGCACCAGCTGGTGAGGCAACTGGAAAAAGACTGAATAAAAGGGAGAAAAGGTAAAGACAAATAAGTTTATATGGCTAAGAAACTTCAAAGTAGGTCATCAGAAAGGTAATGCTTACATACATCTCAGCAGGATCTCACAGACAGCCAAAGTAAGTACTACCCTAAATAGTAGGGGTCCTGAGGGCTCTGGAGATACCCAGGTTCTATGGTCATGGCAGATAGCACTGGAGTTTGGTGCCTTGCCAGTGGGCCCTACTTCGGAATTTGTGCTCCTGAGTGTGACAGAGTTGGATTCAGATATGACTTCTCTACACATGCCTCTTCTGTACCTTTTATTTGAACCTATAGTTGGTGCTGGATTTGGTAGCTGAATGTCCAAGAGACTTGAATCTCTGAACTGTCCATGTGCCAGCTGGGTCCTGAGCCTCAGTGAAGTTGTAGCACCTACTCTCCAGTTCATTGGATTTACCCAGGAAAACTAACAAGGAGATGAGGATGGACAACCACCACACCAAAAAATCTAGAGAGTCTACAACTACAAGTAAGAGAGTCCAATCCATTAGCCATAAGGGATCGAAACCCCCTCTCAATTAGAGGATGGGTAGGCATCACCATCCCGGAATCCTCAGGATTGGGGTAGTAAAATATGGACTAGAGTGGACTTACTGGTATTCTGCTATAGACTTACTATGATTCTAGTAATAAAAGAAATTATATTATTGATGTGGAAACAGTGGCCACTGGAGGTGCTGAAGTCAGGGAGAGGGAAATGGAGGTGTAATATGGGGGCATTTTCAGGACTTGGAATTGACCTGAATGACATTGCAACAACAGATATAGGCCATTATATATTCTGCCATAATCTACAGAATTGAATGGGAGAGAGTGTAAACTATAATGTAAACTATAATCCATGCTGAACGGCAATGCTCCAAAATGTGTTCAGCAATTGCAATGAATGTACCACACTAATGAAAGAAGTTGTTAATGTGGGGGAATGTGGGAGGTATGGTGAGTGGAACATACAGGAATCACTTATATGTTTTTATGTAACATTTTATGTAATCTAAGTATCTTTTAAAAATAAATTTTAAAAAATATTTTTTAAAAATAGTGGCCATTCTAGCAGGTGTGAAATGACATCTCATTTTGGTTTTGATTTTCATTTCCCTATTAGTCAGTGATGTTGAGCATCTTTTCATGTCCTTTTTAGCCATTTGTATTTCCTCTTTGGAAAATGTCTATTCAAGTCTTTTGCCCATTTTTCAAATTGGGTTGTCTTTTTATTGTTGAGTTGTAAGTTTTCTTTATAATTCTGTCCACAGGTAATTTTTAAGACATTCCACTGAAAGAAATAATTAATTGTGATGAGCAGAATTTTATATCAACTCAAAATCATTTTGGGCTTAAGCAAAATAAATCTGCATGGATTTTTTCTTTTGGTAACAATCAAAACATACGCAATTCTAATCACCCAGATGAGATGCTATGTATACAAAATTAAATCCATAGATACTTCCTAAATTCTGATAATAAAGACAACTTCTGTATCCAAAAACAATTTTGAGCAATTTGGTATTTTTTAACCTCATAAGTTGTTACTGCTTATGTGGATAAGGGGTCTACCTTGGCTTATGAAACTGGATGAATGAAAGTAATATTTACTGAGTTGGGGAGAAATAGAGAAAAATAGGTAAGAAGAAAAAATTCTAGTTTGAACATGTACCTAACTGAGATAATTATACAGCCACATGGAAATATAGAACAGGCAATGGGTTATACCAGTGCAGACAGTATACATGATAGGTGTTGGGGTTGGAGAAATAAAATTATATAGAAGGATTTAAAGCAATGGAATTGAATGAAGTCACTAAGTATAAAATACAGAGGAAGAAAACAGGACCAAGTCTCAAGCTCTGAAGCACTCCAGCATTTAGAAGTGAAAAAATCCAGCAAACACATGGGAAAAGAAACAGTCAATGAGGTAGGGAGAAAATCAAGAGCAATGGGCAATTTTGAGTGCTTTATTGAGTGCTTTTAACCCTATGGGCCTGAAAATATTCATGCTATAAGAAGGAGGAAGTAGCCAACTGTGTCAGATGCTGCTGAAATGTGAAGTCAGCAAAGGACACAGACAAGACTAATGCGTAGACAATGTTGAGATCACTAATGACATCAACAAGAGTATTTCAGTATTGAAACAATGACCTATTGTTAAAACAAAAGTAACACTTTCAAATTATAAAACACCTGAATGACTATTAATCAAAAGGGAAATGAAATGATCAACGGCAATAGTTAAACAGCATTGCAACAGTGTTAAATTTTTTTTCATTATTTTCCCTCTAAGAAGCCTGTTCAGACAATTTTTTCCTAATTGCAAACCCACTTCCATGAAATTTTAGTGCCATAGATAAACCCCACCCCTGGAGAAATGTTTCCAAGCTGAACAAAAAGAAAATTATACAATTCATTTTATAAAGCTAGCATACACCTAATGCCAAAACTCGATAAAGCTAATATACATAAAAGAACACTGGAGCCCAGTCTCACTTTTTAATTTAGACATGAACATCTAAAAGAAATTCTAACAAACTAATTTATCAATGCAAGCTGATTAGTAAGCAAGATCCAGGACAAAATCTGCCTTACTTCTCTACACTAAGCTATACTGTGAACTTTCATACTTGGCTTAATACTTTTCTTAGTCACTTGCTCACAGAGTTATAGAAGAGTGTGATGCTGCAAATTCTTAGAACTATAAAAGTGAAAAATGTGACAGAAAATTGAGATGTGGTGTTTAAAACAGTACAATCATATGTCAGAATAATAGGGCCTAGGAAGGCTCTAGTAACCTAGTGTTTGCTTCACAACTGTTAGCCCCTGTATTAGCGTAAGCATAAAAAGACTTACGGCAATAATATTTCATGTTTTAGATGAGATAAAAACAATGCTTTTAATCTATTATAATAATTTTAATCCATGTCACAGAGTTGGTATAATAGAAAGCTTATCTAAGAAGGTGGGAAACATGTTTATTTTTAACCTGTCTTGGTTTAAAAGTCTAAGACATGATTTATACATTTACCCATCTTGGTGATGATTCTTTTGTTAGACTAGTAATTGCAGTTGAGCTGGAAAAAAAAAATCGGATTCAAACCAATGCTTCAAAGACTAGTGTCATTCAAAAGACATCTACAGTTCTTTTTCTTAATCTTATTAACCTTTCAGTAGTTAATGCTTTTAAAAATAGAAGCATAAATATCCCTTTTGAACTCAGTATTTGCTAGATCTTGTGAAGGATATGTAAGCATGATTAGACTCACCTATTTTAAAACTTGCTCAAAATTCTAGACTTTGATATAGACAGGTATTTCCAAATTTTTATTTTGAGGACAATTAAACCAGCAGAAAAGTTACACGAATAAAAGAAAGAATGCATATATACCCTGTACCTAAGGTCACCTGTTGTTAATATTTTGCCGTATTTACTTTGTATCTTTATCATCTATCCATATTTACTTATATGCTTTAGTTTGCTAGCTGCTAAAACAAATACCATACAATGGGTTGGCTTACGCAATGGGAATTTATTGGCTCACGATTTTGAGGCTAGCAGAATTCTAGAATCGAGGCATCAGCAACGTGATGCTTTCTCGCTATAGACTGTGGCATTCTGGGATTGGCTGCTGGCGATCCTTGGTTCTTGGCTTTCTGTCACATGGCAATGCACATGGCAATGTCTTCTTTCTCCTTCATGTTCTGTTGACTTCCGGTTTCTTGCTCTTCAGTGACTTCTCTTTCCATGTCCAATTTCCTTTGTTATAAGGACTTGAGCAATACTGGATTAAGGCCTACCCTCATTCAGTTTGGGCACACCTTAAATAATAACACCTTCAAAGGTCTTATTTACAATTGGGTTCACACCCACAGAACCAGGGTTTGGGACCTGGGCATGTCTTTTATGGGGGACAATTCTACCTATCTGTTTCTTTATCTATCCATCCATCTATTCATCTATCTCTCAACTTTTTATCTTTCTATAACATATCTTTCTAAACTATTTATTGCAGATCATATAACCTTCAGCATATATTTTGCAAGTATAATAATGGTCACATAAGACAGTCCTTGGGAGGCGGACTTGGCCCAATGGATAGGGCATCCGCCTACCACATGGGAGGTCTGCGGTTCAAACCCCGGGCCTCCATGACCCGTGTGGAGCAGTGCTGATGTGCTCAAGGAGTGCCCTGCCACACAGGGTTGTCCTCCATGTAGGGGAGCCCCACACGCAAGTAGTGTGCCCCGTAAGGAGAGCCGCCCAGTGTGAAAGAAAGTGAAGCCTGCCCAAGAATGGCACCATGCACATGGAGAGCTGACACAGCAAGATGACATAACAAAAAGAAACAGATTCCTGGTGCCGCTGATAAGGATAGAAGCGGTCACAGAAGAACACACAGCAAATGGACACAGAGAGCAGACAACTGGGCGGGGGAGGGGGGAGGAGAGGAAGGGGAGAGAGAAAAAAAAATGATGGTCCTTTATGTGAAGATAACATAATTACCAAATTCAGGAAATTTAACAGTGAAACAATAATATTTTCTAATAGTCTTTTTTTCAAATTCCGCTAATCAATGTTATAAATAACATAAATCATGTTTACTGGCTTTCAGCCTTTACAATCAACCTATATGCAAAATTTGGAAAAGTAAAATATGGTCATAGAGCAGAACAGTAGCAACTTTGATAATGTAAAGGTGGAGTGAAGAAATAAAACAGAAGAACCAAACTATGAATATAACTATCAAACTTTCAGAAGGGGAGGAGAGAAAAGTAAGAAGTTTGAGCTATAAATCCTCCTTTTTCATAGAGATGAGTCCATAAATAATGTCTAAGGTTGATCAATGAAGGAACAGGGTTTATATCTTGAACTATTAATCTAGTTGCTCTCTCTGCATTTCCCTCCAGATCTTTCATCTCATTGGTACCCCTATGGGGTATTTTTCTACCCCCACACCTACCCCTAACCCATATCCAAGGAGAAACAATGATTCAAAGAGCCAGACTAAGAGGTTTACAGGGTTTTTCTTCTTGAAGAATCTAGGTAAGACTGGGCCTGCTGAGACTGTGTGAGAAGAGGCAAGAGAAAGGAAAAAGAAGACATCTTGATAGGACAGAGAGATGGGTACCACCCTCACAGAGCTCTGGAAAGCAGTGCAGAAGGTGAGAAGAAGTCAAGGTAAGGTGTTTTAAAGCACATGCTCCCCCAAGACATTCCATCCCCTGGACTCTGGGACTGGTGTTTAACAATCGTGGGCATGTGAAAGATGTCCCCCCACACACACACATGGAAAGGGGTAAGAAGGTAGCACCTCCTGACCAAGGTGCTTTAAAAACATCTCCATACTTATTCTTTCAAAAATTAAGTATCATTTACATAAAGCCCTAATCAGAGTGGCTGGCACATTGTTAGGATCGCACTATTGATTTAATGAATGAATTACTACACGAATGCAAGGTGCATGGTAATAGGCATGCATGCATAAGTGAAGAAATGTTACATGAAAAGCTTCAAAAGATTTCAGAGTTCCAACTTGCTCAGCCAATCACAGTACCACATATACGATCATTCCATCTGGATTGCATAAAGTTGGCATCATCATTTTCAAAGTTCTTGTTTTCCAGGAAAGAAAAAAATTAGGAAATCAATCATACAATGGTAATTTCAATTTCTGTAGCCTCAGTCTGTCTTGGAAATTCTCAGTCTCCAGTGATTTGGAGGAGAGGAGGTTCATCCTGGCACAGAAAACCTTAAATTAGAGTGAAAAAATGGAGACTTGGCATAGCATTTCTGAAAGGTTGCCAACCCCTGCTCAGCTGCCTTTTCCACATCAAGTCTCATGTGCAAAGGAAGTCATAATGTACAAGTTGCTGAGAAAGATACTTCCACATTTTGAAATGTACAAAAATCACAGGTGGTCTCTCACACTAAATTAGACTTTCAGGGTGGATCAATAGGGTCAGAAAATGCACAAGACAATAAAACTACAGACTAGACCAGTCACTGCTAAATAATAAGTTATCTCTGTCTGAAACACCATGTGGAAAGTTAGAAAATAAATAATGGAGGGCATTTTTCAGATACGTTCAGCATGAAATATTTTAATTTGTAAGGCTCTCTAACAATAAACTCCCCTTCATGGTAGACATTGTTTTCAGAGGTTCTAGTTGGCAGGCTTCTAAAAAAAAACAAGAATGAACCTATGTCTTGTAAAATTACTGCACAGTTTGCAGAGAGAGTATTAAAATCAAACATTATCAATAGATTTGCAAAGTTCCATTTTCTTTATTAAACTCCTAATAAATATTTATTGAACACTGTGCCCAGCTACCACACTAAGCATCTCACCTGCATTACTTCATTTACTCTTCAATATACCCTCTAACCAAGGAGGCACTAATATGGCCCCACTTTGCGTGTATTGTTAAGCAACAGAGCCAGAACTTGAACCCAAGCAATCTGACTCCAGAGCCTTGCTCTTAACTACTATGGTATATCCTTGTCAGATTTGGTAAGCAAATGTACAGAAAACTCTTAGTCAATCTCATCAAGGATAGTAGTATAGGGACCAAATAGCTGGAAGTGTTCTCCTAGATTTAAATAGCTTAAATATCACCAATACCTTGCTAAGAGACTATATATATATACATATATAAAATATTATATTATGATGTAATAATATATGTTACTTTAAGAGATGTGATGTTATATGCTATATTATATTTTATGACAAAGTTCAAAATGTTAACATAATTGTTCTCATACAAATATATTAGTGGTATGGGTCAAAGATATATAAAATAATTAATGATGGAACCAGCAAGGCAATAAAATTGATTCAAAAGAGAAGTCAAGAAATTTATAGAGAGGTAGGTAGGCATATACATAGTCAGACAGATAGACAAATGGGAATAAGATTGCTGAAATAACATTTCCACATTAGATACCTAAAATTGATTAATGTTCCAGGGGTCAATAAACCCCTAATATTTGGAGTTATTTTCTCTACTGTTAAAAAAGCATTTATGTTTCCCCAGAACAATAAAAATTTGCATTCTTAGTAGTTTTATGCAAGCTAACATTTAACTGTATAGAGGCTGGGCTATAATTAATGGTAAACATTAAGTCAAACAAAATTACAATGCTTGACAGAGCCAGATGAGGGCTTGGTAGACAATGTTCTGGTATGACCGTGAAAGGACACTTTCCAAATTCTGCATGATCCTTTTTCAAAGGGAATAATAATGTATGAACATATAAAATTTCAACCAAAAGTTTCCCTGCATAGATATAGAGTAAGTACACTTCAGGATATCTCTGTAATAATTAATCCTTGAGTGCTTATGGAAACTTTATCATTGTATATCATTATAGGCATTGTCATACCCAATTCATAAAACAACCCTAAGTGTAAGTATTATTCCTACTTATCTAGCCCCATTTTATGGAGGAGGAAATGAACACTCAAAAGAAATTATGAAACTTGCCGAGGTCTCAAGGCTGACATATGGCACAGCAGGAATTTGAACTCATTACTTCCATCGCCCAAAACTTATGTCATTAACGATCATACACCACTGCTCCCAGAGCTGTGCAACCCAGCTCAAATAAATAAAACAGGTCAAACTTTCAGAAAAATATGCTTGACTCATCTATTCTCACAGTCTCTGCTTCTCTGTGTCTCCTTCTCCTGTCCTGATTACCATGCCACTGGCTTCAGCTGAACTGCACCATTCACGTTGCATTGATCCTGACTGTGAACAGAAGGGCATCCCCTAAAATGCCAACCTACCCTTCGGGAAAGGCAGCCTCACAGTGTCGAAAGCCTCTGGGAACCACCTAGCACAATGGTCAAGAGCATGGGCTCTAGACACAGATCTCGATATGAAGCCTGGCTTTACCACCTCCTAACTATGACCTTGGAAAATGTCTTACTTGATGTAAGCTTAATTTGTCTCTTCTGTACAATAGGGAATGAAAAGCAGTATCTACCTCCTAAGGCTATTGTGAGGATATAGTGAGTACCTACTGTGAGTCAAAAAGAAACACTACCTAGCCCCCATGCTTATATTCTAGAGGCAAAAGATAAACAATTGACAAAATAATATATACCAGGTGGTCCTAAGCATTGCAGAGAAAAATAAAGTAAAATGAGGGGAATGGGTAGTATAGGGAAAAGTAGGAAGTGATAGAAATAAGGAGTAGATATTTCACTGGGGGTGCTCAAGGGTCATCTTTGGTTATGAAGTAAAGGAAGCAAAAGTGAAAGTCATGAGGGCATCTAGCAGAAGACTGTTCCAGGCAAAAGAGGCAGTCAGTGCAAAAGCCCTGTGGCAGGACTATTAGCTTGATCAAGAATAGCAAGCAGGCCAGTGTGACTATAATGGAGAAGTGGGAGAAAAGACCCATTAGAGAATAATAATTTGCAGGTCTTAATTTATATAGCAGCATGGAACTCGAATCTTTATGTACATTTTCTCATTTAAATATTACAACAAACCTATAAGGTATAACATATTATTAAGATCAGAGAGTTCAATTAAAGGAACTAAAGTCTCCTATGTAATTCATGATGGGATCAAGATTTGAACACAGATCTGGCAATTCTCAAAACTCTCAATATTTTCTCTAATATGATATTCCTCCCAAGAGTCAAAAAGCAATAGCTTAGAGTAGTGGAAATGGTATTCACTGAGCACCTATTCTGTGCCAGTTATTCTTCTGAGCCTTGCAGACACAATTGTTGTGAACAAAAAGGCCCTGATGGAACTCACATTCTCGTGGGGAAGACAGACAATAAACAAGATCAGTAAGTGTTGAGAATTGAATCATGTCTTCCACAAAGGCTATGAATGAACTCATCTGTAAATTGGGTCTTTGAAGACCCAATTAAGATCGGCCAAACTAAATCAGAGTGGGCCTTAATCCAATATGACTGGAGTCCTCATAAGCAGAGGAAATTTGGACACAGGCAGTAGCAGGACACAGAAGGAGACACATGGCCAAGTGACGGAGGCAGAGATGGAGCTGTGGATTGCTGGCAAGCCACCACGGTAATGCCACAGGCTTCGGAGAAGACATAGCACAGCCATCACCTTGAGTTCAGACTTTCAGCCTCCAAAACTGTGCACCAATATATTTCTGTTGTTTAAACCAACCAGTGTGTGGGACTATTAGAAGAGCACCAGAAAACCAAGGACTAGGTAAATTAGAAAGTATGCGAGGGATGAAAAACATTCCAGGGAAAGGATATCCACAATGCCCTGGTTTGGGAAGGTCTCCTAAGAAGCAAATGGGTGAGAGCAGGCCCTGTCTTCAGACCTCTGTAGATCAGAAACTCCCTTTGTTGAGTTAATGCTTAAATTTTACGGTTTGCATTTTGGTACTAGATGGTGGTGACGGTAGCACACCACTTTGAACATCATTAACAGAAATGAATTACATATTCGAGTGTGGTTAAAAGGGGAAATTATAGGTTGTATATGTGTTATTAGAATAAACATTTTTAAAAAAACGTAGGACTGTACAACACAGTGACCCCTATTGTAAATGATGGACTATAGTTAACAGTACAATTATAAAAATGTTCTTTCATAAATTATAAAAAATATACCACACTAATGGTAGGTGTTAATAATAGGGTGGTCTTTGGGACCTGTAGTTTATGCATGCTCTTTCTGCAAACCTACAACTTCTCAAATTATAAAAATACCAAAAAACTCCCTTTGCAAAATGCAGGCTGTCCCCTGTCTTTCCAGAATAGCCAAAGTAAAAGTTGTTTCAGTTTCTGGTCTATAAAAATATGTTGTCTCCTTCTCATCATTCAGGTCTCAGATTAAGTCTCAGGAAGGCCATCTCTGGCTACTCTGTCTAAAGTTGTTCCTTCATTCTAGAAATCTCTAGCACAAAATCATGTTGGTTTCTGTCTTAATACTTAGGGCAATTTGTAATTTAACTACATATCTATTATTGCATGCTTGCCTACCCCAGTATTTACATTACAAGTTCCAGGAGGCCCAGGATAGGGCCTTGTCCCACGCCAGCCCCATGTCCAACGCTTAGCTCAAAGTCTGACATCTAGAAGATGCCACAATTGTTTGAGGAATGACAGAATAAATATGGCACTTTAAGCTCTTCTCATATATTACCTTATTATTACCTCTGCAAAAATTTGTTTAACAATTAATTTTCCCTAGCACACTTACTGTATAAAGCAAGGCAACCCTGCTTTTCTATGATGTTAGTACACCATCAAGGCTTTAAGAAAATAAAAGGCAAAGAATATCAAAGCACTTCAAAGCTAGAAAGACTTGTTTGGTGCTCGCCCCTCCTCTACTCTGTAGGGTTTTGCTTCAGATGTTGTGGAGAAGAAAGGAGAAGCCAGACAGGAAATTGTTGTGACCTTGAGGACCAAGGAGGCTGCCTGCACACCACTATTTGACATACATGTTTCCTCGGAGTTTTTCTCGCTGTTCAGCCTGGCTGTGTGCCTGGATTATTTCTGGTTTTGAATATTTTCCCAAGCTTTCTAGGATACGGATTCAGCTCCCACAGAACTCAGAGCAAACACTGATCTGATTCTCTTTTTCATTTCTCCTGATGTAGAGTTTCTCATCTTGCCTAGCCTTTCTTTACCTTTTCTCTTCAAGTCCCCCCAGACTGCAGAAAAAATTAAAAGTAGAGGTTTTATAAAAGAGATTTTTACACTCAAAGAGTGGTATGGCTAAAGATGTCCATTTTACTTGCATTACACAGGGTCTAAAAAGAAAAAGCTTCCCCTCTCAGAAGAGAAAGCACACATATTCATCTTTCAGTTCTGAAGATATTTCAATGTTCTCAATATCAAAAAGTTAGGAAAGATAGCTTAAAGAAGCTCATTTTGGAAAAAAAATTTAAGATGATAATAAAATTCACGATTGAAATGTTTTTCAGCTACAAGTAGATTCTTCAGCATAAAGAAGGATGAAATACGCATACATCATCAGTGACCTTGCCTTGGTCCTTGTGAGATCAGAGATACAAAATGCACGAAAAAGCTCCTTAAGACCAGGGTGTTATTGGGCAGGCACACGGGCCAGCTCTTGCTTCCGAGAACCTTCTGGATGCCTCACACCCTGCCCCTCACCAAGACCCACCCACCCCAGCTTTCCAGGAAAGCCTCACACCCAAATGCAAAGCCACGTGGAACATTCCACCATTTTTATTTTCTCAGCCTTTCATAAAAACTAGACTATTTCCCCATTTGCCTTGGAAAAAAGATGTGTGTAGATTTTATTTCCAATATTTCCATTTTATCCCATGGCAGAGCTTGATATCTCCTGGGAAATTAGTTGCGGACAGGACAGGGCCACCAGAGGTTATCCTAACTGCATCTCTCTGGACCCTGGCCAGGCAGGGGCCAAGGTCATTACATTTCTCGATTTTCTCTGCCAAGATGGCCATGCACCTTCCTGAGAGACAGGCCGACTGCTCTGAGCCATGCTTGGCTCATGGGGAGCTCCCTCCTGGACCACAAAAGCAGAAGGGATGACACTGGCCACAGTGGCCCTCATCTCACATTCACCCTTGTCATCTTCACCACCCCCAAAAGTCACCCTACTCTGAAGGACACACATGGAATCATTGTCAACTCCATACTGGGAAAATACTCCTACTTCTGGGCCTCTGTGCAGTTTCCAGGGCCTCTGTGCAGTTTCCAGGGCCTCAGCCCAACAGCTGTTTCCTCTTCATTTTTATTTAAATGAAAATAAAAAAGGTCAACCTACCAGTCACTTGGCAGTCCTTCAAAGGCACTTGAGGCACCACAGTGATGATAAGAATTGGTATCTGCACAGTGCTGTGAGGCTCACCAAAGGGGTTCTATGTGTCATTCAAAATCCTCACTACAGCCCTGTGAGGTAGTTAGTATCATTTCCATACTGGCCCCCTTGCTGTTCTTTGCATCTCAGGAACATGTTCCTAAGCTCAAGGCATGAGTTCTTGCTGTTTCTTCTGCAGAAATCACTCTTCTTTCCTGCATGACATTCTCATGCCCTTCCTTCAGGAGACTGTTGGAATGTCTCAGAATCCTTCCCAGAATGCCTCATGAGAAATAGCATGGACTCCAACTCCTTCATTTCCCTTCCTCTTATCACTTACATTTGTATGCATTTTGTTAGTTTATTATTGGCTTCCTATCACTAGATTATGAGCTCTATGAGAAAAGGAACATGACCTGTGTTGTTCACTGTTCTACCCCAAGTGCCTAGAATAGTGGTAGATACATAGTAAGCAACAAATAATTGTTATGAATGAATGAACCCCATTTTACAGTTGAGGGAAACTCGGACATTGAAGAAGAAAAATGTCCTTCTCAATGTATTAGTTTCTTACTGCTGCTATAACAAATTACTACAACCTTAGCAGCTTTAAACAACACAAATTTATTTTCTTATAGCTCTGGACATCAGAAGTCTGAAATGGGTCTTACCAGGCTGAAATTAAGGTATCAGCAGGACTGCTTTCCTTCTGGAGGCTCTAGGGGACAATCCATTTCCTGTCCTTTTTCACCTTCTAGAGGCCAATCACATTCTTTAGCTCATGTCCCTTCACTCCATCTTCAAAGCTAGTCACATGGCATCATCAAATATCTCTTTTACTCTGTCGCTTCTGCTCCTTTTACTTACATAGCCATACAGGCTGTATTAGTCAGCCAAAGGGGTGCTGATGCAAAATACCAGAAATCAGTTGGTTTTTATAAAGGGTATTTATTTGGGGTAGGAGCTTACAGATACCAGGCCATAAAGCATAAGTTACTTCCCTCATCAAAGTCTATTTGGACAAGATGTCTACTGATGTCTGCAAGGGTTCAGGCATCCTGGGTTCCTACATTCCTGGGACTTGCTTTTCTCTAGGTTCAAGGTTCCTTTCTTCCTGTGGCTGACTTCTCAAAGAGAAAGAGCTTACTTCCTGGCGCTCCAGCTTAAGTCTTCTGTATTAAACTCCAACATCAAAACGCCAACATTAAGAACTCTCAACTCTGTTCTTTGCCATGCCTTTTATCTGTGAGTCCCCACCCACCAAGGGGTGGGGACTCAATGTCCTAATCAAAACTCAGTCATGCCCATGTACAGATCAGATTACAAACAAAATCCAATATTTCTTTTTGGAATTCATCAATAATATCAAACTGCTACATTTCACCCCTTGAATTCCAAAAAAGACAATATAATATTAAAACGAAACAAAACAAAACTTAAATCAGTT
Source organism: Dasypus novemcinctus (assembly GCF_030445035.2). Taxonomy (NCBI): domain Eukaryota; kingdom Metazoa; phylum Chordata; class Mammalia; order Cingulata; family Dasypodidae; genus Dasypus; species Dasypus novemcinctus. Next base: position 52,041,697 of record NC_080681.1, read on the forward strand.
ACAATGTGAGTACTTAATCATATCACAATCAATTTAAAGAAATACAGTGTGTCTTGGGGCAAAAGTCCTGTCTACTATAGACTTCTGAAACTTACAAAACAATTTATGTGTTTCTAATACACAAATGGACAGACATAGGATAAATATTTTCATTACAATAAGGAGAAATTGGGAGAGAAACATGAGCCACAGGTCCTCTACAGTTCAGTAAACCCGCAGGACATTCTCTATTGGATTTCAGTCTGAGAGTCATTCTTAAGATGATGGTTTCTTCTCCTTGGTGCCTTATGGGAACCCATCCTTTCCATATGCTTGCCCAATGGCCATTTTCTTGGCTCTATCCTCATCAAGCATCTGGGTGTTGAACCAAGCTTGAGACCTCTCCCTTGAAGAGTGTTGGGGTGATTGCCACACCTTACCCAATCTTTGGGTTAGTGTCTTAACCCCCGCTAGTACAGTGATGTGAAGACAATATTCCCCCTAACCTTTGGCAAACAGGCCCAACACTCTCAGAGCAATGAGTTGGCCACCTGGCCTTACCTTTGGGGCACAGGTCCACCCCACTCAGACCTGTGGGGTGCTGACCTTAACCACCCTAATTCTTGGGGAATGTGCCCGCCTCTCTCTGCACCCTGGGACAGCAAAACTCTCCCGGAACATCCACGCTCTTCTACTGCTGGGGCAAACTCACCCTCTCTGTATACATAGGTGGGGTTCCTCTCTTGGCCCAAGGTGAAGTCTTAATTCCAGATCTCACCTTCCATGATTTTCCTCTTAAAGTGGTTTCTCCTTCAATCTCTCCTTTCCATGTCCTTTTTATTCCAGGCTGACAGTGGTTTTGTTCATACAGCACTCTCAAAAAGTCTGTTGGTTTAGCATGCAGGAAGTAGGGGTCCAAGTCATCAGACAGTAAGATTTTCCACAAGTCTTCCCAAAATAACTGTATCTTCAATCCTGATTTACAAGTTTCAAGTTTAGTTAAGTCTTCCAGTGGGGTACTTTCATCTGGGAGCTTGATTTCCAGAGGCTTGGAATTTCCAGAATCAGTTTCTGTTTTCTTTGTGCCTGACAGATCAGTCCTCAGCATCTCTTTTTTGTCTAGCATATTGCTATATTGCTACAAGCAGAAGCCAAGCTTTATTGTCCAGGTTTACTTTGGAAATTTCTTCAGCTAAATGCTCAGGCTTACCATTTCCAAATTCTATCTCCCGTAAAACACCAGGGTTTAATCTTGCTAAGTTCTCTGCAACTTTAAAACACAGATCGCCTTTCCTCCAATTTCCAATAACAGTTCCATCATTTACTTTTAAGGTGTCATAAAAAGTCTCTTTAGCATCCATATTGCTATCAACAGTCTCTTCAAAGCTTTCTAGGCCTTTTCCATCAAGCATCTCACAATTCCTCCAAAAAATATCCCTTACCCATTTATAAAACTGTTCCAGCATTTCAGTAATTGCAAAAGCACTTCCCCACTCCTGGGTACCAAATTCTATATCAGTCAGCGTTCTCTAGGGAAACAGAATCAACAAGGGATATCTGTCGATAGTAAGAGATTTATCAGAGTCTCTCACGCAGCTGTGGGGATGCACAAGTCCAGGTTCTGCAGGCAGCCTGCAACCAGAAGCTCCGATGTAAGTCCAATGAAGATTCTTGACGAGTTCTGGGAGATCTTGGCTGTCCAAAAAAGAGCTGGGAAATTCTCTCTCAATGCTGGAATCACTTTCCCTTTTAAGAGATTCAACTGATTGGGTTAAGTATCACTCACTGCTGATGGCAATCTCCCTGATCGATGTAATTATAACCAGCTATCTATGATTTACCACTGCAGTAAAGTCAATGGTGGCTAAAGTCCATAGACGCCCTTGTATTATGGTTAGCCCAGTGTTTGCTTGACCAAACAACTGGGCACAATTACCTGGCCATGCTGACACAATAGCCTAACCATCACACAGGCTTTCATCAGAAAGCAGGAAAAGGAAGGCTGGGGATGATCCTGACAACAGAATCACTACCAAAATGGCAGGGCCAAACCTCTCCACACAGATGACAGAGCTTGAGAACCACATTCCTGCCTCGCATGCCATGTGCCCAGCTTGATTCCACCCTGGTGGATACCCTAGGAGATAATCCTAGATGACTGTGATCCCCATAGATCTAACTTATTTATCTATCAACAAATAAAATACGGACTTGGCCCCGTTTCTTTGGGTGTGACTCACAGGCAGGGGAGCTCCCAACCTTGGCACCACTGATATTTGGCCTGATACTTCCATGTTGTGGGTGAGGGTGGGGGCTGCCCTATGCATTACAGGATATTTAGCATCACCCCTGGCCTCTCCCCACTCCACCCACCCCCCTCCCAGTTGTGACAACAAAATGTCTCCAGACAAGGACAAGTGTCTCCTGGGGGTGACAGACCTACCAGTGTTAAACACTGCAGTCCAAGTACAAGGGGGCAGGGAAGTCAAGGCTGTGAATGCCTCAAGTGTCCAAAAATGCTGGACTTAGGGGTCTTGGCCTTGATCTGTACGTAGGAGCTTGTCACAATACAGGACGCTGACTGAAATACATTTGGCTGCATGAAGCATAAAGTGCTTCTTATATTGCTAGCAAAACATGATTAACCAAATGACAATGGCTTTCACATACACATTAATTCCTGTAATTTTAAGTCTCTATTACTAGATAAATCAACGGTAGAATTATATTTATCAGCAAAAGCCTTCTCTCTTGGCAGACTTTTTGTTAAGTATATTAATCCTAAAAGAGTAATACTCTCCCTCAGCTTTTGCATAGCAGTCCACCCATAAAAATGTTAATAGCCACAACATCATTTTCAGTATGCTGCTCCTCCATTAGCTATGCTGCCCGCACCACGCAGAACAGCTGTTGGCTTTCCCAAGCACAGGGTGCAATACGCTAAGTAGCGGCTCCACTGTGGGCCACCAGCCTCAAGGACTGCCGGGAGAACAGCTCGCAGTAACACTGCACTCCTAACTCCTTGTCTGGGAACGTACCACTTTACACAGCCCTTTGGAAATGTCACCCTATGCCATAAAGGACTGAGGGTTAATTTCACCCCATCCCCAGTACTGAATGTAGCTGGCCATCAGGTGTGACCAACTTAAACTATGGAAGTGTCATGTTGCTTGACAAGCCCTGAAGACCCTCCCAGGCTCCCAAGTGTTGTAGAGGTCAGGACATCTCAAACACCCAACCGCTCTGGGAATCTTCTTCAAATGCAAATTCTGATTCAGTACAGCAGGTCTAGAGCCTGGGATTTTGCATTTCTTACCAGCACCACATTTTAGGCACCCAGCATGGGACCGCCTGCTTTTAAACTCCTCGCCTTTCTGACAGCTCAAAAAGACCTCATTCCAAAAGGAGGACATCCCTGAACAGACATGACCGGCACACTGTTTCCAACTCACACATAAAGAGAAGTTTGCTTGCTGCCTCAGTTACCCTGGATTCCGAACCCAGTGGGGGAGGTCATTTCCTGACTTATTTCTGTGCCACTGTAATTGCACAGTAGCTCCTGCCATTTGTTAGCATGCACATCTGGCAGCCCTCTTGCCTCTGGGCCAGCAGGCTCCAGACTCCGGAGTCCTGTGGAGCCTGGGCGAGCATCCAGTTGCTGACACAGCAGCAGAGCATGCTTGGGGAATGCGGGAACGAAGGCGCCGCCCCCCACAGAACCTCTCTCCTGCTGTCCTTCGGAGGGGGTTCAGCCTGGCGCCTGCTTAAGCAAAAGGAGGGGGCAGATCTGGGTGAAAGGAATGCGGGGAGCTCAGACATGGCCTCCAGACGCAGTCCCATCATCGACCCAGCCTCAAAACAGAATGAATAATTGGGGCTGAGAGGAGAATACAGATGTCCTCTTTGGCCTGTGAAGTGAGTCTGCCTGTCTCTACTCAGGTTGGGGCATTAGCTCACCTGGAGGAAGCCCTGGCTACTGACTAATGCAGCTGCTGTTCACAAACATGGCAAACCTCCCGAGGGGGGGTAGGGGGATGACTAAGGAAGCCTTTTGGTATGGGGAGGACAGGGGGGCAGCCTTGGAGCTTGGGGCTTGGGTTTCTGCTCAGGAGATATGGGTCCGTGAATAAGCTCACTCAGTTTGTCCTTTGACCTTGACCAAGGCACTTACCTTTCTTCTGCCTCATATTTTCCTCATCAAGCAAATGGGAATGAAAGGGTTTCCTCTTCACAGAGGTGCTGGCTTGTGCAGTGTTGCAAAACAAGCAGGGAATCGGGGAAAACCTACAGTGTCCTATAGTCCCCATCGCTTGCTGTTTAGTTTAGACAAGTCACTTCAAATTTAGCGACTTAGTTTCTTCATCTATCTAATGGGATTAATATCTTGATGATTATCTCACACATTTCTAATGAAGATCAAGTAAGAACAAGGCTGCTTTTAAAATGCCCAATGTGGTATTTGGTGAGATTCCATTAACGACATCAAATGAGATGTTAAGAGCCTTGTTTAGACCACAAAGATAAACTACTTTTTGGAACTGAAGAGCTCTACACTACTGTACTGGGATTCACTTACACAGTAAATTTAAGGGCATTCCAAGACAATTAGGGAAGCCTAGGAAATATCTGTTGACTTGAAAATCCAGCTCTGGAATGGGGCATTCAGTGCATATATGAGGAGTTATATATACTAAGAAACATGTTTTAGATCAAAATTCTCTTATTCAAAAAAAAACCTGAAATGATGCCAAGAAATTGAAAATAACCAAGTTCTACCTTGCTTCCTCATGTAAATGCAATCTACCCTGTGTTCTTCTTGGTAAGCTAATGGCACTCTGAGGAAATCCACAGTGAGAAATTGAAGTTTCCTTCTGGCCTTCTCAGCCTGCCTGAGCATTTTAATCTTTGTCTAGTGTCAGGCAGGCTTTGAGAGTGTGACCCTGTCCTCCAGACTTGCTTATTATCCTTGCCAGAAATAGGAGTCATTAAAATCCAGGCAGCCCATTCAGCTGTGATGCTGCTAGCAATTTTTCCAAATTGGAAAAATTTTAAATAGTAAGAAGAAAACAATTTTACGTGATCTTTTGGATCAATAAATTGATCATTTTAAAAAATCAGAAATAGGTTAGTCCCATTCCAGCATGGGTAGTTACGTGGTCAGTCAATCTAGTCTGGTGGAATTTTTTTTTTTTTTTTAATTCTAAGAGATAATCACTTAACAAACATTCCTTAAGCATATACTATGTGCTGGGCAAAGTGTGGTCACTGGAAAACATAATTGGAAAAGGAAATATTAAAAGCCACAATTAATTACTTGCTTGGTCTTTATTGAGGTAGATCTCAAGAAGAGTTCTATTCCCAAATGATCTTTTGAAATAAGTAGGTACAGTTTTGTTTTGTTTTAGCAAACAGTGATAAATGCAGAATGTCTGGATCAAACTGAAAAAGGCAGTAGAGATAAACCACTAGGATAGAAGGGTATCAACTCAGGCATTTTGAAAGAGTTAGAATAATAAATGAGTATGTGTGACTCCTGGGTATGCTTTAGAATCACCACTGAAATTTTAATATGAATAGCTGTGGCCTAGCGTAGCCTCTAAACCTGTAGTTCTTAAAGTATGGTTCCAGAACCAGAAGCACTGACATTACCTTGAACATTAGAATTGAAGGAGTATGTCCATCAAGCTTGGGAAGAATCATTTTTTAAACCTGTTACCTGACAATTTCATGATCACTAACATGATGATTAGCGCAACACAAATTCCAGTGAAGACCCTGGGAAAGGGGTATATGTGAATCTCACTTCTGTGACTGGTAATTTTACTTCATTTGTCCCAGACGACTTTATCTGTACTGCTCATATGGTACCATTTATTGTTTTATTGAATGGATATACCTCTACCTCCTCCTAGACTACATTCTACATATAGTACACATTCAATAATGCAGAACAAATGACTAAATTCAACCAAAGGGCAGATTTATCATTTTATATTGTACACTTTTATGGTTCCCACAAAAGCAAAACAAATGGAGAAGTTTTAAGGAAGGATAATCTATATAATCGAGAAAGAATCACATCCCTGTGAGTTCAAACTAAAGATACATAGTGAGATAGTAAATCTAGAAAATCATAAATGTATAGATAAGGTAAGCATAGATTTGGTTGGCCAATGCTGGAATACTATAAAGTAATAATAACACAAAGAAACTCTAAGGAAGAAATTTTTAGAATAAATAAAAACAAAGACTGCATTGTCGAGTATATAATAAATACATATAATTCTAACAGATGGATCATCTTTAACATTAAGAGATAGTATCTTATTAAATGTATTTGTAAGAGGTTATACTGCTGAATGATTACAAGTTCAGATTTTAGATGAGATTGCTTGGGTTCTTCCACCCGTAAGCAATATGATATTGGGCAAATTAATTAGACTTTCTGTGTCTCAATGTTCTCATCCTTAAAATGGGAAAATGGTACCTACCACACAGCATTTTTATAAGAAACAAATTAGTCACTATATGTAAAATGCTAGAAAGCACATAATAAATGTTAGTTACCATAAACATTATCATAATTTCTTTATTTCTTCTATTGCATCTGTTCCATCATTCAAGTATTTAACTTAAATCGAAAGACATTAAAAAATACATGAGAAATTTTATGATTTATATAAATAGACATAAGTGAAAGGAAATAAATAAGGACAGCTAGATTCATTATGGAGTGAGGCAGAAGATAATTTTTTCATTACTTTAGAATAATAAAATTAAATGAAGGTTGAGATAAATAGATGGATATCAAAACCATAGCTTATAATTATTAGAAGCCACTTATATTTGTAACTGAATTATAGAAATAAAAATAGAATCTTAGGATTAGAAAGGATCTTGGCAACAAATATCAATTCCAAACAAATATAGGAATATAGATGATAGCACCCCTGTGAGTCTAGTACAATTGTTTCCACTGATTTAGACCTCATTATTTGACGAGAGCATATTCCAATGCTGAACAGTTTTAATGTCTAGAAAGTTATTCTTCATACTGAGCTCAAATCTGCCTTCGGACAGTCCAATCATTGGCCCTACTTCCTTTGAATTTATGAACTGCAGATTTTGCTAAGCATTCTCGCCCATTGATCCATAACTGAGGAAAGCCATATCCTGGGGAAAAAAAATTGATCTTTGTTTCTCTGTTAGTTTGAAATAAGGATTGCACTGAAATTCACACACTTAAAATTATTTTTGGATATGTTTCTTCCTGAGTAGATGCTCCACTACTGGCAGAAAAGAAGTAGAAGATACTTGAGATGCAAAGATGGCCCTACCTCTTAAAAATACATGTTTAGATAAAGGAAGACAGCTCTGTACACAACTACTAGCAATAAATTGTTATAGATGCTCTGATGGAAATACAGAGATGCTAAACTAGAAATATAGCATACTAAGAGGAAAGAGGGAGGCTCAGAAGGCCTGAAAAGTAAGGAGTTCACCTGGCAAATGAGGGAGGGGCAGGTGCTGGAAAATTTAAAAAGTCATGAAATATAATGTGTATTTTGGAATTAAAAATTATTTAGAATGGCCAAAGCACTGGGCACCGTGGAGAATGGGTACAATGAGAGATGACTCTTGGGAGAGGAACAGATGTCAGAGACTGTAAACCGTATGTGCCATCTTATGGACTAGTTCCCAATGCAGGTCTAACTTAGTAAATGACTCATCCATTGGCCCAAGGAATGCCACTAGCCCTAAAAAATCTCAGCACAGTCTACACATGGTAAATACTTGACTCATCATGGCCTTATTTTTTTTCCAAGGAAGTGGTAGAGTCTCTTCTGTTAGAAGGCAACTTAGAGCTCATTGAAGTTAAAGACCTTATCTCAACCTGAACACTATGGGGATGGATGTAGGAAAATCAATCTCACAATTTGCCGAGTCCCAACTTTTCTAAATGTTTCCATATTGCTTTCATGAATTAGAAGATGAGAAAAAGGAAACGACTGGATAAAGAAAGGATGCCACATTTCACTGTTTCAGTGAACAGGAATAATGCGATACAGACTCCAGTTGTTGGCAGATTAATGATAAATCCCCAGAAGAGCATTCTAGCAGGTTCAGCTCCCACAAGTCTGAAGGAAATGCCATGTTTTCTCTTTTGGGATCCCCACTGTCATTAACCCTGGTAAGCTCCATTAAAAACACTGAGCTGGTGGAAGACACTCTACCTACATGAATACACTGCCACAAAATTAACTCTGGGTAAGGGAAATTGTGAGTACAGGGGAATTTATAACACTAATGATTTTAACAAATCTGAGCTGATTAACAGGATGTCATGAACTAAAATCCCTGTCTTTCAATCAATCTTCTGAGAAACTTCATGAAAGCACACTTGAGGGAGAAAAATCCATGAGTTATTCTAGGCAGGTCTCTTCACAAAAAGAGGAATAATCAGGTAAGACACAATACACTGACAGGTAGAGTGATTATTAACTAGTAATTCTTAAGTTGCTCCTCTTTTTGGTAAATAAATCTCTTCTGAGCACATTTGCATTTATTCCCAATAAAAGGAGTCTTAATACTTTTTCGAACAAAGGCTCACTTGAGACACATTCTCATCAGAGCAAACTTGTCCTAATCAGTTAGTGGCAAAGACTCTGTGATGGAACATTATTATGCTAGGACCATTACTAGAAAAGGAAGCTACAAGTAATTGGTGAGATGAGGGATTGGTGAGATGGAGAACTGAAGGCAATCTACCTAGTATTTAAATAAATCAGTTGCAGAGCACATAGAAAACGATGGTTAAGGATAAGAAGTAAGGTGAATTAAGTAGAGTTTGAGAAGGAAAAAGGAGCAAAATTTCTATTCAATCATTACTTATAAACTCTAAACATTAAGGAAGCATTTGGATAGTTGCATATCTACTGAATGACTGCTATAGAAATGCATCTGGATATACCTTCTGGGCATTTGTTTGCCTGATTAATTTTTCAGTAAAGATAGTATAAACTTCTCCTCATAAGCTGTAAAAAATAAGTACTTCTTCCTCAGTCCTTTATCCCATTACTCATTAACAACCAATTCTTTAAGACATCAAACTGGGTGGTTGTTCAGCTCCCCTCCGTGGTCGGGAGGTACCACTGCATATCTGAGTGACTAAACAGTCAATGATCATCTTAACATGGTCTTATTCAAAAGGAATGACAAACAATTTTCCATCAATATTGCCTATTGGTATTCACTGTCCATTTTAACCTCCTTTCATGCTCTTCCTTCATCTTGTAGATTATGGCTGGCAAACTAAAAACTATATTTCCCAGTTTTCTGGCCACTAGGGTCCTGGATGCCATGTAGATTATGCCAAGGAATACACTCATGCAAGATTTGGATGCCAGAAGGAGACAGAGTTCAGTCTACCTGTAATAATGGTAGTTGAAGGGTGGCCTCTTACATTTTTGAGTTTTTGCAACATTTTCACTGATTAAATGCCAGATTTGTGATGTGGAAAGACTGGGAAGTTCCCAGTTGCAACTATCTGACCTTGAATAAATTAAATTCTTTGTCCCATGCATTTGTAAATAGTGAGGCAATAATGATGCCTATTGTATAAGGTTGCTTTGAATACTAAGTATCTGGTAAAGAGGTGTTGGTATTTCAACAATGACAACCACAACTACTATATCCACTACTACTGTATATCAATGATTTAGAAGAATCCCTAGGACAAAGAAGTGCTCATAAAGCACTTATTTAAGAACATGTTAGTGATTAGTGATTAGAGATCAACTGGATATAATTGGCAAAGGAAGGAATTTAATGTGAGAAGACAAAAGCCAGTTTTAGTAGCATTTAACAAATTACTTAACTTCTCTGTGCTTCATTTGTTTAAAGTTCTCAATTGAAAATGGAGAATATAATCAAGTTCACAAGATTACTTATTAAATGGAATAATATATAAACTTTGTAAAATATAAAGAACTTTATATAAGTATTTATTATTATTACCAGAATATAATGCACAGAATAAAACATGACTTGGAGGAAAATAAAGTACTAAAATAACTCACAGGAAGGAACTAAGACTTCTAAGTGGAGAATCTGGCAAACCACCATAGAGGAAATGGCCCTTGAGGAATGAGTAGAAGCTCTATATGTAGAGATGGCAGATAGAGCCTTGCCAGTTTCAATTAAGACACAGAGGTGAGAAATTGAAGGAACAATTTAGAATATATTATTATTCGCTAACATCTTTTTCTAGCAGTTATATCACATAAGCTTTGAGAAACAGTTAAGAGAATGAATCCTAAGTGGAATCTCCTAATTGGCTTTCTGCATACTTAACATCACTTACAGAGAAAACTAGGTACAGGGGCAGGATGCATTGAAAAGAGAAGGCCCATGGGCATGATTATGTAACTGCAGAATGTAAGATCCATTCTTCTATGTTAAAAGCAAAAAAACAAAAAAAGAAAATAGCCTTACCCACAGGAAGATGTCAATGTGTCTCATATGGTGAATATCATTCTGTTGTCATGATTCCTGGGTTTTTGTCAGCATAAGAATTTTTAACACAGGAACACCACTTACTGAAGAGATGAATGACCTAATGTTAGGTGACTCTATTTCCAACCCCTAAGTGGGGAAAATAAGAACCGGCTGAGTGGGCTATTTAATGCAAATAAACAAACTGACCATAGACTCATGCACTAAAATAAATAAATAAATTCTGTAGATGGTAAGGGCAATTGGGGTCAGTTCATATTTATGTGGCTCCCATGGATATCAAAGACAAATCTGCCTCTTTGAAGTGGATGTTCAAGAAAGAAACCCAAGAGCTATTTGACAAATAAATAAGGCAACATTTTAGGTTATTTTTATCCACAGTGTATTTCTGACCATGTCAATTTCCTAATTTAAAATCAAGAGAATATATTACCATTTCTCCTTAGTTCTTTAATTTGGGAAGGTCAACATTTTCACTCTGAAAGGCTGTCCTGAACACATCCTGTCTCAATAAAGTCTTATTGTTTCAGAATGCGACGTTAAAAGGCTCAGAGCAGCCAGGGATAAAACAAAGTTATCAACCACAATGCTTCTAAAACAGGGCTTATAGAACTCTTAGCACAGCACTGCTACTTTTGAGAAATGCAGGGAGAGAAATATTAGGTCAATTTATCAGCAAGAAGGCAAGAATGTAGGGGTTGTATTTAAGGCCTATCAGCACAAAAGTTAAACTCCAGGGGGAGAGCTCAGTTTTGACTGCACTTGGGCCAGATGTCGACAGCAACCACATGGTCAACTGTGAGCAGCTCGGGCCACAGGCTTTTTTCTAAATAGACTTTTTATTTTGGAAATGTTTTAGATTTACAGAAAAATTGAGAGCTAGTGTAGAGAGGCCCATGTACCACACACCCTTTTCCCCCTATTATTAACATTTTACATTAGTATGGTATCTATATTACAACTAATGAACCAATATTGATACATTACTATTATGTGTGGATGAATACATATAAATATAAATACTAAAGCTAATAAAATCCATTCCTTATTCAGATTTATTTAGTTTTGACCAAATGTCTTTTTTCTGCTCCTAGATCCCATCTAAGGTTACACATTGCTGTCAGGTCTGAGTTGTGACAGTTTCGTAGACTTTCCTTGTTTTTAATGACCTTAACAGTTTTAGGAATAGTGCTCAGGTATTTTGTAGAATATTCTTCAAACGGAATTTGTCTTATCCTCCTCTCATAATTAGACTTGGACTTTGGATTTCTGGTGGGAAGATCACAGACATAAAGTGCCATCCTCATCATTTATATCAAGGGTACATGCTATCAAAATGACATCGCCTGTCTGAGGCAGTGTTTGTCATGTTTCTCCACTGTAAATTCACTCTTTCCCTTCCCTTCTTTCCCTATTGTATTCTTTAGAAGGAAGTTACTGCCTGTAGCCCCTACTTAAGGAGTGGGGAAAATACTCAATTTTAAAAGTACTCCAAACAATACATTTATCTAGACATTCTAAACTCTTCTTTTCCCATGATAGAAAGAGTCCTGGAATGTTTCACAAAGAGACTTGCTTATAAATTAAAGTGGTTTTCTTTTTCTGTCTAATAAATGCAATACATGCTCAGCACAAAAAATTTAGAAAACATGTTTTAAGAATAAAGTCACCTAAAATTACCATTCATAAGTAGACTAGCACAGTAAACATTTTGAAATACTGACTTCAAATCTTTCTATGTCTACATTTAAACAGATGAAATAATACCCTACATATCCTTTTCTTTCTACCATTTATCATTATAAAACATTACATACCTTTAGACCAAAAAAAAGTGCATTATTCTTTATACTTCCCAAGGCTAGCACAGTGCCCAGCATGTAGAGTATTCAGCAAATATTATCCGATCAACTACCTGAAATTATGATTTGCGAAATCCTCCATGAAAGCATTTAATGGCGTTTGCTGAGTAGGCCAATCCAGGGCTCGGTTTTTGTTTAGGTGGGACAACTAAACTCACTGGTGTAGAATCGCTTATTTTGGTCCTTGGAAGATTAGTTTTATCAGTAAAATAGTAATGTGCTCTGTATGGAATAAAAGAAACAATGTCAAATAAAATACTTTTTCCCAATCACTGAGGGTTTTTTAAATTTATTTCTTTCTTTTATTTCTAGGTACTATGTTTGATTATTTGGGAAGATTTATGATCTTTTCCCCTAGAAAGTTGCTTCCTACGGCTTTGATTCATTCTTTTCCCTCATCATCTTATATATACTTATTTTATGGTCTGCGTCTGACACAGGTCCACAATTCCTTATCCAAAATCATCAGGACCAGGTATATTTTGGAATTGAGAATTCATATTTGAGGAGTAGAGTAAATTAGAGTAAAACAAACACCACCAGCAGGGTATGGGGAAGCACATCATAATCCAACACAGTCATATCTTTGGAGCAAAACATATGAGGAATCACAGTAAATAGACTGGTTGTCTTTTTTACGCCATTCATAAATTTTTATGGTACATTAAAGAATACTTTGTGGCTAGGTTATGGGAACAACCCCTCAGAGGAGTTTTCAATCCCTTTAGCCCCAGTTTAGCTTTGACTGGAGACCAATTTGTCATCTATTTCTCACCTTACAAGTCATAAAAGTCAAACTCCAAGATCACTGGGTACAGTTCTAGCATTTTGAATCTTCACCAATTATTCTTTGTTTTCCAAGTATCAACGATATAAGTAAGTGTCCTTGTCTGGCTCCTGTGCTAGTTTCCATGTGTTTTTTGTTTTGTTTTGCTTTTGTTTTTGTTTTCACTAGCCTAATCTTTCAGTAGGTGACACTTTAACCACCCCATCTTTATGTCTATGTGTGTACGAGAGGATCTTACCTTTGACTCTTTGCCTTCCCTGGTCCCAAGTCTTGTCTACCTTCCAGCAGAGCTGATAAGACCCAGTCCTCTGTTACTGGTACTGATAAACTTCCAGGAAGCAATAATATCAGCTTTTATGCTTACCTCTCTGTCCCTTGCTTCTTGGCTTCTGGTGCTTGAAGATTTCCCTTCTTTCTGGCAAGGTCTGCTGGATCTTAAATTATGTATCATATTTTACCAGCATATCCTGTTGTTTATAGCGGGAGGGTTGTCAGATTACTTAAGGCCACAGTATTGCCAGAGCAGAGCTATTAATTTCATCTTCCTTTTAAATCAATGATCTAGTTATTAAATACTGGGAAATTTTCTATTAGCTAGAATCCTTAATTAAATATACCATTTTTCAAGCTTGCAGGATAATGTTTGATATAGCAGTTATGTAGTTACTTTTGAAGTAAAATATTCTTTAATGATGATATAGAGACATTTGTAAGACTACTCTGAAAACTGATGGACCAAAATTTGATTCAATCTACTTAATGGCAAATCCTCATCTGGACATTGAATACAATTGTTTAATTGAAATTACTTGAATTTCCATTACTCTTAGCAATGGAATGAATCTGCATATGAGATAGGTATGAAGCCTTCATAATTACATGCTGAAATGACAATGCCCTGTAGGTGGTATTTTTCCAGGATATTCATAACTGAGCCCATATTATTTTCTTCCGTAGTGAACCTCAAATGGGGTTTGGAACTGTCTGGAACTGAGTATACATTTGTTAAGTATGTGGTGATTGACTGATAGTCACCATTAATAAGAGCTACCATGTGTTGAATATTTTTGTGTGCTATAATAGTTACTCTGCCAGGCTATTAGCTGGAAACTTGAGAAAAGCTGAACAAAAATTCTTGCTATCAGAGTTCTAGTTCTATCATCTTTTCTAACCACCAAGTCAAGGTTCTTTTCACTAAATTCACTGTTTTGTTTTCCCGTACTTATTACAAATGCAGTAACTTAATATTTGAATTTTTAGTAGGCCCCTCTTAAGGGTTTCAGCATGACAGTTGGAAAATGGTCATTTTCCATTTAAGGTTCTGTAATGAATACAAGTCACTTATATCTTCCTGGGGAACCAATTACTACATTAAAAACTATGATAATATTGGATCTTTCATCAATAACAGATGTGATGTGTAAAGTGAAAATCAATCTATTTTGACTGCTGATGCTTAAGCAATAGGGTAAAATTTCATCTGAATAATTATAGTAAAACTATATGATTTATCAGGTGAATAAGTCTAGAAATTCAGCAAGTTATCAGTCTGGTCGCACCATTTTCTAGCATTTTGACCTTGAGAAATTGTGACCTTCACTTTCCTCTCTCGAAAGGATAAGCTACTTTACTATAGCGATATGTCCTTAAGCAGAAAGATATATAGCATGCACCTCTTCTTGTGGACACCTGAGCAGACTGATGGATGTGACTTCTCATGCTTGGCCTCCAAGCAGGTTGAAAAGTATAGATTAGGAAAGATAGCTCCTCTCATCCTCCAGGTAGCACCTTGTTTAAAGATGAGTTACAGATGTTGATGGTGGTTGTAGTAAAATAACAACAATATATCAGCCAGGACCCTTTTGGTTACAAGTGACAAAAACACAGCTCAAACTGGCCATGACAGTTTGAAGTTCTTTTATAAATCTCCCCCGCTCCTCCCCCCCCAAAAGATTCTGTTTTAAACTAATCTATTACTGTGGGTGTGAGATGATTTTGAGTGGATTATGTCAGTGAGGCATGAGCCAGCTTGGGTCTCCCCACCTTCTTGCTAGGTCTGATATAAACGGAGACACACACATACAGAGAGAAAGAGACAGAGAAAGAGAGAAAGGAAGATGCCATATTGATCCTGCCATGTGAGAGGGAGAGGACTACAGGAGAACAGAGATGCCCCGAAGGCTGAGAGAGGTCCTGGAGTTCGGAACCAGCAGAGCACAGAGGCACGGAGAAAGGATTCCGAGGGGTGAGGCACATGGAGCAGCTCAGAGTCAGGAGATGAGCCCTGCCATATGCCCCATAGCTCATGCCTGAGCATGGGAAGAAAGGGGGACAGCCAAATCTGAGGGAGGAAGCCAGAGAGAGACAAGCCCTATGCCAGGTTGCTCACAGCTGAGCTTCAGGAGCTGGGCTCCAAGAGATGGTGAGCCTGGAGGGGAAGGCAAGGGACAGTGGCAGAGATTGACTGACATCTTGTTTTGCCACATGGCAGGACCCTGAGAAAGCATCTCGGCTGATGCCTTGATTTTAGCATTTTAAGCCTCAAAACTGTGTTTACCTCCAAAGAAATCCCCTTTATAAAAGCTAACACATTTCTAGTACTTTGCATCAGCAGCCCTGTGGCAAACTAAGACACTAGCAAATAAGTGGAATTTATTGGCTTAAATAAGCAAACCATGGCAGGGAGAGCTGACTTGAAGAACAGCTGGGCTCAGGATCTGGGATACTGACTCCACCTTTGCTGTAGTTCTGCAAATAGGCTGCTTCTCTAGGTGTCTTGGTCTCTGTCTCTCCAGGAAACACAGCCATGGAACCCAGGGAATAATACCTCAACAGCTCTACCACCAAAGGAAAGAGGGTCTTTCCCACCAGATTTAGGCAGAAAATGTAAATAATCTGGCAAGAATTCAAACTGGCTTATCTTGGGTCATGTGTCCACCTCTTGACCAGTCACTTAATTGTCCTATCACTGTGACTGGCGCAGCATGAAATATCTGATTGCCCATGTAATGAGAAAGGAAGAGCCGGATTCTATAATAAAGGAAAGGTGAAGATGGGACAATCACAAAAGCCATTATATATATCGGATTGGCTAATTATATGTATAAACCATTCTATTATGTAACATAGTATATGTATATATTCTATATATGTTTGTATTTAAGAAAGTGGAAATGGTTTGGGGACCATAGGTATGTGTATTTTGCATGTATGTGTATGTCTGTATATATTGGTTCCTGAATATGAATGGATGTGCTCCTGCTTTTGGAGTATGGACCTTCTCTATCCATGAACTCAGATCACATTCTTAAATCATAATTACCTTGTAAATACATTTTCTACCTATCTTCTTCTACACGCTACAGATTAAGTTTCATTCCAGCTGACTGGCCAATGTACTGCCGCCATATGCACAATTTCAATCTCTGGAAATCTAGAGGACTGGAGATATGCAGGCATGTTCCAGTGCCTTGGGGCTCTTGGACATGGGGTGCTGTGCCAATGTCTGGGGTACACAGAGTCCAGTGGCCCTTTATTCAATTTCCAGGGTAGCAGTACCAAGGCAAGGGAAATCCAGGACAGCATAACCAGACAAAAGGAGGAGACACAAAATTAAGGAAAACTGACAAAGGAGATGGTGAAATAGGGAGCTGCAGGAATCAGTCCTTCCACTAAAACAACTATTAAACAGGCGGGAACTCTCTGAAACAACGATTGTGAAATTCTGGAGATAGAAGAACACTGTACAATACTCAGGGAAGAGTGAAAGAGGCTATTAAAATACAATAAAGAAGTATAAATTGCTTTCTCCCCACAGTGGCCACTGGTGTACATGCCCTACTTTCACTAGAGGCCACAGTGGGGTCCAGTCCCTGGCTAGTTGTTGCTGACAGAAAAAATCATAAAAATCCTCTCTCAAAGAACAGGGGTGGGCTTGGCTGATCACTGATTAGAGCTTTTGATTAGCAAATTTGGATCTCTCAGTCCCAGCTATGAGGACAGTTACTGTTTCAACCTGCAAAGGACACCGGGGACAGCAGACATTGTTTCAACCCCACCCTAGACAAAGATCCTGGCAGCCATTATTTCAACCTTCCCCAGTAAGAGGCAAAGGTGGTGGAGATTTAAAGATGCAGGGCTTCCTCAGGGCTGCAGGGGCAGTTAGCTGAAAGGTTGCATTAGCTTGGCAAGCCAGAAAAGTTCAGCTTTGGGACAAGTTTATGGCATCCTTCCTGAACCCCTCCACAGGGCACTTTGGAGCTGATAAGAAGCCCCTTTGTGGATCTCTGGACTTGTTTTGTATGGGAAAGAAAGAATTAGAATAGGAAAAGTCCATCCTGGGGTGACCCTCCTCCCAGAATTTGCCTCCCAGGCAAAAGCTGCTACAGAAAACAAAAGACCTCTTGCTCAGTCTCATGGTGCTGACAAGATGGGTAAGTGTCGAGGTCTTGGTACTGCCAGGAAGCTCCGTAGCCACCCATGGGACGAGAAGTGGTCTAAGCAACAGTACAAGAAACTCCATCTGGGTACAGCCCTGAAGGCCAATCATTTTGGAGGTGCTTCCCACACAAAGGGAATTGTGTTGGAAAAAGTAGGGGTTGAAGCCAAAGAGCCAAATTCTGCCATCAGGAAATGTGTCATGGTCCAGCTGATCAAGAATGGGAAGAAAATCATAGCCTTCGTACCCAATGATGGTTGCTTGAACTTTATTGAGGAAAACAATGCAGTTCTGGTTGCTGGATTTGGTCGCAAAGGTCATGCAGTTGGTGATGTTCCTGGAGTGTACTTTGAGGTTGTCAAAGTAGCCAGTGTCTCTCTTTTGGCTTTATATAAAGGCAAGAAGGAAAGACCAAGATCATAAATTTTGATAATGCAAAGCAAGCAGTAGTAATAAATTTTCATATGTCAAAAAAAAAGGGGAAAAACTACAGAGCTTCAGATATCCAGGAGACGGAGGTTTGTCTCTGGAGAAACAGAGGGAGATAATTAAATTCCTGTAAACAGTGGGATTCTAAAACAACTAATAAGCAAAAGTCCAGGATAAGGCAGAAGCTCATTAGGACAGGAAAAACCCTGCAGAGTGCATTTGCCTTGGGTAGACCTTCCTAACAGAAGAACTGAAGTTCAAGAATATGTCCACCTTATTGCCAGCTAGTTATAAAATTAAGAAACAAACATCTCAGGGAATAAATCCCAATGTTAACATTTTAAGATATTATAATGTAAAGTATGTAACAACTGAGTACAAGACAAAGAAACAGGAAATGATGACCAATACAAAGGAAGAGGATAAAAATACAAAAAATTACCAATGAAGATGGCAAGAATGTGGACATACTGAATAAAGTCTTTAAAAAAAATCTTAAAAATGATCAAGGAGATGAAGGAAAGTACAGAGAAAGAACTACATAAAATCAAGAAAACAATGAACAATATGAGA
Organism: Dasypus novemcinctus; assembly: GCF_030445035.2. Lineage (NCBI taxonomy): Eukaryota > Metazoa > Chordata > Mammalia > Cingulata > Dasypodidae > Dasypus > Dasypus novemcinctus. The sequence continues at coordinate 52,060,280 of NC_080681.1, forward strand.
GTCTAAGTAAAAAGATGGAAATTTTAAAAGGAACCAAACAGAACTACTGGAGTTGAACATCACAATATAGGAAATTAAAAATACCCAGGAGGTTTCAAGAGCAAAATGGAGCTGGCAGCAGAAAGAATCAGTGAAATTGAAGACAATGCACTTGAAATGATTCAGGCTGAGAAGCAGAGGAAAAAAGAAATATTAAAAGCAAAAACAGATTAAGATAGCTATGGGACACCATGAAGTGCACATATGTACATGTTAAGGGAGTCTTAGAAGGAGAAGAAAGAGAGAAAGGGGCAGAAGGAAGAACCAAAGAAATAATGACAGAGAACTTCTCAAACTTTGCACATCCAAGACATGAATATGCACATTTAAGAAGCTCAGAGAATATCAAACAGGGTAAACATGAAGAAAAATACACCCTATCATATATTAATTACACTATCAAATACAAAAGACATGGAGTAAGTTCTAAAAGCTGCAAGAGAAAAATTAGTTACATACAAGGGAATCCCAGTAAGATTGAATGCTGACTTCTCATCAGAAACCATGGAGACAAGAAGGCAGTGGTTTGAAACATTCAAAGTGCTGAAGGAAAACAACTGCCAGCCAAGAATTTTATATCTGGTGAGATTCTTTCAAAAATAGGGGGAAATTAAGACATGCTCAAATAAGCAAAAGCTGGGGAAGTACATCACCACTAGACCTGTTCTACAAACAATGCTAAAGGGAGTATATGCGACTGAAACAAAAGGAAATGAGACAGTGGTTCAAAACAGCATAAAGAAATAAAGATCTGTGATAAGGGTAATCATTTGGGTAATTATAAATGCCAGTATTATTGCATTGTATTGTTTGGTTTACTCCACTTCTTATTTACTACCAATGCCAAGAGGCAAATACGTAAACAGTAATGATAAATTCTACGTTTTTGGACATCAATGTACAAAGATATAAGTGGTAACAGGAACTAAAAAAAAATAGTGGGAAGACAGATAGGTATAGGAAAAGTATTTGTGCATGCTACTGAAGTTAAGTTGATATCAAATAAAATATAATTGTTATATATATGGGATGTTAAATTTTAACACAATGGTAACCAAAAGGTAAACATGGGAAAAAATATATACAGATAGGAAAGAGATGACACTTAATATGGCATAACACAAGAAAACAAATAAATAGAAAAGTAGGCTTATAATGGAAAAGGTATAAGATTCACAAAGGTCAAATAGCAAAATGGTATAAGAAAGACTTGTTTATCAGTAGTGAATTTAAATGTCAATGGATTAAACTCTCCAATCAAAAGGCAGAGATTGGCAGAATAGATTAAAAACATGACCCAACTATATGCTATCTGCAAGAGACTTACCTTAAATTCAATGATACAAGTAGGTTGGAAGTGAAAGAATGGAAAGAAAAGTATACCATTCAAGTAGTAACAAAGGACAGCTGGAGTAGCTATACTCATATCAGAGAAAATAAACTTTAGGTCAAAAATAGTTACAGGGACAAAAATGGTTATTCAACAGGAAGATGTAACAATGATAAACACATACGCACCTAACAGCAGAACCCCACAATCTATAAAGCGAATATTAATATATTTGAAGGAAGAAATTGACAATTCTAGATTAATAGTGGAGATTTTTAACACACCACTCTCAAAAATGGATAGAACATCTAGTCAGAAGATCAATAAGAAATGATACTATAAAGCAACCAGATCTAATAGACATATATAGGATATATGTGTCCATCAACTGACAAATGGATAAATAAAATGGATAAATACATACAATGGAATATTATTCAGCCATAAAAAGGGATGAAGTCCTGATAGGTGGGACAACATGAATGAACCTTAAAGACATGATGTTGAGTGAAATAAGCCAGATAAAAAACTAAAGAATTGTATGATCTCACTGATTTGAAATAATTAGAATAGGCAAACTCATTGAGTCAGAATCTAGAATACAGGTGACTAGGGTATGGAGTAGGGATAGGGAATGGGAAACTAAGGCTTTTAATATACAGGGTTCCTATTTGAAATGATAGAAACATTTTAGTAATGGATGATGGTGATGGTAGCACAGCATTGGGAATGCAATTAACAGCAATGAAATATATATATCTGCATATGATTAAAAGGGGTACTGTTAAATTGCATATATTGTAATAGAATAAAATAAAATAAAAAATTCCATTAAACTACCCTACATAAACAGTGAACCCTAAATTAAACAATGGACTTAAATTAACAGTACAATTATAAAATGTGCTAGCGTCAATTATAATAAATGTTCCACACCAATACAAGATGTTGGTGGTAGTGTAGTTAAGGGAATCCTGAATTTTATGCATGGTTGTTCTGTAAACCCACAACTTCTCTAATGAAGGAAAACAAATTACATATAGACAACAAAGAAGGGGCAGTGGATCCAGCGGGAAGTAAAAATTGGATCTATGGGGGTTGAGGGTGCAGTGTGAGCTCCCTCCCGAGCAGACATTTGGAATCTGAGATTTTTTCATGGATTGCCTTTGACCTATTGGGAGCCATAAGAGCTGAAGGAAAATGGACAGTATATATTCTGAACTTTGCTTTTGCTCTTTTCCCCAATTCTCACTTCTCTCTCTTCTAAATTCTTCCCCTAAACCCATGTCTCACCCCCCAAAAACACTTCCCTGAATTATTCCAACCTACAAAAATGTCTGTCCCTCTCATTTGGCACTCGATCATAGATTGCCTTGAGTTAGGACAACTAATTGGGAGTTGCTATTTGACATCCAAACTGAGGAACATCTCCTCTCCACTCAGCAAATATATGCCATCGTGCTTGGGAAAGTGAAAAATTATCTTAGCTTGAAATAACAAATCAACATGCACATGTCAAAAAATTATCTTTATTATATGTTAATTTAGTTTATACCTTTTCAATAAGATTTTAATAGATGAAATTTTTTTAGCTTTATGATTTCACAAATATGAATACTCAGGTTTTAATTAACAATTAAATTGATCAGTTTTAAACTTTTGGAAAATACATTTGCATATAATTGCTCTCTATATATTTATATAAAATCCAAAACCTATATTGCCAAATATACAAAATCTAATCATGTCACCTTTAGTTATAAGTACACATTTATTTGAATGTGTGTACAGTGTGCTTTTATTATCAAGAAAGTAAGCTCTGTTCCTTAATTGTTGCTATAACCACAATTTGGGAAATTCTATTGCACCATCAATATGTTATGCACAACTTTAATTAGGCTAGTGCAGCCTGTCTGTCATAGCAACTGATCCTAAGTATTCTTATTTAGTCTATTTAAGGCTTTAAAATGTTCTCATTTTTTTAAGAGGCATATTTTGGCCTCATTAAATTGTTAAGAAAATCTATATGCAGTCCTACAAATTGATTGCTGTGTTGTAGCAATCTCCCTCTCCTCTTAGCACATATTTAGACACCATTAGAAAGGGCACTCTTCCCCAAGTACCAGAAATCTGCAGCTCCAGCATATTATGGTTCTCTTATCAGATCTGAGAGAGATATCTATCACCCCTCCTGATCACCAAAAAGTACAAATAAGTTGCTGGTTGCTAGCTCTGAGTGATGTGTTCACACCAGTTCACTCAATAAAAATGACAACACAATGACTTATTCCATGGTCTGAAAATTACAAATGGAGTTTAGTCCTTAGTTTGATGTCCTTCTTTTTTCCCAGAAATTTGCCATGATCTCAACAGGGAGAAACAATGAATACTTTGAACCCAGGCAAGGGGTTCTCCAACTTTCCCTATCTGCTATAATTAATTAATCTAAAATGAAATGTTAAAATGTGTGTTGAGTTCAAAAGACATTGCCAAAGCTTAGATATATTTAAAAACGTGTGTTTCTTTTTGAAACACACAGGTATCATATGCATTTTACCATGTCCAAGGTCACTTGATAACACAGTAATCCTGCCATAATTCTATAGGTAAGGCCTCCCGAGTTCATCCCTGTGAAAACAGGGGGTTGCATTATTGACATGACAGTGCAAACCTGAGCAGCCGTGGATCGAAAATTGAGAGGGAATGGGGGTAGTACAGTGCCTATTACAAAATCTAAATAGTTCACTGTCCAGGCTTCAGTTTGGTACTATCGCACTGTGGTTGTCAGCTTAAACATAAATGCTGATGAAAAATTCTGGGTTTTGTGGGGAACTTTTAGGATGTCATAACTTACCCAATTAAATGGCACCCACTTTGTTTCTGTTTCCTAAGACCAGGAATGGTAGGGGTAGCTGAGCCATCCCCAGTATAGCCTCTCCCCAAAGATAAGACCTTTAGCCTATGCCAGCTGAGAAAGGGAAATGGGATTGTGTAAAGGATGGGAGCCAATTACCACTTGCATTATATTTAGGTAGTCATTATTATGGTAGGTATGGGAGTAGGTACTATAACTCTTTCTATTATGGTGAGAGTAGGTATTAAAACTCTTTCAGTTAACTCCTGTAGAATAGTCCTCATAACCCTCATATTTTTTGCAACATATTCATTTTATGTGCTTGAACCAGGGGAAAAAATACTTAAAAAAATTAAAATGTAAGCAAGCCTACATGGTTATCTTTCCCATGTTCCTTGTACTTTTACTTGCTGTACTTCCCTTGGAAACAAATCATTCAAAACTAGATGAATTGATAAAATGAAGCAGAGCTTGAATTGGATATAAATTACCATATGCCAGGCCTTCGGGACAAACTGCCACAGATGCATGAGACTGCCTATACTTACACTTACGCCAATCCGAACAGATATGAACTCATTCCATTTATGAGGATAACCAGAGTCAGATTTTGCTCCTAAGCTACCCAACTCTCCACACAGTGTGCACAAAACTTTCAACCTAATTCCTTCCTGCTTGTTCTAAACAGCAGTGGGGAGAGTCTATCTTGTGAACATTTCAGCTCTTAAAATCTATTTCTAGTCATAGTAATGTCTGGCCTAGCTGAAGCATGAGGTTATAAAACCATCATCAACAAAGATCATGTTTGCAGATGCTCTAGGTCTGGAAATTATTGCTGGCATGACTACATGTCAAAAATATTCTAGGAAAGCTAGTGGTTTCTAGAAACCATGAGCATTCTAGAGGAAAGAAACTCTGAAAAACCTCAAGGGTCAGAATCTTGAAATAATTTGATCTGTTTGGTGACAACATGACCAGTTCAGCTTTTGATCCTTCTCAGGATTAGAATACAATCAATAGGACATAGGAGTGTGGCTGCCTTTGAAGCATAGCTTGAGGGTCACTATTTAAACTATTTTCCCCAGAACATCAAATTCACTATTATTTTAACTATATCACTTTGACTTCTGAGCGCTGTTTCATCCTGTCTCTTTTTAATGGAAACATTAATAACAAAAAGATTTAATGGGGAGGCTAGGACATAAAAATCTAGTTCACCAAGATCGGGGAGCAGGGGAGGTCTAATCCTTGTTCATTGTTTTTGATTATCTACTTTAGATCACTAGGGTTCAGGCTCCGAGGGTTATTCCATTATTCCATCCTGCCCTGGAAAAAGGTGACAGAGGACATAAAACGGTACACTTTCTCAGAGCTGCTGAGGAGAGCTGAAAAACTACATTTGATGGATAGGCACTGAGTCCAAAAAGCAGCTCTAGACAACTAAAGCAGTGTGAACAACCATGGAGATAGCCTAGCACAGAGCCTTACCTACTTTCAGTTCTACAGTGGAAGACCCAGGAGAGGGAGAAGTTCTGTTTCTTGGAAGGTAGAGGGGGCATTAAAACTCCTATACCCAGTGGAATTCCTAGGGCCACTAATGGGCACAAGCCCAGGACAAGACATAGGCCCAGAAAAGGCAGAGAGGATCTTGAGATTTGCTTTCATCTTAGACTGACCTTCCTGATAGCCAAACTGAAACTGAGGAAGAGCACCAGCCAAGGCAAAACTCAATTGCAAAGTGGGTGAAAGCTGTTTTGGGCTTAGGTTTGTTTGGTTTTGATTAGTGTCTGACACTCAAGAAAATATCTGTCACGTCACTAGCTACATACAAATTAAAGAAACAGACATCTCAGGGCAGAGATGTTAAGAGTTAACACTTTAAAATATTAAAATGTACAATGTGCAGCAAAATATTACAAGACAGACAAAGAAACAGGAAATGATGGTCCATCAAAAGGAAGAGAATAAAAATCCAAAAAAAAGCATCAATTTAGAACACCAGACTGGACATGCCAGCCAAAGAGTTTAAAGAGAGAGAAATTTTAAAAAGGAATCAAACAGAACTACTGGAGTTGAAGACCACAATAACTGAAATGAAAAATTCCCAGGAGGGTTTCACCAGCAGATTGGAACTGGAAGAATAAATAATCAGTGAACTCAAAAGACAAGACAAATGGAGAGTCAGGCAGAGGCAGAGGAGCAGAAGGGAAAAAAAAAGAATTATAAAAGCAAAGATAGCCTAAGAGGCACCGAAACACCAGCAAGCATACTGATACAGGCATTATGGGAATCTCAGAAGGAGAAGAAAGAGAGAAAGGAGCAGAAGGAATAGTCAAAGAAATCATGACAGAAAACTTTCCAAACAGAGCGAAAGATGTGAACATGCACATTGAAAAATCCCAAAGAACACCAAACAGAATAAATCTGAAGAGAACATTCCCTGCCACATACTGGTAAAGCTAACAAATACAAATAAAAAGGAGAGAATTCTAAAAACTGAAAGAGGAAAGCAATATGTTATGTGCAAGGGAGTCCGAAACCATGGAAGCCAGAAGGCAGTGAGTTGGAATACTTAAAGTACTGAGAGAAAGTAATTGTCAACTAAGAATTTTCTATCTGGCGAGACTTTCTTTCAAAAATGAGGGAGAGAATAAACAATCCCAGATAAAAGCTGAGGGAGTTCATTGCCGCTACAACTGCCCATCAAACAATACTAAAGGAAAGGACATAAAGAAATAAAGATCTTAATAAAGGTAACCATACGAGCAATAATAAATGCCAGTACTACTGTATTGTAATTTTTGGTATATAACTTTGCTTATTACTTACTACAGGTGCTAAAATGCAAATAGTTTAAAAGTAATGATAAATCTTATACAGTGTACAAAGATATAATTTATAACAAGTAAAAAATGGGGGGGGGATGGAGTGGAAACAGTATTATGTGTATGCGATTGAAGTCAATTTGTAGCAATTCAAATAAGATTGTTAAATATTTGGTATGTTAAATTTTAGCAGTAATTGGAAAATATATGGAAAATACATCAAGAAAGATATGAGGGGAAGCGGACTTGGCCCAATGGCTAGGGCATCTGCCTACTACATGGGAGCTCCATGGTTCAAACCCCGGGCCTCCTTGACCCATGTGCAGCTGGCCCATGTGCAGTGCTGATGTGAGCAAGGAGTGCCGTGCCACACAGGGGTGTGCCTGTGTAGGGGAGCCCCACGCATAAGGAGTGTGCCCTGTAAGGAGAGCTGCCCAGCACAAAGGAAAGTGCAGCCTACCCAGGAATGGTGCTGCACACACAGAGTTGATGCAGCAAGATGACGCAATGACAACAACAAAAAGAAACAGATTCCCATGCCGTTGACAATAACAGAAGCGGACAAAAAGAAGAACATGCAGCAAATAGACACAGAGAACAGACAACTGGGGCCAGGGGGAGGAGGGGAGAAGGGGAGAGAAATAAATAAAATAAATCTTAAAAAAAAAAAAAAGAAACATGAATTCCCAGTGCCGCTGATGAGGATAGCGGCAGTCACAGAAGAACACACGGCGAATGGACACAGAGAGCAGACAGTTGGGGGGGAGTGGGGGTGGGGAGGGGGGGGGCGAGGGGAGGGAGGGAAGGGAGAGAAATAAATAAAAAATAAATCTTAGGGAAAAAAAGATATGAGAAGCAGTCAGTATGATAAAAAAATCAAATAAATATGAAAGTAGACATTATTGGTAGAATTGAAGGACAAACAAGAAATAAGATTTACAAAGACTAAATAGCAAAATGGCAGAAGAAAGTCCTGCATTTCTAGTAGTGACTTTAAATGTAAATGGATTAAACTCTTTAGTCAATTACAGACATAGGCAGAATGGACAAAAACACAAGACCTCAAGGACCAATGGAATTAAAGCATGATCACGCTATATGCTGTTTAGAGGAGACTCACCTTAAATTCAAAGACACAAATAGATTGAAAGTGACAGGATGGAAAATATATATATATACCATGTAAGTAGTAACCAATAGAGAGTTAAGGTAGTGTATTAATCAGCCAAAGGGGTGCTAATGCAAAGTACCAAAATCTGTTGGCTTTTATAAAGGGTATTTATTTGGGGTAGAAGCTTATAGTTAGAAGGCCTTAAAGAGTCCAACTCAAGGTTACTTCCTGACCAAACTCTTTTGCCACGTGTTAAAGCAAGATGACAGCAATATCAGCGAGTGTTCAGTCTTCTTCCCTCTTAAGACTCCATGGGTCCAGCTTCTTACAATCTCAGCTGTAGGCTGGAGGGCTCATCTCTCTTCCTACGGCTCATTTCTTTCTGGGCTCAGTTGTTCTGTCCTCTTCACAAAGTCAACTGAAAATTATTAGGTGAATGGTTCATCTCTCTTCCCAGGGCCTCTGCCATGTCTCCATAGCTGTCTCTCTTCCTCTGTGTATCTTCTCTGTGTATCTACTTCTACGTGCCTTCTTGACTGTCCATTTATATAGCCCACAAAGGAGGCAAAGACTCAAACTGAGTCACCCTAATAACATAGTTGAATCAAAGCCCTCATCTTAACAATTTAATCAAAGACATTTCAGCTGAATCTAATACAATCAAAGGGTATCATGCCTTGAGGAACAGATCATTTTAAAAACAATATCTTTTTTTGGAATTCATAAATAATCAAACTGTCACAGGTAACTATACTAATATCAGATAAAATGGATTTTAAGTGAAAAACAGTTATGAGGGTCAAAGACAGTCAATATACTGATAAAGGAGTCAATTCAACAAGGAGAAACAATTGTAAATATATGGATCTAACAGAAGAGCCCCAAACTATATGAAACAAATAAAGATATTTTTGAATAAGAGAAAGAGATGTTTCTATATTAACAGTAGGGGTATTTAATACACCATTTTTAATAATGGATAGTACATCTAGACAGAAAATTAATAAGGACACAGAACACTTGAACGATACTACAAGTCAATTAGATCTATCAGATATATATCCAGAAAACCTCATAGCAACAGAATACACATTCTTCTCTAGTACACTTGAATCATTCTCTAGGACAGACCATAACTTAGCTCACAAAAACAAGTTTCAATTATATAAAAATATTGAAATCATACAAGGTATGTCTTCTCTTACCACAGTGAAATTAAGCTGGAAATCAATAACAGAGGAAGAAATGGAAAATTCACAAACGTGGAAATTTAAACATCATTGTCTTAAATAGCCAATGGGTTAAAAGGGAATTTACAAGAGAAAATCAGAAATAAGGTGAATGAAAATACAATATATCAAAATTTAAGGGATGCAGCAAAGGCAGTGCTGAAAGGGAAATTTATAGCTCTAAATGCTTACATTAAAAAAGAAGAAAGATTTCAAATCGGAGCCCTAACTTCAAAACTGGAAGCACCAGTAAAAGAAAGGCAAACTAAACACAAAATGAGCAGAAGGAGGGGAGCAGAAATAAATGAAATTTAAAATTTAAAATTTTTAAACAAAAACAATAATCAACACAACCCAAAGTTGGTTCTTTGAAAAGATAACTAAAAGTTACAAACATTCAGCTAGACTGGTGAAGGAAAAAAAGAGAGGGCACAAATAACTAAAATCACAAACAAAAAGGGGGACAACAAACAATTAGCTAGTAAAGAGATTGAATCAGTAATCAAGAACCACAAAACAAAGGAAAGCCCAGGACCTAATGGCTGCACACTGGAATTTTACCAAACATTCTAAGAATTAACAACAGTCCTGCTCAAAATCTTCTAAAATTTCTCCAGTATATTCTTTGAGACCCACATCACCCTTATATTAAAGCCAGATGAAGATACTACCAGAAAGGAAAATTACAGACCAGTATCTTTTATGAAAATATATGCAAAAATCCTGAAAAAAAAATATACAAAATACTACCAAACTGAATCCATCAACCCATTAAAAGAATTATTATGATCAAGTGGGATTTATCCCAGGTAATAAAGGGTGATTCAACATAAGAAAATCAATTAGTGTAATGTACCATATTAACCAAATGGACGAAGAAAACCAGACATACAGAATAATGGAATCCAACAGAGTTCAGAAATCCACTCTCGTATTTATGGCCCATTGATTTTTGACAAGGGGGCAAAGACCACATCTTCATCTCAAATGATGCAGAAAACACATTTGATAAAAGTCACACCTCTTGATAAACACACTTGGTAAACTAAGAATAGAAGGAAACTTCATCAACATGATTAAGGGGATATTTTAAAAACTGTCAGCTAACATATTACATGATAGAAGACTAAAAGCATTCCCTCTGATCAATAACACTACATAATAGCCAGAGCAATGAGGTAAGGAAAAGGAATAAAAGGTATCCAAGTTGGAAAAGAAGTAAAACTTGCCCTATTTGCAGATGATATGATTCTATGTACAGAAAAGCATGAAAAATCTATAACAAAGCTCCTAGAGCTAGTATATGAATCCAACAAAATGGCAGGGTATAAAATCAACACCCAAAAATCAAAAATGTTTCTATAAATTAGCAATGAATAATCAAAAGAAGAAATCAAGAAAAAAAGTTCATATACAATAACAACTAAAAGAATAAAATAGCTAGGAATAAATATAGTCTAGAATGAAAAGGACTTTCATGCAGAAAACCACAGAACTTTGGTAAAAGAAATCAAAGAAAACATAAATGAATGGAAGGATATTCGGTATTCATGGCGGGAAAATAGATATTGTTAAGATGCCAATTCTATCCAAAGTGACTTACAGATTCAAATCCATCCTAATCAAAATTCTAACCACCTTCTTTGCAGAAATGGTAAAACCAGCAACATATTTATATAAAAGGGTAAGGGGCTACAAATAGCCAAAACCATCTTCACAAAGAAGAAGAAGAATGTTGGAGGACTCACAGGTCTGACCTTAAAAGTTATTACAAAACCACAGTAATCAAAACAGCATGGGACATTACCACTAAGTGTGGATTATAGTTTACATTGTAGTTTATACTCTCTTCTGCACAATTTTATAAGTTATGACAAGATATATAATGGCCTGTATCTGTCATTGCAATGTTATTCAGGACAATTCCCAAGTCCTGAAAATGCCCCCGCATTACACCTATTTTTCCCTCTCCCTCCCCTCAGAACCTCCAGTGGCCACTGCTTCCCCATAAATGATAAAAGTTCTTCCATTGCTAGAATCACAGTAAGTCTATAGTGGAATAACAGTAAGTCTACTCTAGTCCATTATTCATTCCCCAATCCTGAGGATTCAGGGATGGTAATGCCCACTCCCCTCTAATTGAGAGGGAAGTATCTTTAAAAAATGTGTGTGTGTGTGTGTGTGTGTGTGTATATATATATATTTGAATTTGCAGTTTCTTTTACATATGTATTAAATTAAATATAAATTAAAAAAAGAAGAAAATACTTAACAAAACATTTAACAAAAGAAACGCAAGGCTGTACATGAAAAATTATAAAACGTCGTTGAAAGAAATTAAAGCTCTAAGCAAATGGGGAAGAAAAAAAAACAGTATGGGGTTTGTGTAAGTACAGACATCACATCAGTGGAATCAAATTGAGAGTTTGAAACTCAATCCTCACATTTATGACCAGTTGATTTTTGACAATGGGGGCAAAGAACCTTTACCTGGGAAAGAACAATCTCTACAACAAATGATTCTGGGAAAACTGGACCTCCATATGGAAAAGAATGAAGGTGGGCCTCGACCTCACACCATATACAAAATATCAACTCAAAATGGATCAAAGACCTAACTTTGAAGGCCAGAACTATAAAACTCCTAGAAGAAAACATAGTGAAGCTTCTTCAAGACCTTGTGTTAAACAATGGTTTCTTAGACTTTACATCCAAGTCACAAGCAACAAAATAAAAAACGATTAAGTATAACTTATCAAAATTAAAATCTTCTGTATATCAAAGGATTTTATCATGAAATTAAAATGACAATAAGACAAGAGGGGAAAATATTTGGAAACCATATATCCAATAATGGTTTAATATGCATAGTATATAAAGAAATCCTTCATATCAACAACAAAAAGGTACATACCCAATCTAAAAATGGGCAAAAGAGTTGAATTGGCATATCTCGAAAGAAGATGTACAAGTTGCCAAAAATCACATAAAAAGATGCTCAATATTTTTAACCATTAGGGAAATGCAAATCAAAACTACAATGAGATACCATTTCACACCCATTAGTATGACTGCTATTTAAAAAATGGAAAATATCAAGTGCTGGTGGCAATGTGAAATGGTGAAGCCACTGTGGAAGACAGTTTAGTGGTTCTTTAGAAGGTTAAATATAGAATTACAATATGATTCAGTAATTCCACTTCTAGATATATAACCATATAAGAATTGAAATAAAGGACTCAAGCAGATATTTGCAAACTGATATTCATGGTGACATTATTCACAATTGCTAAAAGATGGATGCAAGCCCAAGTGTCCGTCAAACAATGAAGGGATGAACAAAATGTAGCATATACACACAATGGAATATTATTCAGCTATAAAAAGGAACAAAGTCCTGATATATGCAACAACATGGATGAACCTTGAAGACATCATATTGAATGAAATAAGGCAGATACAATAGGACAAACACTGTATGATCTCAGTGATATAAAATAATTAGAATGAGCAAACTCATAGAGTTTGAATGAGAATATAAGTTACCAGGAGATGGGGGAGAAATAGGGAAGAGGGATTTAAGGTTTAAAATGTACAGAGTTTCTGTAATATTTGGGAAAAGTTTTGGTCACAATGGAGGGTGGTGATGACAGCACATCTTGAATATAATTAACAGCACTGACTAATATATTTGAATTTTGTTAAAAGGGGAAATTTTAGGTTGTATATATGGTACTAGACTAAAAATGTTTAAAAATCATAGGACTGTACAACACAAAAAGTTAACCTTAATGTAAACTACAGACTATAGTTAATATTACAATTATAAAAGTATACTTTCCTTACTTGTGACAAAAATACCACCAATGAAAGGTGTTAATATTTTGGTGGTATATTGGAATCTTATATTTTATGCATGATTTTTCTGTAAACCCACAACTTTTCCAATAAAAACAAAATCAGATTTTTGGATATTGCTTGACAAGGAAATAATGTCAATTTTTTTTAAAGTATAATAATGGTATTTTATGATTTTAAAAGAATCTTTTAAATTATGAGATACATTTTGAAAAGATGATACTACATGATGTGAATTTTCTTCGAAATAACCCAGGGCTGTAGGTGGGGGATTAGCCATATAATGATAATTGTTTAAGCTTTGAGAACATTATGTTTGTCTCTCTACTTTCATTTATGATGCCATAAATTTTTCTTCTTAAAAAGGTTCAAATTTTTTTTAAAATATTCCAAAAGAATTTCAAAGCCAGCCTGAGCCTGATTAATATGACTAGTTAAATATCTGCATCCCTAGATCAGTTTTTCTCTCAACACCCCAAAATCCAATTCAGTAATATTTAAATAAATGAAAGGATTTTGAGTATTTGGTGGGATTTCACTCATAAGAGTAACTGAGATACTTTAGTCATGGGCTTCATTTTTAGCTTGTGACAATTGTGAAATGATTAACATGGTCCAGTAGAGTTATGGAATATTAAATGACAGCCAGAAATAAAAGTAACAAAAGATGAGTGTAAGACAAACTATTCTATAAAAGATACATTTGTATAAAGGCAATCAATTTATTACAATACTCAATAAATTCAAGCAATAGACATTTTTAAAAAAAATTAATTTAAAACCAATTAAAGGATAAACATCAAGCAAGGCTCCTAAGAATTTATATGTTATTAATTGTGCCTTTTTTCCAACTATAAATGTCTAATAAAGCGCCCATAAATCCTGGAGATACAGAAACAATTTTCAAAGAATCAAATTAACCCAAAGCAATGACTCCAGTGTGATAGTGCCTACCAAAGGGTTTAAAGCAAGCCAGCTTTCAACATCCCTACTAGGATGCTAAGAATAACTCTCAGGCCTGGAGTGGCATTCTAGACACTACTCTCTTCATGTAGTATCTTTAAAAAAACAACCCTTCACTAGGATCTGATCCAAACTTTTACCAGTGATGTAGCTACACCAGTAGCCAGTACTTTTGCCACCAACAGCTTCAGAGAAGTTCGGGCTTTGCATCCATGAATATTAATTTCACATTCATCCTATTCCATAGAAATGAATAGTGAAAATGATTTCATTAACCACTTCTATATACTTCACACATTTTATGAGGCTCATTAGTTTTTACTTCATTTCATATTACAATTGCTTGCTTGCAAAATCACTAGCATAGTGTCAACTGCATAGTTGTCAATATACCTCCATCCTCTACTGTGCCACCAACTGGCTATAAAGATTTAGAGGTTCACTGATTATAGTATTTAAATAATTTTAACTCCTTTAAATTGGAAACTCTTTAAATCCCATTATCTCTGCAACCACTCCAAATTTTAAAATCAGTGTGCCCTTTTCTAGCTCCAGGTCTAAGGATTACAGAGTTTTAACAAGTTTAAATGCTTTTTTGAAGTTCTATAAAGAGTGGTTCCCAACCAGCTGACCTCCAGGAAATAAAGCCAGCCACTTCTCCAGCTGGTAACTGCTAATCAGAGTTTCTAAATGAAAAAGTATGTATGCTATGGCACAAACCACCAGGAAAACAGGTCACTGCTTCCTCAACTCCACATGAGGCCAGTGAGTCAGATCTGATGTTGAGCTGTATGGCAGATTTTAGTCGTGTGTCAGTTAACGTCTAAGAAGGAGAAAACAGAAGATGTCATCAGAGACCCAAAGAAGCTCTCTGGGGTGGAGTGATTGTAGTGAAATGGAAGCCAACTTGTTCCTAAAGAAAAACCTAATCCTAGGTAACCCTCTGAGAGGTCTTACCTCTTGTGTCCTCACATTTATGTACCCATAGTGAGTTCGAAGGGGCCGCCTGTATGTGTAGGAGAATGGTATCCATTTTGCACCAGGTTGTCCAAAGCAGTTTAGTAGCAACGGGAAATTCACTTCATTTACAAGGCGCACAACCAGCAGGAAGAGGAACGCTGCAATGAAGCTCACAGCAATCACTGATTTTCTCTACAAAACAAAACAAAAAAAAGAATGATTTTCAACCAAAAGTAGTCATAGAAGGATGTTCCTTTATTTCTCTCTGATTTCTTTCTACAAGAAAGGATTCTTTTATTTAGAAAACAAAAAATTGTTGGAAGTAGAACATGTTCATTTGGTGATCCGATTCCCTTCATGTGCTGGGCTTCTGAGAACAAGAGGAACAGCTTCTTGGACTACTTTCCAATCCATCCCGACCCTTCCTTATTTCCCTATATTCTGTGCAAACTCCTATTCAATTTTCACAATCCAATTCAGACATTCCCAACTCCAGGAGACCCTTCCTAACTGCTTAATCCATACCGCCAACCCTTCCTCTCCACCTTGACCCATACTTACAGAGGTAAGATATCCTTCCACTCTCATGCCTTGAAGAGTGGACTCTTCAAGAAGACTACTCTTTACACTGAGTAGAAGACTACTCTTTTCATATAATTATATAATTTTATATATATATATATAATTACATATGTGACTTTTCCACCATGTGATTAACTGTGACTTCCTTCAGAATCAGGATGAACTATGTTTTCTTGACCTCTGTATCCCAGGTCTTTAACACACTGCCTGACATGCAGTAGACACCCTACCATCACTTGTTAAATGAACGAATGAATTCTTCACATTCTGGTCAATACAGTCTCAATGTTACTCATTCTTATATTTCTTTATCTAGAACTCACTACACATAAGAAACTTACCCAATGTTATAGGTTATACAAAAGTAAGTCAAAAAGAGAAAGAAAAAGTTCGTGCCAGGCAGCATATAATTTTCAATATAACTATTAAAAATACTTATCAGAGACTTCAATATTCGGATTATTCATGTGCTGGCTGGACCCTGAATCCCAGCTGACTTGTACTCAACTCCTACCCTCCAGTTCTTTGGGCTTACCCTGGACAACTGACAAAATGATGATGATGGACAAGTCCCATCCTAAAAAACAAGAAGTATCTACGACTGCAAGCAAAACAATCCCTTTCATTCTGCCCTATAATATCTAATTCCCCACTCAGCATGAAGCAATCAGAGTGGACATCATTCCAAATCCCTCGAGACTGAGGAATGAACAAACATAAGGGGGGATTGTAACCAAGGACCAAAGTAGATTTACTGATATTGTAGTTACTACCTTGTGATAATGGAAGAACCTGTAAAATTGATATAAAGATAGTGGTTTTCAGGGGTTCAGAAGGGATGTGGATGGATGAATAGGTGGAACATAAGGCACTTTTAGGGCAGTGAAATGATTCTGTATGATACTGCAATGAGGGACACATGACATTATGCATTTGTCAAAGCCTATAAAACTGTACAGCACAAAGTATAAACCATAATGTAAAATGTAGACTTTGGTTAGTAGTGATGCTTCAATATTGTTCATCAATTATAACAAATGCACCACATTAATATAAGGTGTTAATAATAGGGGAAATTTTGTGTGTAGGTGTGTGGGTATGAGGGGTTATATGGGAATTCCCTGTATATTATTTAATTTTTCTAGAAATCTAAAACTTCTCCAAAAATAAAGTTTATTATTATATTACAAAAAAAAGAACATTCCCCAAAATGTGCTGGCAAGGGACAACTACACCTGGTTGGAATGGGGGAAAACAGATAGGTATTTAAGACTGATCTTGACAAAGTGCATGAATTTAACTAGTAGAGATGGGTGAGCAGAGCTTTCCAGGCAGACAGAACAGAGCATGCAGGCAAGAAAACATGGGGTTATTCATAGCTATTAAGCAGTCTGCTTCCTGGAGCACAGAGAAGGAAAACAGTTAAAAACACAAATAATAACTTTATTGTGGACAGCCTTGGAGGTAGAGCTGAGCTTGCTAGGTGATAGAAAGCCAAAGGAGATTTTTGTTTATAATTTTTTAAGGTGACAGTTATAAATTATAAAGAAACATCAGTGATTAAGATGCTTTAGAGCAGGAAGAGACTGAAGGCAGGTAGAGCCAAGCTAGGAAGCTATTAAAATGGACTAGGACAGAGGCTATGAGGGTTGAACTATGGCAGCAGCACGTGGAATGAAAAGGTGGGGAAAAAAACATGAGAAACTCAATGTTGGTGGAAGGAAAAGAACTTGATTAATGATTACATAGAAGTGGCAGATGGAAAATTAAGAGAGGCCTGAGATTGTGAGTCTAGGTGGCTGCAATAAGGCTGGTAATATCTGGAGAAACCAGGGTGTTCAGAGAAGGAACTGATTTAAGAGTAGGAAGATAAAGCACTTGGATTCCTAGGTACTAGTTTTCAAGAACTGGTAGTCATCAAAGGTCAAGTCTAGAACAAGAAGAAAGAGAGCAGAGCTGGGGACAGACCTCAAGAACAATTCTGTCACTGAGTCCAGAGAGAAGACACAACGAACTAAGCCTTCATGAAGTCAGGTTTGGTCCCTGATTCTTCTTCAACGTGCCTGGAATGGCCGAGACATTTGTTGTTCCTTCAGCCTCTCACTGTTTCTAGAGGAAGACGCTTTTTTTTCCCCTCTACATGGAAACTCCCAGGGTCACAGCCTCTGTATGAGCAGCAGAACAAGTCCCCAGAAGTCAAATACCCCAAGGAAGTAGCTCTTTGCTCAGCTCGCATAATATGTAAAAAAGCCCGGGCTTCATCTAGCCAGCCTAATTTTCCATTCACCTGACAGTCCCTTGAGCTCTGCCTCCTCAAAACCCCTTATCTCGCCACTAACTTCCACAACCTTACCTCATTTAACCTTCTAATCATGAAAAAAAAAGTTTTAATTTGTTCCTCTGTGGAATCATTATGTCCACAACATTGCAATGTGTCAAGGTAACAGCTTAAATGAGGTGATGGATCTTACAAGTTTAAAGGGACACAGACCAGAACAGATGGCCAAATAAAAGCAAAGAGGCCAGTCACCCATTAAGTAAACAGGTAAGGACCTGTTTTATAGCCATCCAGTAGCTTGCTGCAAAACAGCAGCTTGCTTTGAAGGAGACCCAGATGGGATTTATGCCTTTGTCTGTTCCAGAGCCCAACACAAGTCTCTGGTCCTCTGGGTTGCTGCACTGTGTTTCATGGCTGGGGGGCTGGGGACAAATACATGGGGCAACTTTCTGAATCCTGATTGTGAGAGGCAACACATATATAATGCATGCACAAGAAGAAAATCAATCAACCATTTTGAGTGAAACTACAAAACATAATGAAACTGCAGATGCAAAAACCTGCTCTCTGGCAAGCCATGTCTGCCATCCATGTTTTATCAAAGGGAACCAAGTAATGAGTGTAGAGAGGTGAGGGGGGCAGATGGAGAGCAGGAGTCAGACACTGATTCCTCCGTGCTTGGTATTGAATTGTATTCCGCAGTGGGCAGAGCTGTTCCCTTCATAGCTCAGGCTTCCAGTCCAATTTATGGCATGGTGCCAGGCCCCGATTCTTTCCCTTTTTCCCTGTTTCTGTATTCTTGTTTAGCACGAAAGTGTTCTCACAGTGCTGATATAAAACCACTATGAAATTTCATGAGAAAGTTTCAATCTGTGGCACATTTTGTGCTCCAGGGAGCAAGGACAAGAGAAACCAATATGAATAGGCATTCTTCTTGGAATTACTTTTTTTTCCTTCTTTATTTTCTTTTAAATGTTACATTCAAAAAATATGAGGGCCCCGTATACCTCCTACCCCACCCACCCCATCCCTCCCACATCAACAACCTCTTCCATCATCATGGCCCATCCACTGCACCTGGCGAATACTTGCTGGAACACCGCTGTACCACATGGACAGTGGTCCACACTGTAGTCCACACTCTCCCCCAGTCCACCTAGTGGGCACAGCAGGACACATAATGTCCAGCATCCATCTCTGCAGCACCACCTAGGACAACTCCAAATCCTGAAAATGCCCCCACACCATATCTCTTCTTCTGTCTCCCTACCATCAGCAGCCACCATGGCCACCCTCTCCACAACACTACTACAATTTCTTCCCTTACTAATCACAATAGTTCCCCAGCAGAACACCAGTAAGTCCATCTAATCCATACTCTATTCCTGCATCCTGTGGACCTGGGGGTGGTTATGTCCACTCCCCCTCTATATCAAGAGGCAGCTTAGATTCCACATGGATGATGGATGCAATTCTCCTGCTTGCAGCTGTAGGCACTCTTGGCTCCCTGGTGTGGTGGTTGAACTTCTTCACCTCCCTGTTGGCTGGCCAGGGTAAGTTCAACAAACAAGAGGGTAGGAGCCACAAGTCTGCTGAGGCCCAGGGCCTGGCCATCACATGGACAGTCCAGAGATTCAGGTCTCCTGAGTTTACACCAACCCAAATGCCAACCACAGGTCTGGTAAAAGTAATAAAAAAGGCATGTGTAGAAAGGTCATATCTGAGTCCAACTCCATCACACTCAGGAACACAAACTCCAGAGTAGGGTCAATTGACATGGCCCTTTGCCAGTTCATGACCTTAAGCTTCAACAATTAGAACTAAAACCACAAAAGAGACATTTACAAGTCTATATGCATATTAATGCAGTGAGGATGTGTGGGAGGTGGGGAGGAGAAAAAAAGGACTGATACGTAAGATATATATGAATGCATTCTTTCCACCAATTCACAATCACTCATTGAGACTATATTCTGTATGTTGCATATGGCTAGGTGTAAAAAACAGAAATAAAACAAGGTTTCTGACCACTTTGGGCAGCTGACAAGTAAATATGAAAGTGTAACGACCAAGTATCAAAGATGTGCAGGACTCTTTGGGAGTCCAGAAGGAGGGTGGGAACATGAGGCGAGAATGGAGGAGGGACAGTTTAGGGAATGCTTCCCCAAGGAGTCAGCATTCAAATAGAGTCCTGAGGAACGAGGAGGAGCGAGCCAAGCAAATATGGGAAGGGCATTCAAGGTAGAGGGATCAACATAGGCTAAGGCATAGATGTTTAAAAGGTCAGGATTTGGGTCAGAAACCTGCAAGTTGTTTGGCAAGAAAGGTACATAGACTTTATGTGGTGGGAGATCATGCTGGGGAAGTACTTAGGGTTCAAATCATAAAACAAATAATAATGAAACAAATACACTGTCAGATGCAATTAATTGTTCCATCTACCTTACTTTAAGATAATGAAAAGATAAATGAATAAAAGAACTGTGTTTTATAAATTCTAAAATATTCTTCTCTTTCCAATCAAGTGAAAATGTGTCAATTATTTGATTTTACTTGAAATTGCCATGTAACATACTACAAAGCCTTGTTTCTAGTTGCCTGACTTATTGTATCAATAAATTAGTCCATCAGTGGCTTGTTCTACCAACTGTTTTGAATCTACCAACATCAGCAAACTAGAAGACTACCTGTTTATGCATGTTTTTATGTCCAACAATTTGTTTATGGAAGTGATTGCTGCTGCCTTTATTGAAATAGGCAGAACATCAAAAAGCTTCTTTCTACTTTTCCCTTAGTCCTTGGATTCAACAAACAACTATTAAGGCTAGAGACAAAAATAGTAAGCATTTCCCAAGGTTATCATGTATAAGGTTCAGTTCCACACAATTTCCATACTGCAAAAAACAGACATAGATGCAATCAAAGGGTTATGCTACTAAGAGGAGAAGCATCGACATTAAAAAAGACAATGTGTAAAAAGTTCACAGCACAGTCTGGGTACATAGGGAGCACTGGAGAAACAGAAGGCAGTACTATGATATAACTAATTGTCAGACCCTTGGTGGACCTTTGCCAATTGGGGAGCATTGGCCAGCCCATGTGCAAGCATTATAAGAACTACAGATATCTTTTTCTCAAATATTCCAAGCAGCTGCAAACCCTTGAACTATTCAGTGCAACTTATCCACACATCCTCTGAGAGAATGTCACTGCGCCCAAGTAGATCTGATGAATTGCTTTAGGGAAAGCTTTTTCCTTCTTTGTTCTTCATTTTGGGCAAGTCTGAAGGGGCCTTTAACAGCTGAGACATTTAGAATTTAATCCCCTCTGTGCTGCAAAAATATGCATAAAAAATCTGGCATTCCAGTTGCTTGCTCTTTACAGTTGGAAAATCATTTATCAGACTTTATAGCAGAGGTACCTACTTCAAAATAAAACCCACTGAGAATTCATGATTCAGGGGAGAGAGAACAATTGCAGAGATTGGGAACTACCAAATTTGCAAGCTAGTTTTTATTCTTTTATTCTTTCTATCATAGAATTAGCCAATAGTCAATTGTTAGTTCTTTCTGTTGTTTTCTTTTTTGTAAATGGTATCCAGTAGCATGAAGATATATATTTTTTCTATTTAAATAGTATTATTTCAGGACTGAAGCAATTGCCTATCAGGGTAAAATAGGGTGCATGTGCTCTTTTATCCAATAATAAGTATGAAATACAGGGTCAACTGAATTAATTATATCAATGTTCAAGCATCTTACACATTGATGAGTCCCTATCCATTGCTTATTTGTGATTTTATCAAGTTCTGATTCTTATCCTATATAAGAAAATTATGTTATCAATATAACTCATATTAAGTGCCATTGGCCTGGTTTCAAAATCTGGTTCTCCCAGAATAAAATAAAGGTTCTTGCTATTTGTACAAGGATGAATTAGCAAAGCAAAGAACATTTAAATAAAACTTTCTTTTGTTTTGTTTTACCTATTGAATCAACAGTCTATTTGGTCCTGCCTCAACTAAAGTGAACTCAGGGAAAATCTGATTCATTTATTGGGGGAAGTGTAAGGAAGTAGGGTATTGAAAAGGTAGGAAGTCCTGGATGTCCTGAGTCCATACAGGAGTTTATCGCAGCCTTAGGCAGCACAGTGGGTGATAGAATCATTGAAGTCCTCAAGAAGAACACAATAAATGTCAAACAAGGTCAACATGGGAGAATGAATAGTCATGTTCATTCTAGGAGATTGATGAGGAAGAAGCAAGAAGGAAAAAGAATTAGATTTTGAGACTATGTTTTGAGGAGGGCAGAGGGAGTGGAGTTGAAAAGGCATAAAGGAGTTAGACCAATGAGGATCTTGCATATCATGCCAAAGAGTCTGGATTTACACTGTAGAACCAAACAAAGCCCATATTTAGGATAGGCAATATCAGGTATGATTGTGAAAGCTAATTCTGGAGGTGAGAGAGATCCTTTTGTTAAAGACAATCACAGGGAATTAGATTTGGCTCAACTGATAGAGCATCCGCCTACCACATAGGAAATCCAGGGTTCAAACCCAGGGCCTCCTGGCCTGTGTGGTGAGCTGGCCCATTCACAGTGTTGATGTGCACAAGGAGTACTGTGCCATGCAGGAGTGTCCCCCATGAAGGGGAGCCCCATGTGCAAGGAATGTGCCCTGCAAGGAGAGCTGCCCTGTGTGAAAAAGTGCAGCCTGCCCAGGAGTGGTGCTACACACATGGAGAGCTGACACAGCAAGATGATGCAACAAAGAGACACAGATCCCTGGTGCTGCTGATAAGAATGCAGGTGGACACAGGAAAACACACAGGAAATGGACACTGAGAGCAGACAATGGCAGGGAGGGAAGAGAGAGAAATAAAGAAAAAATAAAGAAAAAAATAAAGACAATGACAAAAGCAACAGTGGACTATTTCATCAGATATCAGTCATGGACATTAAATTACCAATACCAAACTCATAATTGTTATTATGTTGGTGCAAAAGTAATTGTGATTTTGCATTGTTGAAATTTGTCCTTTGATAATGGAATACATTCTTAAATAAATGTGGTTATGTTAAACATCATTTTACTGTGCATTTCTCATTTTATGGGGTTTTTTTTGCTAATGACTTATGACTTGCTATTTATTTTATATTTAATTTAGACTATGAAAATGATGTTAGACAAAAAGCAAATTTGAGTGATTTTCTTTTTTGAGTTCAAAATGGGTCATAAAGCAGTGGAGACAACTCATAACATCAACAACGCATTTGGCCCAGGAACATATAGTGCAGTGGTGGTTCAAGAAGTTTTGCAAAGGAGACAGGAGACTTGAAAATGAGGAGCATAGTGGCCAGCCACCAGAACTTGACAACAACCAATTGAGAGCAATGATCAGAATGTGTATGAATAATAATCATATTCTTTACAGAAAAATAATGCTTAATGAGTGTTATCAGTTGGCGAAATATTTATATTCTTCATTTCCCAGACAAAGGAATGGAGACATAGAAAGTTTGAGGGACTTGTCCAAGGTCACACAGAGAAAAAGTGGTAAAGACAAGACTTGAACTTAGATATTCTGATTCCAGAGCCTGTGTTCTAGTATATGAATAACCAAGTTGTTAATTGTTACTCCCACTGACAGTAAGGGTCTGATAGGACTGGATCAGAAATTTTATAAACAGGTACCAGCCCTAAAGAGATTTTGTAATACAGATTGTCAATAAACAAAATAGCTAATTTATATGGAAAATTCAGAGGCTGATCTGAGGCATGGTAAATATATTTACTTCAAAATCAGTAAGTTGAGGGCAAATTTAGTTCTTTTTGCCTAAACCTGGCTTTATTCCTAAAAAAACAACTACAAGGTATCGTTGGTTAGCACTCAGGGAATATAAAGCAATCACTCTTCCACTAAAGGATATGAGACATCCTCTGTCAGTCAATGTTGTAGAGTCTCACTGTAGGCAGTTTGTTGTATGGAATGGCTATGTCTTCCTTTCTTAGCTGCACAATTCCATGATCCTTTTATTCAATGAAGACTCAGCCATACAGTCAGTAAAATGTTGATGGTTTAAGAAAAAAAGTTTAAAGAACTTTCAATATGGTGAGCTACTTTAAGAATTTGGTGCACAGGTCACAGAGACCAGACTCAGACATGGTTATATTCCATAAATAATCACAAATTTAACAAACAAAAATCAAAATAATAGGGTTCTCACAGGCACCACTGTCATAAATTCTTCAGTGCAAAAAGCTAGTCCTGAAGAAAAATGGTAGGTGACTGTAAATTCCCCAAAGAAAGCTTCCTATAACTGCAGGAACAATGGAGAAGTTCAAGTTAATGTGAGCATTTTCATTTGTCAGATGACATAAGAGATCACATGAGTTATTTTCCAATACCTATATTAAAACTATAATGAAAAACCTCAATGGGTTTTTCATGTGCCTACACATTTTTCTTGTTTTATTTGAGGAGTGGGTTTAGGTTTACTTGGACACATTGGATTTTTTAAACAATATAAAATGAAAGCAATCATAGCTACATTACTGAGTTTGTTTTATTTTGTAGTTATATAAAACCAGTTTTATCTCATTTTGCCTCTTCATCTTTATTGTTTTGCTTCAACATACATTCTTGTATCGCAAATAGGAATCAAACTTCCCCAGAAGCCCAAGATAGAATCAAAGATTAATACTGAATATGTAGAATAAAGATCTCAAAAGCAAAGTCTCCCACGTCACTGGACAGATAAAAGCAAAGAGATTTCATCTAAAGGGCTAGTGTGATGGTTTGAAGCTATATGGAACCCAGAAAAATTATGTCCTTTAAGGTAATCCATTCCTGTGGGTGTAAACCTATTGTAAGTAGAACCTTCTGATTAGGTTACTTCAGTTAAGGTAAGGCCTAGGGTGGGTCTTAATCATCTTACTGGAGTCCTTTATAAGAGAATGAAACTCAGACTAGAGAGAGAACAGCACAGAAGCAAGAAACTAAAGCAATGAAGCCCAGAAGAGGAGGGAGCGATCAGCAGACTCTGCGATGTGCCTTGCCATTTGACAGAAGAGTCCAGGATCACCAGCATCCAGTCTTCTGGGAAAAAGCACCACCAGAAGACGCCTTGATTTGAACATTTTTCTTGTTCTCAGAACTGTTAGCTTGTAAATTAATAAATCCCCATTGTAAAAAACCAACCCATTTTTGGTATATTGTATGTTGGTAGCCTAGCAGACTAAAACAGCTGGTTCTGACGAGAAGGAGAAGAATAGCAGAGGCTGGGGTAGACACCCCCAAAGTTACCTTTTGTTGAATTAAATCTTTGAACTTACAGGAAAAACTTTGCTCTAGTCCACCTGCTGTTCTCATGGAGCACCTCCCGGTGCCCCCTGTGTTCTGTCAAGGGAAAAGAGGGGCTAACTAGCCAACCAACCAGGGTCAATGATGCTCACCAGTCCAGGTGCTTTTATTTTATTCTCGGCCATCTTACATTCTTCATTGGCTTTATTTGCTTTCTGCAAAAGTCTGCTTTGCCTCTTTTAACACAAAGAAATGAGTTTACCTCTGGGAGTCCAACTCTTATTTTTAAGTGCTTGCTGCACAGAAGTAGAGCATAAGAATTAGTTCCTGGTGGTCCTAACATAATTAGGGATGGAGTCCTGGCCCAGAAACATCATGATAATGATGAGAATGACAATGGTGAGGTTTATGATGATGACACCAACTCTGACCTCTTATCCTTCTGTGAACCTGCACAAGCTTGCATTGTTCCACATTTATACTTTCAAAAACGTTCAGACCTACTACCTCACAAGGTTCTCTCTATAACTACTGAAGTAAGAAGGGACGTGTGGGTGCCTAAAAGTCTCACCTTCCGTCTCTACCTTTCATGAATGCCATGTTTCTAGCTGGACTTCTCATCACACCCCAAAGCCCCTGTGCTACCCAGTTTCCATGACTTTGTCCACACTGCTCCTCTGTACTTTCCCCTATTGTTTCCTATCATTTCCATCTCCACAAGTTTAAATACAACTGGGCTCAAATGGTGTTTCCCCATCAAAGTTCTTTTCCTTTCTCCCCAGTATCCAGTTCATGGATGAAGGTGAAGTGTGGGGGAGTGAGTGGAGGAGGGTGGAGGAAGGAAGTGGGAATAGCATGGGAAGGAAGGGATAGAAGGAAAGATTTCCCTATCTGCCAAAGGGGTGCTGGTGCAAAGTACCAGAAATCAATTGGTTTTCATAAAGGGCATTTATTTGGGGGTAAAAGGATACAGTTACAAGGCCCTAAAAAGTCCAACTCAAGATTGCTTTCCAACCAAATTCAGTTGCCATGTGTTGAAGCAAGAGGGTTGCTGATCTCTGCAAGGGTTCAGCCTTTCCTTCTGGGCTTCCTCTCTCTCAGCTGCAGGCTTGTCTCTCAGGACTTCTTCTCTCTCTTGGCACAGGGCTTGTTTCTTTCTGCATCTTCTATATCTTCTCTTCCCAAGCTCGGCTGCAAATTATCAGGCAAATGTCTCATCAATCTCTGGGGCTCCGGCATCAAAAATGACAGAACTATCTCTCTTCCTGTGTGTTTTTTTGAGTGTCCTTTTATAGTGGCCCACCAAGGGTGCTGGGACTCAACTTGAGTCATGCCTTACTGACATGGTCAAACCAAAGCCCTAATCTTAACAGGCAATTTAAGCAAGGGCCCCTCAACTGAATCCAATATAGTCAAAGGGTATCACACCCAAGAGACTAGATGAGTTTACAAACATAATCTTTCTCTTTTTGTAATTCACAAAAAATAATCTCAATCTGCCACACCCTGTAATGTTGCTTCTGAAAATTCTTTAAGTATAGGAACCAAGGCTGAGAAGCATCTCTCAATCAGTGCAGGTAGCACCTAGCACAGTGTTTTGAACCTAGAAGATATTCAATAAATATTTGTAGGAGAAAAGAAAGAAGGAAGGAGGAATGAAAGTTAGTCTAATCCAAATGTAAGTGGTAAATAACCTGAAAAGTTTCAGATTAGGATCGTTAGGAAAAATAAGTTTTCTATAAGAGGGAAAAACTCACATCTTATTCTTTTCTTTTCCTTCTTAATTCACCTCTCCTGGAGATTTCTGCCTATATTTGATGAGGGTAAGAGGAGAATATTAGAATGGGGAATATAAAGTAAGGTGAGAAAAACCCGAGTATTTGTTAAACTGGATTTTTGATTGAGAATTGATTTGAAGTTCCTCATAGAACTTGTAAATCTGAACAGTAGTAAACCTGCTTAGAGCAACATCCTTTACATAGCATATAATGAAAAGATTTAGGAGAATTCTTTTTTTTTTAAAAAATTTACTCTCATCTAAGGATGATAAAACTTACAGTTAGAATTCCACAACATGATAGAAGAAATGGATAACAAAAGGATACCCTTTCCTTCCAATAAGGACAATAGCATATTTTGAAAGGGGAAGGGACATACCATAATTTGCTGTGTGTTCACCAAGCATCAAGCACTAGACCAAATATTTCAAAGGAATGCAAACAGATCCTTATGAAGAGGCTACCCTGTAGACTTTGGGTAGATATGTTACATTAAATGAGTCAATATCTGTAACCTTGGGCAAATCTCTTAACCACTTTGGGCCTTTCTCACCTGAAATTGGGGAAAATAATAGTAACTACCTAAGTGATCATTAAAGGATTAAATAAGTTACTACATATAAAAGACCCTTAGAGCTCTGTCTGGCAAAGGGAAAGTGCTCAATTTTAGCTTTTATTGTTAATTGATTCCATTAAATCTAAGATACCATCAAATGCTGTCCACACCATTGTTACATAATGTAGGAAATAAGAACAGGTCCAAAATGACAGGTCTAATGAGAGACTCTCAATAAAGCTGGGGCTTGGGTTATACCCTTAGGAATAGACTTCCAAAATAAAGCTGCCCATTGGGAAAGAAGAGAGAAAAATAATCTCCCCTGAGAATATGAACCACAAGCAGGTACTCGGGCAGGTTTCT
This sequence comes from Dasypus novemcinctus, assembly GCF_030445035.2. Taxonomy (NCBI): domain Eukaryota; kingdom Metazoa; phylum Chordata; class Mammalia; order Cingulata; family Dasypodidae; genus Dasypus; species Dasypus novemcinctus. The sequence goes on from NC_080681.1 coordinate 52,088,309, forward strand.
GACCAAGGTTTGCACCACCAGAATGATTTAAAAACAAACAAACAAAAAACCACCTCAGTAAATAGTTTAGTTTAAAGTGGTCTCAGGTTGGCAGTGCCTCAGATTACCAGCTGAAACAACACAAATCCTTCATGGAAGAATTTATTGCAGGCTAAGAGTGTCTGTACTACTATTGAGTCTAAGGCATGTGCCTTCTCAGATATGGGAAAATATCTTAAAAATCAATGAAACATGGTGGTAGCATCAATATTATCACTGTCATCCTAGAGAATAAAGAAGATCAGCAATGGCCCTGGGGCTATTTTTAACACCTACCCTTTGCCCTAGACCCAAAAGAATGCATAAGCAAAAGTCCTCAAGGAAAGGATGACACAGAAATAAGATTCTAGAGTGCTGGATTGCCCAGGACCTTGAGATCACCAATGTAAAATATCTTTTAGGGATTTTTCTTCTTGCCAAGACTGCGCCTGTAAAAGCCACCGCTTGTTTCTTTCCCATGGTTCAGAGCATGTTGTACATGCACGAATGCCCCACCCGATCCCTATACACAGATATCAACTGTGGTACCTCCCAGCATTCCTCTAAAAAAACATACTGTCTGTCCTCTTGCAATTCACATTTGAACCTCGGCAGAGTAACACATGCACGTTAAACTGGCTTTTGCTAAAACACAAGCAGAGTTTTGCTGGACTACAGGTCTCATGGTGATAATAAACAGTATTGTGCCAAGAAGACTTAGAACAATTTCTAAGTCAGACAGTTTTCCTATCAATTCTGGGTTTAATTTTGCATCGACAATAATTTGAATCACTCAGACAACATAAAGCATATCAGTTTACTACTTCCAGGCTCCTGTGCTAGAATAACAAAGGCAAGAAGATCACTATTAAGCAGGAGCCTGGAAGTAGATGTATAAGGTTTGTTATCAGTGAGTCTTTGATAAATTTTCTGTCATCACCAGATCATTCGGTGCCATATTTCCAAGAGCCTACTAGACATCTCCATCTGGATGTCCTGGAGGCAGCTCAAGATTAATAGCCCAAATCCAAACTAGTGATATTCCCCCTCCCCAATCTATTCCGCCTCACCTACACTATCCTTCTAAGTAGGTCCCATGGAAGTTACTTTAGAGCCCCAATAATTTGGATTTAAATCCCAGCTCTCTTTAATAGACCTTAGACATCTTAATTTTCTTTGTGCCAGGTTCATCTTTAAAATCATAGGGCCATTACGAAAATTAAATAAAAAGATTACACATAAAAGGCCTAGGTTAGTGTCCAGCATTTAACAGACAATACTGGTCATTAATTCCCTACTTGCCTCACATATCAGGGCTTCTGCACAGGCCATTCTTTCTCCATGGAATATCTTAAATGTCACCTCCTCTGTGAAACTGTCCTACATCTCCAGGAAGATTTTAGAGCATTTTTTCCTGAAGTATATTTCACATCATACAGTAATTAATTACCAGTCAATATTCATCATTGGTCCAAATGTAACAAATACCTAGCACACCACGCCCCTACCTTCTCCTCAGAGAACAGACATTGCTAGTCAACTGCAATTTGGTTTCCCTCTGAGTCAGGATGTAACTTCAGAATCCTTTCAACACAATTCTCTAGGCAGTGGTGGTACTGATCAATAGAAGCTGGCATATTTACCACTCTAGCACTATTCAGGCAGCAGCGTGAGGCCAGAGACTATCCCTTGATAAACCTGTGACTTATCATAGCCTGAGACTCCGCGTAAGACTATTAACCTCTTTTAACCTTGGATTTCTCATCTGTACAATGGAATGCTTTTTAGGATCCCTGCTGTCTCCAAGTCACTGGACTGGTGACTCAGGGATGCTGGCTGTCACAACAAGGAAGGGTCGCAGCACAGCTCTGCACCTGGCTCCCACTCTGGGTCCCCCATTTCTTATCAGGGTTAGGCACTCACAAATTGAAGCTAGTGTCTATGCATTCGAAATAGAACTGGGGTAAGAATTTGTGATCTCTCAATGTGGCTGATAGCAGCTGCCACTTACCAAAGCCTACCTGATTGCAGCTATTTTGCACCTGCTGAGAAAAGTTTGCAGCACAAGAGATGATTTCCCTTTTTTAACTCTTGGCTGAGAGCAAGCCTCCACGTTTTTTCAGCCAATTGTTCAGAATAGGATCATATTCAACGTCCCAAAATGCATATGGACACTGAGGGGTTATCACACCTGGTCAAAGTGACTTCCACTAAGCTCTGGCACTCAAAATGGGATTTTTTTTGGGTGAGCACATATTGAAGCACTGCTACTAACCCTGACACTTGAACATATTCGTATGCCTTACAGGCACGCCCCAGCTGCATCCTTCCTCACTCATCCCCCCATCACCGACACCCCTGCACCAATGATCAGGATCCTCCTCTGCCACAGCTGTGACTCCTCTGGGACCCAAAACCTCCCCCAAAACGAAGTAAAAAAATAAAAAATAATAATTTTCTCATTGTGTCTTTCATCACTGTAAGATCTGTTGTCTTTTACGTACAGTGACAATTTCTTCCATATGTTCCCCCAGTGCTTTATTTTTTTTTGCTTTATCTGCAAAAAAGCTTTAGGTTACAGAAAAGCCACATAGAAAACATAGGGAATTACCATATACCCAAATCCCTCCCCCTCTCCATCTCTTCCCTATTAATAACATTTTACATGGGGATGGTACATTTGTTACAAATGATGCACAAATATTGAAGCATTGCTACTAATCATGATCAATGGTTTACCTTATGGTTTACATTTTGCACTATACACTTTTATAGGTTTTGAAAAAATTTAAAATGGCCTGTATCTGTCATTGCAAGCTCATGCAGAACAAATCCAATGTCCTAAAAATGCCCTGTGTTCCATCTATTCTGTTCTTCCCTCCCCCTCCCCTGGGAGCCTACGGTAACCATTCCAGTTTTTGAAGAATAGGGTTCCTAGTTACATGTTTGACATGTAATATTAGGGGCTTGACATATTGGTCTGTTTCCTTTAATTAGGCATTGCTTGTCCCTCTAGTTGAGAACATAGCAGGAATCCCCACGATGGGAGTTTAATATTTTCTTGTTTTTTGTGTGGGTCTTCACCTAGTGAGATTGCACACTATGACAAGATGAACACTTTCACATTCCATAGACACATGCCCCTGGTGTGCCCTATTCACATATCATCCCACACCCTGCACCAGTAATCCTCCCCTGCCATATTTACCACGAAAAAACATTCTCACCATTGTAGTGTTAACCACAGACCTACAAATCCCCAAAGTTTACCTGCTCCTTCCCCCAGCCTTCCCCCAGTTTCATGGATAGTCCAACCCAACCACCTCCCCTAATTCACAATGGGAATTTTAAATGTCCACTGAGTTTGTTGAAAACCTGAAATTTTATCAGAAATGGAGCTACATGAAGCAAAGAGAGTCTGAGAATTTTTTATTTCTAAGCATATTACTTAAATAAGAAAAAAAATCTGTTTTTATATCTTATAAAGATTGCATAAAGATGAAAATTTCTCGGGAGATTATTTGCTGATTCCATGGGCCAAATATCCAGATTTGTCCAGTAAACCTTAACATGAAAATATATACAAATGGAGTTTCAGAAAAAAAATAATGAATAAGTAGTTGTGAAGAGAGAAAAAGACATCTCACAAAATTTAGAAAACAGGCTCCAGTGGTTAGAGGTAAGTTTGTGTTGGATCTTAATACTTTGAAATCTCAGCTCTAGTGCCCAAGACGCCGGATGTGTGTAATCTTTGTGGGTATTCTTTTGTAGAATTATGTCCCAACAACAGAACTCTCACAACCCCTGAAGTGCTTTCCCCAGAGTACACAGACCCTCTGCTCTGTTTCTCTGTGGGAATGACTTGCAAAATGTTTATTTTTCTTTTCCCCTGAGCTACACTGTGAGCTCTTAAAAAGACAGCGTCCCTCTTGTTCATCCATACTTTCCTGTAGGCAGAAACAGCAAAGCCAGAAGCCTCAAGCACACAAAGCTAGAAAATGCAAGTGGCCTGGGCACTGTCCTGCAGGCCTGAGCGAGAGCCACATGGCTCATCTCCTTTAACCACGGTCCCATTTTCCTGGTGCCCCGAGAGAGGCCACCCCCACACCTGTGTTTCTTCTCCAGCACCTAACCACCAACTCAAGATGAGGCAGAGCAACACATGATTCACCTTCACTTAAAACCACTGTCCACCAAATTTGTTAGGTAATTTTCCAAAGCACTAAGTTGGCCCATATACTTAACATATTTTGACACTTCCATGCATGTTGTTATTTTAGGTGATATTTTGCAAATCAGGCTCTGCTCCTGCTTTTGACAAAGCCTTTTCTTCCTGAGCAAACTAGATGAGCAGTTCAGCAAAACCGAGCAGCTTTTATCTGAAAAAAAAATCTGCCTCTCAGCAGATCAGACAATATGAGCAAAACAGAGGCAAACGTGCACTATTTCCTATATGTGAATTTGTGAGTCTTTTCCCCCATGGGATATGCAAGTGGCAAGATAGTTTATTCCCGTGTGGCGCTGATAGCTGGTCCTGAACACTTCTGAATATATCACTTTTATTGCCTTTTATACTGAATTACTGTGAAAGAAAAAATACTTTTGTAAGAATTCAAAATAAAAATACTTTAGGAGCTTTTAGAATCCACCTCCAAGGCATAAAGAAAAGCTTAAGAAAACAAATAAGCCTGTTCTTCTAAGGGATACCAGGTACCAGTCCCAGTGAGAGGGCCCCTTTATAGAAAGGAAGACATTATCAAATATTTATGCTGACGTTCAAGGAAAACTGCAAGTGTTCCAATTGGGGTCCAAAAGGTCTGAGCCCTGTCCCTGCTACTTTAGAATTGGTCACATAATGGATGGAATTTGCCCCAGGGTGTGCTGGCCTGTAACATTTCAGCTCTGTACCGCACCTTCTGGAATTTGGTATAAGATGCTTCCTATTAGTATATTTCACTAGAAATCTCAATTCTTCATCATCCGTCAACCATTCTTGTTCAATACATATCATTTCTTGGTTTTTCAGACAAATTTTTAGCAGATCTCCCTTTCTTTCCATATGATCAAGAACTCCACAAACGAAGACAGGTATTTCAACCACTTTAATTCCCAGCTTGTCATTTTCTATTTAGGTGAGAGGTAGTTGTCTGTACTATATAATAAAGTCCAAGCATCTTAGCATGATATAAAACCCCTTCACAAGCTACCCTCTGACTATTCATCTAGGTTTATCTTTCAGCCGCCTCGAACTCATACCCCATACTTTAGCCACGGTGGCTTCCTTGTGGTTCTTGGAAAATGCCATGCTATTTGATGGCCTTATACATTGGTACAGCTCCTTTCAGGAAAAAATAAACTAAAAATTCTTCAGAAACAGAAATACTTTACCTCCTCTCTAACAGCTAGCCTCTCCACTGCCTCATCAGAAAGTTAATCCCTGCATTTTGGGAAGTTCACAATAGACATATAGCTTTATATGTATATATTATATGTACATGATTTTGCATATACATGTAAATTATATATACATAATTTGCTATGTAATTTGTTGTATTTGTACTGGTTGTGCTATAATGCAGTACCATTACCTGAGCACCTACTCTGTGTCTGAAATTGTTCTAAACCTGGACGTGCGTTGCTGTTAATCTTTACAACCATGCTGTACCTGTATCCCCCACTTTATAGTTGAGGTCAAAGAGGATAACTGACTTGCCCAGGATAGCAGCTAATAACTGATGATGTTGAGATTCAAACCAGCCTTGCCTTAAAAGTTAGTGTTCTTCCCATTATACCTCTAGGATATCTTTTCTCACTGTACTCTATTTATTCAGTTATATGTATGGCTACTCCAATAAATTATTACACCTTCAGAGAAAGTAAAATGTCTTATATACTTGGCCCTAGAAACTCATTGTTTCGCACACATTAAGTGCTCACAAAGTATTAGTGAATCAATAAGTTAAATGAACACAATAATTTGCTTCTGTGCTTCTCAGGTTAAAAATATTTATTACGTTAATCTAGATGCTTGCATTAACTCTTGATGTTTTATTTTAATCATTTTCAAAAGGCAGGAGAGCCAAAAGAAAAGAAATTTGGAGCTAGAGAGACTAGATGTTAATCTGAGCTCCAAATTGAACAAATTAGTTCTTTTTTTTTCCTCTCCCCTTCCCATTCCACACCCCCCCGCAATTGTCTGTTCTCTGTGTCCATTCGCTGTGTGTTCTTCTGTGTCCACTTGCATTCTTGTCAGTGACACCGGAAATCTGTCTCTTTTTGTTGCGTCATCTTGCTGCATCAGTTCTCCATGTGTGTGGCGCCACTCCTGGGCAAGCTGCACTTTTTTCATGCTGGGCAGCTCTTCTTGCAGGGTGCACTCCTTGCGTGTGGGGCTCCCCTACGTGGGGGACACCCCTGCGTGGCACGGCACTTCCTGCGTGCATCAGCTCTGTGTGGGGGCCAGCTCATCACACGGGTCAGGAGGCCCTGAATTGAACCCTGGACCTCCTGGACCTCCTATGTGGTCGGTGGACCCTCTATCAGTTGAGCCAAATCCACTTCCTGACAAATTAGTTCTTATCTACAGATTTCTCAGCTGTAAAATGGAGATGATAAGAGCCACTTCCTCGCAGATGTACTGAGGCCTACCTCTGATAATATCTGTCAAAACTCTTCCTTTGTCAACACTAAAGCTCCAAACACATATTGGCCAATGTGATGGTCAACTACTCCTGTTAATTTTCCTCACAGTCTATTTATTTCAAAAACTTTTAACAAGAAAAATGAGAGCTAAAGAGACATGATGTTTTCCAAAATTCCACTACACATTTATTGAGTAGCTATATCATGTATGGTACACATGGTTTGAGTTTTATGTTCCTAAAATAACAAAACTGATGATGGCAGAAATTATGAAGGGAAAAAAAACTAACATGCATTCATCAGAAAATAATATAATGTATTTGATGTCTTTCTTTCTCATTAGTGTCAAATTCTACAAAGTCAGAGACTGTCTGTCTTGGTCACTACCACATCATCCTAATGTAATATCTGGTATACAGACAGTGCTCAACAAGCTTGTGTTGAATAAACTCATGGTTTTTTTGGGTTTTTTTTTTTTGGTAAAATATAACAAGGACTATTTTGGGTCTCCAAAGTAAGGCATGGTCTAGAAATAGAGGGTAAAAGCAAAGAGAAGACTGAATTTTTTACATATGAAAAGCAACAGGAATTTGCTGATCAAAAACCAGTAACTAGAAGAGAAAGATAATAGAAGAAAAGTCCAAGAAGGAGCAAGCCAGGACCTAAGTGGGATGGCTCAACAGACATTTCCCTAGAAAGGCAAGTACCTGACCTTTTACCATCGAGTGATGCTGCAGTTCTCAGAGCATTTCATGTCACCAAAGTATGTTTTCTCCCTCTCACCCAACACACATGCACACACACACAGACATACACATGTGTTCACACAGACACACACATATACTTTGCAAGAAATTTGCTTTGATCTCCTTCCTCTAGTTCTACCTCTCTATAGCCTACTCTAGTGAGCTAACCATGAACGTTTGAGAAATCCAGTTTTAACTCCTGGACCAGCATACTTTACCTGTCTGAACCTCTAACCTGGAAATAATAACCTCCCACTTCTCAGAGCTACAGGGAGGATCATGTATCTGGCACATAGTTCAATAAATGTCCACTCTAGTCCTTATTCTTTCTGCTTTCCCTATTCATTCTAATTCATGAGGGAAGCAATTTATAACTATGGAGACTCAATTCAGCAGAGTGGGAAACACCCATAGACAAGCAGATTCAAACAGCCATCTTTCACCAATTGTAATAGTGCTGATGTCCAACATCTCCAAATAAAGAATAATACACTTGGTAGAACATTCCGAGAGTTTTAAACTACAAAGGGCCATGCTAGTAGCATCTTGAAATACAACCTTTGGGTCTTTCTAGTTTGAAAAAATCTTCAAGAAGCTCTTTGATATCAAAGAACATACCTATTTTTGATAGCTTTAAACTATAATTGCTCAGGCTCCCTGGTGGGAAAAGATATAAAATCTCATAAAGAAAAAGAAAAAGAAAACATCGCATAAAGGCTTCCAGGAAAAAAATACCTCTCAATGGCTTGCAAAAATGTTTCACAGAGCTCTTCTGCATAGCATGAAATAAGGTAGCTTCCAGGAAGAACAGAATTACGACAGAAAGAATCAGGAAAGAATTACAGTGATCCATAACCTGACTCATTTTTAACAAGTTGAACATCTCCCATTCCTCATCACAAATTATGGAAATCTGACTTATTTTACCTTCCAACTGGTGAACAAAATGTGTAAAATAAATCGAATCTTCCCAGGGTATTTCACTGCTGGTTTCTGAGAATGATAGACAAGTACATTAACTTCACATAAATTATAAGCCTAAATACACCAGCTAAAGACATGCTACCACATACCCATCATTCTGCTTCTCTTAAGTGGGTTGAACTTGACCTTCAACACCCTTGAAATGCAAAAAAACTTACTCTTTTCTGACATTTATGAGTGTCTTTTCTGCTTGACTGCCTTTTACTGCCTGGAAATAATAGTGAAAGAATTGTACATGAAACCTGCAGTAAACATTGACAAATACCAGGAAAGGCAGACAGTTTTATTCTGGACAGGTTGAAGCTAATCTAATCAAATCTAATTCTCTTTCTTTCTGTAAGCCTACCACTATGTTCAATTTGTTTTTTGATTAGAAGTGCAATATGATAGTCCTCTGTTGGACTACAGTTAAACAATATTGAGGTTTACATTTTCCTTATAAACAATTTTGATGAAACAATAGATTCTACAGACTGTTTTATAAACACATTCTCATAAAAAATTAAGTTCTAATAAAATTCTAAGGAAAACTTTTTCTGGCCTTTTTTTTTTAAAGCTTTTTATTTTTTTTTATTTTTATTTTTTCCTATCTCATTGCATCATTGTCTTTTTGGTGCATCACTTGTCCATGCTGGGTCCTCCAATTGCTTGAGCCACAACCACTTCCCATCTCAGTGCTTTTCAACTTTGAAAATTTATGGATTTTTCCTATTCTAACCAATAATAAAATATACCTAGGAGAAAAGTGTTCCTTGGTTCTGGGTTTCAGAGATTTAAGAAAAAGCTCTTTGAAAATACTGACTAATGGCAGTAAAGACATTACATGTATTTAAACATTGAATAATAGGAACAAGGTGACTTGTGGCTGAAGAATAGTTAGCAATTCAGTCAGCAAGGTACAAAGAGCTATATTCTTTTCATTGAACAAATGTACAGCTCCACATCAAAAACAGATCTCCCTGAGGGAGCACAAAGCAAGACTACATGCCCCCCAAATGGTTTTGTACAGATGACCAGGTTGCCTTTGTGTAAACAGTTTTCATTAACTGTAAAACACCCTGCTTCTCCTACTTCTCAATTATGGCATAAAGCAAATACACATCCACGGTGCATGCCCACACATTCACACCCACCCTTCCACCTGTCATGTGCCAGGTGGGCCACACCACTGTATTGAGTTTTAAAGCTTTATGTTTAGAAATAGATGGAATTCTCCCAATGGTCTTAGAAGAAGAAAGAGGAAGAGGTCACCAATTTGCTTTTTCTTAAAATTAAGAGTAGTCTAGAAAACCTTCACATTAAAAGACTAGGAAATCTTCGACAATATGTTGGGATTTCAACAAGATGTTTAACTGCTTCTTCTTTTGTCCTTGTGAATGATATAAAGGGTAGCAGCTGTGACACAGAGCTCATGGTTGCCAAGGGTGTCATTTGGCCTTGGTTCTAGTCAGGGTTTTTCTACTAACTAGCCATGTAGTCATGTGCTCTTTTTGGCTCAGTTTCCTCATACATAAAATGAATAAATTTAATATTTTGTGTCATCACTTCTAGCACCATGTGGACATTTTTGTAGGCCCAATGATCACACAAGGGAGGTAAATGATGGCTTAGGGATGTCTTAGGAGGAAAAAGGCATCCACCAAGGTATCTGCATTTTTCTGTTACAAACCTTGCAGAATGAAAAGATATAGCACTGGGCATCAACATTATTAACTGAATCTGTACTTTTAAAACTTTCAATAAGGGAGAAAATGGAGAAAACAAGCATGATTGAGTTTTACAATAATACACGGGAAAGGTAATACATTATTTTTTAAAAGCCACTGTTCTACTAAAAAACCGGGTAAAAGTACTTCTTTGATAATACCTGAGGGGGAAAAGGCCTGAAGTTTTAGTTCACTAGAAGGCTCAAAATGACTGACACAGATGCTAAAGAAAATAATTAATTGAAGGAACTGGGGATTAATCTGGAGCAGAGAAGATTTAAAGAGCAATTAAGCACCAAAACACTCACATGAAAGAGGGAGCTTGGGTGCTCTTTTTTGTGTAAGAGATAGAAGTGTTCGTTCAGTGGAAATTCAAGTGGAAGTTCAGGGAGGCAGATTTTGATTTCATATAAATAATACCTTTCTTTTTCAAATATCAGAAAGTGTATATAAGGTATTCATATGTCCCAGGCATAATAGAGATGTGGGGTGATGGAGAAAAGCACAGATCCAAGCTCAAGGAACTCAAGGGATAGTAACAAACATGCTGCTTTGAGAGGAAGAAAATACTACAAAGGAGCAAGTTGTCTCAAAAGGCTTACTGATGACTTTTAAAGGGGAATCCTGTATGAGAGTTGTTAAATTAAACGTTATTCAATTTTAATTACAGGCTACTGGTCCAAAATGTGGCATGGCACTTCCTTTAAAAATGGCATAACGTTGAGCTGATGATACTTATATACCAAGTAATAGGGTTTTGGTCACAGGAAGTACTTAAATGAAAAGATGAGGACTCACAGTTACCAGTTCCTTCATTCTTTCAACAAATACTTAATAAGGTCTTCTCAGTGCAGGTCTGTGCTTGTGAGTTTGAAAGCACACTGGTTTTCCCAAGCATTCCTCAATGCCAAGGTTTACCAGTCCATCAACTCCCACTATCCTGAACTCACTATTTCTAACAAAATAATTTTAAATTGGGACTTAGAATGTTTTAACTTCCCATGAGATGGGGCATCAACAACTTCCCATTTTCAATGTTGATATCGGATTATTAAGTTACTGAGAAGTTCACCACTCATTACTGGTTCATTACTTGTTTTATGACAAGCTACAATGAATACAAATCTCAAGAATTATCTTTGAGGGCTCTCAAAATAGAATAGTAAGATTTCTTAGTGAGCCTGTGAAGTCTTTTGGCCATAAATCTGCCCCAATAACACTGCTTATTCAATTTAAGGCTGCAAGTCTGAGAGAGATTAATGAGATGAGTTGTCCACTAGTCAAGGGAAGAACACAGATCTATCCTATCTTATTTCATCTTCTGGTTTAATCATTATAAATGTTATGTAATGTGACATTCACACATTATTGAAGATGTTAAAGGAACAAATTGCATATCACTAATCAGCAGATCATTTTTCATTTTCTTGCAGATTCTAAAATTAATGATGCCCTCCCTTTTCTATTAAATCCTTAAAAAAAAGTTACATCAAAAAAGAAATTGAACATGGTAACAGTAAGTATTTCTCTCTTTCTTTCAAATTTCTGTGCTTTTCCCCAAACTAACAAGCCCCAGCAATATTAGAAAAGAGGCTTAAGAAGGAGAAACTTATTTTGTATCGGTTAGTTAAATCTCTGACAAGCAGCATGCTCCTTTAGGATCCAAAATGCTTTTTTTCCCACTTGATTCTTTCTTGTCTGTTACTCCTCTTTAACTTAGTGGTTGCAACACACTTGAATGCTATCTCGAATTTGCTAATTGGGTCCAGGGGAGTGTCCAGGCTGGGCGGGGGCAGTTGAGCTCTCCAGGCTCTGTGTTCTCTGCCAGGGTCTGCTCCAGCTGGAATCCCATCTGATGGGGCTGCAAGGGTGCCCCCAGCCTTGGCTGGGAAAGCTGATGGAATTGGGGCTTGCCCCAGGACACTGCAGCCTCAATCAGCTGAGAAAAAAAGGGCTTGTCCAACCATCTCGATCCTCAGCCCCTCCGAAGACATGCTGGAGAATTTCAATTAAATAAGAAACTCTTCTGATATGCCATTGTAAATTATTGAAGAAGGCTCATCTAAAAAGAAGCTTAGGATTCTCTGAAATTTAAGATTTCTGAAGGATCCAGGAATCCCTATAAAAGTATGAGAGTCACTTGGAACATCCATTGCTTCCTTTTCTGCTCAAAACAAGCCCGTCTCATGATTGTTCTCCACCTTTTTCCTTTAGTCCCTTCTACCTTAATAATTTAAGCATTATTTCCTCCTAACATTTGTCAGTCAGAGCTTTCAAATTCCAGCCATGGGTGGATAAAACTGTCTGCTTTGACACAACGGTTTGGCAGATGGGTCAGGCGAGGTGTCTACACAATCTCCTCCTCCCCCATTTTATTGAACACACAGCTGACCACTTCCTGAAAGCTGCCTTCCTTCCTTGAACTAATGGTCTATCTATCATCGAAAGTGAGAAAAGCAGCAGTGATATTTCAAGCAGCACAAGGATATTACTACTGGCAAATAGGTCTTCAAATGCAAATATCCGGGTCTTGGGAGAAGTATGTGAGGCAGCTGAGGAATGGGAAGGGAAAAAAAAATCAAAAGGAACAAAAAGGCTGAGGTTTTGGTCCTGAACCAGCCACTCAACTACCTCTATCAACTCCCTGGACCTCAGTTTCCTTCCATGTAAGTTCATATCTGCTTCAAAGAACAGCTGTAGAAACAAACCCACATAGCCTAAGTGGCAACATTTTTAGCTGTGATGAAAGTAACATAAATATCTACCAGCAAGTGGGAATTACTAAAGAAATAATAAGATACTCATTCTAAGGGCAGGGAACATTTTAAAGAATGAGGTGGGTCTTTTGGAAAGATCTCCTAGGCACATTAAAAGCAAACTAAAAGCTAGTAGTAGAAAGTTATGTGTTATCATGAATGTAAACAAAGCTACATTAGGTTATCTGTGTGCAAATGATTAGAGAAAAGTGTTGGACGTACACACTATCAATAGGGGATAGCCCTGGGAGTGGAGCCAGGAGCAGGGGAGGACCGAAAATTGTGACAGAGATGCAGTTCAAAGTGAGAGAATTTTTACTCTTACCTGTACTACTTTAATTTTCTTATAAAAAGAATATCTTTGTTAAATGTGTAATTAAAATAAAAGTCATTTTAAAAGGGAGAGAATGCTTGCAAGATAAAATACATGCAACTCCTCTAAAAAACAGAAAATGCTGGAAGATGTGAGCTTTTACTATTACTCCTGCCCAGGCCAAACCACACAAATCCATTCTGCCCTCGCTTGAGGCAGGCAAAGCAACTCATTCCCTTCTTGGTTTTGTTCTCTCACCACCACTAGCTCACAGAAAGGACCCTGCTGAAGGGGGAGCTTGCTTCCACAGGTTACCTCACTGTTCAAAGGACAAAACTAAATACACATGATGATTATTAGGCCTCAAATTACACTATCCAAACCTCTTTTTAGAAGCTTTCTTTTAATACTTGGGTCTAAATTAATGAAGTTGATTAAAGTCAACTTTCCTCCCCACCCCCCACCCCCGCCATAAGTCTTTGTAGACATGTTTATTTCTCTCCTAATCATCCCCATCCAGGAAATTTTAATTTTTGCCTCCTTGGGGGTGATAGTGCTCCCATTGGGAATGAATGATTTAAACTAACCATTGCTGACTATGTGCCAAGTACTGCTTAAAGCACTCCACATGAATTAGCAAGCTTAATTATCAAATACAAATGAGAGGAAAAATGTGTTTTGTCCTCAATTCTTAAAAACAAAACAAAACAAAAAAACAGATGAGAAATTCGAGGCACACAGAAGTTAAGTACTTACCAAAGGCTCCAGAGTTCATACATGTCAGAGCTGGGATTCGAACCCACACAGTCTGACTTCCGTTTGTGCTCACTGCCTTATGTTGCCTCTCAGAAGAAATGTGCCCAAAAATGCTTGAGAAAGATGTCTTGTCTCATAGAAAGAGATGAATGGAGATTTTCCCAAATGGAACTGTACCTTTAGGTCCTGTTTGCAGCTAATCAAGGTTGAGATAAAAGGTAGCCTACTAGAGTATAAATAATGCAAAACCACTGTCAACATAAGCTCCAGGGATGCACATGGGAAGAAAGAACAAACCTGTTTATTGGAGTTTATGGCACTTAAATATATGCTTCTTAGACCAGAGGAGGACATACACTATCACAAGACATAACTTCAGCTCTGGTTCCACATACCACATACAAAAATCAGATTTTAGAGCCCCACATCTTCAAATACCTAGGGAGCAAAGTACAGGTTCATTTTCCTGCTGCCTGTAAGTAGCCTGCATGAGTTGGTATCTTTCCAACCTCATTGCCCAGAAACCCCCAAACAGTGCTCTCCTCCCTGCTTGTCTTTTACATTCCCAGAGTAAGCTCACATGCCTCTCTACACATGGAGTGTCCTTCTTCTCCAGCCCTCCAAATCCAACCTATTTTTTATGGTCTACCTCTAATGCAACCTCCTGCCCAACCTCAGATGAGCACATATTCTGGAGATCTTGAAGACCTCCCTGACCACCAGCCAGTTCTGATTTCTCCCTCATCTGAGCTTCCACAGCATTCACTGAGTGCACCACTCATCTAGACCTCTTTGTGGTAAGGGCTGCCATTCTCTCTATTGGACAGCAAGTTTCTTGGTGGGAAGCCCTGGCTAGGACTGAAACTTCTAGGTGTTTTTCCCAGGGCCCCTCACACAGTGACTGATAGTTTGGTGTGCTGGGGAACTTCTGTTTGACATGGTTTGCTGTTTAGAATGTGCATGCTGAAATATATCTATCAAGGTGAGGGTTTTATTTACTCTGCAGGCAGAAATTGGACCACTGGATTTAAAAAGTATATTCTTCTTAATTCATAAGTCTTAAGAAGCCTTATGATTATTCTAGCAGTGGAAGAACTTGTATCACTGACATGATGGCACTGGCCACCAGAGGTACTAAGGGGCGGGAGAGGGGAGAATAGGTGTAACATGGGGGTACTTTGAGGACATCGGAATTGTCCTGGATGACATTGCAGTGACGGATACAAGCCAATATACATTTTGTCAAAACTTATAAAATTGTGTGGTGCAAAGTATAAACTGTAATGTATAGTCCACAGTTAGTAGCAATGCTTCAATATGTGTTCAATTGCAACAAATGTATCACATTAATGAAATATGTTGTTAATGGGGGAGAGTATGGGAGGGGAGGGTGTGGGGTATATGGAAATCCCCCTATATTTTCAATGTACCATTTATGTAACCTAAAGCTTCTTTAAAAATAAAAAAAATAACTGAAAAAAAAAACAACCCAAAAACAGTATATACTAGCACAGGTATAAGGTTCAAGAGGATAAAATAATCAACATTTCAGCTCTGAGATTCTACACCATCCTTTCTCCCAGAGCTTCTACATAGTCACAATTCAGCTCCACAGGCTACAAAGCCCTGCAAAAGCTGCAGAGCCCGCCTGGTCAATCTCATAATGAATCAATATCTCAAAGCACAGGGGTGAGATGTAATTTCCCACGCTACTTCTGAGAAGGGCAGTAGCGTGTAGGCAATAAGAGCAAGGGCTCCAAAGCAGGCTGGTTGTCAATCCTAGTTCTGTTGCTTACAAAGATGTCTAACTACACTGCACCTCTGTTTCTTCACCTGTAAAATGGGGTTAATAACAGCATTTACACCTCAGAGGTGGTTGTAATAATTCAATGTGGCATACTTAGAAGAGTGGTTGGTATACAGCAAACACTATTTTTGTCACTGTTGTTGTCGTTAGCCCAATCACTCTCTGCACAATGCACATAGTAAAGAAGAAACTAGCAGATGTTTTCTGTATGTGTAAATGTAAATGGACTAACTTTTATCAATGCTTAAACTCTTTGGAAAACAACATATGTATGTCTCATATCAGGCATAAAGCATGCTTTTTTTTAATAATGCTTGCAAGGTGGGATAGAAACAATGGAGTTCACTCTTTAATTAACCTGCTGCTACCAGATGATCCCAAATAAACTATTCATCTTCTAAACAGATGAGCTTCTCACACCTAAAATGAATCCAAAGTAATTGCTGTTAGCTTGGGGGCGGGGTGTCAGTTTACCATCAGTTCACTGTGATCATGAAACTCCATTTCTCCTGGGATTTGTGCACCATCCCACACTTCACTGGTGTCAACAAACGGCAGAATAATAACCTACAGCTGACAAAAAGCAAACTTATAAATAATTTAAACTGCACTTATTCTCCTAACTGAGCAAATTATCTCCATAATGATGTTGGACAGCAGCTATGACTGAATTTGTAAACAGACACATGCTGTGATCATTTGTGCAAAATGAGAAATTATTTCACCTATATACTTTCAACGACCAAGGACATGCAAGCACAATTCCTCCTCAAGGCTAGCACTTGTTTTCCCAAGTACCCATTGCCTACTGTTTCCTATCTGACCCTGAAAGGTGGGAGGGCTGAACTTGTTCTGGCTTAATAACTTCTCTTTCTCTGTTTTTTTTTTTTTTTTTTACTATTGATTTCTTCCTACAACCATCCCTGGCAAGATTAGAGGACCAGAATTCAGAGAAGATTAAAGTACACACACTTTTTAGTGTAAATTATTTCATTCCACTGGGGTTTCTTGTAGGCCATTTTAAATCATGGGTATCTTGTTCTGTCTTTATTTATAAACAAACCCCCTCCCCAATTTCCAGAGACAAAGGTGAAAAGAAACTGTGTGCCTTTCAACTAAGTGACAAGGTCTTCAGGTTCAAGTTATCCCACTTTCTGTTTCTTAGAGGAATTCAATCAGCAACTCTGCCAATATACCCAAAATCAAGGCAGCAGTCCTACAATTTGGACCCCATCACTTCCTGATCCATAATTCCCAGGTGGTCGGCTGACACATGGCCATGAGGGCGGCATCTTCATAGCAACAAAGGCTGCTCTTCATGGAAGATGGGACTAGTCACTGTATTTCATTCCACTGACAAAGAGCCTTCCTTACCCCGTTGCCTCTCTCGGGGTCTGTAGGAAGTTTTGCCTTCATTAGACAGCCCTGGGAGGGACTCCAATGTTCCTTGCCTTGCCTTGCTTCCTGCCTCTCTTAGCAAGAGGGCTGGCTGGGTAGAGGCAGGATCATGTGGCCCTCCATTTCCCTATCCATAAACATCTACTAGTACC
Organism: Dasypus novemcinctus; assembly: GCF_030445035.2. Lineage (NCBI taxonomy): Eukaryota > Metazoa > Chordata > Mammalia > Cingulata > Dasypodidae > Dasypus > Dasypus novemcinctus. The sequence goes on from NC_080681.1 coordinate 52,105,587, forward strand.
CTGTTGTGACATGACTTATACCCACCATCTTTCTCTGAGGATAGCCTTGGCATCCCCTATATAATAAAGCTTGATTTGTCTGCTCAGAGGACCAAGAAGACAATGACACATGGTGTGGCTCAGGAGCAGGAAATTTGATTATTTTTTGCCTACAAATAGCTAAGAAACTATACATGAGAAACTTTAATGTGTTTGCTTCCATACCTATCCATCATCTATACCCTACCCTCAAAAGATAGCTTTTAGGCTTGATATTTGGTTCTTAAGCTCATTTCTATAATAGTCCCATTTTAAAAGTACTCCCCAATCCCTAAACTTTTTGCTATCTCCCTGAGAAATAGGATAAAATGAAATTGGTTTTCTTTTTTTTAATCAGCAAGGCTTATCAATTGAAGGCACAAATCCCAGAAAGTCAGCCACATAAAATTCATTTTAATACTGCTAATTGGACAAAAAAAAAAATGCCCTTTTGCTTACTATAGTTTTAAAAACAACTAAATCCCAACTGTTTCAATCACACTTTCCTATCTATTTCTCTTGGCCCAGTAGAACAGAAAATATACTCAATGAGCCCCTCAAAAAAAAAAAAAAACCAAAAAACCCCAAAACAAACAAACAACAAACAAAAAACAGCTTCTCATTTTTGGAAAACTGATGTGACTATTTCTGGCCCCAAACCCTTTCTCTTTTTTTTTTTTTTTTTTTTTTTTTTTTGCCTGTTTTCACTTACAAAGATGCCTCTTCCTCTTTGCTTTTATTTACTAAAGGATTTCCTTCTCTTATCCTTTGGTATTCCTACATACCTTCTAATTTCTTTCTGTCTCAGATATCTGTCAACAATTCACCTTATCTAAGACTAGAGGAAAAATAAAAATTATAAATCTAATAATGGAAATACTTTAAAGCATAAATGTCTGTCCTTTCAACACCCTATGCATATCTAATTCAGTTCTCTGGCATATCTATTGGTTTAAACCAATCACCAAGTTCTCATCTTCTATCAAGCAAGGACACAGAAAGGATGAAAGACAAAGGGACCAGATTCCTAATAACATATTCATGAAGGTTCCCTTTTGTACGGTCGCATGAAGACTATAGTCATGTTCGACATGTGAAATTTCCAAACAATTTGAATCCTGACACCTGAAGAACATGCATCTCATATTAATTTGTTATTAAGTATGATTACACTCTTTCAAAGAGGTTCACCCTGGGGAGCACAAACCAAAGAATTACAATTAAAACACTAAGATGAATTTTGTATTTCTAGTTCCCTCCTCCTTACCCCACCACCATTGAAGAAACAAAGGAAGACAGGAGCTTTGTTACAAGGGAAAACAAGTTGACCACTTAAAATCATGACAAGCTGTGTAGAGTTAACTCTTTAAACTCAAATTTAAGCAGAAGATCAAAAGGGGCAAGACATGGAAAAGCACAGTTGTACCAATCAGTCAGATTTTCTCTTTAGTCACGATTTCCAGGAGATAGGGTATGTCAGGATCCCTAGGGCGTTCCTCCAGGGGACAATGGAAAGCCTTTGGAACAAAGGACATTGAATGGGACTGTGGCTCTTACTGTGTACACATAACACTTTCAAGGAGACTCTAGCCTAGACTGTCAGATTGTGGTTGACTCTGAGATGTGGAGGCATTTTCGGGACTTGGAGTTGTCTTGGGTGGTGCTTCGCGGACAATTACGGGACATTGTAAATCCCCCCAGGGCCCACTGGATGGAACGTGGGAGAGTATGGGCTATGATGTGGACCACTGACCATGAGGTGCAGCCATGCCCAGAGATGTACTTACCAAATGCAATGGATGTGTCATGATGATGGGAGAGAGTGTTGCTGTGGGGGGAGTAGGGGTGGGGGCGGTGGGGTTGAATGGGACTTCATATTTTTTTAATGTAATATTTTTAAAAAATGAATAAAAAAATAAAAAAAGGATCTATAAATTATATATTGTAAAATATATAAGAAGATGGATTTAAAAAGTTATCATTTCAGTTGATAAAGTAGTACATCAAACCTAAATGAAAGTTAGAAAATGAAAATATAGTTTCCTCTTCTAAAGGAAAGAACAAAATTCCAATACTCTGTAACATCAGCAAAGAACAACATTGAAGGAAAACCAAAGCTAGTACCTAGCTCAGTGGTTTTACCACAGTGTCCTGGGGGGCTATGGAGCATGGTGGAGCATACTCAGGAGTCTCTGGAGAGGGGGTGGAGGTCAGGAGGGAAACTCATGGAGAGAAGGACCATTTACATGGGTTTTATGCAATAAGTTCTCCATAGATACTGTTGCAAGACTGATTCCAGTGCTTAAAAAAATTAGATTAACGACAGTGAGGTAACATCTTACACCTATCAGACTGGTGCTATTACAAAAACAGAGGATAGCAAGTGTTGCAGAGAATGTGGAGGAATGGGAACCCTTGTCCACTGCTGGTGGAAATGTAGGATGGAAAAGCCATTGTGGAGGACAGTTTGGCAGTTCCTTAGGAAGCTAACTATAAAACTGCCATATGATCCAGCAATCCCACTTCTGGGTATATACCCAGAAGAAATGAAAGTAGGGACATGAACAGATATATCCATACCAATGTTCATAGCGGCATTATTCACTATTGCCAAAAGTTGGAAGCAACCCAAGTGTCCATCAACAGATGAATGGATAAGCAAATTGTGGTATATACATACAATGAAATATTACACAGCTGTAAGAAGGAATATAGTATTAACACAGGATAACATGGATGAATCTTGAAGATCTTATGTAAGCCAATCACTGAAGGACAAATGTTACTTGACTTCACTGATACGACTTAAGCAAAGTGAGCAGAGTCACAGAGCTAGAGTCTGGAAGATAGACTATTAGTAAACAGAAAGGGAGTAGAGGGTGGTGAGCTGATGCTTAATATGAGTAAAATCTATGACAAGGTGAAAGGGGGTGGTTTGGGCAGTGGAAGAGGTGATAGTGATACAGTGATGTGATTGGGCTCAAGGGTGCAGGAAAGTGAGAGGGAGTAGGGTGGGGACTTGGGTTGGACTATCTATGGAACAAGGAAGAGGGTTGGAGGAAGAAGGAGGTGAAATCCGGGGATTTGCAGGTCTGTAGTTAAAACTATAATGATGGGAATATCCTTTTGGCAAATATGGTAGGGAAGGTTTACTGATGCAGGGCATCATGGGTAGGATAATTTGCAGAATAGGGCACACCTCGGGCATGCTTCTATGGAATATGAAAGTGTTCATTTTGTCATAATGTGTTATTGTGTGGGTCTCCACACAACAAGAAAATATTAAACTCCAATCCTGGGGAGACCTGCTATGTTCTCAATTAGAGGGGCAAGAATATCTCAAGAACATAGGTAGTGCCTAATGAAAGAAAATAGATGAATATGTCAAGCCCTCAATATTATTGCATGTAACTGTGAAGCTTATTCTTCAAAAATTGAAACTTAGTGGTTACATAGGTTCTGAGGGGAGGGGAAGGGAAGAATAGAATAGATGGAATATAGGGCATTTTCAGGGCATTGGAATTGTTTGGCATGATCTTGCAATGACAGATACAGGCCATTTAAATTTTATCAAAATCTATAAAAGTGTATGGGCAAAATGTAAACCATTAACCATGGTAATTAGCAATGCTTCAATATTTGTACATGATTTGTAACAAACGTACCATACATATAAAATGTTATTAACAGGGGAGAGTGAGTGAGGGGGAAGGGTTTGGGCATATGGGAAAACCCCTATATTTTCGATGTGACTTTTCTATAATCTAAAGCTTCTTTGAAGATAAAGGAAAAAAATCAGGCACTGGGGGAACATACAAAGAAATTGTCATTGTACATAAACAATAACAGATCTTGCAATGGTGAAAGACAATGAAAAATTATTTTATTATTTTTATTTTGTATTTTTGTATTTTTATTTTTAATTATTATTATTTTAATATTTTTACTTGTTTGTTTATTTTTTTGCTTTGTTTTCGGGAATGTTTTGGATCACAGAAGGGTCCCATCTTGGCAGGGGAGGATCATTGGTACACAGTGTCAGTGATGGGGGTATATGTGGATAGTGATGCACCTGGGCCATGCCTCTATGGCACATGAATATGTTCGAGTGGTCATAGAGCATTATGTCAGTAGTTGGAGTTCCACAAAACAACTGAAAGAATATTAAATTCCCATCCTGGGAAGTCCTGCACATTCTCTAATAGAACAGCAAGAATCCTCTGAATACATGGACAGTACCTAGTGAAGGACAGATGATTACACCAGACCCTTGATATTAATAGTTGTACTTATAAACCTTTTCTTGTGAAATTGAAATTTAGCTTAATATTATATATTGCCTAAGAGTTACCTCCTGAAAGCCTCCTTGCTGCTCAAATATGGTCTCTCTCAAAGCCAAACTCAGCATAAATGCATTTCTTTCCCCCCAGCATGGGACATAACTCCCAGGGAAAAGCCTCCCTGGCACTGAGGGATTATCACCAAGCACTGATTAGCAATGAACCTTGACCAAAATGGGGAAATACTAAATACAAGTGAGTTTTTATGGCTAAAAGACTTCAAAGTGAGTTGGAAGGTTATTCTAGATGTTATGCTTATACATGTCTCAGCAGGATCTCACTGACTGACACAGCAAGGAGTACCTCAAACAGTGGAACTCCTGAGGGCTCTAGAGAAATATAGACACTATAAGCAGGGCAGACAGTCTCAGAAATTCAGCACCCTCCAATGGGCCTTACTTTGGAATATATGGTATGTATCTGAATGTAACAGAGTTAGACTTATTTATAATTTCCCTACACATGGCTCTTCTGCCCCTTTTATTTGAACCTATAATTAGCACTATACTTGTTAAATATATGTCCTGGAGACTTAAATCTTCAATCTGTTCATATGCTGGTTGAGCCCTGAATCTCAATAGAGTTGCAACACCTGCTCAGCAGTTCCTTAGACTCATTCAGGACAACAACAACAAAAAAGGATGATGAGGATAGACAATGCCCATTCCAGGGAGCCGAGAGTGTCTGCAACTGAAAGCAAGACTGTTCCACCCATCTGCCCCATGGGATCTAAGTCCTCTCTCAATCAGAGACAGGGTGGGCAGCACCATCCCCAAAACCTCAAGATTAAGGAATGAACAAACATAAGGATGGAAAGCAACTATGGACTAAAGTAGACTTATGATTATTCTAGCAATGGAAGAACTTGTATCATTGATATAAAGGCAGTGGCCACCAAAGTTTCTGAGGGGAAGGAGAGGGAAGAAACACGTACCATGGGGGAATTTTTGGGACATTGGAATTGTCCTGCATGTCATTGCAATGACAGATACAGGCCATTATACATTTTGTCAAAACCTGTAAAACTGTGTGGAGCAAAGTATAACCTACAGTCCTTGGCTAGTACAATGATTTAATATGTGTTCATCAATTCTAACAAATGTACCACGTTAATGTGGGAAAGTGTGAGGGAGAGAGGGGGTGGGATATACATGGGAATCTCCTATATTTTTAATGTAATATTTATATAATCTAAAGCTTCTTTTAAAATAAAAAATTTAAAAATAAAAATTAAAAGTACAAAAAAATTAGTTTAAAGATGACTTACATAAAATTCCTCTGAATTAAGAAAATTGTGGAAAAGGTGTTCCCTGAGAAATAGGAATTTATGCCATTTTAAAAAGATTTTTAGATGTCATTGCAACACCATTGATAATGATAGAAATTGAAAACTACTTAAATATCCAATAAAGTATTAGCATACACTTTGTATAGCGTTTTAGGCAACTTTAATAATGATATTATATTTTTAAGTGTTTTAACATGGAAAACTCTTTACAATAAATTGTAAAGGGTTTTTAATAGATAAGAAAAGATTAAGTATGGCATAATCTTATTTTATAATGTTTATGTATTTATCATATACAATATCATATATATCACACATATATACATAAACATATGAATATACATGTGCCCACTGGTCCCTTGCATCCTCCTCCTCTCTTCCTCCTGAGAGTCATCAAAGTATCTTAATAAAACCAGTCTGTCAAGGCAAGACAAAGGAAAGGGACAGAATTGAACAAATGAAGCCAGAACCCCTTCAGTAGGCAGGAGGATGAAAAAAGACCAAAAACACATGTAAGGTAATATAATTCTTGTCTCCTTGTACAAGCAATTGTTTTCAATCACTTTAGGATGAACTGAGGGCATGGATTTTGGAATCAAAAAGATTCAGATGCACCCTACCTTTTCTATTTCCATTTCCATTTCCCATGCATCTGACCTCTTCCATTAACCTTTTCCTACATTTTTCGTTACTCTCTGAAGATATTTCCGCTTCTCTGGTATCATCAGTTGAGCTAATATAGATGGTAGTGCCCACCACAGCACCTGGCATCTGGTTTGCCCTCAGTAAATGTCCCCTTCCTTCCTTTCCTTACTGTAGACTGTGTCTAAAAACATAATAATAATCCTAAATAACAATGAATCCAGGTTATAAGAATTAACATATTTCTGAACTCTCCTCAATAAGCAGTAGAGCTGCATAGCAAAGTGAGGTCTGAGGCCTTCCCAAGGCACAAACATTTGAAAATGAGAACAAGATGTAAAAATCCAAACCACAGCGAGTTTGTAGTCATTATTCGCTGGACCTGGCTCTGGCATTGAGGTTAAACAGAAGGATGCAGTCTGTTGGCATGTGTCATCTGACACTTTTCTCAGTGATCCTGGACCCACTGAAATCCCCATCTATGTGCCTCTGAACACCGCACAAGCTCTCTGCAGATGAGGCACAATGGCACAGTGCTGGCTGCGCCAGCCGCAGGCTCTCTAAGTTGGGAGCCAGAACTCTTTCCCAGGCTCCCTGGTGAAAAGTGGCTGGAACTGCCATCCTCTGCTTCCTTCAGACGAGAACCAAATGCAAGGTATTTCTGGCATTCATTCACCCCTTTATTATATTAACACAGAAAATGAACTCATAATTAAGTGTGCTTTTCTTTAATGTTTTTATCTCAGGCCCCTAACAGAAAATTTGCAGACTCAAGAGAAAAATCTATATTGATTTCAAGGCAATATCTTAGGGCAATAATATCTTCAATTAAAATGAGAAAAGCTCACAACAGAATGTCTTCACACAAACAGTTAGTGGCTCTGCCACTTACTAGACATAACTAATAACAGTTAGGCTTTGGGCAAGTCACTAAACCTTTCCGTGCTTTCTCTTCCCTATTTGTAAAATGGGGGTAATTGATAGTAAGTACTCAAGGGTTGTTATTATTACTAAAGAGTCAAATTTAGAAAGCACTTAGAAAAGGCCATGATACCATTGGGCCCAAAGAATAGATCTGAGTGAAGAGAAGGAAGGTAATATTCAATGAGATCTACTCTGTGTTAGGTGATTCTGCGTATTATTCCATTTGTCTTTATGACCACCTCATGAATGGGCAATATTGATCCAATTTTACAGAAAAGAAAACAGACTTAAATAGAATGAAGTGACTTGCTTATACAACTAGTAAGTGACAGAGCTGGGATTTGAACAGAGGTTTCTCTGAGTCCAAATCTATGTTCTTTGTATCATACCATGCACATAATATTAACAGTGGTAATAACAGTTACCATTTAATTAACGCTAAATGCTACATCCCTTCTTTCATGTCATTCTTAGAAGACTCCTTTGTGAGATGTATACAGGACCAGTACCTGGTGTTCCCCTAGTACATCCAACTCAATTGTCTATCTCTGGTAGCAGCAACAGGGGATGTGCAACAGAAGACAGTGTTCCTCACTCCTGACTGATGCAGTTGTAAATTTAGCTACCAAAATGGCACGCTAAGTATTCATTTACAGAAAATAATAAATGCTGGAAAAGTATACAAGAAATACAACCCATGAACAGGAAAGGAGGTAGTAGCATCAGGATGAAAGCAGTCACATATATAAGTCTCTTTAATATATCTTTATTACTAATGTAATATTAATTTTCTTCCTCCATTCATAATAATAGAGTAATAAATTTACTCTCTTAGTAAAAAATTTTTGAGAACATACCTCTACTTTACAAAACAAAGAGTAGATGTTAACATCTGATGACATAAATTAAGCATAAATAGAAGTTTTTTCCAATTGTCTTTTGGCAATCATTAATTCAGAGCATAGTAAAGGGAGGAAGGGAGAGATAGATTAGAAGAAAGAGGGGAGAAAGTGGGGTACAGAGGACAGAGGCAAGAGATGGAAGGAGAAGTAAGAGACGTGGAGTGGGGAAGCTAAATGGGAAAGAGAATAAAGATGGGAGGGCAAAAAAAGAGGCAAGAGAGAGAGAAGGGGGAAAGAAGTAATGTTTATTGAGCTCCCACTTTCTCAAAAACTCTTTACAGTAGGAAGACATATGGAACTCCTCCACTTGAATAATCTTTACCTCTACCCTGTTTCTCAAATGGCATTCGTGAAGAAGATCTCTATTTTTATAAAAATTCCTTTCTAAATCTTCACTTTTGAATTTTGAATGGCAAGGAGACCCAGGCAGAGCTCCAGAGGTGCAGTATGCCTGGTGCAGGATTCCAAATGTGCTCAGACCCTAAAAAAGAGAGGAGACCGCCTGTGGAAACAGCCATCGTGAACCCCATGTCTGCCTGGGACAACTGCTGGCAGACATTGCCAAGCACAAGTTCCGGGCACCTCGGTTCAGCACTTTCAAGTGCTGTACTCATTTGGTTATGGACGACCACCTCCCTATAACAACCTATCAATATCAGTCATCTCTTCCTCACAGAAAAGCTCCTCTTTCCTGTTCTCTCCTGTAATGACAGCCTCCCCACCCCACACTCAGCTCCTAAGCTCAGGAGGCCTGTTAGACAGGATAGATTGATTTACTGATAACAAGTGTGTCTTTCAGCAGAAGATTCCACCCATGAGCGTCACAGATGGCGAGAAAACTTGCAGTAATTTTGTCACCAAAGAACACTGGGCTCTGGCATCCAGGCCATATTCAGCAGAGAATCATTTCCAGTAGGACCCACAGAGGAGACTTTTCATAGCCATAAGCTTTCACTTGATTGTTATCAGAGCTTTCCATCACTGCCTATTTAAGAAAATATTAAAAGCACATAACACAGACTGTGCTGCTTTACTATTTCAATTCCCCAGCTCAGCTGTGTGCACTGAAATGAAGTCTAGGGGAAGCATGTTGGCAATTTCTGGTATCTGCTTCCTCAGGTGTAAAAAAAATCTCTTTCCTATGGACCAATTTTCCTTCTTAGATAGTGACAGTGAGAAGACGAGATGGATAAAGTGGGATCTGCTGACTTTAGAAGGAATGGGGAGAGTCATGTAATTGGGCTATAGAATGGATTATCCATCCGGGTCATTGTACTCGAGGCTTTGAAAATTTTGAACATTCTGCTTGCCAAAAGGAAAAGAGTTGATGGAAAGAACCATTTTGGAGTGAAACCTGCCAGATTTTAAATACTGGCTTTGGCACAAACACCCTAGCTGTGTGATTTGGAGCAAGTTACTTAGCTTCTCCAAACTTTGGCTTCCTTGTCATTAACATAGGAGAAAAAGGCCTACCTTGAAATGTTGTGGTGAGGATTAAATAAGATCATGTAGGTGTAGCAGACAAATTTACTAAAATTACTTTAAAATTGCATTGTTCTCCCTTTATTTTTGTCTTCCTCATTTCAGGCAGGTAGTCAAACTCTCTCATTCCTTGCCTTAGGGATGTGAGCTGGTGAAAAAGTAAAGGTAACCATATATCAAAAGCTCTTCTTGTCTTATTTAAATACTAAAACCCACTGAAAAAAGAATGCCCAGCAATAACTAGAAAACGTGATTTTGACAAATACAATTTATAATATCAACTAAAGACACTAAACCCCTTAGCAAGTACAGACATGGATATACAGAGATGCAGATAGAAAGGCTCAACTTTCTATATCATAAAGACGTCAGTTCTCCCCAAACTTAAAATTTTGGAAATTCCAAGCCAATTATATAATAGCCAAAAAGGGCCATGACATTCCTGAAGAACAGGGTACAGGGAAATGAGAAGGTAGGACAGGGCTTATAAAGATATAACCAGAGACAGTGTGGTACTGACAAAAAGACAAACAGACTAATAGTACAAAACAGAGAAACCAGAAATGAATGAATATGTGGAAACTTGGTATGCATGTACGGAAACTTGAAAGATGACAGAGATGGTATTGCCAATTATTGGGAAACGTTTGGACTCTTCAAGAAATAGTGCTGAAACAACTGATTGCCATATTCAAACACTAAATGGAATAGGACTCCTCCTACATAACATACACAGGAATCAATTTCAGGTCAATTAAGACATACGCATTTTCTTTTAAGTAGCATTAAAACCTTTCAAAGATATTATAGGAGACTATCATTTGAAGTTGTGGTAGGAAGTAAGTTTTTTAATAAGACACAAAATGTAAGTCATACAGAATGGTTTGATAAATATGACTAAAAATAGTTTTTAATTGTATTAAAATACAACTTATTTTTCTCATATTTTATTATCTTTTTTTCCTAAAGATACACAGATCACACAAAATGTTACATTAAAAAATATAAGAGGTTCCCATACACCCCACTCCCTACACCCCCCACACCTCCCACATTGACAGCTTCTTTCTTAGTGTGGTATATTCATTGCATTTGATGAGTACATTTTGGAGCACTGCTACACAGCATGAATTATAGTTTATGTTGTAGTTTATGCTCTCTCCCAGTCCATTCAATGGGTTTTGGCAGGATATATAATGTCCTGCATCTGTCCCTGCAATATCATTGAGGACAACTCCAAGTCCTGAAAATGCCCCAATATCACACCTCTTTTTCCCTCTCCCTGCCTTCAGCAACCCCAATGGCCACTGTCTCTACATCAATGATTAATTTCTTCCATTGCTAGAGTCACAATAATTCTATAGTAGAATACCAGTAAGTCCACTCTATTCCATATTTTATTTCTCCATCCTGAGGACCCTGGGATGGTGATGTCCACTCCATCTCTAAATCAGGAAGGGGCTTAGATCCCACATGGCTAATGGATGGAATTCTCCTGCTTGCAGCTGTAGACACTCGGTTCCCTGGTGCGGTGGTTGACCATACTCACCTCCCTGTTAGCTGACCTGGGTAAGTCCAACAAACCAGAGAATAGGCGTTGCAACTCTGCTGAGGCTCAGGGTCCAGCTGGCGCATGGACAGTCCAGAGATTCAAGTCTCCTGAGCATACACCAACCCCAGAGCCAAACATAAGTTCAGTAAAAGTGACAGACGAGGCATGCATAGAGAGGTCACATCTGAGTCCAACTCCATCACACTCAGGAGCACAAATTCCAAAGTAGGGCCCATTGGCAAGGCACTGAACTCCAGAGCCATCTGTCATGACTGTAGGACCTGGGTGTCTCCATAGCCCTGGGGTTGTATCTACCTTGGCTGCCTAAGATCCTGCTGAGATGTGCATAAGCACAACCCCTTTGATGACCCCCGCCAATTCATTTTTAAGTCCCTTAGCCATACAAACTCATTTGTAAAAGACAATATTTTAAAAAGTGAAAATATAAGCCACAAACTAGGAGAACATACAATATATATAACTGACACAGGATTAATAAGCAAACAATATAAGAACCCCTGTAAATCAATTAATAAGAAAGAAACAACCCAAAATCAAAATGGGTAAAAGACATAGACAGAGATTTCAAAAAACAAGAAATAAAAAGAGAGAAAGAAAGAGGAAATAAATAAATGAAAAGTTGTTCAACCTCATCTTAAGAATCTCAATATATATCGCCATATTGCTCTTGGAATAAGAAAACCAGCAAATTGGCCAACTATTTAACATTTTGCCAAAACAAAATGCTGGTGAAAATGGAGAACAACTGGACTTATATTCTACCTGTATTGAAAATAATTGTATTCTGTTTTTGTTTTATCTAGCAAAAGTTAAAAATTAGCATGATCTGACTGAACAATGTCATTCTTAAATAAATATGTACATTTGGGCACAAAGGGACCAGGATGTACAAGAAATATTCAGCAGCATTATTCATAATAGTCCCAAACTATTATTGATAAACACACAGAAACCTTACTTCTGGCAGTGAAAGTGGACGTACAACTATAGAGACCTATAAGGAATAAGACTCCAATGGAATTGGTAATCCTCAATTTCTTAGTTTCATGGGTGTAGCAGTTTGGTATTATTGATGAATTCCAAAAAGAAATATTGGATTATGTTTGTAAACTGATCTTTTCCTCTGGGCATATGAGATTATATTGGATTCTTATGTCAGTAGGGCGTTGAGTCCCTGCCCTTTGGTGGGTGGGGACTCGCAGATAAAAGGCATGGCAAAGGACAGAGTTGGACGGGTTTTTTATGTTGGAATTTTGATATTGGAGTCTGATGCTGAAGCCTTAAGCTGAAGCCTGGGAAGAGAGGAACCTTATGCCTGGAAAGAAGCAAGCCCTGGGAGGAGAGGAACCCAGGAAGCCAAACCCTCACAGATGTCAGCAGCCATCTTGTTCCAATATGTGAAAATAGACTTTGGTGAGGGAAGTAACTTATGCTTTATGGCCTGGTATCTGTAAGCTCCTATTCCAAATAAATACCCTTTATAAAAACCAACCAATTTCTGGTACTTTGCATTAGCACCCCTTTGGCTGACTAATACAATGAGTTTTTATTATATTATTCTTTGTACATCTTAAATGCTACACATATTCTTTTATATGCATAAAATATTTCAAAGTAATTTTAGTGGACTTGTGTGATCCAATGAAGGCAATTAAATGTTAGGAGAGGTTGGAGGGGAGTTAGTGTCAAAGAAGAATTCTTCATATTCTGAGGGAGCTACCCGAAGTCAACTATCTCTCTCTACTCCTGGAAGATGTAATAAAATATAAAGCCTGGGGACTACTGTAGCCATTCTACCCTCATAAAGAAATCAATCTTAGGATGAACCTGATACCAAAATCAACAGAGGAAGAATGAAACCAGGACCTTGATGATACTGTTGAATGGCTGAATCAAACCAATCCGGAAGCTCACCCTACTTGTGAAACAATTCAGATACATGTCAATAAATCCCCTTATAATTTAAAATATACAAATACTGGGTGGGGGTAATTTTCTTAAATACTAGGGAACCATTAACTGAAAGAAGAAAAAAAAAAAAAAAGAAGGAAAACAGGAGAACCTGATGCTAAGATTTACTCAAGAGAGAAAAATAGACTTTAAGGGGTAGAGAGGGAGTCCAGAGGGACAAAAATGATTTGCACCCCCATTCCCAGCAGTGAGAAACGTAAGTAGTATCCCTGAAGCATTCTGCAGAAAGATTTCAGGAGGAATCCTAGGCCATGTCTAAGAAAAGAGGCAACTGGTCAAGTGTGGACAAATGAGCAATGACCGGAACTGTGGCACAGCACTAGCAGGTGGGGCCAGAGCCCCAAGAAAAGTTAAGCTTCTTGTCAACCAGGAGGGATGGAATTTTTAAAATTAGAATTTAATATTTTGCAAGCTAAAATGTGCTATTTCTTGCATACCTGATTTTTGTAGATCATGATTCAAGGCTACATAGGTAAAACATCAATATATAATTTCCCAAGGTAGGTTTTGGAATATATTAGTCTCCCTTGAAGAAAGGTTTCATATCCATATGCAGTGAGGAAATGTTATATTCTGTAATCTGTTCTTACTGATTCACAATGTACCATAGTATATTAAAGGATCTGAGAAGTCCTGTAATGAAGCTTTCCCCATACAGATTGATTTGAGCAATGAACATTTCTAAAAGAACATCTATCATGAGCCAAGCAACTAGAAATGCAGTTTCAGTACAGCATAGGAGGTCAGCTTCTCTGGCTACCAACTATGCCATTCCATTACTCTATCACTCAGTACACAGAGCTCCATTTATTGTGGTTTCAGCAAGTGATGTTTTCTCAATGCCTTGTAAAGCAACGGCCTTCTGCCAGGTTTGAATTCACCACAAGATGAAGTTCCACATTCCCCAAGTTTGAGTACTGTTGGTGAAGAGGCTTTATCAGTAACGGTAAGTCACAAGAGTTTGTCAGGAAAATGACAGGAGAGCACGCCAAAAAAGTATCCCTTCTTTCCTCACCACCACCCCCTTAAAATGCCTATGCTTGCATTTACAGTTTCCTTCAGAAATTAGAAACCAGAGCGGACAAGAGCCAGCATTTTAAAAATATTATAAGGACAATATCGAAGTTAATAAATTCAAACTATAGAACTACTGACAATACTTTATTGATTGAAATATTAATAATATTTATTTATACTCATGTACCACTTAAGGTTCTGGAATTGCTTCCTTGTGGATTCCTGATGTGGAATAAAGACTGATGGGAGAGGAGGCTGATTGAAGATACAGTTGAGTCAAGTAAAATACCTGAATTATTGGAGGTTGGAGGGTGAGGTTGGGACAAACTCATGAAAGACCATTCCAGGCTTGCTCCAGGCCACGCTGTTGTTAAAAGAGTTACAGCGATAGATTTCACAGGTGGCTCCTCTAATTTCACTTCTCCCATGATGCACCAATACATCACTCCACCAAGAGTATACCAAAATGTTTTACATATCTTAAGAGTTATTTAGATTCTAGTATTTCCTTTTATAAGTGAAACTCTAACATAAATTTTTGCCTAAAGTTTAGCTTTTTCTTTTTTAAGGTAAAGTCCCAAAAAAGATTAGTAGATTAATAAGTATCAGTATCTCAAGACGCTCAATACATATTACCATATTGCTTTCTAGATAGATATACCAGGTAACACCAGGAATATATAAAAAGATCTGTCCTAATTTTCTAGATTTAAGTATCAAAATTTTTATTTAACTTTTACCAATTTGACAAATAAAAAACAGTGTCTCATTTTTGTTTAATTTTCATTTCTTTGATTACTAGGAAGGTTACATCTTTTCCCATAAATTTATTTGCCATATCTATTTCCTCTTTTGTAACTTGTGAGCTCTTCCTCTTAGCTACATTATCTACACATGTTTTAGAGGATTTCTGCAAGGTATATGTAAAAGTTAAGGATATTAACTTTCTATTCAATATTGATTGCAAATATTTTTCTGGTTCGTGTTTTAATTTTTATATGATAAATATTATCTGATTTTTCTCTATTTTTTTTTTTTGCTTCTAAAATTTCAAAATCCTTCTCTGTTCAGAGATCACATAAATAGTCACTAAATTTCCTTAGTGTTTTTTAAATGATTTTTTTCCATTTAAATTCTAATTCATGAAAATTTTAATTTTTGTCTAAAAGGTAAAAATAAAACTCGTTTTTTCTCCAAATATCTAATTTTCTCAGCATTCTTTTCTTTGCAATAACTTCTTTATCAAATATATTGAAGTATTCTATAAACCAGGATGTTTCTTTTTTAATGGGAAAAAATGCTATAACTCCTTTAAGTTTATAAATTCCACAAGCATCTTGCCACTCAAACGGCTGTAAAGTGAACCTGTTAAACACTTTGATAAATGGTCACTCCTCCCCCTACACTTGTCCCTTTTATCTGCTATGCAGATACCTTCTACCCATAAAGCTGCCTAAAGCAAATGGATAGCCCTGGTGTTCCATTTCATAGAGGCCCCCTCTATTATTCTTCCTCTAGCAGCAGTGGCCCAACAAAAGAATGGATGCTATTAGGCCATCCCTCTCTGCTCACAATCCCTAGGTCACAAATATTGGGCATTGCTGGAATGCTGCAGAACTCTCAAGTTTAAGAAGACAACATCTGACAACAGAGACAAAGGAAATAGTAGAATGGGCACACTGTGCTTCCCCAATGGGGAGGTGGGGGATAGGATATTTTTCACGGCTGGTGCCCAGAAAGTGACTCCAAGGTGGTTCAAGTTCAGATGTAATGAAAGGACACTAGACTGCAAATGAGAAAGCCTGAGGTTCTAATCCTGATTCTGCCTCTAATGGCAGTGGACAAAGCCATGTATTTCCTGGGATCTTGTTTTAGCAGTTTCTCAGCGGCTAAAATAAATACAATGCAATGGGTTGGCTTAAACAAAGGTATTTAGTGGATCACAGTTTGAGGCTAGGAGAACTCCAAAATCGAGGGGTCAGCAAGGTGATGCAGACTGGTGTTCTGGGGCTGGCTGCCAGTGATTCTTGGGGTTCCTGGGCTTTTCCGCCACATGGTAATATGCATGGCGGTATCTTCTTTCTCTTCCTGGTCCCACTGACTTCCAGCTTCCGGGTGCTCCCCGAGCTTCCTCTCCATCTGAATTTCATTTTGCTTATAAAGGGCTCCAGTGGTCCGGATTAAAGCCCATCCTGATGCAAACAGGCCACACCTTACCTGAAGTAACATCTTCAGGAGATCCTATTTACAGTGGATCTGTGCCCACAGGACCAGGGGTTGGCACCTGAACATGCCTTTTGTGGGGACCTGATTCAATTCCCAACAACCTCTCATCTGTAAAATAAAGAGGCTTGAATATTTAGAGATTGCAGTTTAGAAGCTCACAGGCCAATTGTGCATATATATTTAGTTTGGTTTGCATGATGCTTTAATTTTTCAAATGAATTAGGGCATTGCACTCCTTTCACTCTTTTATGTTGCCTACTTGGCCTCAAAAGCAGTCTGCTCTATTTTCCCCCCGAAACTTTCTTCATCTCACATACTATATTATGCAAAGATATGTTTGGTTGGGTTGGGTTTGGTTTCGGTCTGTTTCAACCCACTAGAATTTAAGATCGCTGAGGACAGGCATTTTTTTACATTTTGTTTGGTGAATGGAGTAATACAGACTGTCCAGAACAGTCCTGTGCATGCACTCTCCTAAAAAAAAAATGTGTCTAATTCCAAAAAGTAACATTGGTGAAGAGGTTTTTCAAAATGGAGAAAGGGTCTTCTTCTCTAACCTCTCTCATTACAGCAAACCACTTTATACCTTACTACACAGTCTGCGAAATTCTCAGTAACGAAGCAGCTGGCCAGATACATGAGGGTTGAGGAGCCTTTGATGTGAGAAGCAGACGAGTCCTTTATTAAAGGAAGCCCACAAAGACATGAGTATAAAAAGGAGGGAGATTTCTATTTCACAGCCATCAAGTAAGGGATCAATATGAGGATCAATTCATAAAACAAACAAGGCAGCCAGTCCCAGAAAGCAGACTTGGTGATGCTCATATGAAATAGGTCAAAGTTACATAGTATCATTCGTGTTCTTTGAGTCTGTCATCCCCAGGGGCCATCTTCAGGTCTGTTTGCTGAATTTAAACATGCTGACAATAAGATCTTTTGTTTCTCAAGAGTAATACATTCTCTTTTCAAAGACTAGGAAAGGTCAAACTCTCCCCAAATCAGACCTGCCTACAACAGCTTTCAGATAAATCTCTTGCAAGTGTGGACTGAATCAGGACAGGCTTCCCATTCAAAGGTGACCACTCTCACTGAAGAAGAATGTGCTTCTCCTGCACCTGGTGCTCGCAGGCCATTCCCAGCCCTTCCTCCCTCTCCCCACCTTCCAGCAACCGAGGATCTGGCTCAATCCTGGTCTCAGTCTTTTAAATTTCATAGGCCAGTACAATCTAGAAATAGAGAGAGATGGGAACAATCATTTCTAAGGTTGCCAGCTTTTTATTTTGTCAAGTAAAGACACTTTTCTAAAATGACCTTCCCAATGGGATATTTTGACACACTCACAGAAAGTAATAGGTGCTTGTTGGGGATTGAATCCTGTCCCCCCATAAAGACATGTTCAAGTCCTAGCCCTAGGTCCTGTGGGTGTGAGCCCATTTGTAAATAGAACCTTCAAAGATCCTGTTAAGATGAGGCCAAAATGAAGCAGCACGGGCCTTAATCCACCAAAGGAGGAGTCAGAAAGAGCCAATTTGCCATGTGACAGAAGCTGAGATTGATCACTAACAAGCCACCAGCAGAGTGCTCCAGACTTTGGAGAAAACATGCCCTGCTGATACCTTGATTTTGGACTTCTCGTAACCAATCTATGAGGCAATAAGTTCCTGTTGTTTTAGCTAACCAGTGTGTGGTATTTGTTATAGCAGCCCTGACAAACTAAGACCATTCATAACCTCAAAATAAGTTTAATAAGATAAATTTTATCAAAAACTTGCTTTTCCTCATGATGTAAGCTGTAAGCCAGAGAAATTTTCTAAGGAACTGGTATTTGGAAAATACTGATAGAAATGCCACTGAATCTCTTATCCAGAATGATAAAGCCTCAGAGTGGGGAGCATGTACATGACTCTAACTTCATGCTTTGTGTTAGGGTGGAAGAAAGGAATTCTGCCTCTCTGGGTTCCAGGCACACAGACAGGATGGGGCCTCCTCCATGGCACAGCCCTGTAGAGCAGTTAGAATCTGGAGGAGAAAACAGGGCTCATTAGCAAAGTCTTGGGTAAGTCTAAGATTTGCAGGTTGTATTCATAATGGATGCCACACAGTCCAGTGTCTTTGTAGAACTAGGCAACTAGCTTTCCTTTTTTCTATTCCTTTCAGAATCCATCAACGACTTTTGCAAATGAGCAAACAGCCTTTGGCAAGTGACCAAATATGCATGGCCTTTTTCTAAGAGAGGCACGGTGAGATAGTCATTCCCATTATAACTGGGTAGCTACCAAATAGAACTTTAAAGCAGATGATGCAAACCAATGGTTCCCAAGCTGAATATAGCAACACCAATTTCTTTGGGGGAAGAGTGTTGCCAAGTATTATATACACATATAGCCATACATGAATGGCCTATGTTTAAAAATTGTGCAGTTTACCTAAGAGCCTGGATTTCTGTCATCTCTTGGAAAAAATCAAGAGATGGCCACAAGTGACTGGAGTGGTGATGAGACAGACAGGCCACACTGCCTTCCCTGGTCTGAGTCATTATATTACCTGCCTGGTCCCCGCAAGCATCTGAGTCAATGACCTCTGGCTTAACATATGGAAGGTTCTTTATATGCTGTCTAATCTCTAAAACAATTGAAAGAGGCTTTGAAAAAATACACAAGAAGAAAGGAGGCGGAGGGAGAAGAAACAATTAGATGAAGGCAGAAATAGGGTCATTACCCACAGTGTCTGCCCCATAATTCTACAGTGTTAGCCTGAGATGGCTGACCGTAGCCCAGAGCCTGAGACCAAAACAAAGCCAAATTTTCTTCTTTAATGAAATCCAATCTTTCTGTACTAATAACATTAAATTCCACAGAAGCAATAAAACAAGAAACGGAGAGCAATATAAGGCGGCAAGAAGTGGCAATGTGTGCGGCATGGGTGATAAAGTGGGCTGGGCAGTGAGTGGCAGAAGAGGGCTGTCAACCGGTGGCCAGTAAAAGGTAGAGGCCTGACAAAGAAGCGCTCAGTGCGCCTTGGAAGACAGCAGAGGAAAACGGCCCCATCATAACAAAAGGAGGAAAGGGTGTCGAATCCACTTGGTCCTCAGATAATACCCCTAATTTCCACCAGAATTACTTTGCTTCCTAAAGTATTTTCTTTATTTGGGTTGTTGCTGTAGTAGGGGCAACCCTAAGCTAGTTGAAAATTAAGTGCCTCATTCCAGTTTAGTGGATAAGTACCTTAGCTTTGAGACTTTGGGACCCAATTTCTTTTTCTCTTCAAATTAAGATCAGCCGTGCATGCCTTTACCGACTTGTTTGGCATTGGGGGCTGGAGGGGAAAGGCTGACTGCCACCAAGCTGGGCTCAGAGCATCGTCCTGCTCCAGTGCCCCAGCGCAATTCATAGCTTTTGCATTCTCTCTTTCTTCAATCTGCATCAAGCATCATTGAGACAAATTCTGGCAACTACTCAACAATCCCACCTCTATTTCTGCATGTTGCTGATGGAGAGTTTTGTGTGGCCTGAGTGAAATAAATGGCAAATCCATTCAGCAAAGCAAAACAAATCTTGAATTAACAAACAGCAACACTACCACTTCTCAGTTTATTAGTGGAGAAATACATGTAGTGCATTTCCTTCAGTTCAATATCTTAACTGTATCAAAATGAGGAACAAAGAGCTCATCACATCAATAATGGAATTTCAAGCAGCCATGGGGATAGGACTACAATTTTCTTTCCTACACAAATGGAGATCTGTGAGCTCCACAGGGAATGGACTCTTTCCATGTAAATCAATTAAAAAATTATAAAGCATTTTTGGTCGCTGACTCAGGTGGACATGGGAACATCGCATACTCCCTCCCCTCCTCTCTATACCGCAGAAGGTAGAAAGTTGGAATCTCTTTTCATGAGATATTGACTATATCCTCATATCAAAGCAGCCACAGTCATTACAGAGCCTGCCAGTATTTTTGTAAGAAACCGTATCTTGGGAGGATTTACAGAATATTGGCTGCTTTTGATTCACAAAGAGCTGATTTTAAAGTCTGGGTCTCAGTTGCCATGAATTCACTTCATTTGCATATCACACTTAGTCAGAGCAAAACCACTGCGTGGGCCCCTGACCCTTGGCAATTTTACAGAACTGATAATTAAGATAATGGTCTACGTGCTTCAGAAAATATGTATTTTCTCATATCTAAGGATTATAGAGATCAGATTCACATTTCAGCCTCAGCACTGATATATTTTCCTTCAGAACCTGTATTTTATTTTCAGAGGGCCCTTAGTAAAAGGCAGGTAATGGCCAGGTGCCCTTCTCTGGAACTGAAAAGGAAAGAACAAAGTAGAGGAATGAGTACAAAGAGGGATTGCAGCTCTGCTTTGTCTGAGTTTGGTCACAGCCCGACAGCACCGGATAAGGCTTAGGCAGGATAGGGAGAAAAGTGACAGAGAAGGTGGTGTAGCAAGGTCCTAAGTGAAGCTGACCAAGTTCAGAGGGGAACAGATGGATAGTTTCAGGAGTCCAGCAAGCAAGGTGTCACCTGGAAAACCAGGGGTCTGAGACCTGGATCAAAGAGGTTAGAATGAAGGAAAGAGATCCCAACACAGACTATGGCCATCACTGCCCACAACAGTCCCAGGTTGGATGAACAGTAAGGAGCCTCCAGAGAGGCTTGGCACTGACCTAAGGTTAGGAAACTAGCTGAAGTAGAAGAGGCTTTCCCTGGTGTCACTATCTCCCAGCCAAGTGCTGGATCTGAGCAAGGCCGCACCTAAGCATGATCCCACAACAGACACAACCCAAAGAAATGCCTTCTCTGGGCTACTTGGTACTGTTTCTAGAGAGCAGCTGAGCTTGAGATTGTGGGTGACCAGAGAATGTAACACATGGCCAGAGAAGTAAACAAGGAGAAGAAATCCCAACATTCCAGACTGTCTCTGCCCTAAGTGAGATAGAAGGGAGTACAGTTACACTCACAGGGAAGGGGCAACAAGAAACTTAGACAGGTGACTAGAATCAAGACAAAGAGAGTGCTGTCTCTTAGTGCTAATCAAGAGAGCGTGCTCAGTGGGCCAACTGTTAGACAAGATCCTAAGAACAACTGCTGCCCTTTTGTCCCTGGAGACAAAGAGGCCTTGGCCCCTTGCTTCCATAGGCAGGAAACCACGTCTGCTGTCCAGGAACCTGTGC
This sequence comes from Dasypus novemcinctus, assembly GCF_030445035.2. NCBI lineage: Eukaryota > Metazoa > Chordata > Mammalia > Cingulata > Dasypodidae > Dasypus > Dasypus novemcinctus. The sequence goes on from NC_080681.1 coordinate 52,127,153, forward strand.
TTCATATCTGGTGATAAGCGCAGGTAAATCTGGATCTTTGCAGAGTCTTGTCCCAAAGAAGCAAAGGCTTCAAGATGTACTTTCTCTGAGACAACTTACTTGGAAAGCAAACATCTTTTTGGAGAAAGGGCAGGAGTCCTGGCAGTGTAGACTTAAATGGATCTACACATCTACTTGAAACAGTCATCCTTGTGCCCAGAAAGACAGTATGCCTTGGGAAATAGAGCCCTGGACTCTCATTTACTGCTCTCCCTCTGTGCCTGCCATGCTTTTTATCATTGTGTTCCCCACACAAAGGAGAAAGTTTGTCAGAAAGAAGGTGTCCAATATCATGGTGAATGAATAAATGAATTCCACAAGATCCAATTTTCTACTACTAGCTATTTACAATTGGTTGTTACCCCAGAAAGTTACCATTTATTTTTTTTTCTGAAAAACTATGGAACTCAACCATCACCCAAAAAAATGTGAAGAACTCATTAGTCCATTTGCATAGACCTTAAAGCATTGTTTCCCAAACTATCATTCTCAGACCACTGATGAGTGAAATTACAGATTCCTGGGTCTTACTACATCAGAATTTTGGGGAAGTGATTTGGGAAGTGAGTGCAAGAACCTGAAGCTTTCAGAAGCATTGCAGGTGATACCTATGTATACCACAATTTGAGACAGAACACTGAGACTTGTATTTATTGAAAAATATACTATTCTAATTCCTAAGCTTAAGACTTTAAACACACTCTCATTTAACCTTCACAATTACCCTATAGCATAAGTGTCATCCTCATTTTATAAGCAAGGAAACCTACTTGCCCAAAGTCACATAGCCAATGAGTGCCTGAGCCAGAATCCAGCCCAGGGTTTCTTAAAGCCAAAACCCTTGATCTTAAACAAAGGTATGAGTTCAATGAGGATCAGGCATAAGACTTATACTACCTGAAATATTCATTGTAAGTAGTATTTTAATTTTCATGAAAACATATGCTTGTGGTGTAGAACTGGGAGGAAATCTGGTTGCAATGGTGAGTACTTACGTTCTCACAGACTATCAATGTCAGGAGTAGTAACACAGGGAAAGTCATACGGTGGAAGGAAAGTAGCAACATGGATGAGTAAATGCAGTGTTTGTTCCCTGAAATTAAATGCTGAAACTGATCTGAGTTTCGTAAGCTTGATTTAAAATGCTCGGCAATGCTGGGTTATTATTCTATAACATGCTTAGAACATGACATCATACAAATGTCACCATCCCACATAAACATCATGACCTGGCTACAAGTAACCTCAATGGCCAATGAAGCCACAGTTGGTCTCACAAAGCTGAACTGTGCCAACAACAAAAATGACTCACTGAAAGCTGTCATGTCACTTTTCAATTGTGCTTATTCTAGCCAAATGGCTCTTTACTTCAAGGCAGTTGCCACTCATATTATATCTGTATAAGAATTACTGGATCAAGAAGGTATTAAGTTCTACCTTGTAGATGCTAAAATTGGTCTCCTGATGTTCTGAAAGAGTTAACTGGCTTCAAATATAGAGGAATAGGTAGTTTCTTTCTAATCCTGAGAAATAAAGGCCACCACTTTAGAGATAAAGGCACAACTACATTATCTAGGAAAATACAACTCTAGGTAATATAATTTAGTAGAAAAAGTATCAGAAGAGTAATAGTCAAGAGGCTTGGAGTGAGGTTCTATGACTAATCAGTCGGATGATTTTAGGAACAAAAGAGATTTCTCCATCTTGTTTTCATCATCTGTCAAATGACTACAATATCTGCCATTAACCTATTTCAGAAGGGTCTGATGAGGACTGATTAGGTCAATGAATATGAAAGAGCTTTGAATGCATATGGTATTATTCTAAAGTGATGAATAAGGATCATCTCTGAACAAGACCATGTTATAAGTTTGTGGGAAACGGACTTTGGCCCAGTGGTTAGGGCGTCCGTCTACCATATGGGAGGTCCGCGGTTCAAACCCCGGGCCTCCTTGACCCGTGTGGAGCTGGCCATGCGCAGTGCTGATGTGCGCAAGGAGTGCCGTGCCACGCAAGGGTGACCCCCGCGTAGGGGAGCCCCACGCGCAAGGAGTGCGCCCGTGAGGAAAGCCGCCCAGCGTGAAAAGAAAGAGCAGCCTGCCCAGAAATGGCGCCGCCCACACTTCCCGTGCCGCTGACGACAACAGAAGCGGACAAAGAAACAAGACGCAGCAAAAAGACACCAAGAACAGACAACCAGGGGAGGGGGGGAAATTAAATAAATAAATAAATCTTTTAAAAAAAAAAAAGTTTGTATTCTAGCAATGGCACTCTTTACCATCTCCTACCCATTCACTCCACTGTAAGCTATTCTATACCCCATCACAAAGGGTGGATTTAAGTAAGTGATTCCTGCAAGGTACTTTGAAAACTCACAGAAAGAGTCATTTGAAGCACAAATTATTATTTTTATAGAAGGCATTATAAGAGCCAGGGCACAGTTACTACAATTACCATTCTGTGAAGAATCTCCTTAAGTGCACATGTCAGATGTGTTTGGTGAACTGAAGTATTTTCATAGGTTTTAAAGGTTCAAACTAATAACAGCTATATAGTTACTGAAGATAATTTGATGGCTATAATATACATAGATAGATAGGCTCATTACTACAAATGAATTAAGTACTGAATGAAGAAAAATTGAAGCTACTACTATTATGTTGCTGTGGCTGCCCAAGGAAACCCCAGCTACCTCCTGACATCTTCCCTGCTTGTTTTAAGTAATAGGATTTCAGACGATTATCTACTTGCTAAGAAATTTCCTCATCTGTAAAATGAGAGGAATAGGGGTAACCTTCCAGTCCTATGAGTATGCAATGGTTTCTGCATGTTCTATTAAAAAAGAGGGGCTTCTCTTTATCCCACTGATAACAGAACTTTTGGCAACCTTCTCTGTCTCCCAGCTTCAACTTCCCTGACTGCAGCAGTTATCTTTAATATAATTTGTCTATCCAGCGTCTCCCAGGTGCTAATCTAGTTCACACCCTCTTCCTACTGCTATTGCAAGATGCCACGCAGGCACAAAAGCTTATCAACAAATAAAAGGTAGAAGAGAGTGTTCCAGTCCCACAACAAGGATGATCCTGCCTTTGGTTTAATGAGTGATACTAACACATCAACCCAAAGAATGTGTCAACTGCCAGGAATGAGCATTAGAGAAACATAGTATTCAGAGAAGAAAAATGTATTTACCCAGCAGTCTGCAAAAGAATGATACTGGAGGTGAGGAACTAAACTAATTCCATTACTAGAAAGGTATTCACAGGTGTTGGGTATGAATATTTTGTCACTTTTCCAGAGCTTGAGAGTTACATGCTGTTGGGGAATGAATCAATTCCCCCACAAATACATGTTCAAGTCTTAATCCACGTTCCTGTGGTGAGTCCATTTGGAAATAGGACCTTTGAAGATGTATTATTAGTTAAGCCATGTGACAGAGGCAAGATGCAAGCAAGGATTGCAGCAAGGATTTCTCCCAGATTGCTGCCAAATCTGAGAGAAAGTATGGCCTGCTGAGATAATGATTTTGGATGTTTACCCACCCAAACTGTGAGAAAATAAATTACCACTGCTTAAGGCAATCCATTGGATACTCTTGGTCATAGCAGCCCTGGCAAACTAAGATTCCATGCTCACTGAGCTACTTTCTGATTAATAATTCAGTTTCCCAGTAACCGCCATAAGAGAAAAGAGTGGGAGACAGAAAGATTATTAGGTAGGTACAGAGAGCCCTTCATTTGCAGGATTGAGAGTTGATATCCCTAAGAAGGATATTACATGATAAGTAAATTAAATCTGATTTATAGATCAGTCATGACATAATAATATTAACATATAATATTTACCAAATATCTGCTATATACCAGGCATTATTCTAAGTGATTTACATGTATTGGCCCATATAATCAATATAGTAACTTATGAGGAAGATCTCATGGTAACATAATTCTATACTAATATGAAGAAACTGAAGCTGAGGGAGATCAAGTACTTGCCCAAGGTTACACAATTAAAAAGTGGCAGAGTAAAAGGACTTGAGCTCTAACATGACATTGTTCTGCCAACTTAATTTCCATGAAGCAAAGAGTGAACCAGATGACCTGAAAATATCCATTTTTTATACTCAAAAAATTGAAGATTAGATCTGAAATAAATGGTAGCACAACAAAAATGATATCCCTGAGGGCCCTTGCCTGAGGTATCCTTAGAAAATAACCTCATGGGTATGGCCTTCAAATGACCACATAATCCCACACCCAGTGAGCCACAGATAAAAGGAAGTGCTTCTTCATCTAGGACATAACAAATGGGAAACATCATTCCCAGAGACTGGGAAATACCATGTTGGATAAGAGAACATGCCCTAGAGTTTTGAAAGGGGAAAGAAGGAAATGTTTGAGTACACATTTCAAATCTCCAGTTTTAGGTTACATCCTTCAAGGATGATGAATCATACAAACCACTACTACCCATTCTATATCCCACCACATTTGTGGTATTCGCCATTCCTCTCATTCCAGGCTTCCTTACCTCATGCCTAATAACTACAACAGCCCCTCAGCTGGTTTCCTTGATTTCAGCTTTTACCACCTCTTTCCCATTCTACCAGTCTATCATTTTTGTCATAACACTTACCTGGATAATCTAAATAGCAATATCAAAGAAGTGACATCATGATAACAAAGCAATACTCTCCTCTTCAAGCCTTCTGTACAATCCTCTTTTACTACCATAGGAATTATAGTAAATGTTCTCAATTTCTTCCCAAATACAAACTGCCATAAGAACTGAGCCTGATAATACATAATCACGGCAGAATGGCATGTAATCCACCACGGAGAGTCTGATTTAGGGCAGAACTGGGTTTGACAAACCTGGGAAAATTTGATATATCTCAATGATCCTCCATTTTCCCCAAACAGAAAATGTAGATAATGAAACTGTCTTCCTCACAGGACTGCTGGGATGATTAGGAAAGAGTTGGTAAAGGATGGTGGACATACTTTTCTGCGATACAGGAAGTGCTCAATAAATGTTAGCTATCGTTTTTTTAAGGCGGAATCAGGGATTGAAGCCTGGACCTTGTAGATGGGAAGTAGGAGCTCCACCATTGAGCTACATCTGCTCTCCTGTTAGCTATCATTTTGACTTCATCATTATGACAGTAATGTGGACCAGTGGTTTAAAGCTTGAACACTGGGAGTCAAAAGCACTTGGTTTTGATAAATGAAAATAGCAAGGCAAGTATCTAAAAATTTCAACATGGTCTTCTCCCCACATAAAAAAAAAACATTTCCATGGTAAAACTATCTAAACAACTGAAGATTCTCCATCCCAGACACTCATGGAATATAGAGTAGCTAATTTTAGAATAAAGGTATAGGAAGGCAGGACAAATACTGTCAGGAAAAGCAGCAATTTTTCAAACTTCTTTTGATCAACAAATATTGAGTCTCTGCTACCTGCAAGGCCCAAAGAGGAATGACAGAGCTCACATCCTAATTAATAGTTAGAGGACATGTTTGTTGGGTTCCAGTGATGATGGACCTCCTCCATGCCAGGCTCTGGGCAAACCCTCTCACACATTTTATTGGCCCTCCAGGTTATTCCCTGAGGGCAGAACGATTTCTGTCATTTTTCATATGAAGAAACTGAGATTTAGAGAGGTAGGGTGACTTGTCCAGAGTAACACAGCAGGTGGGGGGTAAGACCAGGACTTGAACCAATATCTATCTGGCTGACTCAGCCACCTAGATCTCACCGCTGGGCTAATGTCTCTTGATTTCCCAAACTTCACAAATACTCAATTTTTATCACACAGAGGCTGAGATACAGACAATGGCAGGTCTAGAATGGAAAATTTACCTAAGTGGCAAAAAAAAAAAAACAAACTGAAATAACTTGAATGCTCACCAATAAAAGAATGATTGAATAAATTAGGTTTAGCCAAACCATATTATTTATCCATTAAAATATAGAAAGTACATATTGACCTGGATGGATGCCCATGGCATATTGTTAACTATATATCTATCTATCGATACATAGATATAGATAGACATACATCCCTTTTAATAAATGAGCTCAAGGGGAATAAGAGAGGAGGTATACAAAATTTAATCTGGTTTCAAATTTCTTTAGGCCTGTCCGGATTTACCTTTAAACTAAAATATTCTTTCAGTTGAACTGTACCCTATGAAACATACAGGAAGTAGAGTGGTTAAGAGTACAAGCTCTGAAGTAAGAGATTCATACCTCATTTCTGCTCCTTACTAATTGTGACTTTGGACAGGTTACTCATCTCTAAACCTCAATTTCCTCAACACTATCATTATTACAAAATGATAGCAATAATACCCTATCTCATAGTAATGTCCTGATCAAATGAAATAATGCAGAGAAAGTGGTAAAGCAGAAGGCTTGGCACATAGCAAGTTATCAACACATGGTGACTATTATTTTACTATTATTTAATTGCCTGAGGTATCAGCCTTTACTTAAAACAGATATCCTTCTGCAGATTGACATTTAAAAAGCCACCATCACTATGAATGCACTCAGGCTTCCAGGCAGGAAGGTACTTGTGAAAGCATGTGCTGATGAATAAATGGCATTTGATTTCCTATTCCAACATCTTTCCACTTCAACATTTCCTGATTAGCAGCCACATGGTGCTCTATAGCTGCCCAGCTTCCCTCCCACAATTCCAAACCAGGACTATTCCAAATGGGAAGCACTGTCCCCGAGGTATCCTGCTTGCCGTGATTATAGATCAACCCACAGTTCTGTGGGTTCTAAGGCCCTGAAGCAGGTGAGGCAATTAGCTCAATGAACACAGCCCAGTTATTCCATGTCTGGGTCAGAAAAGAGAAGGAAAAAGTAAAAAGAAAGCAAGAGAAAGAGAGAGAGAGGTTGGGAGGGAGGAAGGAAGGGAGGAAGGGAAGGACAGAGGGAGATGGACCCATCTCCCTTAACTGGAGTGCAGCCTCAGGCTCTAGACCAAGGGTTCTTAAACTTTTTTGATCTGGTCAGGTGAAAACTACGGACCCCTTCTCAGAATGAAGCGGCAGTAAGTTTTATGACACTCAGCATTGGCATATCTTTATAAATTTTAGGATTATTCAAAATCACATATTACAACTTGCCCATAATTTCAATACCTGATAACCTAACTCGGTTCAACATCTGTTCAAATGGTCATTTTTGGCACACATTTAGAAATTTGAGTTTTCCCACTGCATCGTAAAACCATCCCCACCATCCTTACCAATCTTTTTGCAGGCAGTTATCCACTGCACACAGAACACACTACATCAAAACAAAAATCATATGAAGTCCACACTATATTGCGTATTATTTAATAAATATATCACACCCACACCAACACATCCCAGAAGAATGTTTTTAAATGCATAAAATAAAATTACAAAGGAAATGTTACATATCTTGAAATAGTTACTAAAATTTAAAAAATGATAGAACAATATATATGTGCTTCTCTTAACACATTACATAAGAATCCAATGCATCAAAAATGTAAGAAAGTTAAATTTTATTTTTTAAAGCCATGTCAATATACAGGCTGTTGTTATTTATCTTGAATAAGAACAAACTGTGGTGCAGTATTTGACAAGGCAGCACACATATCATGTTGGACATCTAATCGAGTTGATGTTTTTTGCAATTCAAGCTCACGGACCCCCTGAAATCCTTGGGATCCATGGACCTCTGGTTAAGAACCCCTGCTCAAGAGCAACTATATGAATGGAGATAATTTTTAATTTGCAAAAGAGTCCTAGATTTTTGGACAACCCCAGCTGCTTTGTAAACCAGAACAAATAAATACAAGCTCATCAACAGTGAACAAGCTATTGCCCAATTTCAATTAAATTCGACTTCAGAGTGTGTGCACTGGGAGCTAGCATTTATATGCTAATAGGGAAGGGTGTTATTTTCAGTACCATGTAGGGCACAGCACCCTGGAGCCTCCAGGTACAGGCCCAGTTTCGCTTACAGTTTTTTCCACTGCACTCTTTGGAGTCCTGGTTGCTTTGAAATTATTCAAAAAGAACCACTGGTATTAAATTATGGGCTTATCCATGAGTAAAAGACTTAATTCTTATTAGAAAATGATCATGGCAGTGATGGCAGTGGTGATGACAATGATGAGAATGATAGCAACTATGATGATGACAGCAACTAACATTTATTGAGCACTTACTAGATGCCAGGCACTAAGTTCAATGTTTGACCCAATGATCCATGTGATAGACATTATCACATGAGACAGAGGTTAAGTAACACACTGGAGGCCATTCACAGTCAGAGGAGCAGCCAGGATTTAGACCCAGGCAGTCTCTCCTCTGGACCCACAGCCTTAATACTACCTTACATTCCATTCAGGTCTCTAAGGTCCTTAATCCATTCTTTATTTAATAATTGATTTCTGCTGCACTAGAAAGTTCCATTGCTGTAGCTGCCTTGATTCTTTGTCAGCACAGGTAACAGATAGCATTTCATTTCAATGCTTCTAACTACCTATTTAATTTCTTCATGTCTAAAAAGAAATCATGGCCATTGCAGCTGAGCATCATAATTCTGCATTCTTTCAGAACATGCATTCATCTTTTATTTCCCCAAGTGAGATTTCATTTATAGCATATAAGACAGGAAAACAGGTTTTAAAAGGCAGGGAGAATACGAATTTCATAGGAACAAGTCACATTTAGGGGAACTTATAGAGTTCTCTAACACCCTCACTTCACTAGAAATTTCAGGGAAAAGTAAATTGTGAGGGTCACAAGTACATTCAAAAAGACATGCTGGTTTTTTAGGTCTGCCATGTAACCTGCTGATTTCAACTCCTTCAATTACAATAGGCATTCTGCAGTATGGAGTCCGAACCCCTCATATAGGTTCTCTGTGTTTTCTTATTGCCAGATCCCTATTTCCACTTGGACTGAAAGCTCCTTCATAGCTGAAGCTGCATCTTACAAATCCACACACGCCCTGCCTTCCCACAGCACCTTACATATAGCAGACACTCCAAAGAAGTTTAAGTCAGAGATCATTTATTTTTTTAAGCAAAATATAAGCCTCTGAAAAGTTGACACTCTAGACTGCATTGCTTCCTCCAATATTGCTTCATCCCAGGGGAGCCTTCAAGTGACAATAAAATTGATTTCCTTCCCCAGCAAAACCTGAAGCCCTGGTGACTCTGGAATTATCATCTAGATGTAAACCCATCCATGCTAAAGGTGCCCATTCTTTTTGAAGAGCTAAGGAAGCAAAGACCTGAAGAAGCAAAAGTTGATGAGAATATCTGTCCTTCCAGTTTAAAGATTCTGCAATTTTATAAAGAGATGAACTGTATTTTATGAACCAAATCTTGTCATACCTAGAAAGTACTTATTAATTGCTTATTGAACGAAAGTCTTCTTCTTACAAAGAAAAAAAGCATTAAACTTAACACCTCATCTTATTTTACAATTGAATTTCACTATAAGTATTGGAGATAGGTTGAAAACAATAAACATTTTAGATTACATATGAAATCGTTTTAATTAAAGACAGATGCTACTTTGAGGCCATATCATTATACCTGACAATTTAAACATGAAAAAACCACAGCAATATGCCTATTACTTTTCGGTGGGAATGAAAGGTTAAAGGTCACAGCAGTTTTCAAGCTCATGCAAAGCACAGGGGCCTGAAACCCCAGTGGCTGAGTCAGAGGGAGGCCGAAAGAGCACCCGCCTGAGCAGCTTCACTTTCATCTGTATTATATGGTGGAATTCTGCATAAGATTCCATTTGACAAAAGGAAAAGCAACCAAGAGTGTAAAGATACTGGGCAAAAATAAAATGACATCATTGGCTTCTAGTACACCTTTTTTTTTTTTTTTTTTTCCATCAGCAGAATAACCTGACTCTTTCTGGGGTTATATCAACTGTGACTCTCAACTCATTTTAGCAGCTGCCGGTTTTCATTAGTGAACAGTGCGTATAAGACAAAGAGATAAGGACAGAGGATAAGCAGAGACTCAAAGTGGAGCAATGAAAAAGACAATGGAGACAGATATACTGGAACACACAGCAATCAGAGGAACTACCATTACTGAAGTACGCAGCTAAAGGCACTTGGTAAATCTGAAATAAACCGCGTGCTATCCAAACTAGTGCTTTCCAAAACTGACTATGGTTCAGAATTGCCCAGGCAGCTTGTTGAAAATATAGATGCCTGGGCTCCACCCTAGATTTACCAAATCAGAATCTTTAGGATGGGACCCCAGCTAACTGCGTATTTGACAGTCCCCCAAAATTATTCTGATGCACATGCAGACTTTACAGCCACTTTTGTAAGTGTCATGGTATGAATTACTGCAATGTAATTCCCATAAAATGAGTTTCTATAAATTAAGACAACCCAGACACTTTGGTTGGTGATGACAAAATCATATTCATGTAGTATAGGTATTAAAATACCTTCCAACACGCAAGAAAATAAATGTAATTTTTTAAAAATTTGCGGTTCAAACCATATGCTCGTAAACCTTCATAAAGTATGACATTATGATGTAATACCTCCCTGTGATAGTTCTGTATCTGCAACAGATAAGAAAATTCCCTGGCTCACTCATCACAAGCTGCCTCTGACAACTGTCAAATTTTCTTATTGCTGAGATTTGGAGATTCATCAAAGCCAATTGCCAGCCAGACATCTGGTTTTGTAAGTTTCTTTAGAAATATAATCAGTAGCCCTGAATATGGACAGGATATTCAGAGTATTGTGAATGCCTCAGATTACTCTGATTTTAACGTTTGTGACGGGTATTTTCCCCACTTCTGTGAAATCACTATTCAGTGTGTCCTGTTTATAACTTACACAGCACTTATTTTCTGAAGTCTCCTGGAGACTTAAAAAAAAAAAAAAAAAAGTAATTTTATGTGCTCAGAACTTTATGTTCTCCAAACCATTTCCTTGGAGACATCTGCTGTCATCCTGTGAACATATAATAAATACCAGAAGAAGAGATATTTTCATATCTTACATTTTCAAAAAAGCCCTAGCCTTCCCAGGTCTCCCCCAAATTCTCATTTTAAAAACTGGCTTATATTTTATTTTCAGATGATACAATTTAAACTCATGGAAGCGGTAGTGTGTCAGTTATGTGTGATACCACTTTTAACATTCACCTAGGCTGTTTGAAAGCAATTTGTTCAGGAACACACCTTTATGTCCACTGCTGCTCTTTGCACCCATAATGGGAGTCTCTCACTGCCTTTGAGTTTTAGTGCCTTTTTGCTATGATTCTAAGAAATATACCAAAGAGCTGCCTTTTACATGAGGAATGTCTTTAAAATTTACTACAATTTTAAACAGTGAACAGATTTGCAATCTAACAATGGCTATTCCAAAGAAGTAAACTGGAAGGAGAGAAGACCATTACCTTTTACTTTTCTTTTTTAAAACACAAAGATAATTTGTTGCTTGTTAAAACAAGTCAAACAGTAGAGACCAACATGAAATAGAAATATATATATATATATATATATATATATTTTAAACTCTCTTAAGTTACCTTTTCATTTTTAAAAAATTAGTTTCAGTTCTGTCACATTATATCTGGGGTTCCTCTACTGCTCTTCATAAGTGTACTTCAACGGATATATGTGTGTATTGACAATCTTTTGTAAAAAATTCTTTAATCCTATGTTTGCCCTATATCATTAGAAAAATCATTGCTTTTCCTTTTCTTTTATAGAAGTCTCGTAGTAATAAATGTTTTGATTTTTATTTTCATTTCCTTACTTCATTATTTTCCTGACTTTTCTACTGACTTGTGATTTTGTCCTTTTTTTTCCTACCCTTTTAGTTTCCAATTATCGTTCTGGGATAGATATCCTTTCCTGACATACAGGAGTGAAAGATCAAGTTCTTAACAGAAGTACATACAGTTTTCTATTGGAATAAGTCTTTAAACTAGGTACTGCAAACTCAGATGCATTCAGGGACCAGACAAGAAACAGAGTGAAGCAGGCAGGATATAAGACAATAAGGAACAATGGGGACTGTAGCACTTGAAAGCCACTTAAATGCATTTACATTTAAATTTGTACCAACCAAACAAAATACATTCATGTGCTGGCTGACTTCTGTCTTACAGAACCAGTTTGCAACCTCTGCAAGATTTCATTCCCAATCTTATTTTATCTCTCTCCAGACAGAGTTCAATTGACTTTCTCATTTGCACCAATGGAAAGGTACTGTGGCATAGATAACACAAAGAGTAGATAATCCAAAATCTGCATACGGAGGGCCTGGCCTCCATGTGCACTGCATCTTCTACAAAATTTATCATTTAACTATAATTTGTCAGGCTAATACTGTATAAAAAATAGTTTGTATTTGTCTCAAGCACAAATAACAAGTGGGTAGGAGTGGGTGATGAAGTTGACATAGGTGATAAAATTGGCACAGGTGTATACGCAACATCATAGGGCAAAAACAGCTTGATGTAAAATTTAGGACAATTAAAAGTCTGAAATTCACAGACAGAAATTCACAGGCAAAATAGACTCCCAATGTCTATTGGACAGTCAGTGAAATTCAGTCTTTGCAGAGGGTTGTATCTGATAAAATAAAAGACAGCTATAATCTCCCCTTCCATTTTGCCAGTGTCAGGAGAAATGCTTTTCCCCAAAACAGGTTTTGACATTTTATCCAATGTAAACTTTTACCGAAAATGCAAACATGAAAAAAATGCAAACAAAGCAACTGGAGGATAATTGTCATTTTTTTCTATCACAAAAGAGAGACTTTTAACACACTGAAGGGGGGAGTGCAGGGGGGAGAGGAGTAAAAACCTTAGCATGAGATAGCTATGCCATCCTGGATTAGTGAGTATTAATTCCATAGCAGCCTCTTTAATTGCAGCTAAGCACACCAATATCCAACTTAACATTTGCTTTCTTAGAGCAATCCAGTACTATTCTCCTCTGATCCACATATTTCTAGAAATTGTAACTGCCCAAAGAACAGGAAAATCGTACTAGATGGTATAAATTTAGTATCTCTATAGCATTTTATGGTTTTTCAAGGTTTCATATAACCATTTTCATGATTCCTTCCATCTGCAGAAGCAGAGTAATAGTCATTTGCCAAGGTCACAGAGAAAATTAGCAGAATCAGAATCCAAATTTATAGCCCCTTCCAGACCATTACTCCATTCACAGAGGGCTTTTACCTCATTTACCACCATTTCTCTCTAAACTGCTGACTGGCCATTGAAGGGCTATGAGAATTCTTTGAAGGACCCCAAATTCTGGGCTGCACACACTATCCTGCCACAGAACCCCACTGGAAGATGTAAGCCTGTGAGCAGGGAAGGGATTGTACCCCAGCAACCCATACCATCTGCTCGAATATTGGAAACTAAGATAGCCAGAATGCTCCACAAAGAGGGTTCCCAAGAGTACATGCTGCCTGGTTTGCAGTTTGACAGTATTTTCAGTCAAGCTTATAGCTTGGTGATCAGGGTTAATGTAACTGTATCAATAATTTTCCATAAAGGGTATGCTCCAATTTATCTCATCTTAAGTGAGAAATGGTGAAAGGATTCTGTAATTTGACCAAATATGAGACACATATTCTGGCAGTCATGGAATATACTAAGAAGCCTGATGCTTCCCAATATTTTCTAAACCTAGTGTGTTGACATAAGCAATCTGTCTCTGTCATGCTCTCAAAAAAAAGCTTTGATTCTGTGTCAGTTCAGGTTCATGTGAAATCTTAATGGTGAAAGCCTTCACAGTTTAAATGAGCTGCTCCATCTTCATGCAAGCCAAAAGTCATCAATGACAGTATTTTTTTGTTCAGGACTTCAAGGAACTCAGCAAACACTCATTTCAATTTTCTTCTTCAGAAGAGCATAAACCATATTCTGTTAGGTCCCAGTTTCCTGATGGAAGAACAATGCAGAAGAACGTTTAAGTTAGGACTCATTCTAAACATAGGATCCCAAGCTTCTGGTTTTTTAAGGCAAAATTATGCATTTTTCTACATTGTGTTGCCTTCAGATTCCTACTCTTTCAGTGCATATGTGTGTCTACCTTTTTGCTTCCTATGAAAATACTGACTAGAATATTCCTGTACGGTGACCCAAAGCATTTCCAGTGCCATAAAGAAAGTAACACAATATAGAAGTGTTAAAACTCCATTTTATATCCTCACTTTCTCTAACTGAACCCCACCCCCACCCCAGGGTTCTACCATCAAAAAGAGAATCTGATCAATCTGTTCATGACAGTAGACCATAATTTAATTTCTGACACAGGGCAATAAGGTAGACTTCATCAGCAATCTTTGGTCCAGGAGAGATTGCCTCATGAGCCTCTCCTCCACAAACCTCATTTAAATTGAACACTCTCACAGAGCAGCTTACCAATTAAATCAAGATGTCTTAATATTACGGAGAAGAGCTTCTTAAATGGAATAACAGCATTTCTCAGCTGTGTTTACAGCCTGGGACATTGTTATTTAAATACCCCCAAGGATAAATTCCAGGAAGAATTTTACTTTGCACAATTTCTGTTCACTGGCTTTAACAGCCCATCTCTTTCAGCTCCAGCAGCATTCAGGAATGAGAGACTGGTCCCTGGTCCAAGAAACTAAGAGATCATCCTCAAGGGGACTGGTCATATAGATAAGAGATACTACCTGTATTTTTTCCAGAATGGTTAAATAATACGCATAAGCCTTTTCAACATAAATACGCATGTTGTATATATATGTGTGTGTGTGTGTGTGTGTGTATGAAATAGCTCCCATTTGACGAGCGTTTATCACATGCAAGGATTTGGCTAAACATAGGACATGTTATCCTATCTATTCCTACTAAACCTTCTAGGGTTACTGGTTTCATATCACAGCAGAGATGTTAAGCAAATGACCTTGAAAGAACCCTGTAAGCTGGGATTCAAACCCCTTCTACTCTAAAGCCAGTGTTCACAGAACCACTACCCTACTGTGCCACCCAAGCCCAACAGCCATCTCTATGGGGACTATGTGTACAGTAGATATAGAAGCTGCTGTACCACGTACAGGACGTGATGAGGCCCTCCAGGCTTGGCCCCGGCCCTCCATGGGCAACTCAGCATTATTAAATTTCTTACATTTCATTTTTCTGCCTTTTGTTTCCCTACAAAAAACTCTCTACAACCTCCAAAAACTTAGCAAATGAAAAGCACTTAAACCATATTGTGGGCTTATGTGAAATTTGACGTTTTTGCTTTCGGGTGGGTGAGAAGAGTAGTTCTAATCATATTTAGTTCAGTAAATCGATTCATCAGGACATTTACTGAGCAATTCCTGAATGAGGCACTATGTGATGTGCTCAGGCAAGTAAGTTCCTGCTTATCTAGGAGCTCACAGGGTTAAGAGTGGAGTTTTATGGTAAAGATTAAGGCAGAAAGGAGAGTAAGGAATTGGAGAATACATTAGAGGGGCAAAGATGAGGGACTGGATAAGAGAGAACTTCGTGAAAATTTTTTTAAAAAGTGACACAAACCATAATGGATATCTATGCAAAGCAATATGGATACCAGGGAAGATTTTTCCAGAGTTGACTTTGGATAAAGAATAAAGAATGGATAAGAGCTCACCAAGCAGAGAAAAAAGAGAAAAGACACTCGAGTGAGAGTAAAGGGAGTAGATGAAGGCATATGAAAGACCATGGTGTGATCAGGGAACAAAGGGCAGTCTAGAGCTATGCAGGAGGCTAGAAAGGTAGGTTGGGGCAAGATTTAATGGATCTATATAAGCTGCACAAAAGGTTTAGGCATTATTCTCCAGGTACTGGAGAGCCACTGAAGGTGTCTGAACAAAGGAGTGGCAGCATGAAGTTTGTGGTTTTGAAAAATAATTTTGGCAGAAATGTAGAAAAGGATTGTAATTATAATATTCAGGAAAGAGATAATCAAGGTCTGAACGAAGGCAGTGGGGATGGAATGGAAGGAACATAAACAGCATAGAGGGGGTGATGGGAGAGTAAAAATGGAGCATTTGATAATTGTTGTAGATGCTTTTACAGTGATCAGAGGAGGAAAATAGTTTAGTGAGGGTGGAAGAGATGGATAGAAGAGGTTCAATTTTAAATGTGTGAAACTTACATTGCCAAGGCTTCTATGTAAAGACATGATAGGCCAGTAGACATTCAATGGCAAGCCCAGAAGAAAGGTGAGGGCTGTAAGTGCAGATTTCCAAATTACCAACAAATTTGGCAACTAGTAGGTTATTGGTGATCTTCGTTGGCTTTTGAGAAAAATTTTGATTAGAGGGATTGACAGAAGTCAGAAGAGAACAGTTTGAGGAACAAATGGAAAGTATCTTACATTATTAGCAAGTTATTTCTTATAATTTCACCCATATAAGAAAATTATAAGAAATTATTTCTTATCATTTCTTCCTCTAACAATGAGTGGAGGCTGCTTAGGGCAGGCACACAGCAGACCACCCCTGCATGCCTCCCAGGCATGTTGTAGGCACTAATAAAAGTTTGCTGAATTGAAGAAGTAAGATTGAGAGAGCACAGGTAGTTAAGACCTTTATTCAGACAGCCCTGCAAGTGTCCTTGGAAGCTCCTGAGATTGTAGACAACAGCTCTTTCACTTTCACCTCTGCAAATGAAATTCAGGTTTCTTCCTGGCTGAAGGCCTCTGCTTATTCAGAAAGGATTAACGCTTCCAAGTGAGCAGGAATTGACTTGCCAAGTAGTCTAATTCACTTGGCTGGTGTGTCTCACTTAAAAAGCCATTAACAAGTCAGTCTAGAGGAGTGAGAAATGTCCAATTAAGGCAATTGCTGCAGTGTCCAAATGCCTAGCAGCTGTGCCCTCCTCGCACCACCAGCTAGCCACGAAAATAAGACCTTAACAATTCTTTGATGGCGTGGCCAAAACTTTGTCTGAAAGCCACTGAGGCCTAACAAGGGCAGATTAGAAATTACATTCTCTTCTGCATATCTCTGTTTTTGAAGACATGGAAGCAACTTTATGTGACTCTAGCAAAGGTTTCTTTTGTTTGTTTGTTTATTAGAAAAGTCGTGGGTTGATAGAGTAATCATGCACAAAATACAGTCCTCCCATACACCACTCCACCAACAACAACTTGCACCAAAGGATGATATTTGTTACAATTGATGATAGCACATTTTTATAATTGTATCATTAAAGGAAGTCCATGGTTTAACATAGGCTTCACTGTGTGGTATAGTTACATGGATTTGTTTTTTGAATTTTATTCTATTCCTTTCTCTGCAGCCTCTCCAACACTTGTTATTTACAATGGTTTTTTAATAGTAGACATACTAACAGGTATGAAATGGTATCTCATTGTGGTTTTGATTTGCATTTCCCTGATGGCTAATGAGGGCCATAAATGTTAGAGTTGTTTTCTGAGCTCTCCATTCTATTACAATGGTTCATGTGTCTGTCCTTGTGCCAGTACCATGCTGTTTTGATCACTGGGGATTTGTAACAAGTTTTAAGATTGGGAAGTCAGAGTCCTCCAACTTCATTCTTCTTTTTCATGGTAGCTTTAGTTGTTCTGGGCTTCTTATCCTTCCACATAAATTTGATGGTTGGCTTTTCCATTTCTGCAAAGAAGGTTGTTGGAATTTTGATTGGGATTGCATTGATTCCGTAAATTGCTTTGGGTAGTATTGACATCTTGATAGTTAGTCTCCAATCTATGAATACAAAGTGTCCTTCCATTTATTTAGGTGTTCTTTAATTTCTTTTAGCAATGTTTTCTAGTTTTCTGTGTACAAGTCCTTTACGTCCTTGGCTAGATTTATTCCTAGATAATTGATTATTTTTAGTTGCTACTGTATTAATGCATGAATTTTTTTTTTCTTAATTTCAACTTCTGATTATTCATCACTTGTGTTTAGAAACACTAATGACTTTTGGGTATTGATCTTGTACTCTGCCACTTTGGTGAATCCATTTATTAGTTTTAGGAGCTTAATTGTGAATTTTTCAGGATTTTCTGTGTTAAGGATCATATCATCTGCAAATAGGGAAAGTTTACTTCTTCCTTTCCAATTTGGATGATTTTTCTTTTTCTTGCCTAATGGTTCCTATCAGAAAGGTCTGCCCAAGGCAAATGCAGTATACAGGGCTTCCCCCGTCTTCCCGGGCCTCTGTCTTGTCTGGGGCTTTCGCTCCCCTGCTTACAGGAGTTTGGTTGTCTCCTCTGTTTCCCAGGAGCAGACCTTCCTTTGCTGGTGGGCTTGAAGCCAGCAGGCCTTTGTCCCATACTGTTTGCCTCTATAGTTTTTTACACTTCTTTCCTTGTTTCTAACTGCTTTTGTCCAGTAGGCAAATTCTGGAAGCAGTGTCACCAGGAGAAGACTTTGCCAAGTTAGTATGTCTCAGTCAAAACAGGTCCAGGGACCCACAAAAGGGGTTCAGACTAACTCCAAAGTGCCCTTTGGAGAGGGTCTGAAAGGGTGTCAGGAACTTCTTGATGACTCCCCGAGGCTGAGCTTTCCTGGCCTGCCCAGCCAATGCAGCCCTTCAGCTAACTGTCCCTGGCAGCCCTGAGCAAGAGCTGCATCTTGACATCTCCACCTCCTGCCTTCGGTCCAGGGAGGGGTGAATGAATGGCTGCTACCGCCTTTGCCTAGGGCAGGTTTGAAATATTTTCTGTCCTCAGAGCCCAGCCTCCAGGAATCCAAATTTGCTAATCAAAAGCCTTTATTAGTTATCAGTTCTTCCCACCCCTGTTCTAATGGAAGAGGATTTTTATGTCCCTTTCTGTCACCAGCAAGCTTGTCAGAGACTGGACCCGGCAGCAGCCTTCAGTGAGAGTGGGAGATGGGCACTGGTAGCTACTGTGACGTGAGAGCAATTTACTATTATTTACCTTAAGTTTATCAGCCTCTTCAACTCTTCCCTGGATGCTGTACAGTGTTCTTCTGGCCTCCAGAATTTCATAATAGTTGTTTCAGACAGTTTCTGCCTGTTGAGTAGCCGCTTGGGAGGAAAGTCTGAGTCCTAGAGCTCCCTACTCTGCCAACTTCCCCAGAAGTTCCCAACAATGGTTTCTTAGATATGACATCAAAGCACAAATGACAAAAGAAAGAGCAAAGCGGAATTTAAAAACTTCTGTGTATCAAAGGATACTATCAAGAAAAAAGACAGCCTACAAAATGGAAGAAAATATTTGCAATTTATATATTTGGTAAGGGACTTATGCCAGAGTAAAGAACTCTTGCAACACAATAAACAATAAAAGGATAACTCAATTAAAATATGGGAAAGTATTAAATAGACTTTTCTCCAAAGAAGACATACAAATGGTCAAGAAGCTCATGACAAGATGCTTAACATCATTAGTCATCAGAGAAATGTCAATAGAAAACATGAGATACCACTTCGTACATACTAGTATGGCTAAAATAACAAAGATAGACAATAACCAGTCTTGATGAGGTTGCAGAGAATTTGGAACTCTCACACATTGCTAGTAGGATTATAAAATGATGCACCCACTTTGGAAAACCATCAGCACTTAAATATAGTTATTATATGATACAGCAATTCTACTCCTATGAAAATACACAAAAGAAATGAAAACATATGTCCACGCAAAACCTGTACACAAATGCTCATAGCAATAGTATTCATAAAACCCAAAAGTGGGAACAACTGATATGTGGATAAATGAAATGTGATATAGATATACAATGGAATAGTATTCAGCAATAATAAAGAATGAAAGATATATGCTATAACATGAATGAACCTCTAAAACACTACACTAAGTGAAAGAAGCCAGCCACAAAAGTCCACACCATATACAATTCTATTCATATAGAATGCCCAGAGCAGGTGAACCTAGAGAGTCGGAAAATGGATTAGTGAACGCCAGAGGATGGGGAATGGGGGAAGTGGAGAGTGATTGCTAATGGGAACATGGTTTCTCTTTCAGTTGAAGAAATACCTGAAATTAGATAGTGATAGTTGTAGAACTCTACAAGAATATATTAAAAATTTGAAAGGATAAATTTTATACTAACTGAATTACATCTCAATAAAGCTATTATAAAAAAGAAAGAAATAAATTTGTAAACATCTATCCCACTCACTTACAAAATGCTCAGGGGCAGAGCGGTCACCCCTTTGAGTAAAAACATAAATAATTTCCATCCAGAAGGTAAGGAGGAAACCCTGGTCTCAAGACCATCTTGAAAGCCATGTCAACAAATGGTAAATCAGTACTTTGGGAAGAAACTTATCTGTGAATGGTAAAACGGATCTTCAGTGAATTCTGGTTTCTAGCTGGCTGCAAATGGGATAGGTTCTCAGTCATCTTCATGTGCCATCCTTTCTCCATCTTTGTAAACAAACAAAAGAGAAGGGAAGGAAGAAATGAGAGGGAAGAGAAGGTGAAAGTGGTAAGGAGTAGAGAAGAGACATGAGGAGAAAGGTGAAAAAAAAGGGTGAGGACAAGAAATGAGAGAAAAACAAGTATTTGCTTCCAAGAGGGCACTATTTGAAAACACATGCTTCAAGCTGACAGTCAAACTTATTGTTCTTCAGTCAAAGACAAAGAAAAATAAAATAGAACAGTTCTAAATATAGTATAAAAGGTATTTAGCTCTACCCCTCTTTAGAATTTTAAGGAACAGTAATTTGATTAAAGAAAAGAATTACCTAAGCAAAGGACTTTAAGTAGGGATTGCTAGACTTGAAACCCATTTTCCTAATTCCAGAGAAGCTAATTGCTATCAGTTTCCTTAGATTAGATCCAGAGAGAGGTTAGCTGTTATAATAGCATGCTTAGGAGATAGTGACATATAAAAGGCTGCAAAGGAAAACAAAAGCAGTTTTAGTTTTGATATTGCAAATACGTTTAGAAGCATTTTTAAAAGAGGAAACAAAAGAATTTTTTTATTAATGAGAAAATTCAAAGCCAGCAGCTGGTTACTGTGGAAACTGCTTTTGTATGAAAGAAAAAGGTGAGAGAATAACAACAGCTACCATTTACTGAACCACTTCTGTATACCAGACACTGTATATTCAAGATCTTCAATCCCAATAACAGCCTTGTAAGAACCATCTTCTCCATTAAAGAAACTTGATTCAAAATTACCACTACTCAGAACCAACCCTAGGAAGTATTAGAGGATGTCTGCTAATACTAAATAATAATTCTTTAATGTCTTGAGCTACACTGTACAAAAGAAATGTAATGTGAGCAACTGATGGAATCTTAAAGTTTTCTAGCATCCATATTAAAAAATAAAGAAACAAGGGAAATCATCTTAATATATTTTATTTTAATGCAATGCAAATATTATCATTTCAATATGTAATCAATATAAAATGTTCTAATGAGCCATTGACATTCTTTTTTTCATATTAACTCTGTGAAAGCCAGTGTGACTTTTATACTTACAGGGTATCTCAGCTCATTCTAGCCACATTTCAATTACTCCATGGCCGACATATAACTAGAGGCTACCATGTTGGACAATGAAGCTCTATACATCTATACAATAAAAAATTATGATATGCATTATTCCAACTAAGCTTCACAATAAATCTGTGACCAATTTTGCAGGTGAGTAATTTGAGACCAGAGAAGTTAAATGGCTCGACAGTGTCACGTAGACTATAATTTTTTTTTTAATAAGAGGAAGTGGGGTTGAATAAATAAGTAAAAAGATCACATACTGTTAAGTACAAAGCCAAGTCTCAAACCTACTTTGCTTCTAGGTGCAGTGCTCTTTGAAAAAGTGCTTTACAGACTGGCTTTTTCTGACTATCTCAGTCAAACTTTGAGGTAGAAGAAAAAAATGAATTTTAAGGTAGGCTAACTTGCCAGAACAAAAAGCCCAGCATTTAATGACTCCAAGACAATAATTTATTTCTAAATATTCTAGTTCAGTGTGCAGGTGTATGTGGTAGAGGTGGTGGCAGGGAGGTGGGAGGAGAAGTTTGTTCTGCTCAACGGTCATTCCAGGAACCAAGCTGGGAACATCTCAGCTGACTGGTTCCAAAGTTGCTCTGAGCAACCCATTGTCAGGAGGTGGGAACAGATAATAAGGGAGAACTTACTGGGCGTTAATGGGCCAAGCCTGGAAGTGGCAGCCAGCATTTCCACTCACATCCCACTGGTGCACACTTAGCCATGTGGCCCCACAGCTATTAATAGAAGCAGAGAAATGAGAGAAACTGGTCAAACTTGGAAGAATGGGAAAAAGGATTTTGGTGCACAGCCAGCAATTAGTGCTAAGCATTGGCTAACTACACACTATTCTACCAGGAATTGCTGATTAAGAGTAAAAAAAGGTAAAATCTGTGTATGGACCTGAAATCGGAGGAGGGGCTGACATTTCAAAGCTCCATTTATTTGTATTTCACCATGTAGTGACTCCTGATTAATCTTCACAAAAATCTGATAAGTAGTCTATTATTTCTCAATTTTCCAAAGAAAAAGCTAAAACTAATAAAGGTTAAATAAATTGTCCAAGGACAAACAGCTATTAATTGTTGGATGAAGCTGATCTCTTGATCCAAAACACTTTTCGGCATTCAACACCATTAATAAAGAACTAACAGTTAATAAAATATAATGACCATTTACTGAACATCTGGGCTGCAAGGCACTATACAATGTATTATACATATGGTATCTTATTTAACCTCCCAAGCAATCTGAAGACACAAATTTATTTCCCGAGTTTACATTTAAGGAAACTAAAACCCAGAGAGTGTAAGTAACTTGGCCAATGTTATATAGTTAGCTAGGAATAATTCTTAGATTTGAACCTACCACTGACTCCAAAGTCTATACTCCTTACCCAGAATGAATTTATCAATGGCCCCTTAATAAGAAAAAAGAAGAAATGAGGCGGAGGATAAAACCTTGATTATGCCTGGGGGCAGAGGGGAAGGTGGAGGTAGAAATAAGAAATAGGTGGATAAACAAATGAAGGAGGAGAATCCAGAAGAATAAAATTAAGGGGCACCTTCTTTCAGCACAAGACCTTCTTTAAATAATGCATCTCATTTTAGTCCCATAAGATTTAATAACAAAGTTGTGATTGGGAGTTGATGTTTACTTCAAGGCTCATCTCTCCACATCCTCCCTTCTTCCCCCATAGAAGAGACATGGTCATCGACTGCTCAAGTTCAAGGATGCTCATTCAAGCCACATAATCAGAAACAGAATTTAGAAGGAACAGCATCACTAAAAGGCCTAAGCCCCTTCATCTACCCCTTCTCATCATGTGGCCAAAAGGATAATAAGACTGGATCATTCCCTTCAGTTTCTTCCTTTGAGAGAGCTGGTGAGACAGGCAACGGGGTTGCCCCAAGGATCCAGGCCTGAGGACCCCAGGAAACAGCGGGAGGCCCAGGCCAGCTCTTCCAATGTCACTGGGACCCAGAATCTACTTGCTCTTGTGTTTACTTCTTCTTGCTTAAGGGGTCTTAAATCTTGAAAACAGTTAAAATCCTATCTATGGAAGCAGGCTTTGTGGTAAAGTAAGGCTGTCAATCTAGACTGCCCCTGATTAAGGCACTGAATGCCTGACTTTGAAGTCTGGATCTCCCCTCAAAAAACCCTACACATTTTAATATATATACAACCCAGCAGTTTTGCACATGCTATTTCCTGCCCTTGGAAAACATTCTATGCCACCTACTTCCACTTTTCTACCTGAAAAAAAAACCTTTTCCCTCCCTTATTGTAGAAGTCCAATGCCATCTCTTTAATGAAAGCCTCTCCCCCTTCCTCTCCATGTGTAGTCAACTACAGCAGTGATGGCACTGCATTACAATTAGTTACATCATTCATCTCCCTGGCTAAATTGTTGAGCTCCCTGGATATAGGATATGTCTCTTCATGTCCCATGCCCAGCCCTGGGCCTGGCAAGAAACAGACCTTCAATGAACATCTGTGAAGGAACTAATAAATGAAGGTTTCAAAATGCTCTGAGATGACCTGCTTGGCCTTTGGCAGTTCAGGAGGCTCAGCTTCTCCTGACTAAAGGTTGGCTCATGCTGTGGGCATCCGCTTATGAGTTTTTCATTCTACATAATGGCTTCTTCTTATCATGCATCTTATTGATCTGTCTGAGCAATGGAATTTATTATTTATTAGATTTCTGTAATAGCTTTGCTCCAAAGAGCACAGCATGATATGGAGAGAACTCCAAGGCAACAGCAAGACCTGCACCAAGGAAGCACAGTGTAGGGAAAGGGGAGGAGGGGTAGAGAAGGTGCAGTCTAGGGAAGAATGATAAGAGAAGGCCATTGCCCTCAGAAAAACGGCAGCCAGGCCAGGCTCCTAGAGCCATGTCCCAGTCCTAGTTTCCACCCAGCCTCCATCTCTCCCTATGCTGTATGACAGTACAGTATGAGAAATAATACAGATAAAAACACTTTGAAAAGCTAAAAGCATCCTACAAATGTAAAATAATACTTCATTATCGTTAACCAACATCAGTATAATGCGTTCAAGAGCAAGAAGTGTTTCATAGTCAAGAGAGGAAAGTGGAAAGTTTTGTGGATTACTTTTCTCCCACTAAGCTATATGCTCTTGTAAAGCAAGGACTGTATCATATTAATTTTGGCACGTGATAGGTGCTTAACAAAATTTTCCAAATTAAACTGACCCCAACATTCCCAGCCCCAGAAACATATTCATTCTGTCAGGAATCCTGGTGGGAGACTGAGTGTTAAATACCCTCTATGTAACTTCCTTCCATTTAAATCTTATTTCTGGGAGATGGCACTAACAGAAAAAAATGGATTGTCTTTCCTCTGAATACAGGGAATACGGGTAAATTCTTGGTCTTTGGACACACATTTAACTTCTACTGTACTTCTGGAAATCAGGCATGGATTGCTATAGATAAATGTATTTCGACCATACATGCTTTGCTGACTGGTCCTTTCAATGAAGTCAAAGACTGAGCTGAAATGGGCTGCTATGTCCTCCCACTTGCATTGAAAATAACATTCTCCTCAAAACGAGAATGCCTTTAGTAGTTCCCTGACTCCAGGTTAGGCCTCCCCTCCCCTCCCCTCCGCAGATACCACTAACCAGACTCCCCCTCATTATGCTCCAGCCCCCCAACCCCCATCACTCAGCCATTTCTATGCCCCACATCAAAGCTTACCCAACGGGCCACTTTCTTTCAGTCCCCCTCGCCCAACATAAGGATGAGTTCTCTGAAGGCAGGAATAAGGTTTTATTGGTCTGAGCATTCCTAGCTCAGTAGAGGGACTCTGTTCCCTGAATGTCAACCAAATCTGGAACCTGCCACAATTTTAAGGAAATTATTGACAAAACCAAATGACTATTTTTATGTCTGTTTAATTAACAGTTTTTATGCAACAGCTGAGCTTTCATCTAAAAATTATGGCTCAAACTTGATGAATCAAACTCAATATTATATAGAAAAATTACATTTACATATAAAAGCTAAAGAAAGGAGTTGTAAGTTTTCTGCTTTTTTAAAAAATTTACTTATTTTTTAATATTGTTTTGTTTTAAAAAAAGATAAATAGATCACAGAAAACGTAATGTTAAAAAACATAAGAGGTTTCCATATACCCCACTCCCTACCCTATCCCACCCCCCACACACCCCGCTCCTCCCACATCAACATCCCCTTTCATCAGTAAGACACATTCATTGCATTCATTGCATTTGGTGAACACACCCTGGAGCACTGCTATACCACATGGACCATAGTTTACATTGTGGTTCCCACTCTCCCCCAGTCCATCCAGTGGGCTATAGCAGGATATACAATGTCCTGCATCTGTCCCTGCAATATCATTCAGGACAACTCCAAGTCCCACAAATGCTCCATATCATACATCTTCCTCCTTCTCCCTGCCCTCTGCAACTCCTGTGGCCACCATCTCCACATCAGTGATACAATCACTTCCAATGTTAGAGTCACAACAGTTCTATAATAGAATACCAGCAAGTCCACTCCAATCCATATTATATTCCTCCATCCTTTGGACCATGGGATGGCGATGTCCACTCCACCTCTACATCAAGAGGGGGCTTAGATCCCACATGGCCGATGGATGTGATTCTCCTGCTTGCAGTTGTAGACACTCTCAGCTCCCTGGTGTGGTGACTGACAATTCTCATCTCCCCATCAGCTGACCTCGGTAAGTCCAATGAACTGGAAAGTAGGTGTTGCAACTCCGCTGAGGCTCAGGGCCCAGCTGGCCCATGGACAGTCCAGAGATTCAAGTCTCCTGAGCATACACAAACCCCAGTGCCAACCACAGGTCTGGTAAAAGTAACAGGAGAGGCTTGTGAACAAAGATCACATCTGAGTTCAACGCCATCATATTCAGGAGCACAAATTCCAAAGTAGGGCACACTGGCAAGGCACCAAACTCTAGAGCCATCAGTCATGACTGTAGAACCTGTGTGTATCTGTAGCCCTCAGGAGCACCACTACCTAGGGTTGTATTCACTTGGTTGTCACTGGGATCCTGCTGAGACATGTGTAAGCATGACCCCTCAGATGACCTCCCAACTCATTTTGAAGTCTCTTAGCCATATAAATCCACCCATATTCACATTTCCTCTTTTTACTCAAGGTCTTTTCCCAGTTGCATCACTAGCCAGTGATGTTAGTAATCCCTCAGTGCGAGAGAGGCTCATCCCTGGGAGTCATGTCCCATGACTGAGCAACATGGAGGCTCTCAGGAGGCAACTCTTGGGCACCCTGCAGCTCTAAGCCTAGTTGAAATTTCCAGCACACAGGCTTATAAGCATAGTCACCAGTATCAGGGCTCATCATTGGACCATCTTCCTTCATTGGTTTTTGTCCCTGCACTTGGGGGATTATTGCTGTTCCACTGGGGAATGTGACAGAACTCCCCAGGATGGGAACTCAGCACTCCCTCAGTTGTCATGTGTAACTCTATCCACTATGGCAATACCCAACGAACATCCAAACATATCT
Source organism: Dasypus novemcinctus (assembly GCF_030445035.2). Lineage (NCBI taxonomy): Eukaryota > Metazoa > Chordata > Mammalia > Cingulata > Dasypodidae > Dasypus > Dasypus novemcinctus. The sequence goes on from NC_080681.1 coordinate 52,154,210, forward strand.
ATATATCCTATATGCATGCCCTGGAGAACTCTCTCCCACCCATGCATCCTCCATCATTGACACCCCACACCCCTGCCATAGTTGGGCCCCTCTGTGAACCAAAATTTCTTTAAAAATGAAGCCTAATATATTGCCAAATTCAATTAGTAGGCAAATGAAATAGTATTGATAGGTTTAAAGATTAGAAATAGAATACATAATAATTTAGAAAAACTAAAATAAAGTAAAAAATAATTGGGGTGTTAAAAAAAATGAAAAATATCATAAAACTTTGTTTTTGACGTTTTGCCTTTCATCATAGTAAGAGGTGTTGCCCTGCATGTACAGTAGCAAGGTAATCGCCATTCCTTCTGCAGTGTCTACATCCTTTTTTTTTTTTTTTAAATTTTGTTCTTCTAAAAAGTTTTAAATCCACAGTAAAGTCACATATACAAAATAGGGGACTCCCATATACCCAACATCAAATGTTTTTCCCACTTCCTCAGCAGCGATCTTTTTACACATTTGCTACAGCTGATGTACAGATATTGAAACATAGTTACCAACCATGATTCCAATATGGCTTAATTATGGCTTATATTTTAGACTGTATACTTTTCTAAATTTTTGGTTACATTATGGTTTACATTATGGTTTACATTTTAGACTTATATAAATTTTTGGTGAAATTTAACATGGCTTATATTTTCCATTATTCAAAGAGTTTCACAATCAGGATGAGAATACAGATGAATCATAAACAAGCAGTGAGATTTCAGCCAACTCCAAATTATTTCTCCTGTCTAAGCCTCAGTTCACCTGTTTGTAAACTGGATAGTTTGGAGACAGAGAATGTACTTTGAAGGTTTATACAGGGATTAGAAATAAGGCATGTATAAAGCAGATAAATAAAACCTAACACATAGTAGGTCCTCCAATAGTAATCATAATTGCTTATATTGCAATTCTTACCAATAATAATAACAGCAAACCCTTTATATACTCATTTAATCCATATAATGGCTGTGAGGTGGGTATTCCTATGATCCCCGTTTTAAAGATAGGCAAACTGAGGTACTGGAATTTAAGTGAAAGATGTCCATTTATTGTTCTAAGAAAATAACTCTGGCTTACACAGGTTCCACCACATGTAAGTTTTACCACTTAACACACATCTTCCTGGCACTGGAAACTCTGAGGGTAATCTCTTTTCCCTTTTGAACAGGAGCTTGCTTTTCTCTTGAGAGCCAGAAACCATCAACTGAGTGACTCTGCACCCTTGGAAGGGGGTGCCCCAGTGCCAGGCCCTACTACCTCAGGATTTACCTCAGGCATCTCTGTGAAGACGCTGAAGCCCATGATTCTTGGTTCTGACCAGAGGTGCCTTCTTTTGGGGGTATGCCTTAACATCTGATTATCTACGTCAGACCCTCCAGGGTGCTATCATGGAGGAAGATTTTAAATGTAAATTTGACTGATTTGCAATTATCACTTATATTCTTCATCTTCCAAGGGACCTTGGGAAGGAGAGAAAGGAATCTACTCATTCCTGATAAACTGATCCTAGAAACCCTAGTCAAAAAGCTGAGACTGTCTATTCAATTCTTTCAAAGCAACAACACAGTGTTACTCATGGCTGCCTGTGTTTATATAAAACGTGGCTGAAGATTGAATTTTCTTGGAACTGCTACACGGAGACACTCAGGTGTAAAGCCCCGTTTATAGAAAAACAGCAGGGGATTCTAGTCAAGGGGGTCAGATGAAGACACATAACAGACAGGGCCTCAGTTTTACAGGCATCTGCCTTCCCACTATGATTTGTGTGGGCCTGCAAAGCACTCTGCTCCAAATTGCTTCCCACTGGTCAGGGAAAGACCCTGAAATTCCACTAGGGAATACTTTGGGAATTGCTCTGCATGGACCTTAAAATGCAAATTCCCATTCCACAAACCCAGGAGCAGAAAGTTCTCCCTGAGCCCTCAGCAAACAGTAAGTCTGAGGAGGTGGGGTCTCAGATCCTGGAGAGGGCAAAGGAACAGAAAGGAGGAGAAAGAGGAATTGGGGGGCATGGGAAGCAGAGAAGCGCCTAGAGAGAGGTAGAAGGTCAGAGAGCTAATTCGCCACCTCAGAGCAAGCAGCAAGGAGGCAGTGTGGGTTGATGGTGAGAATCACACGCTTTGGCACCATGCAGACCTAGGCTTGAGTCACATTTCTTCCCACCTAATAATTTTGTGATCTTGGGCAAAATATTTAACTGCTCAATCCCCATTTTCTCATCTATTCAATAATAATAATAATAACAATAATAGATGGAGTGTTTCGCAGACTTTTTTTCATTCTTGGCCCCCTAAGGAGCTTTTTTAGACATTTTTTTTCTAATTGCTCCCTGCCCCACCCAATAAAGATTTAATGCCACATGTATACTGTGTATCTGTTTAGGTACAGAACATATATATCGAAACAGTATTATATCTAAAAAGAGTAACATTTTTTTTATTCCTTAAGTATCATTTTTGCCCTTGAGGGGATATCATTCCCTCTGAGAATGCATGCCATATAGGGGTGCTGTTTTCAAGAATAAATGATACACTGTAGATGAAGATGTTAACACAATGCTTGGCAGCAGGAGTCACACTCAAAATATTTAACAATCAGTACTGCACTGGCATTAACTGGCCAAGCATGGGCACTGCCCATTTAGAATGGATACAGGTCCTAAGTAACTGGCCATCGATACCAGTGTGTCCCGCCTCATGGTAGACTAGTGACAGGCCATGACTCTCCTTTCTCCTGTAGAGGTATTATACACCCATGCCTCGCCTCAGCCTCGTGGCTGGTGTGTGTCCTTCCCCATACCACACCTCTGAGCAGCTTGCTTATGAGCTTGCTTTGGCTAAGGGATGTTAGCTGACTCTCAGCTAAAATGTGTAAGTCCTTTTTATAAAGTTCTTGCTCATCCACACCTCATCATTCTTTTACCTGTATAAGTGAATTTTTAAAATCTAAAGCACATTGTTACTCATAACTCTCAAGTTTAATCATATTCAGTACTGCCAAATCTGACTAAACCTTCCCGAAGGCACCTTCTAGTGCTAACATTGCACAAATTAGGGTTACTAGTAGTGGTTTTAGTTATAATAGTTGCAATATTAACATTATTGTTGCAGGAAAGGTATCTGAAAAGAAGAGAAGGAAAAAGGAACTAGGGGGATAGGTGCAGCAGCAGTAGACATGTACTGAGGATTTACTATAAAGTCCCCTTTACAGACTTTGTTTATGTTTTATCTTATAACAACCCTAAGAGGTAGGTACTGCTCACAGTCTTGTGTCTCAGAGACTTGGTGAGATAGAGAACAGTGTCCAAAGTCCAAGTCTTATGAAGAGGCATAATCAGGACTTGTTCTGGCTCCAAGGCCCAGGTCTAAAAGTTCCTAGAATACCAAGGTCCTTCTGGATTTCACAGCAGCTTACTGGGTCTATTTCTGCTTGGCTGGGTCCTGAAATCAACTCATGCCTTGCTTTAACACTCAAGGGAAGAGTTCTTCACTGCTCAACACAGGTCTGATCTGGTTGCTCCTTCCAAGTCAAAGAATACTCCTGATGGAGAAGGAACAGCAGTCCTCCAGCTCAGGGGCAGGGGCCTGTTGATGGGGAGGAGGGGGAGCTGAGGAACAATGTACTCACAGTTCAACTACAGCCCTACTGTCCTGGGGAGAGCGACTTTGAAGCAGGACACATAGAGGACCTTAGAAAAAGGAGCTCCCTTGGGTGGATGAACTACACGAAGGAGCCCCCAACAGGGGGGCTAATTACAAAAAGGCCCCTGCCTCGCACATGGCCAGGGCACAGGCTTGTTCCCGTCCAAGTGGAATATGGGCCGGGATCAGATCCAATTCTTGTCTCCTCAGCCAGCCCTACTCAGCATCCTGGAGCAGGAAGAAGGGAAGAATGGTTCATCCTATAGATTATCCAGGACTATTCCAGCCACCATGAGGCTGAGCCCTGCCGTCATAACAGAAATAAGCTCGGAGGCCAACCATGTGATGGATAAAAACTATAAAATCTGGAAGCGCACACTTCTTTGAACCCCATTAGTCATAGATAGTCATATTATCAATATTTCTGGACACTGATGCTTCTCGCTGTCCAAAATAGATCACTAAGAGTAAAATAATTCTGATGGGGCTTTTTAAAAATCTTTTATTATCTTTTTTTTAAAAAAGATTTATAGATTGCATAAAATGTTACATTAAAAAATATAAGAGATTCCTATATACCCCATTCCCGACCCCAACCCCCCTCCTCCCACATCAACAACCTCTTTCATCATTGTGGCACATTCATTTCATTTGATGAATACATTTTGGAGCACTGCTATACTGCATGGATTATAGTTTACACTGTAGTTTACACTCTCTCCCAGTCCATTCAGTGGGTTATGGCAAGATATATAATGTCCTGCATCTGTCCCTGCAATATTATTCGGGACAACTCCAAGTCCCAAAAATGGCCCCATATCACACCTCTTCCTTCTTCCCTCTCCCTGCCTTCAGCAACTCCCATGGCCACTGTCTCCACATCAGTGATACAATTTCTTCCATTGCTAGAGTCACAATAATTCTACAGTAGAATACCAGTAAGTCCACTCTAATTCATATTTTATTCCTCCATCCTGAGGACCTTGGGATGGTGATGGCCACTCTACCTCTAAATCAAGAGGGATGATCAGGGTTTTTTTATCAAGTAATGCAGTGTGCCATGCTTAAGAGTCTGGGTCTGATACCAGACTTCCTAGGATCAAAGGCTGGTCCTGTCCTGTAGTAGCCATATGACCTTGGATAAGTTAGCTTCCCCATTTGTAAAATGGAATGCTGATACTGTCTACCTTGAAGAATGCTGTCAAGATTTAATTAGGTGTTACAACCATCTACTGCTACACAGCAAACCACCCCAATTTTTTTCCAGGTCTTCTGATTTTAATAAGAAACAAAAAAATTATAATTTTATGTAAAATAGTCTTATAAAAAAACAGTGTAGCCCAAACTAAGTATGTTTGTGAATGCAGTATGCCTTGTAAGCTTCAGTCTATTACTACATATATATATATATATCATTAAAGAAGTTTTAAATTACAGAAAACATACATCAAAAATATGGGGTGGGAGGGATAAATAAAAATAAAATACAGACACAGAAGAATGCACAGTGAATGGACACAGAAAAGCAGACAGCAAGCAAAAAAAAAGCCACAAAGGGGGGAGGACTAAAATACCCCCAAATACCTTACTCCCTCCCCCTCTCACATTTTGCCCTATTGATAACATCTTACATGAGTGTGGTACATTTGTTACAATTGATGAGTAAATATTGAATCAGTGCTACTAATCAAGGCCTATAGTTTACATTATGGCTTACACTTTGCACTGCACAATTTTATAGGTTTTTGACAAAATGTACAATGGTCTGTATCTATCATTGCAAAATCATGCAGAACAATTTCAATGTCCTAAAAAAATGCCCTATGTTCCTCCTATTCTTCCCTTTCCCTCCCCACAGAACCTTTAGTGACCACTGTCTTTATTATCAATGTTACAAGTTCTTCTTGTACTACAAAAATAGTAAGTCTGTCTACTTTGTCCATGGTTGCATATCCCCCTTATGTTCATTTATTCCTCAATATTGAGAATTTTGCACCCAATTACTACTGTTTAAAACAACAACCATTTTCTTTGCTCGCAATTCTGTGGAACAACATCCTGGGCTGGACCTTCCCTGCAACCATCTGGTGGTTCGGCTGATCCAGGGTTATTCACAATGGCCTCACTACACATCAGGGGGTTGGTGACAGCTGTTGGCTTGCCCCTCCCCCCTTTCTATGTGGTCTTTAATCACAGCCCTGTGGTCCAAGCCCTGTGGTTCAAGAGGGTGAGGGAGAAAGTGGCAAGGCCTCTGGAGGTGTTGGTTTGTATGATACAAACCGCTTCTACCACATTCTACTGGCAAAGCAAGTCGGCCACAAAGCCAGCCCAGGTTCAAAGAGTGGGCAAAGAGACTTCTCTCATTGCTGGTGGGGGACGAGAAGGCGGGACACATTCACCTTGCAAACGTGCATGCATAGGAGACAGAAAGAATTATTACAGTAGTCTTTGCAAATGAACTTCACTTAAGGTAATAGGAGTAAAGCACTAAGGGCAGTGCCTGACACATAGTAAGTACTTAATAAAGGTCAGTTACTGTTTTGTTGTTGTAACAAATCTCAGAATTCCAAAAGTGACTACCAGTTGACAAATTGGAATTGCTTCTCATAGCCTTTCCATTGTATTTCTTCTGATTAGATAGAAGAGGGAAAGGCATCTGTTTCTAATAGCAGTCTGTATCTCACAACCAGAAGTAGTAAAAAAAAAAAAAAGTCAAACCAGAAACTGTACATGAAATGTAATAATGCTAATCTCTCACTTTTCCTATAAACTGATATAATTCAGTAGTTTCACCTAATCACAACTGCATGAAATTTAATTATTTTGGAAAAAAAGTTCTTAGACTCATATGATCCTAGAAGTTCTACTAATAAAATAAAAGGGGTAATTTGAAAATAAGGCAGGCCTTTCAGGATAAACAATGTTTAAGCATTTTTGCCCCCTTCTTTTCTTTCATCCAGTTAAAGCTCCATAATTGCAATTTTTAAATATAGTAATAACAAACTGAAAGCAGATAATGAACTCTGTGCAGAAGAAATCAAATACAAGAACAAAATAAGGTACAATATGGTTTCAAACTCTTCTTAGGGAATTGCTCACTGTTTATCTGAGCACTTAAATGTACTCCTTAAGGTTTGGGTAGAGGTCATTGCTGAAATGTCATTGAATTTTCACTAGAAAACAGAATTACTTGGCTTTGTTTCTCAGTCCTGTTGCGCTGAGTCCTGTCATCCACACAAACAAGAGGATGAAGAAGTTGGAGCTTTCAAGTCAACTTATTTATAAGCAAGTACTAGACCTTTTGTGACCCACTAAGCTCAGATTTCATATTTCCAAATCTTTCAAGGATAATTTTTTTTTTAATTTTTTTAATTTTTTATTGACTTTGTAATAATATTACATTAAAAATATATATGTGAGGTCCCATTCAACCCCACCCCCCCACCCCCCCTCTCCCCCCCCCCAACAACACTCGTTCCCATCATCATGACACATCCATTGGATTTGGTAAGTACATCTTTGGGCACCTCTGCACCTCATATACATTGGTTCACATCATGGCCCATACTCTCCTCTATTCCATCATGTAGGCCCTGTGAGGATTTACAATGTCCGGTGATTACCTCTGAAGCACCATCCAGGGCAGCTCCATGTCCCGAAGACGCCTCCACCTCTCATCTCTTCCTGCCTTTCCCCATACCCTTTGTCCAAAGGTCTTCCTTTATGTTTTACATTCTATAATAAGAAAAAAGCCAATGGCCATTGATCTCTGCTGCAAAGAGTCTACTCTGCTCCCTTCCTACTTGGTGCCACAAGGATTGGTGAACCGCTGACAGGAATGCCTAACACATGCATGCACTGGCATTTTGCGGCATGCTTTACTGCTCTGTCCTTTGCAGTCATGGAACTGCAACTGCGGGCCACTCAGCCCATCTCTCAGGTCAGTCGCAGGCCCCTTCAGAGATAGGAAGCACTAATGGACTTGAAAGAACAAGAACCAGGAGGAATCTCCCACATGCAAAGATGGGCAGATACCGAGTGTTCCTGGACAATAACATTCCCACCCATCAGGGCCCTACATGAAACTAGAGCAGGTGCAGTGAGCCTTCGCCTGGCGAGTCTGACTGGAGTCTGATACAACCTGACTGAGGCTACCTTATTGTCTGCTCAGGTGTCTATCAACATTTATCCCTGGAGGATGATCATCCACACACAGGGCTCTCTTCTCTGGCTGACAGGAGCCACTCTAGGCAGAAATCATGGTTTATGCTCCTTCATTTCAAACTTACAAACTAATAGATGGCAAGTAATTTGTGTCTAAATTTTTACTCTTGGCTAAAACAAAAAGGGTTACACACTTATGTTTTCTGACAAGAGAAAGCACATCTCATTTAAAAAGATAACAAATTTCCTGGAAGTAAACCAAATGGGATGTCTGAGGAATGAATAATTAAAAAATAATTTGCAAGGCCAGTATAATAGTTCCTCTAGAGTTTTGAGACCCATTCCTAACAGATTTTTAAATGTGGTGCTATGATTTTACCCAAAGCACAGAATAGACAAAGAAATGTGATAGATTAAGTCAGATAAAAGTGGTGCAGAAATGAATTTGAGAAAGAGCATTCTATGGTTTTCACCCTAAACCAACCTTTCTTTCAAGGGTTACTAGTACCACCAATGAATTAATCTGGTCAATGCTAAGGGTTTAAGAATAAGAAATGGATTTGTGCCATGAATTTCTCAGGTTAATGTAAGACAGAGAAGAGAGAAAATGCAAGTGTGTGTAGAGAAAACTCCACAGAGCTCCTCTGACAAGAGTCATGATTCGATTCTGACACGGCAGGGCTTGGCTTAAAATTTGGCCTCCCTGAACTATTAATACAGTGTTCTTTACAATTCCTAAGTGGTAGGCAAGGTTCTGTGCAATGGTCTATTTCCAACATTACAATAGGAAAATTCATTCCAGTCGTCTAGAGTAAATGTATTTTGCTAGAATGGCATCTTTCTGCCTTGATATTCTAACCTCAATTCTCTTGGGCCTGAAGCATAATTGTGGCTGATTGGTGTTTACCTCCAGATACGCATTTTGTTAACAAAGTAATGAAATTAAATGTTCCATGAACGAGCATTTGCAGGTTTTAGACAACTTTTTTTTTCATAAACAAAGATTCTAGAAACCACATCCCTTACAAAGGAGCTCAGCGCAATATTTTCCAAGTTTATTGTAAAGTCACAGCTGCAAAGCTCTAGTAGAACTCTCAATAAATACTGTATAGCCATACAAGAACAGATAATATTAGAGATACCCTAGCATTAGTAGGTGCTGATTTACTGCAATTGAGCTTTTAAAAAGAGCAACAAGGAAGTCTCATAATTTTCTTTCCTACAGACTTCAAAAATATATGTCAGAAACTTACTCAGCCAATATCAAGGTGACAAACTAAATTGATGCTAAAATCCATTCCACTAAGTGTAATTTAAATGCTGTTATGTGCATGACACAATAACACAGTAGCATTTATTTTAGAATAAAAATCTTAAATAGCTTTCACAATTTTAATTCATTTTGCAAATATTTACTGAGTGCTGACTCCAGGCTGGGCACGAATTTGGTGTTGAAGATACAAAAATGGGTAAATATGGTCCCTGCCTTCAAGGACTTCACTGCTTAGCGGGAACTTAAACTGGGGGTGAAAAAAAAGCTTTAATATAACACGGTAAATGCCACAAGAGATATCAATCTTGAAGTACTCAGGCATTCTAAATGCGAAGGCAGTTAATTCTTCAGAGGATTGAGCAAGGCTGGCATTCAGCCTGCAGCAGCCCCACCAAACTGGTTGTTTACAGCCAGTGTCCATTTTAATTGATCAGGGTCATGACACCCCAGAATACAGAGGTGGGAGGCAAAGTAAAGAAGGTCACTCCCAGGTGCAGAATTTAAAAAAAAAAAGGGGGGGGGGGGAATGCTTACTTAATTTATCTATCTGTTTGCACTGTTAATTTACATATACACTTGCATTTGGTTTTGACTCCCATTATGAGCTCAAATCACTGTTGGTAAAAAAGGAAAAGCACCTGCATTTCTGTGAGATCAAGAAAACTTTCTCTTTTTTTGCTATTACAAAGTCAGTTAGATTCTCTGGAATTATTCTCTGGTGTTTCCAATTTGGAATTCCAGTAAAATTCAGTTTTCCCTTTCTAACAGGATTCATAATAACTATATTTGTAATTATTTTCAATTAAAGGTAACATTTTAATGGAAAAAAAAATTCCAACTGGACTTAGGAAAGACATCAAGGCAAGGAGACTCCCTTGGAGAGAACAAGCAGGCAATGCACTTCAGCACTCCAACTCTGGGCTAGCACTAAATGCCGGACCAAGCATCAATTACACATGTACTCCAGGACACAAAACAAAGTGAATTCTCTTTTTGCAGAAGAAACACTCAGTATTAAGTCAAATTTCAATATTTCAAACCCTCTATGATCTGCCAGACAAGAAGAAAATCCAGAGCATAGTGTTTTATATCCACAGTCTGGGTGCAATTGATTTACTTTCATTGGAATCATTCATCTATCAGGGCTGAAAACATAAATGTCAAAGCAGCCATAATATATTTGCACCAATAAAGTCATCGGTTATGCTTTCATACCACATAGAGAGAGAGGACTTTATTAACCTTCATGAGGATTAAGTACAAAAATAACGTTAAAGGAAAATACTTGGTAGTGTCTTGAGTGACTGGTGTGTGGGTGGGTGAAGTGAGAATGGAAGGAGCAAGTAAGTAATAATTGGGGTCCTAAGATGAGTAGAGAAAGAGAGAGTGGGCTCTTAACATAAAGCAGCTTCTTTCAAAGTTTAAATCTCTGGTTCCCATACAATATTTATTATCTACTCAACCCAATTTGCCATCATTTTTTCTCCATTGTGCAATTCATAGATGCATGCAACTTATTAGCAAACTATTTCCCCCACTTCTCTACAAGTTATTATTTAAGTGATATTACTTCCCTGCAAAACGAGAAAGCATTTATTAGACACTCTCAATCCCGTGAAGCATATGGCCAGTTAGGAACTGCTTCCAGAATGAACAGTGACATAGGGGATGCCATCTTTGGTGGCCTTAAACGCCATAGGGGAAGGGGAGTCATGTCTTCCCTTTCTTAGTGGAGTCTGATTTTCTCCTGTGCCTGTACCAAGCTCATTTTCTCTCCACCATCACTGGCGAATCTCAGGAATGGAATGTCTTATTAACTCATTCAGACTAATATACATATCACTTACAAAACATAATGCATTCTTCCCAGGAGATCTAGCCTTAAGCTAAAGTAGTGAGGTTCTAATTATGAAATTTCTGGTATCCACATATACAGATGGGGGTTGAAGAAAGTTAATTCTTTAGAGAGGAGGTACACAAGATTCAAACTTCAGATTAAATCCCATTTTAGGAAATTCAGAAGCCTTTAAAAGTCTTTGGGCATGACAAATTTTGATTATATCAAATATACTTTGGTATAAGTAAACCTAGCTTTGTAGATTAGCAGGCAAGCGCTTGGTTTCTCAATAGAACAACCAAAACTGCATCAGGAAAGCATTACAGTTATCATTTTATTGGTCACTGCCCAATCCTTGTCCCAGACACACAAATCAGGAAGCAGCCATCTGCTTAGGTAGCTCTCTCCTCTATAATTACAAATTGACATCTATGCAGTCTCTTTCAATAAGCCATGTTGACCCTCCTGGCCTCTCCGCTGTCATCAGTTCGTCCACAGATAACAACTAGATCTCCAGGGGACCACAATTCCATACCAGATATGCCTCCTCTTAAAGATTCACCATACCTTTCAAAACTTGTTGGTAGGAAAATAATGCATTTAAAAATAAAGCAAAAGCTATTCTTGTCATGTCAAACTTTTTCTGAGGTAGATTTAGGGAAAATCACTCCATCCACCTAGGCCTTTTTTCCCTTGAAGATTTACTGAGAAGCATATAACTACCCTAATCAATCATCAGCACCAGAAATCTTGTTTCATAAAACTTAGAGGTATTTGTTATAACCTGTTTGTATTGAAGAGAATCAGTATAGTAAGAATAGTAATAATACTATTATTTAGTATGGGAGACCAGGATACCTCCTATGGGGTACAGGCAACTGGATGCCCTGATTACCTAAAACATTCACCTGCAAGAAGGCAAATGGCTCTGTAAGTCTATCTTAACTCCATGTAAGTAAAGAATGTGTCTTCTGGCATTTCTCCTCTTTGTCCAAAAGTATTTAGTGAGCACTCACTCTGGGTCTGGCACCACACCCCGGGCTAGGAATACATGGAAGAACAGAATACATTTCTTGTCTTCAAACTTAGTAGAGAATATTATGAGTGTTATGAAGGAGAAAAAAGATGAGAGAACAACATTTTGTGCCTGACAAAGTACACAAAATCTCTCTGAGAAGATGGCCTTGGAGTAAAGCCTTGAAGAAAGTAAACTAAAAGTTCACCAGGCAAAACTGACGACAAGGAAAGGGCATTACAACAGAACCATCATTGGGTTCAAGGGCAGGGCAGAATGGGTGGAGATGTTGAATGGTGTGCTGGGATCAATGTATGATGGGTGGTAGTTGTATATAAGGCCAGAAAGATGTGCTTCTTACTAAAGACTCTGATCTAAACTCTGAATCCAGTACTTGTCAAAATTTGCACACAAATTCAGAGTCACCAATTCCCTGACTGCAGGTTTAAAAATTCCTGCTAGAGGCAATGGTAAACAAAGGGAGATTTTAGCCAGAAGAGTTGGCATAATCAAATTCTTTTGGAAAAATTATCCTGGTAACGATAAGTAGGAGAGACTAGAAGAATAAATTAGTAGAGTCAGGAAGATAGAAGGCTATTGCAATATTCCAGAAAAGACCATTCATTGTCCAGGCTCCTAATAACTGCATTGGCCAACTGCAAGACCACAGTATGGATTGATATGCTCTCAGGCTTGACTTGGATACTTCCTAAAATAGATTTCAGATGTTTACTTGTTAATGTTTAAAGATAAAGCCTTTACAAGGCCAAAAATGGAGAAGCACATGGAAGAAAAGAATGTTCAGAACCCTGTCTTCAAGAGGGTGGCCACCCAGCAACAGAGAAACCATTTCCCAGGCCATCGTCACATCAGAGAACCAAAAATACAAGCTCCCTCTTTCAAACACAATCAGCTGGATAATAAAATTTTGCAGGGAGTATGAAATAGCAGAAGTATTTACTGAGTTAAAGTATTTTTATTTTGATACCTTTTTTGCCAATACTCTTGTATTTAAATTAAATCAACTGAGAAATCTATATGCTACCTGTTGTCAGGTACAAGCAGCATCAGAGCCGGTCTTCCCAAAGTTTATGCTCAAGTGTGACAAGGAATACATATCGTACTTTTTCCTTCTTTCATTTTGAATTGCCGAACACATTAATTGAAAGGAAAGAGAGAAGATAGAAGGATATAGGGCAATACATCTTTGTTGCTGAATCACTTAGGCATGGTATGTTTCCTTGAAGCAACTGGATTTGTGATGACTTTGAATGACAGATGGAAGATGATCTGAAAGACATACAACCAAACATCACTGGGAAGGGAATCTGTGAAACCCAGGAAGAGGCTAGTGCTGTATTTTTAAACATGTAATCTCAAATAATGACCTTGGGAATAGTCTGACCCATGTCATGGTGGTAGTACATGACAATAACAGCCTCATTAAGGTTATTAAAAAATTGGCCCCACATTTGGAACAAGATCCCAGACTCTTTGGACTTTAAAATATGATTTTATAATGAAGTATGACTTTATAGATTTACAGTTTCTTGGAAAATTAATCAAATTATACTACTCAGATCATGATCCATGTGCCTCTAAAATTTCTCTTCTTTTAGGGGTTCAGGAACTAAAAGAGTTTCTTTATACATGTCCTTCCATCCCACACTCATCACTTTTATCTTATCAACAGGACAGTCCTGGAACCTTGGATTTGCACAGGCTTCCCACCTCCCTCTCAGGATGACTCCTAACACAGACTACAGCAATCAGTATCTCAATTGCTCCAGAGCCAACCTGGTCACTAGATGGGAATAAAACACTCAACAGGCTTGTGTCTCAACTAAGGAGAGGGGACAAGTGCTACCTTCGGACATATCAGACTATGCACATATCAAGGCTCGTATAGTTATCACCAGGCAACTTTTATGGTATTATTGAACTGCAATGTCACAATCCAGGAACCATCTGAGCTTCTTGGTCTTATAAATATCTCTGAGAGAAAGAAGACCCCAATTACACCAGGGTCTTGCTCCCAATTCCAGGCATCTGTTTATACTATTCCCTTCATTCAATCCTCCCATTCCACCAGCTTCGCCAGGTTAACTACCAGTATTCCTTCAGGACCTGGCTTAAACCCCATTTCTTCCAAGGTAGAAGTTAGATCTTCCAAGTCAGAGATAGGCCACCCTAATATGTTCTCATAGTGCTTTCCCTGACCATAATACTTCGTCTTTTTTTAAGATTTCTTTCAATTTATTTCTCTCCCTCCCTTCCCCTCCCCCAGTTGTTCGCTCTCCTATGTCCATTTGCTGTATGTTCTTCTGTGTCCACTTGTATTCTCGGCGGCACCAGGAATCTGTATATTTTTGTTGTGTCATCTTGCTGTGTCAGCTCTCCATGTGTGGGGCACCACTCCTGGATGGACTGTGCTTTTCACACAGGTCGGCTTTCCTTGAGGGGGGCACTCCTTGCACGTGGGGCTCCCCGACATGGGGGACACCCCTGCATGGCAGGGCACTCCTTGCACAAGGCAGCACTGCATGTGCGCCAGGGTTTGAATCCTGGGTTTGAACCCTGGACCTCCTGTATGGTAGGCAAATGCTCTATCAGTTGAGCCACATCCACTTCCCTCACTTATTTAGTCTTAAATTATAATTAATGTATTACTTGTTTATACCCTTCAGTAGATTATAAGATCTGCGAAGGCCTGATTTGCCCCATTACCTGGCATATAGTAGGCACTCAAATGTTAGCTAAGTGGATTGAATGCCATAATTAATCATGATGCAGGGATGAGATAACATAAACATGAACCAAATTCCTAAAATGCTTTTATTCTGACTAAAATGGTTGGCTTTAAAGAACAACTATAAACAATGAGAATTTTCTTATATAATGAGCATGCCCCAACACTAATTTTTTCTCTTAAAAAATCAAAATTAGGCTAAGTAGCTCTTCAAGAAATTACCTTTGATCACACTATTAAGTTGCAAGACAAAAAGTTGAGAAAGTGTTACCATCCTTCATGCTTCTGATTTAAGGGAGCTCCTGGGAAATGTGAATCCAAGAATTCTCAAAAACAAGAGAAAATTATGATCAAAGATAATCAATTGGGAAAAAGTGTTTCTACTCTAGCATAATTTGCCATTGTAGCTTTTCAAGCCAAAATGGTGTTTACAAATAACAATATTAAGTTGCTTCTTCATTAGCTGGTATGTACTTTCTCTATAACAATCATCATGAGTCTCAGGAATTAGTCACAGCTGGGACACAGCAGGAGAATGTACAAGCACAAGGTCAATTGCTGGTGAATCCAGAGCAAGATACAGATCCACCCTCCAGTCTCTATAAACACAACTGAAGCAGGCTGGTAAGATAAGGAATTAATAGACAGATCTGGAACCTGGCAGAGAGTCCACGTGGACATCAGTAACCCCCAAGATGGCTGCTGGAAGAGTCCCCCACCCCCAGGATTCTGCTATCCAGAACAAAGACTTTTTCTGGATGCAAGGAAAAGCCCCAGATGTTCCCTAGAGACTTTATCATTGGGTCCTCACTAGAAGATTGATGGGTGGGGTAATCAATCAAAACAGCAAACAGTTGGAACCCCTCCCCTGCCATTAGCAAAGGGGTGGAATAATTAATAGTTTATAAAGCAAACCTCGAGGCGGGAGTGCTCTTTCACCCTATTCTCTTGCCTCTGGACCCATTCCTGTCCTCTGTGCACTGTCCTCCGCATTTTCCCTCTGCCACAAGTAAACCTGGGGATTTATAATCTATAATGAAGAATTGTAGCTTATAAATCAGTCCTCTTTATCCCTTTTCACCCCTTTCCTCTCTACCTGGGACCCCTGCTCTGTTATTTTCTCCCATTTCTCTTCCCTTCCTAGCTGAATAAATTACTGGCCTAACTCACCCAGCGTGCTCTTAAAATTCATTTCTGCAGCATAGCCAAGAACCTAGATAAAATCTGGTAACACAACTCTCCAGTCTTGACTTGTTTAACACAAGAACTATAACTGGTTTAGTAGTGACCAAGTATATGTGTCAAATGGGGCATTTACTTCCCTGGGATTTTGTTTAGTGACAGAAAATTGCACATTATCAAATAATACTGTGTTGCACGCATTCAGCACATCCAGTCACACAGCTACCTCATACCATTTGCCAACATACCCTTAGCAACATTTGACGAAAACCCAATCTCCCTTTCATTCTTCAGTACCCTTCATGCCCAGGAAAAACCTCACAGAGTGCTTCTAGAGAGAGTTTATTTCTTTGCACAAGGAAAGTTTGGTCTAGGGAGCCCACCCACACTTAAGTACCTGCTTTTGCTGTAACAACCACTGACAGAAAGCAGCAGGCAGATATTTCACACCTAAAAGTCCAGAGCTCTGCATATGTGCCCACTCCACCCCTGCCACAGGATCACATGGGATTTCATGAGTTCTCAGTACATTCTTTGGTTTCCTAGGATGATGAGAAGATGGAAGTTACAAATTAAAATGAGGGACTAGGAAATAGATAAGGAGATAAAAGGAAGCAGATTATTCAGTCCAAAAACTGGAAGGAAGAGCAGGATTGGCCATACTTCATGAGTGCACTTCTGTTTTCAAGCACCAGGAACCGAATTGTTTAAGTATTAAATTTAATTGAAACACCACAGTCAATTTCCACAGTGGAATTAGTATATGCCCATTTTGCACAGGAGGAACCAAGTTTCAGGGAGTTCAAATTACAAAGCTAGTCTCAGTCCTTCACTTCTATACTAAGTGACCTAGGGCAATATAATACATAAAAGTTACAGTTTCCTTAGCTATAAAATGGGGATAATAATATACCTAACATCATAGGATTGTGGTGAAGATTAAATGCAAAATGCGTGTAAATCGCTTAGTGCCTCATGGTGTGACTAATAAACATAAGTACAAGGTAACTGTTGCCCATACTAACAATAATAGTTACAAGAATGATAATGGTAGAAATAATAATACAATAATATTATTGTTGTGAGGCAGAATTAGGATTCAAACACAGTTCTTTCTAAAACCTCTACCTTTAATTCTTACATCTGCCATATACTGCTTACTAAGAATCAGGATACACAGGTGGATGGAAGGAAGGAAGAAAGGGAGGGAGGGAAGGGGGGAGGAAGGAATGGTGAGTAGATAAATATTTGATAAATATTGATGCCTGTTTTTTTTTCTTCTGCATAAAATGATGAACAGCTTTCTCTGTCTCCAAGGGAAAATATGTACATGTTGCATTAGTTCTTTAAGGCTAGTACTTCATAAAAGGTAACTGCTTTTCTCACCATTGTGTCTATAGATCCCACCACAGAAGCTGGTATGCAGAAGATACTCAAGAAATATCTGTTGACTGAGTTTCTTCTCAAAGGAGATTCTGGTTAAAACAACACAGCGGGGTTGAATGGGACCTCACATATATATTTTTAATGTAATATTATTACAAAGTCAATAAAAAATTAAAAAATTTAAAATAAAAAAAAAAAAAAAACAAAACAATACAGCTATGCAAGCCTTCAAGGTCTCAGAAATGGGGTGGAGGCTGCCTCCTTCTGGAAACGTGGCAGTGCTGCTCAGCCTAAGCTAGCATCCTGGGCCTGGACTGGCACTCACCTCAGGAGGGCGCTTGAAATTTGTGTTTGTAGAGCGAGGTACTCAAGTTCAAGGAAGCTGAAAGGCAGACACTCTCAGTGGGGGTAAGGAGGCGCTATTTATCCTAAATGAAGAATTCAGTCATTGTCTAGATGTAGGAATAAAGATTTTGCAGGATATTGGACAATACCTTTAAACTATTTCATCATGATAGAGAGAAAACATTTTATTTACAAGGCCTTTTCAACCTCCTCTGGACGATGATTTTTTAAAATTCTCCTTCTAAAAATGAAAGGGATTTAAGACCACAATTCAATTTCCTCTCCTGGAGAAAAAATATACAAGAACACAAAACAAGGTAATGGAGAACTTCTTAAAATTTTCTGTCAATAAAGGAAAGTTAATAAAGAATTGGAAAGAGGCTTAAGTTTTGCCCCTACCCCCCACAGGGAGTTAAAGGCTACTATGCATTATGGTTACAAAACTTATATCTTAAAAGGCCTTTGAATTGACAGATTTAATCATGTATGAAATTAAAATGAGGTGTTATCTTAAAAGGCTGAATTTATTTTAGCACAATTCAAGGATTTTAATATATGCCCAAGGCTGGCTGTTTATCAGAGTTGGCATTTTTAAAATAACAAGGGATGATGCTAATACTTTTTCCCTAACAAGATTTGTAATTTATGTAGCAGGAACAACTTAATGTGCCAGTGATTTGTCCTCCTGCAACTGTAGTTGATGACGAAGCACTAATTTTTACACATCAAAGAAATTAAACCTCACTTTCCTGTGCATTATTGACCTTTACTGTACACGAAGTGGCACAGAAGAAACAAATTACACTGCAGTAAAGTTTTGGATTTCCTCTCCACAATGGATTTCTTTTACTGGTTGCTTAAAAACTGCTAATCTAGAAGTTTGTCTTTAGAATATAGGAGAAAGAAAATTTTAAAATGTTTGAATGTGCATAGTCTACCCACATATGACTAATTTATCCTTCAAAGATTCAAACTAACTGGTCTCCTTCATAGGAAGCTTGTGCAGGTTGAAACTGGGAATTCAAAATACAACTGGTGAGATCCATAGAATTTATTCAACAATTTCATAGGGGCTCAACTTCTTGAGCACCAAAGAAAGCCCACCATTCTTCAGGCACTGAGGATATAGCAGACAATATTCCTAGTCCATGTGGAGTTAGAGAAAGGAATACAAGTGTGTATGTGTGTGTGTTGTGTGTGTAATTTCAGATGACGTTAGAGAAAAATTTTAAAGGAAGGGGGAAAAGGAGTTGAGAGAGGAGGTATAATTTGAGCAACATCAAGGGAGTGGTTACAAATTGTAAAGGTATCTGGAGGAAAAGTGTTCAAAGCAGAAGAGATAGCAACTGCAAAGACCTTGCAATGGGTTCAAAGAATAGCAATGAGACTAGTGAGGCTGAGGCAGGAGAAAGCAAGAGAGTAGAAGGTGAGGGCAGGGAGGAAAGGGAACTTGTTGGTAGTTGATCCACCAATAAATGTTTAAGTCCCTTTAAATCCACAACAATATCTGTAAATCTCCAGCGCCCAGCATTCCTGCCATCTTCTGAAAGCACTGTGGTCAGCAAGCATTTCGCTACATCCATCTCCTCAAGCTTTTTCTCCACAGCCCTCATTCTACCCTCTGATATGCCAGAGAGAGGACCTAAATCCAGCCTCCTAAGACAGACCAACCAAGCAACTTCCAGGACTGCTATCTCTTCCTACTCTTCTCCAAAATAAACTTTGTTTTCTTCAACCCTTCTCATGGGATAGTTATAAATACCAGTCAACACACTCTTCTGATCATTGTGGCAATTGTTTCTTTAACCAGATGTAAGTCACATTATTTTTCAATCTACTGAGGTCCCTCTGAATTCTGATACTTACTCCAGCTTGGGGCATACACAAATTCAACCAATATAGCTTTACCTAAATCAGAAATATAAACATTGGAATAAAGAACCAACCCATAAAATTCCACTAAAGACCTCTATCCAGGCTACTTTCATGGCAGATTTTACATTAGCTGATTTAATACAACAATGTTATGAATTAGATACAATTATACCCAAAGTAAGATGAGGTAACAGTGATTCAGAGAGAAGAAATAACTACCTGGTATTATACAGGAAGTAGTGAAGTGACAGAGCCAAGAATTGAAAATGAGTCTAAATCTGATTCTAAGTCACATGATGGCTCCAACAACTAACTGCCTCTCATGCCATTTAGCTAATTAGAATTCACTCAGCTGTCCTGTTACCCCATTTCTTCACAAAGATAGCATAACTGTTGTAATGTTGTCTGGAGCGAGGGCTCGGCCTCGCTTATGCCCAAGAGTCAGGGGGGGGCTCGCTCCTGCCTAACCACCGGCGGGAGGTACTCCTGAAAGGAGCACCAGTTCTTCCAGGCTTGGGGGACGCGCGGTTAAAAAGGAACCACGGAGACCGCCTGAGCGCAGGAACAGGTCTGCTTTATTGCGGAAGTACACTTGGTTATATAGGGTTGGGTGGAGGGAGGGGTTGGAGCTAGGGTGGGCTAGCTACAGGGTGGTAGAGGGTAGGTGGAAGTGGGCGGAGGGCTATGAGGTAAGCAGTGTCTAAGGAAGGAGGCAGATTATATGCTAGCAATGTGGGCGGGACTGGCGGGAAGGACCGCAATGGCTGGAGGGGGAAGATAACAACGGCTGGGAGAAGGGGTGGAGGGAGGCAGTAACAATTGCTCTCCTTTTGTTTTTAAGAAGGAAATAATGAGGGGAAAGGGGAATAGGCGGGGGAAGGCGAGGGGTAAGGGGGCAAAACTGGCTGGCTATGGACGAATGACATAGCATCTGGCCAGGATGCATGCATTAGCCCTCAGGGTCAGTGCGTGCCGGCGCTAGACGCACACCGAGCCTTGCCAGAGAAGCGGCCTTGCGATGCCCTAGAACCCCTATTAGAGGGGAAGGAAATGACAGGGAGTGGCTAGAGTAGGTCTCGCAGGCGGAGAGGGCGAAGAGGACGGTGGGGAGGGGGCTCATCGGTGGCGAGGTGTTGGTAATGGACCTGCACGAAAGAGCTGAATACTGCATTGGATACAGCTTTGGCTTGATCTTTGGCAATGCTGAGCACTCTCTTGATGCCCCAGGGGCCCACAGTGAGAATCAAAATGACGACAATGAGCGGGCCTAGAAATGAAAGGAGGTAGGGGAGGAGGGCATGAAAAAGATTAGAAGAATAGTTCGCGTTTTCTCGCTCTTTGCGGCGCTTTTCTAGTCCCTCTTCAACTTTTTTCAGATTGTCCTCGACTAGGCCGGTGGAGTTGGCGTATATGCAGCATTCTTCTCCAAGAGCGGCGCAAAGACCTCCTTCTTTGAGAAGGAGGAGGTCGAGGCCACGACGGTTTTGCAGGACTACTTCGGAGAGAGAGTTAAGAGAGTCTTTTAGATATTTGACAGCTTCGCGAAGATAGGTTATGTCTTCATCTACGGCCTGTCTGAGAGAGGAGAGGGCAGAAGACTGTGTGGCGAGGGCAGCGATGCCGGTGCCTGCCCCTGCGAGACCCAGAAGGGAAGCAACAGTTAGGGCTGCAGTGATTGGTTCTCTTTTTAGTAGGTGGAGAGAGGTTTGTTTGCGCAGCAAACGGCGGAAAAAGTCAGTGTCAGAGTGGTAGAGGACTCGAGGGGCGAGAAAGATAAGCACACAAGTTTCATTATTAGCATCGAGGGTGGCGACGTTGAGGCAGGGGGTTAGTCCAGTGGAGGTACAAAGCCATTGAGAGGTGTTATGAGGAATTAAGAATCTGGTAGTAGTGTCGGGAGAGGAGTAATCAGAGCAAACACTAAGGGAGGGGTGAGGGCCCCGACGAGAATGAACACAGTGTCCTGTGGAGGAAACAGACTGAAAGGTTAGGGGGACAGAAGAGGCGTTCCAATTGCATTCGGCGGGATTCTGTTCGGAGGATTTGCTGAAGGAGAGGTTGGTGGCGACAGGCTCATAGAGAGGAAGGGAGGGGGAGAGGCAGAGCCAACAGTTCCGAGTGAGGTTGGGGTAAGATGTGTTTAGGGAGGTGTATGAGGCATTGATTAGTTTGATGAGGGGACTGGAGTACTGAGTAGGGGGCAAGCGAGGCTTAGGAGCATGGGAGCTGAGGGAGGCAGTGGTAAGGGGGGTACCAGATGAGGGAGTGGGCGAGGTGGAGCGGAGCGGGGGTGGAGAAGGAGGAGGCGGCGGTGCCTTAGGAAGGTTGAGAACTCGATTTGGGCCTATTGCAGAGGGACGTGTTGCAGTGGTTGCATGGCGCTTTTGTATGGTGAAGAGGCTGCCGTGGTGGTGGCCGTGTGCATATAGGCGAGCTCCCCACGTGCGGCCAGTCAACCATTGGTCATCATTGGGATTTTTGATTGAAAACGTGATGCTGGCGGCCAGGTTGGTTCGCAGGGAGGTGGTGCTTAAGAGAGAGAGATGGGAGTCTCGGTTAGGAGGATTTCGCCAGCCATAGGCTATAGTTTCACAGCCCCAGGAGGGGCAGAAGAATTTTGTTGGGTCTTGGCAACCAATGGCGGAAGCTGGGCAGATATAAAAACCAGTGGCGGACGAGACTATAGTCTCTTCGCGAGTGGGGCCAGGTTTTTCACAGTTGACAAAGGAGCGCCGGTTTGCTGTTTGATACTTGGGCCGGAAGCCGGCGAGTTGACAAAAGGGCAGGGTAAAGGAGGGGGCACCTGCAGTTACGTTGAAGGAGATGAGTTTGTCAAACTGAGTGAGAGTCCAGTTGAAAGGTCGGTGATTCTGATTGGCAGCGGCTGAGAGGGCAAAGAAGGCCAGGGTGCAGGGAATGGCCACGAAGCTGTAGAGAGGCATCACTTGACGAGGCAGCATCTGTGGAGATAAAAGAAAAGAAAACTCCTCGCTCTCCACTCATGGCGAGCGGGTGACATGAGGGGGATAAAGGGGGTGAGGTAAGGGTTAGATGCATTTTATGAGGAGGCGTCTCTAGATGATGGCTGGTGCTGGATCTGGGCGAATGGTGCGACATCTGGGCCACATCCACTGTCAATGTTATCTCTCACTGAGGGCTTAGGGTGCTGATCGCTTGCTGGGACCAATGGGTCAGTGGCAGGCCAGATGCAGCGCCCAGGAATCCAGAGAGGTTGCGGCTCAGAATCTGGAAAGACACAAGCAAAGCCTCTCCCCTGTGCTAGGAGGGGAGCGGGATTTTGCCAATTGGTGGCAGGGTCTTTCCAATGGACTAGGGGGACTTGCGAAGGCTGCCACATTGGCCCCCAGTGCTTGTGGGTGGGAGAAAGTCCTAGATTGTCAAAGGTTAGAAGATTGTGGTGAATGAGGCAGACAGTCACAACATCTGTTGGGGCCTTGTGGGGGGAGGAGGCTCTCTCCTTCTGAATGAGCAGTTTGAGCTGTTGATGAGTACGTTCGACGATCCCTTGTCCTTGTGGATTATACGGAATGCCGAAGTGATGTGTGATGTGATACATTTGCACGAAGCTGGCAAAGGCAGCACTACGATATGCTGGCCCGTTATCTGTTTTGAGATCCCATGGGACCCCCATGAACAGAATAGCTTGGCGGAGCGCCTTGATGCAATGCTTGGCGCTTTCCCCTGCGAGGGGGACTGCATAGCACAGATGCGAAAAGGTGTCAATTGCTACATGAAGATATTTGAGGCGGCCGAAGGCGCTGACATGAGTGACATCTAATTGCCATCTCGAGTTTGGGCAGAGACCTCGGGGGTTGACGCCCTGAGGCTGCAAAGGTCCAAGTGGCAGCAAAGGCGCACAAGTCCGGCACGCACGCACGAGGTGCTTGCAGGTTTCAATAGGTATATTTGGAAAGAGTTTCTGGATGGACCGTGCAGAGAAGTGAAACTGGGAGTGTAAAAGCTTGGCTTGGTTGACAAAGTCTCCAAGCCGCGGTTCATAGGTGGAGTCTTCTCGAAAAGTGACTGGGTTTATCTGATGGGCGGACACGGAAGCGTCAGCGAGGTGATTTCCCTGAGTCAGAGGCCCTGGTAGGCCAGAATGGCTTCTAATGTGAGCGATGAACCAGGGCTGTTGCCGCTCTTCAAGCAGTCGCTGCACAAAGGCGAGTGCCCGATCGATGTTTGATTCACTTGGCAAGAAAGTGGCAAGTGGAAGGCTACGACACACTTGAAGAGTGTATAGACTGTCAGTAAAGATGTTGAGAGGCCGGTCTGGGTGGAGATTGAGGACTGCAGCGACAGCTAGAAGTTCGCCTACTTGAACAGAAAAGTCATTTGCGAACAGCAGTTGCCGTGGCTCAGGATTTTTAGGAGTGTATATGATGGCTGCAAATGCCATTTTTGAGGTGTCTGTGAAGGCAGTGATGGCTGAAGGGATTGGGTTCCGTGCGGGCAATGGACGGAACGGGTTGGAAAACGCCAATTGAGACATTCCCTGCAGCAATCGGTGATGAGGATAGTGGTTGTCAAAGGAGCCACGAAAGAGCTCTACCAGGCTTTGCATTTGGGCATTGTTCATGATGAGGGAGGTAACTTCCTTTGCATCTAAAGGCCAAACAATGGTGTGTGGCGGGATGCCTTACGTTTGTATGGAGAGAAGTACTAAGTCAGTGGCCAGCGCGATCCAGGCCCTTGTAAAAGGGCAGATTTTCGGGAGTTTGCTCTTTGACGTATGCAGAAAAAGGAGAGGGCCATCTTGCCACAAGAGACCTGTGGGAGTGATTGGCGTTGGCAGAACTAAGGCTAAAATTGGAAGGTTAGGGGAGAACCGCTCTAGGCGGCACTGCTGCAGCGCGGCGCTAACTTGCTGGACGACTTCTCGAGCAGCAGGAGTGATGGTGATGCTACAGGTGGCTGCAGTTGGTGGGCTGTCTTTGGTCTGCAAGAGCTCGAAGAGGGTTGCATCTGCGCTGTTGTGATGGGCAGCGCCGAGCGAAGCCAATTGATTTGTCCACAAAGTCGTTGGAGTTCAGTCAGCGTCATCTTGTGAGAGACATGAATTTGTGGGCTTGTGGGCTGAATGAAGTGATGAAAATGAAAGCCCAAAAATTGAAAAGAAGGTTGGAGGTTTATTTTGTCTGATTGCATGGTAAGTCAGAGGCTTGAAAGGTTTGTCATCACTGCAGAGAGTAGGTCATTGAGGAGCGCGCTGGAGCTCGCTGCTTAGAGAAGGTCATCCATATAGTGGAGAATGTATGTTTGCTCTGGATGAAACCTTGAGCGCAGTGGCTCAATGGCATGGTTGACATAGAGCTGACATATGGTTGGGCTGTTCCGCATACCTTGCGGTAGCACTCGCCATTGGAATCGAAGCGCTGCGCCCTGGTTGTTGGTGCGTAGGACTGTAAACGCAAATCGTGGACAGTCTCGCGGGTGAAGAGGAATAGAGAAAAAACAGTCCTTGATGTCGATGGTCGCCGCGTGAAAATACTGGGGGACTGCGGTGGGATGCGGGCATCCTGGCTGAGGTGATCCCATTGGCTTAATACGCTTGTTGATTTCTCAGAGGTCGTGGAGAAGGCGGAACTTGCCTGTGTTTTTCTTGTTAATGACGAAGATTGGCGAATTGTAGGGACTGGTGGATGGCTCAATATGCCCTGCTTGTAATTGCTCTTCGACGAGGGCAGAGAGAGCTTGTAGCTTGTGAGCTGGCAAGGGCCACTGCTCGACCCAGATGGGCTCCTCTGTGTCCCATTCCAGAGGGATAGGGTCAGGTCTTGAGATGGGAGCAGTGGCCCCTATAAGGGGGGGGGCAGCGCAGCTAAGAAGGCTTCTGTGGTGATTCGAGCTTTTAGCTGGCTGAGGACATCTCTCCCCCACAGGATGGTTTGGACTGAAGAGAGGACGAGTGGGCGAATTTGGCCTTCGTGGCCTTCTCGGTCACTCCAATGCAGAGGTTGGGATGTTTTCCAGGAGGTAGCGGCTCCCGTGGCGCCGATGACTTGAGGGCCAGTCTCGAGGGGCCAGTGATTGAACGCAGCGACTTCGAAGGGAATACAGGAGACTTCAGCGCCAGAATCTAAGAGTCCATCGAGCCATTGCCCATTTATCTTAAGCTCTAATGAGGGTTTTTGATGACGGGAGATAGGCATTGTCCACATTATGGCTTGGGAGCCTTCTCGAGGACCTCTTGCGGGTGGGGCTGAGGCCTGCCCCGCTGGGAGTTTAAAGGCTGCTGGTAGTTTTGGATGGCACGGCAGTCACAAGCCCAGTGATATCCTTTTCCACAGCGTGGACACGGCGTAGAAGGGCCTCTTGGTCTTCGCGGTGGTAGGGCAGAGCGGGGTGCTGGGCCTGGCCGAGGGCACTCACGGACGAAATGGCCGGACTGACCACACCGAAAGCAGACGGAGGTGGGAGTAGATGAAACGGCCATGGCAGAAGCAAAGGCAGCAGTGAGCGTTTTGACTTGCGGGTCAACGTCGCGACAGGCGAGAACCCATTCGTGGATATCTTTATCACGTATGGGGAGGACCACAGCCCGGAAGGGCGCAAGGCATCCATCTATGATGAGCTCTTTGGCGAGTGCGAACTGAGCGTCTTCACTAGAAATTTTCCGCTGGCAAGCTTCCAGGACGCGGGCGACGAATGCTGGGAAAGTTTCATTGGAGTCTTGAAGCAGTTGTGCGAGCTTGGTGGGCTGCTTGGTGGAGACCAGAGAAAAGGACCGGTGGACGAGGAATTTTACCCGGTGCCAAAATCCTGGGTCAATGTGTAGATATGGACGAGGGTCCGCGTAGTTGTTGATCCCCGTATACGCATCAGGTGGATCTAAGACACCAGCTTGGGCATTTTCTACTACTTGCCAGTCAACGGCTGCTTGGTAGTGAGCTCGCCATTCAAGAAACTGGCCTGGCATTAAGATGGTGCGGGCCAGGGAAATCCAGTCGTATGGGAGAACGAGTTGAGTTGCCAGCTCTTCAAGGAGCTGCGTTACATAAGGGCTGCCGACTCCATCTTCTTTAACAGCTTTGCGGAGGGTTTTAACTTCTTCCGCTGTGAAGGGCAGCCAAGTTTGAGGTCGTTGCAGCGTAGGTTGTAGATTTAGTGGATAAAGCTGGGGGGTATGAGAGGGTGCCTCGCTAGGAGTAGGTGGAGGGCTACTGCCATACGGTGGTGGCGAGGGATAAGCGGAAAATAAGTGAGAAAATGGCAGCCGGGCAGCATTTTGACGACAACAAAATGGCGGCGGGGCACTTCCGGGCCAAGATGGCGGGGTGGCCGCGTCACTTCTGGGCGCCGGCCAAGATGGCGGAGTAACTGCGTCACTTCCGGGCGCCGGCCGAGATGGTGGAGTAACTGCGTCACTTCCGGGCGCCGGCCAAGATGGCGGAGTAACTGCGTCACTTCTGGGCGCCGGCCAAGATGGCGGAGTAACTGCATCCGGTTGTGAACAAAATGGCGTGGGGGAAGTTTCCGGTTTAGCGGAAGATGGCGACCGTACAGTTTCCGGGGCAGAGCCAGATGCTGACAGGGCAGGAAGAGGCGGGTAAAGGCGGGAAGAAACGCCTTTGTTCCCGCCGGCAGGCTCCGGTCCCAGTGAAGAAGAAGCCGGAAGTGCGCCATTTTGGGCAGAGGTGGAGGAAGAAGGTGGAAGTTCGCCATTTTGGGGAGCCGCAGGAGCGGTCTCTGTGTGCCGCGGGGAGCTCGGACGGGGGGGCTCACGCTCGAGGGCGGCCGCAAGTTGGTCAGACAGAGAGTCAGTGTCGGCGGACTCATTGGGATTACAGTCTAGAGGCTGCTTGAGAGAAGCCTCATGAATAGTCTCGGATGGGGCACCGAGGAGACAGGCGCGGATGGCGACTAGAACGGGTAAGAGGCCTGGCGGGAAGGAGCGTTTTTCATGCTCCATTGCAGAGGCGACTCGATCTATGAGTCGAGAGTATGTGTCTGGGCTCCAGAGTTGGCAAGTGGCGAGCCACGGATTAAAGGGGAGCAGAAGGTCCCAGTATTTTTGGAGTTGCCGCAGAGAAACACGGACTCCATTGGTGTCGAGCAGGACGGCGAGGGCCCTGACTTGCGGCGCTTGACGCGTAGATAGAGAGGTGCCCATGTTGAAATAGAGACAGGACGACGGCGAGGGGTCCCTACCTGGAGAACGAGGATGGGCCGTCCGATTCACAGCAGCAGCAGCAGCAGCAGAGAGGGGCCGGGGGAGGAGCTTCCACGCTGGGCGCCAAATGTTGTAATGTTGTCTGGAGCGAGGGCTCGGCCTCGCTTATGCCCAAGAGTCAGGGGGGGCTCGCTCCTGCCTAACCACCGGCGGGAGGTACTCCTGAAAGGAGCACCAGTTCTTCCAGGCTTGGGGGACGCGCGGTTAAAAAGGAACCACGGAGACCGCCTGAGCGCAGGAACAGGTCTGCTTTATTGCGGAAGTACACTTGGTTATATAGGGTTGGGTGGAGGGAGGGGTTGGAGCTAGGGTGGGCTAGCTACAGGGTGGTAGAGGGTAGGTGGAAGTGGGCGGAGGGCTATGAGGTAAGCAGTGTCTAAGGAAGGAGGCAGATTATATGCTAGCAATGTGGGCGGGACTGGCGGGAAGGACCGCAATGGCTGGAGGGGGAAGATAACAACGGCTGGGAGAAGGGGTGGAGGGAGGCAGTAACACATAACTTTTCTCATTTATCATTATAAAATCAAAACTTAACAGCACCAACTTTATTTCACATATAGTTGTTGCCAAGAACTGAAAATACAGGGGAACTCAACAATGAAGAAAACAGACCCCAAAAATTTTCCTCACTTGAAGCTTAGATTGTTATGCCAGTCAAAAAGAAATGACACAACTCTTCCATAACTTAAACTTAGTGAACCCTGGTGGCTTCTAACTACCACAACTTGCTTTCATGAATACAGAGAAAATCATCCTTTTAATGATCTGTTCCAGAACGTTTTTCAGAATTTATACTGCAAAAATCTTAAAAACATCCTATTTGCTTTAAAGAAATGGCCTTGTGCTTTTAAATATTTGAGAAGTGGGAAAATTTGGAAATTCAGTTGTATCATGAGAAGACAAAAATATCAAAGGTAGCTCCCTAATAGAATGTTCTACAGTGATAGAAATGTTCTATATCTGTTTTGTCCAATATAGTAGACACTACCTACCTATGGCTATTGAGCACTCAAAAGGTGGTTAGTGCCACTGAAGAATTGAATTTTTAATTCAATTTCATTTTCATTGCTACATATGGCTAGTCACAGCTATACTGGGCAGCACATGACTACAAGAATCTAGATTATGAAATGACTTCAATGATGGACACATAACATTATACGTTTGTCAAAGCTTATAAAACTGTACAGCACAAAGTATAACCCATTATGTAAACTATAGACTTTGGTCAGCAGCAATGCTTCAATATTGGTTCATCAATTGTAACAAATGTACCACACTAATGTACGTTGTCAATAATAGGGGAAACTATGTGTGTGGGTGTGGGTGTGGAGGGGGTTATATGGGAATCCCCTACACTTTTGGTATAATTTTTATGTAAATCTAAAACTCCTCTAACAATAGTTTATTTTTACAAAAAATAAAAGTTAAAGAAAAGAAGGCCAAAAACCTCATAAACTCACTCTCATGTCCTCTAGTCATTGCTTATTCTTCCTTTTTTTTTTCAATTACATTTAAATCCTTTTTCTCCAAAACAATCCTATAAGGCAGGTTGATCATTTATATAGTCATAAATAGAAAGCATTCACTTAGGATCTAAAACAAATTAGCGAGTGATCATACTTGGATTTCATGTGATTTGTCTCTGCTGTCACATCCCTGAACTGTGCCTACCTTCTCTTAATCAGATAGTGGTGGTTGCCAGAGACAGATGACCTCATCTGTTAGGTTATACCCAAGGAAGTCAGGCTTCGGGCACTACTCACCTGTAAAAGATTGTGGCAGAATAGACGCCTGGTACAACTCACCTCTAAAAGACTGTATTTACTTGTTATTTTAATATTAATGCGACTTAACATGATGTCAGGCAAAGGCTCACTTAACCTGTGGGTTAGCACATCCCTGTGATTCTACTAGGAATAAGTAGAGAGAGAGCAATAGATTTTAATAGGTCAGAAACTGTCAGAGGTAAATTTAGTTGTAACATTCTTTGCTTTCAGTTCAAATATTTTTCAGCATAATGATACTGAGAAACTAAACCATAATGAAACTTCATTATATTATAATAACATCAACTACTGTATAACAAACAACCCTCAAATCAAATCTCAGTCGTTTAAATACAATAAGGGTTTATTTCTTCCTCAGATTACATCAGTCTCATGTGATTGATAGGGGAGGGGTAGGCACTCTGTTTCATGCAGCGTTTCAGGAACCCGGTTTGCTTCCATTTGTGGCTCCACCATCCACTAGATTTTCTGTTGTATCTTCTGCATCTAGCTAGTGGATAAGGAAATTGTGGAAGATCATGTAAGAATGTATTTAGGAACAAGCTTTTGAAGTGACATATGTCATTCCCACCACAACCCATGGGCCAGAATTGAACCAATGACCCTTCCAAGTGCAAGTAGGAGTGAGATATGCAATTCTAGCTGCATGCCCAGGAAGAAAAGGAAGCAGCATTTAACATGTAGCATTTTCTCTGCCACTAACGTTAAATTGAATTCTTTGGATAATAGGCCAGTCTTAATAAAGTCAGAATTCAATTATTCATTTCATGTATATGCAGTAAATTTAACTATCAAATGTTTCCAAGTACAAAAGAGGCCAGAACTGCTTGGTTTACTATGTAAGTCTCACCTGTTTTCTTTCTCCTTGCTTATGTCTTAGACCACCAGGAGTATCCATGATATTATCTAGCCCAGCCCGTAAATAATGAAATAGTAAATGGGAAATTCATAACCAAGAAAGTGGCTCTTATTTCATTAAACTAATGAGCTTCCTTATAACAGCACTGATGCATTTTATGATTAATCCCCAAGGAATCTGCATTTGTTTTATCATGCACCTGCATTTCAAAGTGTATTAGCTGTGGTCTGAAAAACATCCTCTTCTCAAGGAAATCACTTTTACTCCAGAAAAAAAAAAAAATCAATTGTTGAATTTCTTCAACATTGCATGGTAGAAGTGGAAATAAATCCTAACGATCCCTAAATATTAGAGGTTCAGGGCTGATAATCAAATCATCCTCCTCATTATCATCATTACCAAAATTGCCCATTAATATTATATTCAAATTGGGTATTTTTCCCCAGAAACTAAGGCTTCCAACTCCTCTTCATGATCCAGCACTGGTTAATCTAAACTCCAAGCCATCAGGAAGTATTTTTCAAATGATCAAAAAACGGGAGGATGCCAAAATGAGGCTCTTGATTAAAAATCAACATGATTACTGTAAGCACAGGCTGGGGGCCCAGGCTGCCAGAGCCCTTCGAGAACGCTGCCTGTGGGACAAACACAGTCCAGAAAATGCCAATTTAATTTTAACGAAATGAGATTGTCTGGAAGCATTTCACTAGATTTAACATACAGGAGCAGCTTCCAAAAGAGAAGCTTAAATTTTTGGATATAACAATTAGGAAGCTGTCTAAGGGGCAAGATCCAAAGTGTAATTATTGCTAAATGGGGTGTTTTTCTGAGGGTAGAAATGAAGTCTTCACCATGGTTGCATGGGCCCAAACGGACAGAAAAGGTATAAATGAAATATCATTTTAGTAACCACTGGATATGTTTAAATGAGGAAGCCCAACAAGTAAGGGTGAATACAGAAAGACAGACTATGTAAGTACAGGTATGCAGGCTAATAGATAATAAATTCAGTTCAATATAGCTAACATTCAGGGCATAGATCTCAGAACTAAGGGCACCATCAATAAACATTTGCTAAATGGAAGTGCAATATCCAGCATCCATGTCAGGAAAAGGGAAGAAAAAAAAAGCTAAACAAGCTACACAGAGGTCTCAGATATAACCACAGCATGGCAAAGAAGACTGCCAAGTCACTATATTGTCTGTCTTCTATAAAATGCAGCACTAATTCAAGTGGGACTGCTCTGGGCATTGGCCAAACAAGGTAGAAAATGGAGGCTGGCTGCTCGGAGCCTCCTGGGGACAAGATTATCTTAAAGCGCTGTGCAGCTTGAATATAACTTGAAGGACAAAAATTCTGATTCAAAGCTATGAGCCAAAATAAACCCCAGGACAGTTCTCTAGGGGGAAGGCTAAGCAGGCAAGGGTAACCCAGGGGCTACATGGGCTGAAATCAGATCTGTTCTGTAGCTTGGACTGCAAGTCCTCTACAAATTAAAGAATAATTGGTGGAACAAAATAAATCATCCTGGGCATGTAAAATGCTACCAAATGCAAAGTGGGTCCTTTAACAACATTAAACCAAATTGTTGAGTCTCTAATGGCTTCATCTGGGGGAATTTCAAAACATCAGGTAAGTGAGTAGATCTTTCTTGCCCAGAAAAAATACCACCACGCCTTCTTCCACATTCTCCCCTGGAGATATCCAGCTAAATTCAAGTCCAGACAGCAGCTTTGTGTGACTTAGTAGAAGTTTCCCCTCTGAGGACACAGCCCGGCACCAATGCAAGGCCTGGCTTGGGAGGCACAGGTTGGCATTATGCCCTCATTTGCCCGTTGTCTCAGAACCCTTGATCAGGGTACTGTCTGCACAAACATATGAGGTGTTCTGAAGGAAAAGATGAAGCTTGTGAAACCTCATGAGCCACTGTGATACAATACAGCAAAAAGGCCATGCTTTTGTCACAGCACAAGCTCAGCTTCTTCGAGCAGCACTAGAAGTGCATCAGACCTTGGAGGAAGCAGATTTCAACGGGCACAACATCAGGAAACCACCCTCAAGACATGTAACTTAGCAAAATACCAAGTGAACCTCAAGAGTATTAGGCTGGCAAATTCTAAGAAGTCTTTGAGAATAGCAAGATCAAATAATGAAAGGCCCTAGAAAGTTCCAGTATTTGAGCAAAATGAGCCAATAAATACAAGAGCTTTGAGAGCTACAAAAGAGAGAGAGAGAGAGAGAAATTTTGTGAAATCCTTATCAGTACTAATTGTGTCCAGAGAACTTGGGGACTGGTGGGGAGGGAGGCGGGTTGCTCATAGAATACAAACACAACAAAAGAGGCAATTTAATGTGCAAAATCTTTATGATGCCTATTACTCCAAGAACAGTATTATTGGAAAATGGTGAAGAAGATGTTTTAAAAAAAAAAGTAAGCCAACAATTACTTTAGAAAATTCCATCATCATGATGGAAAGAGAATCCTGCTAAGTGAGGACTAAGGGGAACTCAGCAGATCTCAGGCCAGGACAGGAGTCCGGAGATTGGTGCAACACTTACCCTACCTTTTCCAATCTGCATATGATGGAGTCACACTTGGGCCCACTCTCAGCCTTTTGAGATCTAACCCCTTATTCTTACACTCAAGTCCCCTGCAGAGCCCTTGGACCACATCCAGAACAGCAATTTCACTGTAAGGGACAGACCCTGGAAGGCAAAGCCTCATGATTTGATTCCCCATTCTGCTTCTATTGGGTTGTGAGACTTTAGGTAGGTGACAGGACCTCTCTATGCAGCACAATCTTCATCTGTAAAATGGGGTTTGATACCACTTACTTCACAAAGTGGTTGTACCTCACTTGGAGTAAGGTGCTTTTATGTGAAAATATTTTATAAACTCTAGTTATCCAACCAAATGTTTGGCTGTTACCTTCAGTTTTTTTTTTTTTCCAAACAAACACACCCCCTTCCCTTCTTTCCCCTACTCCCAATAACTTCTAACCTCTTATATCTCTGTAAATTTGCTATTTCTAGTCATCTATTATGAAGTGATATCATACATCATTTGTCCTTATGTGCCTTGCTTATTTCACTGAGCATAATGTTTTCAAAGTTCCTCAATATTACATGTTCCTAACTTCATTCTCTCTTATGGCCAAATAATATTCCATTGTGTGTATGTTTCACAACAAATATTAAATAATATTTGTTGATGGACACTTGGCCTCTTTCTACCTTTTGGCTATTGTGAAGAATGCTGCTGTCAACACTGGGGCACAATTGCACAGGGTTTGAGACGCTGTTTGCACATTCTTTGGGCATCTACCTAGAAGTGGAATTGCCAAGTCAGATGGTAGTTCTATATTTAACTTTTTGGGAAACTACCATACTGCCTTTGATGAGTTTTCGATATTAAAGTAGGCATGTCATAACAGTGCTTGTATCACCCCTCATATAGAAAACCCTTTCATATAGAGAGTATTGTCCTACTGATCATCAAAACGTACATTAGGGAAGGATAACTTATTTTTCAGATGAGAAATGTGAGGTTTTGAGAACTACGTGCTTATTCAAGGTGGCAGAGTTGTTGGAGGCAGGGCTAGAGCTTAAAGCAGTTCTGATTTCAAGTGTAGTCCTCTTTCTACTTTATCAGAAAGCCCAATACATGAATGTGCACTGACATAAATTTATAAAGCCCTTTACAAACAGTACTTTCATATTCATTTAACATTTTAAAATTGCTTGACTTTTTCAAGACTTGATTTTGTCCCATTTTATACATTAAATAGGAAAACTGCTATCAAGGTATTAAAAAATCATTGGTTATTCAGTCAACCACCAAATTAAATAATACTTACCATTGATTGAATGCTATGTGCTAGCATTTTGCATACATGAATTCATTTAATCCTCACACTAACTGTGTGAGATAAGGTCTTCTGCTAACCCTATTTTATAGATACTCAAAGTCACTCAACTATCAAAAACACCTGCGTTCTCTCTCCATGCCCAGCGATCCAGCCAGGGCACAGAAACAAACACTGTGCCCCGATACAGTCATCTGAAGCATGTGGTCTAGTTGAGAAAATGCACCATGGACACACAAAAATACTGCGACTGAAGTTGAAATATGGCAAGCCCAAATAAGAGTGTGCTGCAGATTTCAGGGGAGGAAGACTTTGTGCTGAGTTGGGAGAGTCAGGGAAGAATCCATGGTGGGAATTTTAAGTACAAAGACCCAGAGGCTGAAAAGGACAAGTCACAGAGGCTGGGTAAGATAGAGAATATGAATACCACCCAGGTGTGGCTAGAGTACAGACTGTGATACTGGCAGGGTGGGAAGTCAGGCTGGAAAGACAGGGAATCAGGATATGGGAGATTTTGAGAAGGTCCTGCCTTAAAGACAACAATCAGAGACTTTATTTGAGATGCCAACTGCATAAATGAACCATTACCATGACCAGAAGTTTCCTTTCAATGTACCAGAGCTTTTCTACTTGCCATCCCCTCTACTCAGAACACTAGGTCTCCACATGACCACGCCCTTACTTCCTTGAGGGCTTTGCTCAAATGATAACTTCTCTGCAGAGCTGCCCCTGATCTCCCTAAACAAAATTACACTCTATGCACTTTCCTAATACATAATCCTCATATCTCTTTTCTGCTGTATTTTTCTCTGTAGCACATACCACCACCCTAGACAAATCACCTTTCACTTGTTTACATTTGTGTTTCTCCCACACTAGTTACATCAGCTCTAGGATAGAGATTTTGCCTGTTTTACTCACTACTTTTTCTGAGCTTCTAGCAGAGGCCCTGGCACATAGCAGGTGTTCAATAAATATTCATTGAATATATTAAATGTTAACAAATACTGAATTACAAGTTGCCTAGTCAATCTAAGAAGGGGTTTTTATATATGAAACATATATCTATATAATATAAATCATCCATCATTGGATGAATTATTTTCAAACTTTTTTTTTTTTGGCAGCATGCTCTTCAAATAAATATTAAGATCCCACACACAGAAAATATAGATAAAAGTATTGGTGCTCTAGTTGAGTCAAGCAGGAGCTACAGCTCATTGGTTGCCCCTCCCCACACACACCTTTTACTCTCTTATTCATCTCATTAGATGCCCAGAACTTCTTCGGAAAACCAAAGACTATGGGGGGGGGGGGGGGAAATCACCATTACAATCTTGTGGAGGAACAAAGAATGGATCAAGATCTAGAGGAGGAAGAGGAAAGAAAATATTGAGATAGGAAAAGTAGCATCTAGGCAAGGATCACTGTCCTACACAGTCTTGTCCCTAACATTTGCAGGACCCAGGACAAAAATTCCAAAGGAGCTGGTAGGCTGCCCTCTGCTCTTCCCAGCCCTGGCTCCCTCCTGCGTAGCTGCAGCCCTTAATATATGTATGTACTTATTGTTCTTAATAGAGGAAGAGTGGAATCATAAATTCCAAAACAACTCAGCCTGCTCAGTCCACATTCCATCCCAATAGCCTCCTTGATATTCCTTCAGCCCAGCATCAGTGCAAAGTCAGCTCTCAGGAGGAAGCACCCAGGGAAAGGTCCTGGCAGGTCCTGAGATGGGGCAGGGGCCTTTAGAGTTAGGAGTCATCAGTCTCTGGGGCTAGAAGGCATGGCCACCTCCTAGGTCCTGTGGACTCCTCATCCTTCGGGGTGGAGGTGCTAGAGCAGAGCCCAGGTCTAAGAATGGTAGAGCACCTACACAAAGCAGCTTCCAAGGCCATTTAATGTTTTAGGCATTTTGGAGCATTTGAGGTGAAAATGTAATAGACAGTAAAGAACATGGGCTGTGGGGAATCAATACTAGAGAGAAGATAAATCTAACATCCAGTCTTGAGCCTGAATTTGAATAGGGGTGGAAGCAGGTTACCACCCTACTGTATATTCTTCAAAATGGTGCTAAACCACATACATGCCAGAGCACAGGATGCAGACAGCAAGGCAGCATAGGCCCAGGTTTGGTGTTCAGGAGGGAAAGCAAGTGAGGCAGCACAGCGTTGAGAAGCAAGATCGCTGGAGTCCAAATCCCATCCTCACTGTTCGCTGGCTGGCTGTGGGATTCAGGTTCCCAATATGGAAAATGAGGATAATACCTACCTCACAGAACTGTTGGGAGAATTAAATGAGATAAATCCTGTAAAATACTCAGCACAGCAACTCAAATATAATTTTTTGTTGCTCCTAAAATGACAGAGAAAAGAACCTGGAGCCCAAAGTATTGGACTGACAACTCTATCAAAATATATTAAAGAAAGTCATCAGAGGCTCACTTTAGTGGGAATTTTTAAGAGATCTCAATGGTATAAAATATAAAACAACACATTCCTTCTCAAAAGAGAAAGTAGCTCTCCAGGATATACTGTCCAATGCTGCTATAATAATTTAGGGGAATGAGGAATTCTAAGTCTGTCATATAAAGAAAGAGGGCTTAACCTGAACAACAACAATGGACTTGTTATGCAGGAAGTTATCCTTTAAGTATGAGCTTAGTGGCCCAAAAGAAATATCTTTACTGTTACAATTATTGTTAATAACAGTCCTACCTACTGAGTGTCATCTAAATGCCAGGACTTTGCTAAACAGATGCATTAATGTTAACCCCTACACATCTCTAAAGGGTACAGATGATTTGATTTTGCTAAAAAATATTAAGTCACCTGCCTAAGACCACACAAATGGAAAATGGCAGGGTCAAGACTCAAATCCAGAAATAACTAGAAAGACTACGCTCTTTCCACTACCCTCACTGCATTCCACAGCCTAGAGGACACGTAAAAGCCACCAGCACTGGACTGTCTCTGGCAACAGAAGCAGCAAGATTATGTTCATCCTGAAAGGTGGCCTTATGTTCCGTGCTGCTCCCCTCACTTCAAAGGATCCTTTCACTACATCTTGTTTTGTCATCATCTAAGGCCTTGTAAGATTATTTTATAGTCTCATTTTTCTGTGTCTTGAAATGTAAGCTTCTAGGATCCAAAGATCATAGCTCACATTTCCTTACATCCCTCTCAGCAGCTAGTACCAAGCCATAACATGAAAGGATCTCAGAAATATTATTTGAATAAATGAATGATGTTCTAAGGAGAGAAATAATGTAGGAACCAAAATGGGAGAATATAATAGCCCTGGTATGGTGAGAAGCATAAAGCCAACTCCATTCAATTCCAAAATGGAAAATAACACTGACAGTCACTGTTCGGAGGTCCATGGTCTAATCTCCTTTAATGTCCCTAGTGCTTAATCTGTCAGTCACCACACACAGATTTAGTACTTACTGCCAGGTATTTATTCTCAATTCTTTGAAGCATGAAATCAGCAGCATTGGATAATATAGCTCTGGAAATGCTTTTGGTTTCTTTGGGAGAAAACACACATATGCATTTTCATTATTTTTCACTCCCATTGTTGATTTCCTTCCTCCTTTAAAACATAAAAGTAGTAGCAAGGGTCACATTGATAAATGCATTCTAACTTTCCCTCTGAGGATGCCAGATGGGACAGAACAAGATGCTCTTTTGAGAGGGGGCTCAGGTGTCCAGCTGGCATGTCACCACATTCTCTCTCCCTCTTCTTATCAGCCTTGCTACCATGTTCACCATTTTTTCGACCCTGAGGTCAGTCTTCTGTAGGACATGATGACTGGGGCCTGACTTGAGCTTTGGGTATCCCTGAGCAGGCAGGGAGGTAGATAGGGAAGTGTGGTAGCCTGCCCACTATAAGGAAGGCAAAGTTGGGGGGAGGGGGAAATATGGGTCATTGAGAATATGAGCACTTTCTTCTAAAGTGGCCATTTTCCACATCATTGACATGACAGAACATTTGGAAGGCATGGTGCTCGTCTTAGTTTGCCAGAACTTCTATGACAAATACCACACAATAGGTTAGCCTAAACAACAAGCATTTGTTG
Organism: Dasypus novemcinctus; assembly: GCF_030445035.2. Classification (NCBI taxonomy): domain Eukaryota; kingdom Metazoa; phylum Chordata; class Mammalia; order Cingulata; family Dasypodidae; genus Dasypus; species Dasypus novemcinctus. Next base: position 52,192,501 of record NC_080681.1, read on the forward strand.
TCTCATGGTTTTGAAGGTCAGACGTCCAAACTCAAGGTGTCGGCAAGGCCATGCTTCCTCCTGGGTCCGTAGCATTCTGGTGATGGCAGTCCTCTGTTGCATGGCAATGTCTCTCTCCTCTCGGGCTTCTTCTGAGTGGCTGTATCCAGATCTCTTTAAGTTTTCCAGTAGTATGGATTAAGACCCATCCTGATCGAATGAGACCACATCTTAACTAACAATATCTCCAAAAGGTCCTATTTAGAAATTGGTTTATACTCACAGAAATATGCTTAAGATTCAATAAGTCATTTGTGGGGTATATGATTCAATCCCCTATAGTGCTTTTCCATCATACTTAATACCACAAAATATCGATACAATACTCTTAAAATGAATGCATAAGAGCTTGAGAGCTTAAAGTAGATCCAAATCTGTCCATTCTTCATTCAGCACATATTTATTAAGTGCTGATTTTCCAAACATTTTGCTTGGGGTCTGGGAATATAAGGACAAGGAAGAGAGGCTACCTGTCCTCAGGGGGTCCACACAGTGCAGGAAACAAATCATAATGGGAGTAGTAGTGATCATATAGAAGTAATGGAATTGCTAACTATTAGTGAGTGCTCAGTATGAGTCTGACATTGTCCTAAGTGTGTTTATATATTAACACATCTAGTTTACACAAGAATCCAAGAATACATATTGATATTATTCAGTAATATAAAGGAATGAAATTTTGATACAAATTACAACATGGACGTACCTTGAAAACATAATATAAGTAAAAGAAGCCAGTCACAAAAGGACAAATATTGTTTGTTCCATTTACATGAAATATCTAGAAGAGGCAAAATCATAAAGAAAATAGAATAGAGGTTCCCAGAGACTGGGGGAGGGGAAGTTATTGCTTAATGGGGATAGAGTAAATGGTAAAAACATATAAAAGAAAAAAGTATTTCTAAGAACTCCTACACATTAAAAACATAATTTCCATATGAATTGACGCACTAAATACAAATCATTTTTATTTATTTCTTAAATTATTTAGTACTTACCTATTCTTATCAGTCCTTTTTAATGCATTCTTTGGCATTTAAGCATAGACTTTCTTGTATATTTATTCAACTGTTTCACGTATGCATCATCTATTTCTCTAATTTGATTGTAATCTTCTGAAGGGTAAGGTCTCTATCACTGGGTTTAAATTCTTGTGCATCAAAATCATGTGAGAAGACTATAAAATTTATAAACCCCTGTCCACCCTCAGAGGTTTCCTAGACCTGGAACTAACCAGAACTCACACACTTACAAACACAAGCTCCCTTCCATTGTTTCAAAAGTCCTATTTCAAACTTGTGAGTTGTTATGGTTGCCATGCTTAAGGCTATATTTTTTCAGAAAATATCAATAACATTTAAATCAAAAATAAGCTCAACCTAAGGCCTCATATAACATTCAACTCGAACAGGAACTTGGTATGTAGTAAAGAATTAACCTTACCAAAAGAGAAACTGGTCTTCGTCATTGGCTACTGGGAGAGGACCTCTAAGACTCTTGGAATGTCATATCTGATGGGAGTATCTTTGTTTGCCTGGGGGTCCTGGCTACCAGTCACTTTAAGAATGTGATTTATAATGTTTTTTTTTAGCCACGTGACATCAGTTCTAAATCTGGAGTTGCTGGAGAGCCAAGGTCAGATCCACAGTATCAGTTCCACCTACACAATACCTGGAAACTAAGGGTCGGCCACACGGGCAATATGTGCTAAAGCCAAAATAAAAAACTCTGGTTAGCAAGGCTCCAGTGAGCTTCCCAGATTGGTAATCCAACAAACATTGTCACACAAAGATACCAGGAAAGTAATGCTGTCCATGACTCTAAGGGAAGAGGACAATGGAAACTCCATTTGGGTACGTATGATGGTCACTGTCCTATGCCCTTCTTCCGATGGCTGATTTTAATCTGAAGTCTTTCCCTACAATAAACTGTAGCCATGAGTAAAATGGTGGGTTCTATGAGTCCTTCTGGCAAACTATCAAAACTGTGGTTTGGGGGATCATTAGTATAGCTTGGTTTAGAAGCCCAATCCTGGTCCAATCAGTCATTGCCAAAAGACTGTGCTATATAAAAATGGCTGCTCCTATAGTCACCATGTGGATGGTCTGGCAGAGTGGGATTACCAAGAAAGGGAAAACTGCACTAAACTAGGAGACAAGCCACTACATATTAACGCAAATTTTATTTTGCCAAGACACAGTTTTCCATTTGAATACACAAACAAGCTCTCATTTAATCAAGAGTCTTAACTGTCTCAGTTGGGATGGCCGTAAATCTCACCTTTCCAACTCCTTCAGCACAAATGGGATGTATAAATTGGAAAAATGAAGGTTGCCAGACCAGAAAATATAAAGCTTCTAAAGGTTTTAATTCAAATGTAAGCTATTTTAATTCAAATGTAATACATTCCATATTATGTGGAAAAGTTGTGAAGCATCTTATTTTAATTAATAGAGCATTGAAACTATTGCTGAAAGTTTTAGGCATGAAATCCAAGTACACAGAACAGAATTTCCTTTTAGTCAAATTAACATATGGCCACAGGATCCAATTCTGAAATAGTCATGATAAATCACAGCCATTTAGAATGCACCAGATCTTAGGTTCAAATAAATAATACATTAGTTACCTCCAAAGACCAGGTATCAGGAGCACAAACAACTCAAGAAAAATTACACAATATTGTACAATGCTGACATCAGAGTCTCAGTTACATGACATCATGACTCTTTGGTGATAGCTACACAAATTCCAAATTAAAGTTATTACTTTTTCATCAAAAGTGACTTTTATAAAATGAAACACAGTTTTACACATCGATTCAAAAGGAATTTTCTTTAAGGAAGTGCCAAGTGATTTCTAGATAGGGAGATTAGTCTCCATTAAGAAGCCTCCTACATAATTCAGCAGTCTGGACCACCATCAATCCTGCAGAGGTACAGCATCTGCCTTTAATTCTAGATTTCCTGATTCTGAGCTTCTACCTGGGATTACCTGAGGGATAAATGAGGCAATCTCAATAAGTGGTCACAAACTTCTGTCTCTTGGAAATCACAATCACTCCAGAAGAGCTTCTGGGATCACGTGAAACTCAAATCCATTGAAAGAAAGAAGACTCTGAGGCCATCTTCACAGAACCAAGCTCTTCCAAATGCCCCTGGTCCTGCCACATGCTGGCTCTCCTCTGCTGCATTCTCTCCTTCACCAGCCCCTTTGTTCTAGTCACACTCTACCTGCCCTTAGTCCCTGTTCTTCCTACTTAACATATCTTCCTTCAGCCTTGCTCATAGTTTCAACTGCCACCAATTTGCTCATTCATTCTGATCTGTCTCCTGAGTTCTAAAAAACAGAATTCTACTTACAGATGAAAATCACCACTTGGCTCTCACAAGGCACCTCAAATAAAACCAATCTAAAATTAGACCTTCCTCTCCTTTTCCTCCTCCTCTGCTCCCTTCATCAGTGAATGGTACCACCACCTTCCTAAGACCCTTAGTCAGAAATCTGGAATCCTCTTTGATTCTTCTTTTTCCCACACTTTTCACATTCAATTGGTCACCACACCTCATCAATTCTAAATCCTAAATAAATCTCAAGTCTGAACATTCCTCCATCTCTACAGCCACTAACCTAGATCAGGTGGCTGGTATCTTCCACCTAAACGGCAACAAAAGCATTCTACCGTGTCTCTCCACCTCTAGTCCTGCCCGCCCCCATTCATGCTCCATGCTGATGCCACAGTGAATGTCCAAAGGTGTAAATCTGGTTGTGTCACTGACCTAAACTAACCTTTCCACTACTCTCCACTACTCTTAGCATAAAGACAAAACTCTATAGCAGTTGTTCTCATCCAGGGGCATATTTGCCCTTCCCCTACCCCCCAAGAGACATTTGGCAGAGTCTGGAGACATTTTTGGTTGTGACATCTTGGGGGGCAGGGGGTTTGCTACTGGAATCTAGTGGACAGAGGCCTAACATGCTGCTAAACATCCTACAATGCATAGGACAGCCCCCTCGCCCAGCACAGAATTATCTGGTCTAAAATGTCATTAGTGCTAAGGTTGACAAGGCACTGGGGCCCTTGTCACTCCCTACCTTGACCTAAGCTCAATGAGTCAGTCAAATTAAACTTCTCAAGACATCATGCTTGCCTTCTCCTCAAGGCCTTCCTGCACACTGCCATTGTGCATGGAATTCTGTCATACTGTTTCCTGCTTTCTTTGCTTGACTAATTCAAAGACTCCCTAAAGTTTTAGCTCAGGCATCACTTACCCTGGGAAATCTTCCCTGTCTCCCATGGATTAGATTTCCCCAGTCCCACTGACTCTGCTGTTCCCTTGTACCGTTTTGAAATTGCCTGTTCACTTATCAGTGTCTCTCTAGACTAAAAAGCAAGGTCAGTGTCTCTTTTGTCCTCTGTTTGGTTCTCGGCACCAAGGCCACAGTCAGTGCATGCATATTTGCTAAATAAATGTATGATTTGAAATTGACATTGTTGGTAATTGTCAAACTACCAACACTTTCCATTTAGCATAGCAGCAGCCGTCTTGAAAGCTAGTCTATATGTCTAACCCTGAAAGAGTGTGAACTTTAGAAATTTCCAAGAAGTGGCAAAGATGCCCTGTGACTTTTATCAGGGTGCCAAAAGCTGGAGAAAATAGTGCTGTTGAGGAAAACTGTTGGCAAATCAGGAACCCAGCCATTTGGCTTTAATAGCAATAAGGCTCAGTCAAACAGAGCAAGTTAGAAGATATGTAAATACTGAATCAGTTACTCTCCCAAGTTGTTATTTAGGCAGAAAAATAAAAAAAAAATAAAAAAAAAAACAGAAATTTTAGTTCTTGAGCAAGGTTAAATGAAACCAGGTGAAACAGAAAGAATGAGTAGACATCAGTTTCCATCCAACATATGGAATACCAGGCACAGAAACTGCCCTGAGAAAGCAAAGCCAGGGTGAAAATAGAGTGATCTCAGAGTGTGGTGCCCAGCACAGCAGCACCAGTAATACCTGGGGGCTTGGTAGACATACATATCCTTGGTCCCACCTCAGACCTCTTTAATAGGAAACTTCAGAGGTGGGCCTGGCATCTGTGTCCTAACAAACCCTCCAGGACCTTCTGCTGCTGGCTGAAGTTTGAAAATAGCTGCTCTAATCCATCCTACAACTACAGCAGAATTCCACTTTAACACTAAGGTAAATGTACACAGGATCTACTATGTACCAGACTGTGTTCTAAGCCCTTCATACTTTCATCATTTGATCTTAATTGCACAAAAATACTATTACTATTCTCATGTTCCAGATGAGAAACAGAGACTGTCATTCTGTCCCAACAAATTACAGAAACTCCTGATTTTCTTTGAAGAGAAACTGACCCCAGAATCTGAGCTTTGTGACTCTTGACCAAAACCTTTCTCCCTCTTATCACCATCATTTAAGAGTCCTCTGTCTCCCACCCCATTTCATTTCAGCCTCCCTAGTCCCTTTTTAAAATAGCTAATTTCTTTCTCTTATTTATTTATTTATTTTTAAGATTTATTGTATTTATTTCTCTCTCCTTCCCCCCCGTTGTCTGCTCTCTGTGTCCATTCGTTGTGTGTTCTTCTGAGTCCGCTTGCATTGTCAGGCATCACCGGGAAACTGTGTCTATTTTTTTGTTGCATCATTTTGCTTCATCAGTTTTCCGTTTGTGCAGTGCCTGGGCAGGCTGTGCTTTTTTTCACACAGGGCAGCTCTCCATGCTAGGCACACTCCTTGTGCATAGGGCTCCCCTACATGGGGGCACCCCTGCATATCATAGCACTCCTTGCGCGTAACAGCACTACGTGTGGGCCAGCTCACCACAAGGGTCAGGAGGCCCTGGGTATCGAACCCTGGACCCTCCAGATGGTAGGCAGATGCTCTATCAGTTGAGCCATGTCTGTTTCCTCCTAATCATTGATCTCTGTATTCAAGCCAAGCACTGTTTGTCCCTGGCTTCCCTTCTAGAACTCATTTGCATAACATAATTCCTCTAGCCCAGCAGTGCTCAAAATGTAGTCTGAAGATCCCTGTCAGAGGGCCCACATGGTCAAGACTGTTTCTTAATAACACTAACACATTATTTGCCTTTCTTATTAGGCTGACATTTACACCAATGATACAAAGCAATGGTGGGTAGAAGTACTAGCATCTTAGCAGGAATCAAGGCAATGGCAGCCACTGTATTCTTCACCACCACACACTTCCAATAAAATACATGCCAGTTTCAATTAAGAATGTTCTAGATGGAGTAGGAAGAATTATTCATTTTATTAAATCTTGAGTACACAACTTTTTAATATTCCATATGATGAAATGGGGAAAATGCATATAAAGCACTTGAAATGCACATATTAGTGCAATGATTGTCTCAGGGAAAAGCACTTGTTTTCTGAGTTGCAAGCTGAACTAGCTGCTTTTTTCATTGAACGTAATTTTTACTTGAAAGGAAAATGAACAGATTACGGTTATTTAGACTTGGATATTTGGCAGACATTTTCTTGAAAATCAAGAAGTGAGCTGTCACTTTAAGTAAAACAACTGACAGTATTTGTTGCCAATGATAAAAATCTGGCTTTCAAATGAAAATTAGAATTTTATAAAACGTATATGTGCCATCATGAACTTGACAGTTTCCCTACCTAAATAATTTTTTATGAGACATTTGAGTAAGATATTAAGGAATGTGATTTTGGAATATTGTATAGTCAAATGCCTCAACAATTAAAGGATCTGTACAAACTCAGTGAATCAATCTTTTCAAAAGACCAACACACATGATATTATAAAATCATGCATGGGTAAAAATTCCATTCAAGGTGCAAGCTAAACCAATGGATTTATAACAGAATATGAAAAGTTCATTGATTCAATTTAAGATTCCACATTGCAACTAACCTTTAAGAAATTACCACTTAGAGTTTTGCTCTAATATCAAAGCAGAATATCCATAATTACCTGAAAAGGTTATTCAAATACTCCTCCCTTTTTCACCTCCATATTTGTTGGAGGCTGGATTTTCTTCATCTACGTCAGCCAGAACAACATATTGCAACAGACTGCAGGTAGAAACAGGTATGAGAATGCAGCTGACTTATATTAAGGCAAACACTAAACAGATTTATTTGCCAGCAAAAAAAAATTAATGCTACTTTTATCATTAATTTTTTTTATTTTAGAAAATATAATTATTTCTCAAATATAGATTATTTGTGTTAACAGGTAATAGGTATATTATTTTTAATCAATAAAATATTTTTTAATTTTCCAGTTCTAGTTTCTAATACCGTAAATATCAATGGATATAATTCATATAAACAAAAGCTTTTTGAGATTCTCAATGCTTTGTAAGAGTATAAAGGGGGTCTTATGACCACAAAGTTTGGAGCCACTCTTCTAGTTTATAAATTCTTCTTTCTTGGATATACTTACTTAAAATCCTACTCAATATCTCAGATTATTTCTCCTCCAAAAGTCTTTCCTGATTTACACCCAACCAACTCTAATGACTCCACCATGGTATGGGTAACTTAGCTCAGAATCTTTATACTTTTTAAGCGAGATTTCTGTGACTGTGACCTGGCTTGTTCACTAACTAGTGTGACTTGGGGAAACCTTAGGATTCCTGTTTGTAAAATGACAATCAAAGTAAATATTTCATTAGAATTGTTGGGAGGATTCGTAAGATAAGATGGTTAAAGCACTTAATGCAGTTCCTAGCACAGAGTAAGTATAATACATATTCTCTGCTATTATTATCATTCATACAGCGAACATTCATTTAGTACCTACTAGAGTTACAAGACTCCTATGATCATCAAGTTTATAATCTAGTGGGTGGGCCAAGATTAAGCAAATAATTATTCAAATGGATATATAACTATAGTTGTGTCCAATGTTATGGGGAAATCACGTATGGTAATAGAGGATATAAAAAGGGAGACCTAAAATACAGTGTGATTTTAGGAAGGCATACTTGAGTAAATGATATTTGACTTAAACCCCAAGGATTAATTTTTAAATTTACAAATACAAAATCCTAAAGATCAGGGACTGTGTCTTTCCTTTTGGATACTGAACAAGATAGGAAAAATCAGCTACTTTCATTCACAGATGTTTTTTCCCTCCTAATATAAGCTATACTCAAAAACACAAAGGCGTGTTTCCATCCTTTAGATGTTGCTCCTTAACTTGACGTTTATTCTGGCTTTTACATGAATGCCCTAAGTTTAATATTTGTTGAGAATTACTATGAGAAGTAGAATTACCTTCCAGAGAAATTGAAAAATGACCTTTACAGGCAAAAAAGCAGAAGATAAAAGGATCAATAAACCAAAGTCCCCAGTTTCCCAATTCACCTGACTAATGTTACAATCAGAAAGAATTTAATTCATAAGGTCACACTCTTCAGAGAAGTAAAGACCAGTAGGTGAGCACAAAGACTCAAGGGAGTCTATGAAAGTAGATTCCAGTCTCACTGTTAAGTGATTTTTCCTGATCAAAGAGCAGAAACAGTAAAAAGCTTTGAAAAATGATCCATAGGACTGAGAAGTACCTAGCTGTGAATATTTCAGTCAAGGCAGTGTATTTTAACCACCTGGCCTTGGAAACAAAACATCTTCTTACCAAACACAGACCCCAGCAACAAGGAGCCAAGAAAAGGATGAAAAGCAGCTATGACTTCCCGTTGGCAGAGACAAGGGAAGGGATCTCTGAGGCTGTGTGCTGAGATAATAAAATATTAAAGTATTTCTTTCTCTACCTTTTCCTTTGGCATTTCCACAGATGTTCTGTGAAAGCAGGACTCTTCAAAAATTCTTTTTCCAGGTTGAGCCAACTACAGGCTCTTGATAAATCACAAAATGTAAATAGCTGAGTGGAAAGAGCTGCAAACTGGGATCCAGCAGAGCCTGGTACCAATCTTGGTTTGTAACTATGGGCAAAATTTGTCATTTATCTGTGCCAAGATTCTCCATCTCTCACATGAGCATAATAGCTTTTAAAGAAAATTAGTTCATACATATAAACACTGACCTTTTAGAAATAATAAAGTCAATATACTCAAGTATTTTATATCAATATTATAATATATTAGTTTCTTTATATGATGTCTAGTGCTGGAATGTAATATACACAGATCTAGGGCAACTTTTCCATTCTAGGGATAAGGAAGGTGTTTTGAATTGTCCAAGAGAGTGGTCAAACCAAGCTATAATTCGGGTCTCCATATTCTCAATCTGCACTTTCCCTAAAACCTAGAAATTGACCTCCCATCCATCTCTAGTGAAAATAGGCCATTATTTTTAAATACTCTCAATTTTCCAACTTCCCTCCTGAACCCTTCCTCAAAATGCAAACTAATTTATAAGTACCTCTATCTTGCTTCCTTCCCTTCTCCTGTCTCATAGTGTCACTCACTCCTTTGGTTAAATCTAACCTCCCAACCGTGCCCACACTTCATACCTTCCAGTTCCTCAGAGATCTAAGCCATTTCTTCTCTCCTTTCTCTTTAACCTCTCATCCCAAAGGTCTATTTATCTACAGTGTATAAACATGCTCAAGACTAGTCCAAATGAAAAGAGCAAACAATGCCTTGATCCTGTGCTCCACCTACAGCTAGGACTTTCTCTACACCCCACCCTACTTTCTTCATGGCCAAGCTTCTCCAAAGGGCAGTCCACACCTGTGGTCTCAAACTTTAAGGTATGAGAGATCATCCAAGAGTCAGTAAAATGCAGATTCTGATTCAGTAAGACAGGTACAGGACAAGAGATTCTGAATTTTCTAACAAGCTTCTAGGTGAGGCAGCATCCGCTGGTCTACAGAGTCAGTTTCTAGACTCTAATTTCACTTCTGCTATTTCTACTAGTAGGACCGATATCAATTTTTTTTAAAGATTTATTTTTTATTTATTTCTCTCCTCTTCCCTCCTCCCCCCCCCCCCCCCCCCCCCCAGTTGTCTGCTCTCTGTGTGTTATTCTGTGACAGCTTCTATCCTTATCAGCGGCACCGGGAATCTGTGTTTCTTTTTGTTGCGTCATCTTGCCGCGTCAGGTCTCCGTGTGTGCAGCACCATTCTTGGGCAGGCTGCACTTTCTTTCACACTGGCCAGTCTCCGTAGAGGAAACACTCCTTGCGTGTGGGGTTCCCCTATGCGGGGACACCCCTGCATGCATCAGCACTGTGCATGGGTCAGCTCCACACGGGTCAAGGAGGCCTGGGGTCTGAACTGCTGACCTCCCATGTAGTAGGCGGACACCCTATCCATTGGGCCAAGTCCACCTCCCCAATATCAATTTTTAAACAGGCTTGTGGAGATGGGGAAACTACTAGAATCCATTCATGTCCTGTGAGCAAGAACATCTTTCTTCTGAGAGTCTCAAATAAATATAACCATACCCTTATTCTTGTTATATATCCATAAGAAAAATGGCAAATAGCACCTCAGTCCCAGGGTTTGGTGGCTAAAAACCATACTGCATAAAGAGGAGACATCTGCATGTAAGCAAATCCTCTGAATAACCAGCAAGTGAAGTTTCCAACAAATGATGGAACCATTATTTTGCAAATCTGATCAACGAGGATGGGTTAAAATTCCAGAAACCCTGCAGGTCATAGGCAAGAATAATTTCTGCACATAATAGCTTAAATTTGTGGAAATCTGTCTTACTAAATAATTTTGTTTTTGTTTGTGGTTTGTGTGTGGGTGTATTGTTTCCCTTAGCTTGTCTTGTTAAATTTTTTAATATAATATAAACCAAATCCTTCCAGCAGCTGGGCTTATGTCACAGAGCTTGCAAAGGAGGAAACAACCATTTCAAAGCAGCAAGAAGTTACTAGACTGAAAGGCTGTAACCCCATGAACTTTTCTAACAATTTTGCACCGATACGCAAAAGCCTTTCCTTCCTGTCTCAAGGCCTGCCTCTTATTCACCTCTACCCTCCTCCAATCCTTCAATATAAATATAGTGCCAGAGCCCTTAAATTCCCTTAAATTACTACACAGGTGAAATGTTATGAGAATCACATACTAAATTCATTTTGTTGCATTGATTACCAATTAGACACAACGAGTGGTCCTATAATGGGGATTGTTAGACTCTACCCCAAAACTCAGAAGGTTCTCATAAGGAAAAGAGCTTCCATAAGAAGAACTTTCTTTTATCTGTCACACTGAGCTCTCAGAATTCACAATCAACTGTGATCCAATGACTAGAAGAAGCTCATCACCCCAGCTAGTCTCAGGGTTCGGCTATCACAACTTCAGTCCCCACAGAATTCAGGCGTCACTTCTGTCTCCAACATGACAGCCTCCACCTTTCTCTCCAGTCTTGTCCCTTTCACTCTCCACTTGCATTCAAACTCTAGACATTTTTTATGGTTGAATTTAGTCTTTGCAAGCTTCTGGTCTCTGATTCATAATTCTACTCATTGTTCATCCAAAGCTGTATATGCTTCAGATTGTAACATTCTAAATACACTAATCACCATGTCCCTAGCGAACATAAATCCATCCATGTTTCCCCCCAATATCTACTGGTCTGCTGGTTTCAGCCCAGATCAAACAGCCCAGAAAAAACAAAGCCCAGGTGGCTGCATTTACAGATGGATAAAAGGAGGTAGGAAGGTCCTATGTACCCATGGCTGGTCTCTGGGGTTTGGAAGCTGTGTAGTTATCACAGCGGTGACGGTAATAACTACAGGGAAAGGACACAAGTCAGTTCACGGTACTTAAAGAATTTAAGAATATATCTGCTTGAAGTGTATTCTCCCAGTAGAAGGGCAAGCTTCCTCATAGGATCATAGGGCCTGCAGAGCTTCGATCCTTTAAAGAAGCTCTCTTTCCCATTCTCCCTTGAGGAAAGGTATGGGAGTTCCACCTTCTTGGTCCCATCCAACTACTCTGGAAAAGCTCACCCTAGGCCTTTTGCCCCTGGTAAGAATCCCAGCAAATCGCAACTGTAAAGGACTAAATAGAAGGTCAGTTTCCCATATACATGGATCCCCTAACAGCTCTCACAATTCCAATGATACATAAGCTCATTCTACCCTATTTCTAATACTCTATAATAATTCCTTTTACCCTTAAGTGTAAAATATGTAGATAATTTCATAATCTACTATTACCTAATAACAGGCTATTAAGTTCTACTCCTCTCTTTGAAAACAATCAGATCCCAACTACTACATTGCCCAAGAGCTAAGTCTCAGGTGGTTTTAAGAGAAATAAATAAATAATCTAAAGTATAAGCCTCTTTATCAAAGGCCCAGAGGCTATAGGGAGACAGGGAGGTTCTAGTCAACTCCTGGGATTTGACCCAGTGACTGCTACGGACACTGCCAGGAGTGGGTCTCTGTAAACATAGGGCTGCTCACTGCTGTTTCAGAGGGGGGGGTGGGGTGGGGGTGGGGGTGGGGGAGAGAGAGAGAGAGAGAGAGAGAGAGAGAGAGAGAGAGAGAGAGAGAGAGAGAGAGTGTGTGTGTGTGTGTGTGTGTGTGTGTGTGTGTGTGTGTGTGTGTGTGTGTGTAGGGTAGAGAAACTGAAGAGTGAGGACAGAAAGACTTCAGTCGACTTAGGCAAATGCCTAAGCAGTGAGGTCTTCGTGTTGACATCCTGTGATCCTGGGCAGCTAACCCCACTCTCTCCTCTGCCTTCCAGCACGACTACCCTATTTGAATACTTTGTAGTAAGTATGTACTTTATTGTCTTTTGTAGTGAACGTGACTGCCTGAATTCAGAGACCTATACACTGTCCAAGGATATTTCGGGTCACCAGCAGCATAATCTATAGAAAACTGATGCTTAGATTTAGTAATTAATTTATCTGGAATTTGCATAATTATGGAATCTATCCAGTCAGTTAAATGGAATGTACATACATACTGAGAGTAAAATAGACATATATATCATAGTCTAGCCTTTACTTTATTCCCAGGCCTCACAGTAAAATATCAAGTAAGCAATTATAGAACTACAAGATGGAAAACAACCAGGGTATTTTGGTTAAAGAAGCTATGACTCTATTGTATGATACATTCATCTATTGTGTGTCATAATGAAGGCAGTAATTTGTTTCAGTGCTGTTTAGAATGCAAGGCTATTTTGCAGAAAAGCATCCAAAACATTAAAAAGAAAATCAGAAGAAAAACTGTAATTTCTTGGGAATTGGTGCTGGAACTAAAACTTTTAACAATAACAGGAGGTGGAAATGCCACATTTTGGGTTTTAAAAAATCACAGGCTCGAGGAAGTAGGAGGATAGAGAGAAGGGATGAGTATGCAGTTTCCTTGGAAACGAAATGTAATATTATTGCAGCAATAAACCTCAGGAATCATTGTTTAGAGGGTACAAATAGTGCCCATCTGCTTAAAACTGGACAGGGGTAATTTGGAACCTAAATAACTGTGATCTCTGTGAAAATCCTTGGGGAACTCTAAAGACTGCCATAGAGTGAAGGTGCTGTGTACCAGCTCATAAATATACAGAGGAACATGAGAAGGGCCCCTCCTAAGGCTGCAGAAAGCAGACGGATGTAGCAATGAGTTACATGTGCAATTTCCAGGTCATTGGTATAAAAAGGCACCGCCAGGCAGCTCACTCTACAATCCTCAATTCTTTCTCACTGCTTAGAGATTACACAATCCCTGACAAGCATGTTTTCAGGCAGACCAACCTGCATTCCACTTCCCGGCTCCACAACTCCCTACTTTCCTGAACTTGGACACCCAAATTACCTTGCTGGGGACTCATCTGGAAAAACAAAGAAAATACTGTCTTATTCTCAGGATTACCATGAGAGTTAAGTGAAGTGGTAAAGCCCCAAAACATTCCTTAGCACATAGTGGGGATTTCTCATCCAAATGGTCAGTGGATTTCTTTTGACTGGTTTGCTTCTTTCCATCATGACAATTCCCATATGAACAAAGTAGATTTTGTACTAAAAGGAATATAGGATGTGTATCTGCCCAAAGTCAGAGTTGGAGTCTATAAGCCCTCTCTTCCATTAGGACGATCAAAAACCATTTGTGATTCTGGTGACAGAGTGATGAAGGTGGCAGACAATCATGTGTGAGGGTGAGGGGCTGAGTTGAACTGGGACTGTCTGAAGGCAAACTGAACATAAGATTATTCTTTCAGGAAGAAAGAGACCTCTGGTCTGTCCATCTCTATGTCCCCAGTGCCAACGCAACCCTTGGAACACAGTATATGTTCCAAAAATATTTGTGGAATAAATGCCAGCAGCTAGAGAGCAAAACCATCTAGGGACCAGGGACAAGGAATAGGGTTCAGAGTGAGAGCAAAAATGAAAACCATGGACAAGGCAAAAAATGCTTCCCTCTATGACAGCACTCCATTATATATTCATCCATCCACTTAAGAAACATTTATTGAGCACCTACTATGTTCCAGGCATTGTTTTAAGTATGTAGGAACAAAACAGGCAAAAGAAGAAATGCCAGTCCACACAAGGAGATTACATTCTAGAGACACTCGCTTTATGTTACATCAGAAGAGTTTATATGTCTGTCTCTTCCACTCATCTGTGAGCTTCTGATCCATGTCATGGTCACCCCTGATTTGTCAGTGCTAACCACAGTGCCTATGAGTCCAGAGGAATGACTCAATAAATATTGTGAATGGAACTCAAAAAGCCAAGAATCAAGAGAAGCAGAAGAACAGAACAATATTGGCTTAGGCAAGGAAACCCTGTGGTTCTGGGTTTGGGTCTCAACTCTACCACTAGTTTACCAGGTGATCTTGAGCAAGTTACCCTACCCCTCTGATTCTCAGTATCTTTGCCTATAAAGTGGAGATAATGTAGTATGTAGCTCATGGGGCTGTGGTAAGGTTAAAAGAGGTGCTGCCTATTAAAGTCCTTAGTACCAAGGATGGCACTTAGCGGTCAGTAAGTGGTGACAGCTGCTCTCATTATCATTATCATTAATATTATCATTTTATTCCTCATCAAAGTCAGGAATACACCTGTATTTGGCTGGAGGGTATGTGCAGAAAATGGTGCAAATCCTCACTTTTTTAATATAAAAAAAGTCAAAATGATAAATAATAACTTTCCCCACTGAAAAAAGAGACCCCAGCCTAGCCAACAGAAGCTTTTTTGTGTGACAAAGCATCTCCCAATCAGTCGGTCAATAACCTCTCTGGAGTGAGCCCCAATTTCAAACCCAATTCTGAACCATATCAGTTCCTCATACAGAACCCTTTGGGCTGCCTGTACATTCCCCAACCCAGTTCTGGTAACTTATCCCAACAAAGCAGAAACAAATCTCTCAGAGGAGCTCCCCCATCAAAATGCATTTGGCTCATATGACAAGTGTTCATACAGAGTTAATGACTGGAAATGAGCTAAAGGAAGGAAATTATGGCAGAATATGAAAAGTTATTAAAATTACTTACATGGGAGTGCAGAGAGTTTTTTAGAATAGAGATGGGAGGAGAAATGGCAAAGAGAACCAAGAAAGAGAGAAGAAATTCACATAAACCATAGGTATACTTTTACATGAATGCATAAGTAGGACCATATATTTATATGCATGCCTTTATTATAATGAACTGAGAGCAATTTCAATGGCATATCTATATGTCTAGATATATATACGCACATACATATATAATTAGCACATACTTCTAATCACCTACCCAAAAGGAAGTTATTTTCTGCCATTTAGTAGAGAGACCAATAACAACAACAGAAAGCTTAAAGTCCTGTGGTACTGACTATTTTCTTAAGTACATAAGAATGCAGTAATATATCAATGAACAAATGAACTGGAAATTATACAAAATTTTCTCCAGATGAGTCTACAAATGTGGAGTTAATTTATGGAAGTCTCCTAAATCCTCACTATATTACTCCAAGATTTACAGTAACTCCTAATCCACTGTCATTCCTTTCCATTCTTCTACAAAATCATGTACTGAACACAGCTCTGAACAGAACTGCCTTAGAACTGCATTATACACGGCAGCGACTGCAAACGCTGTAATAGTCCTAATTTCTACCCTTAAACGCCAATACAACAAATGCAGGCTCCATTTCTCAAACGACAATTCTGCACACACTAAAATAAGTGGCAAGTCAAAATTCAAATGACTGAAGTTGTTTCAGGTAATTCATAGGTTGTAAAAACTAATGAGAAGTAAAAAAAAATTATGAGGGCATGACAACTTTCCCATTAAAATGAAAATCTATGTTATAACTTTATGCTCTTCAAACGCCATACCAGACAGATCAACCTACATATCAAATGCTCTGTTTCTAAAAAATTACTTTATTTACATGAATTGATAGCCTTATTATTTTTCAGAAATATCTGCCTAGTTATCCTTTTAAACAAGAATCATCTCCAATTCTAATGGCCATCAAAGTTAATTTTCAATCAGCAATTCATTGAGTAACTGAAATGAAAATAATTGCCACAAAAACACAGTACACTATGTGTGTGTGTATATGTGTGTATCCTTCAAATTCAGTGTATAACTGAAAGCAGATAAAAATCACATCTCTTAAAAAAAATCCCTATGAAGTCATCATTATAAACAGTTTTATGAATAGCATGAAAGGATTTAACACATGTACGAGAAATAACCATTAAACAAGACTCAATCTTAGTTTCATGCTGCAGAAACTGCCTAGACTTGTCTGCAAAAAACAAAACAAAACATTATTATTATTCTCTTATTCCTTCATTCTCTCTTAAATGTGGCTGCCCAGTATACAGAATAGACATTCTGTATTTGGGTGCTAATTGGATAAATGATTGCCGATAATCAGGTGACATGATTTATATTTTGAAAATCTGTGGAGCTATTTCTAAGGAACACCAAAAATGTGTTAAACAGAGCTCACTATAGTGAAAATGCTCACTTCATTTCAGTCTTCAAAGCCAGAGCACAGAGTTTGATACTGGACTCTCAAATTCTATCAGCAGCGTTTGCTGATAACACAGGGTAGTGCTTGGCCCCATCACAAAAGAGATTCAGCAACCCTTGCAGGTACAAGAAACAAGCATTCTAATTTGAAAATCTGAGTTTTCATGTCCTGTCATAGTATTAAAATAATCATGCAAATCTATCTCCAGCTGGTCTCTGATTTGCATTCATTTTTTTCTGTTTGAATTGATTTATACATACTTGTACTAAACTCTAGTACATTTGGTTTGGAAGGACAGACATTTATAATATTCGAACTACATTTACAACATTAATAGCAATTGTTATCATTATAAGCATGTGGCCAACACGAAACCTGGTTAATAAGAAAACTACCTGAATGTTTGTTCTTCACGGAATTGAGCATTAACCATATTTTTTGAGAATATAAAAATAGCTGGCTAATGTGGATATGACCTCCTTAATGCAAAAAGAGCACATAAAATATTGCATATTGATTAAGCATAAGAAGACAAAGGATGACTTCTCAAACCCTATGAAATTGAAAGCATAGAACACTCCCCATTTTGTAGTTGTATTTAATTTTAAAGATTTGCTTAAAAGACAGTGGAGAAACATACACTGTGGAAGGCCTTAGTAATTCAGAGATCATTCTAGCAGCAACCCAGGGACTCTGGGCAAGTAGCCCACGCTCTTCTAGAAGTAAAACAGAAGCAACCAAGACTTTCCTTCTAGAAAAGACACACAGGATTAGAACCAGTCTCTGGACTCTATTCCTACTGAAATTCTACCCATGCCTGAACAAATCCAGTCTTAAAGCAAAGTTCAGGCAATATTAAAAACAAATTAAAGCCATTACATTTTTAGTGCAAAGTTGATGTAATACTGTTGTTGGGAAATTTAGACATAATAGTTCTATCTGCATAATAACCTCATGAAATACAAGTTATTTTCTTCACTTTTAAAATGAGGGAAGTTGGAATCCGAGAAGTATCTTGCTGAATGTCACACAACCCGCAATGTGTGGAGGTCTACAGGGCACAGAACAAAGGCCGCCCTCGTAGAAATTCTGTTCAAGTGTTTATCGTCACTTTACAAATAAACAAACAAAACAAATAACTATAACAGCCCATGAAGAAAAGTGCTGTGAAAAAAATCAAGCTGGCTAAGGGAAAAACAGAATGTGAAATGAGTAGAGGGGTTCTATTTTTCATATAAAATAATCCAGAACTGACTCTTTGATGAAAAACTGATCAGAAGAAGCAAAGGGAACAAAACCAATATCTCAAAGAAGAAAAAAAAAGCTTCATGGCAGAGAAAACAAGAACCATGGTCCAGAGGCAGGAGCATGCTTGCTGCAATGAGAAATGGCAAGGAGGAAAACATGGCCAAAGCAGAACGAGCAAGCAGCAAACAAGTAGGAAGCAAGGTGGTCGAGAGCCCAGGCAGGGGCTCACCATGTCATGGAGGAACTTGTGGACCACGATAAAGTCTTTGGCTTTGACTCTGAGAAACAAGAGGACTAAGCAAAGAAGAGAGGGACCTGAGTTATCTTTTAAAACAATTACCGTGATTACTGTAATGAGAAAAAACCCATGAAACAAGGGCAGTAGCTGGGAGAGCAGTTAGGAGACTGTGGCAATTATTCAGGCAACAGATGATGGTGGCTCACGATGCTGGCACAGTGGAGGTTCTGCGAAAGAGCTGGTTTCCTGCGTATATTTTGAAAGTTTCCTTGTTTGAATGGGAGGTGTGAAAAACACAAAGGAGTTAAGAATGACTCTAACAGTTCTGACCTTAGCAATGGCAAGCTTAGGGTGCCATTAACTGAACCAAAGTCTGCAGAAAATCTATCAGATTTTAAAGTGCATGCTCCCTCCAAATGACCATGCTGCTTTCCAAAGAGAGATCGTGTATCAGAACCAGTTTAGAATTCAATTCACAATCACTGAGTATCTGGTCCTATCCACTAGGCTGAGACACATCTAGCGGAAGCTGCTGCTGGCTGGGGCCCACAAGCAAAGTCAAGGTACTAGGAACACGAAGAGGTTAACTGTGAGCCACTGTGTGAGTGCAGTGATATGACGGCAGAATCAGGATAGCTGAAGAGGCAGAACCAGCACACGACTGTTAACACACGGGATGAAAACAGCCAGGCGGATCTGAAGTGGCCGTAGCAAAAAGGGAGACCAGGGAAATGACAGGGTTCAAGGTCATTGCTTTGCATGGTCTTCCCTCCTGAGTTTCCCAACTCCAGTTGAGCCAGTACAGCTCTGCTTTGAACTAATTTACATATTTGTCTTTGGCAGATGATCATATTTGAACAAAGGGGTTCAAAGCTTTTTCTCCCTCTTCCTTACTCTGTCGATCTCCCTCCCTTCCTCCTCCCTTCTCTTATTTTAATAAAAATTGCTGGTCTTGACCTGTGATTTTCAAGCCTGCTATGCACCAGGGAATCTTTCAAAAATACAGATTCCCAGACCTGCATCAGATACAGTGAACTAGAATTCACAGGGAGGAGAAGCATTCAAGGACAGTCACAAGGTCATATTTCCTTTCTCTCTGGACCATTAGAGCCCCTGAGATAATCCAACAGCAACTGAATTTTCAACTTTCTTCAGGCGATCTAATTTTCTTCAAGGAATCAAAGGCAGAAACATTCTGGAGAAATTACTCATGCCCTGGGGTCCAGCGAAGACCTATCACTTCCATCTTCAAACCCAGTACAAGATGGGTTTCCCTGGTGGGGAGGCCAGATACTCCCCTGCTACTTTGTACTGTTTATTTTCCTGAATAGCTTCTTTGGATACTTTTATTAATGTTTAATCTTCCTGCATTCCACCTTGAGGCAGACCCTTCGAAGGAGGGCACTGAGTTCAAATCATAGCTTCATAATATCCCACAGGTTTAACATTAAGTAATTATGACAATTCAAAGCAAAAACCAAAACCACATTCCCCACTCAAACTGCCAGGGATGCCTAGCTCAGCTGGTGGAGGCCTTCTCCCAAATCTATAATTTTCTTTTATTCTCCATGTGCAACACTGGCAGGTGCCTATTCCTGCTTCCTCATTCCCAGAGAGGGGGCACATTCTGGGAGAGAACTGTCCCATCACTCAAAAGTGATGAAATGTGTGGAGCAATACTGGGCTAGAAATGATTAAGGAAGGCCTGTTAGGAGATGCCAATAGAGACCCTGTATTAACCATCATTCCCTCAGTATGCAGTGTTCTGAAAGAAAGTGTAAAGAAGACTTTGAGCTGCTTATAGTATCTTAGGGAATCATCTGACAGCTTATTTATTAAGTGCATTTTAATATTAATTCTCCTCTGTACCACAGCTGACCTTCAAAAAATTGTACAGAATCTCAAGAACACAAAGCACAAGGCTGAGGGAAACATGAATGTGAAGAAAAGCAGCACTTAAACTCATTTTCTCCTGTACAGTTACATGCAAAATTGGTCAAGATTAAATGCTATGTTCAGTGGCTGATCTTTTAATATAGAGCCTAACACACAGATAAATTAGAACCCAAATTAATTGAAGTCCAAATTATTTTCCTCTCAGCACTTTTAGGGAAAGAATGCATATCACAGGAATGCACAATGACATAAAGAAAAAAAAAATTAAGCTTCTTCACAAATATTTCCTGGGTCCAAAACACATTCTGTCTTCTCCAGTCCTATACAACGAGATCTGGCATCCGGAATAATGACCCACAAGCATCCAGTAAACACACAATTATATACAGTCTCCTATATTTACTTAAAACACAGATCACAAAGCTCTCCAGAAGATGTTACCATTTAATTCTTCAACAGAAAATTCCACTGAACTAAAACTGCCATTCTTTAAACATTTTGATGGAGGTTACATTCCTTTATAGGGTAAACTTAAGACTGTTTTCTTTTATGATTTAATTCACATTTAAGCCTGTTTTATATATTATGGTGAGGAAAGACCTGTAATTTTGCTCCAGAAAATCATGTTAATCCTCAAGTATCTACAAGCCAATGCCGATGAGTAACCAATCAATATGGTTAGACCATTTGAATTGGAAGTCACAGATATTTTTCTTTACTGACCCTCTGAATAGTTTTCACCATTAATTAGGATTAGAGCTGTTTTCAGAAGGAATTGGAGATGACTACCCATAAAACTACATTTTTAATGCTATAATTTTTTGTCTTTATTTTTTTAATATTACATTCAAAAAATATGAGGTCCCCATATACCCCCACCCCCCTCACCCCACTCCTCCCCCCATAACAACAATCTCCTCCATCACCATGAGACATTCATTGCATTTGGTGAGTACATCTCTGAGCACCGCTGCACCTTATGGTCAATGGTCCACATCATAGCCCACACTCTCCCACAGTCCATCTAGTGGGCCATGGGAGGACATTTTAATATCCGTAAAGCAGTAGGAAAAATGAGCACCCTAGAACTCCATTGGAAAAACAGTGCTGGTGACCTCCTAACATGCACGTACCCTAAGTCAAATGAAGCCTTCTCGGTGCAGTGCTGGGCAGATAAAATACAGAGAAGAGCTGGGTGGTGGATTTTAGTTTTCTTCCAGCAGCAAGACTGCAAGAGGGCAAGAGGGCATGCGCACTCCCAAGAGCATCTGCAGCCCCAGCATAAGATGAAGACTTGTGTCTTTCTTGGTTCTGAGTCATTAGTTCCAGGGAGGGAAGGTATTAGAGAACCTTTTAAGCCACAAACCACATGTCTTAGAGAGATAGCTAATTAGAATTCACCCTAAACTGTGATAGAATTAACAGACATTAACTAATCATTATTTATAATTGGAGAATCAAGTTACCCAAGAGAAAAAAAGACAAAGTTCAGATTACATTGGTTAATGTTTCAGTTGAAAAAATAAAAGGATAGGCAGTCCTGCAAATGACCAAGAACCTATGTCCCCAAAGTTAGTAACTTGGAAGAAAGTATTTTTCTGGAGAAGCAATGTTAAAATTGTGCTAAGGATCTTAGGTTCTTAAAAGAGCACCAAAAAAAATGATTTCATCCACATGTGGCCAGAGTTTAGGACCGTCTGTCCTGAACAACAGAGTAGTGACCCAGGAATAATGCAGTTTAAAGGAGAGAAAGAAATTTTCTTCCTCCTTTTCATGGCAAGGCATTGACCTAGGGGAATTTTTTTAAGCCAAAAAATAATAGTAATTCTTTAATTTCTTTGCTTCACCTTTTCTGTATCTCTTTTAATCTGATACTTTTCCAAGGCCGCAAACTGCCTTAATTTTACTTCTCTCTTATCCAGTCCCCATCAGGCCAGGACTACCCCCAAAGTCCTATCCCCCAGGACAACTGGCCACAGAGGATCCAGGGGAGGGGCTGGGGGCAAACAAAATTGATCAAACCAGGATATGATGAAGTAAGACTTCATATTTTCTGTGTTGCTCTAAAAAGTTTTGCAACATTCAGTCTTAAAAAGAGTCAATGAAATGCAAGTGAAAACATGGAAACATATTCACATTCAATGTGTTAAAATGGTAAGGAGAATGTCATTACTGAGTGTGGAAGGCTATGGAGAGAGAGGCACCCACACAGGACTCCTCGGGCAGCAGAAACCAGTTACAGCATCTCTGGAGGTCATTGGTTATACATGACCAAAGTCTTAAAAATATATATAACATCAATTCAGCGAAACACCATTAAAAACCACACAAAGGAAGTAATCAAAGATGTGCACAAAGATAGCTGTTTAAAGATGTTTAGTGCATCAATACTTCTAATAGATAAAGATCAGAAACCTCATGTCCAGCAACAGCAGACTTAAGTATACAGAGGGACTTCCACACAATGGAATGCACTTATACCATTAAACAGCACATAATAGAAAAATATTCATTGATATGGAAAAGATGTTCATGATCAATATTTAAGCAAAAGAAAAGGACAAACCACAGAGCATACCCATATATATGTTATGATATATAATATGACATACTTTCATTATATAAGTATAAAAAGAAATAACAGACTAGAAAGACTTTCACAACAATATAAGCAGTAGTTAACTCTGGGTGATAAACAGTGGCTAACTCTGGGTGATAACCATAGTTGTTTTTTCTTTCATAGTGCTTTTATATGTTTTTTACAATTTCTGGACTAACCATAAAATTAACAAGAGCATTCTATAATTAGTTAGAAACAACCATTTTAAAAACTTAATACAGAACATTCAAAAATAAACTATACTGGAGAAATGACAAGAAGGAGTGGGAGGTAGAAATTGTCAGGTGTAAGTACGGGTAGTTTGGATAGTTTGTGAGTCAGAAACTGCAGTCTGCCTCTAGGTGGTATTATTAGTTAACACCAATACACACACACACTAACCTCAAATGAATAACTTGTACTAAGTACAAACAAAAGAAATACACAGTTCTTAAAAATACATCTCCACCAATGCACAATTTCACCATTATATTTCCCCCAAAATATTTGACTGTTTCCTCCATTGTAAGAAATATTATACATCTTGATGCTCTGGAACACTTGAAATCATAAAACTACTCTTGGGGGATATTTAAAAACTCCTACTATTTACTCCTAAGAGACCATGACAACTTCTTTCCAAATTGCACCAGACTAGTCTTCTGTGAATCAGGATTTAAATTTCTAA
Source organism: Dasypus novemcinctus (assembly GCF_030445035.2). Taxonomy (NCBI): domain Eukaryota; kingdom Metazoa; phylum Chordata; class Mammalia; order Cingulata; family Dasypodidae; genus Dasypus; species Dasypus novemcinctus. Next base: position 52,216,123 of record NC_080681.1, read on the forward strand.
GATGTAACAGCAATGCTTTGTGCTCAGATCAATAAAAGGAAATGAGTTGATGTGGTTTGCTTTTAACCAGACCCCACCCCCACCCCCACAGTACTGATTCACAGTCCTGAGTGTGTCAAAACTCCATAGTAAATTAAACTAGTTTGTCTGATAAAGAAACAAACCTAAACCACGTACAGTCCAAACGACCCTAATGGCTTATTTTCAGAATCATGGATCTCTCTTTCTGTGCCAATCTCTGGCCCATACAGAGATAAACAAACTAGGAATGGACTGGGCTTTACAGAATCTGAGGCTGTATATAAACTTTTGAAGTAGTTTCTATTTAAACAGTCTGTCTCCTCTCTCCAGCAGTGCAATTTATTACTACCTTCTGTGTTAAAAAAAAAAAAAAAAAACCACTTTTAGACAGATGTTCACATTTTTAAGCAAATACATTTTTTATCCTGATTCAACAAAATTAATTTTAGGGAAAATCATACTTTCCCTTCCTAATTCACTTAGTTATGCTCACTGTTCTTTTTAGAACTAAGGTAAGGTAAAGATTCCTGAAATTGCCACACCCTATTATTATGAGCTTGATTTAACCATACTGTTTATTTTTATAATGAATTTTTTTCTTCCCCTCCCCCTCCCTCACCCTGTTGTTTTGCTGTCTGTATCTGTTCCCTGTGTGATCTTCTGCATCTAGTCCTCTTTTTGTCTTCTCTTCTTGTCTTTCTCCTGTAGGATTCACCAGGATTCAATCCTGGGGACCTCTGATGTGGAGAGGTTCCCTGTCAATTGCGCCACCTGAGTTCCTGGTCTCTGCTGCACTTCACCTTGACTCTCCCCTTTGTCTCTCTTTTTGTTGTATCACCATCTTGCTGTGTGACTCACTTGTGCAGGCACTGGCTTGCCGCATGGGTACTCAGCTCACTGCACGGGCACTCGGCTACCACATGGGCACTCAGCTTGCCACACAGCGACTCAGCTCACCACATGGGCATTGCTTTCTCTTCTTCTTTTTCACCAGGACACCCCAGGGATCAAACCCAGGCCCTTCCATATGGCAGGCAGAGGCCCAATCACTTGAACCACATCTACTTTTCTAACTATACAATTTAAATGGTGCATGTAAAATTTGCTGATATAGTCATTTCTTTTAAAACACATCTAATTTAAGGATTGCATAACAGATCAAGTGTTTAAGGGCATATGGTAGGTATTCAATAAATGGGCTGAACATTTTGTGGGTTTTATTATTTATCCTCACAATTACCCCATAGTTTAGGGTTTATATCTCTACTTTATAACACAGAAATAGAGTCAGAAAGGCTAAAGTAACATGCCCATCCACACAGCTGATAAGCCACAAAGCCAACATGGTGAGCTGAAGGGATGAACAAGAATGGATCCCCAGAGCCCACCCTGATCAAGATTGCAGAGTAAAAAGCTTCAGGGCTCTGCCCCCCTGGTAGAACCTTTGAACAACCAGCAAGAACCATCAGAAATCTTTCACAAAACTACAGAAAACACTTAAAGAATTGAAGTCATGTGGTGAATGACAAATCAAGAAAAAGGCACCTTAAAAACAACAGGCTCTCATGGTACCCTTGCTGGCCCCTCCCCATATCTTCAATGGCTCAGTGTGGAGCCAGCCTCCTTTCCCAATGCAGGGCCCTGGTCCTACCTCTGGAGGGAGAAGAATAACCATCGTGGACATACTGGGAGCATGTATGTCAGGTCCAGTCTCTCTGGTGGTGGCCTGAAGCCCTGAACCAGTACATTCAGCACAGGCTTACCTCCCCAGAACTTGTCCTGCATGTTCTTGCACAGAACACTGTCAAGTTGTAGCTTCTTGCTGTCTGTAAGATATACTGTGTGGTGCCTAAGGCCATTAGGAAACTATTTCCTAGGGAAGAGGTGAGATTCACATCTGTGTAAATGGGGGAATTCCTAGGGCCATACATGCATACCCTAGACAAGACACGTGCACAGAAAGGATAAAAGAGGACCGTATGCTTTGGCCTCAAGGTATTTTCCTTACTCATGGTATGGCTAAGCTCTGAGGGAGAATATTTATTTGCATAAGTTAAACTGCAAAGACTAGAAAAGTATTTTCCTTTTTCCCTCCCTTTTTTTTTTTTCCTTTTTTCGTTAGCTCCTGGCATTCAAGGAAATCTCTGTCTTAAAAATAGCTGATATGGGAAGCGGACATGGCTCAACTGAGAGAGCATTCGCCTACCATATGGAGGGTCTAGGGTTCGATCTCCACAGCCTCCTGACCCATGTGGTGAGCTGGCCCACAGGCAGTGCTGCCATGCACAAGGAGTGCCACTCCATGCCAGGGTGTCCCCCATGCAGGGGAGCCCCATGTGCAAGGAGTGCGCCCTGCAAGGAGAGCTGCCCCACACAAAAAAAGCGCAGCCACCAAGGAGTGGCACTGCATACACGGAGGGCTGACACAGCAAGATGACACAACAAAAAAGAGATGCAGTTTCCCAGTGCCACTGGATAATGCAAGAGGACACAGAGAGCAGACAATGGCGGGGGGGTGGGGGGGTGGGTAGGTAAGAGAAATAAAATAAATCTTAAAAGAAAAAATAGCTGATACAAAAAATTCAGTGACTAAATTCCCAGGGTAAAATAGTAAAATATCAAAAATGATCAGGTTTGAACAAATGATATTAAAACAAAGAAAGAAACAAGAAGTGGTGACCTAGGCAAAGGAGAAGATTAAGCATTAGAAACGGTTTTAGTGTCCTAGGCTGTTTAAAGCAAAAAACATCAAGTGGCTAGGCTCAAACAATAAGAATCCATAGCTTACAGATTTTAAACTGGGAAATTGTCCAAATCAAGGTGATGGTTTCTTCCTGAAAACTGGTTGCTAGTGATCCTTGGCTCCTCTGCCACATGGCAAAGCACATAGCAGTGCCCACTGGTCTCTATCTCCTTTTCTGGGTTTCTTGCTTTCAGCTTCTTGCTTCTGTGGAGTCACACTTCATTTTATCAAAAGGTAGCCTCATCAAAGGGTCCTACTTACAAAGAGTTTACACCCACAGGAATGGATTAGATTTAAGAACATGTGTTTTCTGGGTTACATACAGCTTCAAATCCATAAAAGAAAACATAGTTGAGAAGGACTAGACTGGGACGTAACAGACAAAGACTTTAAAAATGGTCCTGAATATACTCAAAGAGTTAAAGGAAAACATGGACAAAAAAAAAACTAAAAGAAATCAGGAAAATGATAGATAAACACAAAGAGAATGTCAATAGAGAGATGAAATATATGAAAAAGAACAAAACAGAGGTGAGGACCACAGTAACAAAAATTTAAAAATTTCCTAGAGGGGTTCAACAGCAGATTGGAGCTGGCAGAACAAAGAATCAGTGAGCAATTGAAGTTATCCTGTCTCAGGAGAAAGAATGAATAAAAGTGAGGGAGCAGATATGGCTGAAGTGGTTGAGCATCTGTTTCCCACATGGAAGGTCCCAGGCTTGGTTCCCAGTGCCTCCTAACAACAAAAACAAAATAAACAAGCAAATAAATGAAAAAAACAACAACTCAAGGGAGCTGATGTGGCTCAGTGGTTGAGCACTGGCTTCCCACATAACAGGTTCCAGGTTCAATCCCTGGCAAAGGAAGGAAGGAAGGAAGGGAGGGAGAGAGAGAGGAAAAAGAAAAGCAAACAGAGCCTGAGGAACCTGTGGGACAACATCAAATGTACCTATATATGACACAGGAGTACCTAAAGGAGAAGAGAGAAAAGGGCAGAAAGAATGCTCAAAGAAATAATGGTTGGAACCTTCCAAAATTTAGCAAAAAGTGTGAATGCTCAACCACAATGCTCAATCAACTCCAAACAGTGCAAACCTAAATGGAATACCACTGCAACTATTATAATCAAACTGTTGAATGATAAAGAAAGAACTTTGAAAACTACAGGAGAGAAGCCGCGTGTCACATTCAAGAGAGTCTCAATAAGATTAAGTGCTTATTTCTCATCAGAAACCACAGAGGGAAGATGACAGTGCGATGACATACTTAAAGGGTTGAAAGCAAAAAAAATTCCAACCAGGAATTCTGTATCTGGCAAACTGTCTTTTAAAAATGAGGAAGAGATTAAGACATACCCAGATAAACAAAAGCTGAGGGAGTTCATCACTACTAGACAGGCCCTACAAGAGATGCCAAAAGGAGTTCTTCATGTTGAAAGGAAAGGACAATCAGTAATAGACTGAAGCCACCTGAAGAAATAGAGATTTTGGATAAGGGTAACAACATGAGTAAATATAAATGCAAGTATTATAGTGTTTCTTGTTTTGTAACTCTACTTTTACTTCCTACAGCATCTAAAAGGCAAGTGCATTAAATGTTGATGACAAATAAGTAGTTTGGGACTCAATGTATGAGCATGTAATTTGTGATAAGAACTACATAAACGTGGGGGATGAAGCCATATAGGAACATAGTTTGTGTATACTATTGAAGTTAAGTTCATAGCAAAGCAAATAAGATTAACAGATTTAGGGTGTTAAATTTAAGCCTGAAGGTAATTACAAAGAAAATACCAGAGAATATGCACACCCATAGAAATAGAAAGTAGATTACAGGTTGCCAGGGGTGGGAGGAAGAGGAAATACACAGTCAATGCATAAAGAGTCTAAGGTTTCTGTCTGGGGAGATGGGAAAGTTTTAGAAATGGAAGGTGGTGAGAGTACTGTAATATTGTGAATGGGATTAATCCCACTGAATTGGGACGGGTTGTGATGGAAAAGTTTATGTTGTATAAATGTTTCATCAATTTAAAAGAGAGAGCACCTAAAGAGACAATGACAAGTAAATGTAATATGTGATCCTTGATGCGGGGAGAAAAGGATCAAAAGGGCATTCTTGGGACATGAAAAATTAGAATAGACTGTAAGCTTTATATCAATGTTAAATTTCTTGAACTTGATACCTATGCATAAGTGAATATCCTTGTTCTTAGGAAACATACACGGCAGTATTAAGATTTCAAGGAGCATCACACATACAAACTATCCTCAAGATTTCAGAAAATGAATTGATATTAGGTAGGGAAGTAGATTGATTTTCAAGGAGCATCACACATACAAACTATCCTCAAGATTTCAGAAAATGAATTGATAGTAGGTAGGGAAGTAGATTGATTCACCGACAGACAGGTCGACAGATAGATAGATGATTGATAGATGGATAGATAGAACAATGCAGCAAATGTAGCAAAATTACAAAATTGGTGGATCTGGGTATCGAGGTAGATTGGGGTATATTGGAGCTCTCTTTCAGGGGCTGCATTATTTTTGTGACTGCCCTGTAAGTTCAAAAGTATTTAAAAATAAAAAGGTAAAAAAATGTACCCATAATGAACTTTAGCGATTTTAGGAGAACACTTTTTAAAGATCTACCCCACTACCACCAGCATCCCCCAGCCAGTTCCCCCAGCTAAGCTGACTGGGTAAATGTCAACTTCCACCAACTTTTTTTAAGCAACCCTGATCTTCAGTTAAAGGTTTTTGATCAAAGTCTGATAGGTAGTTAACTGAAACACTAATGGACAGCACTGGATTAAGTCACATTTAGAAAAGGCAGCCCAGTGGAAATGCACAGGTTCAGCATTGGGAAATATGTTAAACTGGTATATGTACAGGCTGTGTCCAAATCAAGGGTGGCCATTCAAGGCAAATCATGTGGCAATTGCTAGGGCAAGCCAGAGTTCAAAGAGCCAAATTATGGATCACCTCCTCAGTAAATTAAACTTGACTCCTCTTTTCTCAGGAGATTGGGAATTAGCTTCCCAACATGTACTTTAGAACATCAATGTCAGCCCATCAGCAATATAAATGTAGATATTAATAGAGTATATAAAGTGTGTTTCTGCTGTGGTCATTAGCAGAGAAAAACCTCCAAAGACCCCATCATTAAATAAAGACCCACGGCATCTGTTCCATTCTCTAGGGAACCTGTCATTGGTTCTGCAGCACTTGATGAAGGATTGAGGAGAGGGGACTGGGAAGCAAGCAGGGGAACTGTGTGACAGGTCAGGAAACCTATGTACTAGACCCAGCTCTATGACCATGGACAAAGCAAAAAGTCTCAGGGTTCAAAGAATTTTTAAGACCTGTTAATCCAGACTTTTTTCTTCATGTTTGAATCCCTATAATATAATAATATCACTGCCAAGGCCAAGGGGTAATTTAGTTTATGTTTTATACTCAAGGCCTGGATAAATTGTTATTTCCATTCCCTCTACTTTTCTGTAAAGGGACTAGGACAAAGTTTTGCAAGCTGACCCCCGGTCATGATATTTCTCCATGGAGTCTTCTGGGTCAGGGAACAGACACCCTGGCCCACGTGTTTCACTTCCAGCTGTAGCATCGGGCTTAGCCGACCTCCTAGAGACTCAGACAAGCTGGGGGAGGCCTCACAGGGTACACACATGGGCCAGAGGCCTGTTCTGATGGCGAACGTTTGCCTAGGAAATGAGGTGGAGACAAGAACTGATTCAGTACGTTTCTAGAGACTCGTTAGAAGAATGGAGACACATGTAGGTCAAAGTACACCATGCTGTGGGCCCTCAAGGACAATAGGGTAGAATAGGGCTTCTGTAGTGTATCTGAAGATTCTCAGTAATGTTCATCCAAAAACTGGGCACTGAGACTCTGACATTCAGAATGACCTGAGATACCCACCTGCAGCTCCCAAGAAAACCCCAGCAATTATTCCCAGACTTTGGCTGGGGCTTGGCCTGTTTCTAAGAGGGTCATTAGAATAGCAGGTGCAGTGTGTGATGGAGGCCACTGCGTGGTCTACCTGTGGGCCTGCCCTGGGTCCTGAGTCCAGCCCTGTCCTCATCAGGTGACGGAAGGTCTCCTGGAGGATCACTCCAAAAGGGGCCACCACGCAAGATGGTGGGAGTACAGCACGGGGCGGAAGAACCCTCTGACGATGAAAAGAAAAGAAAATGTTGGAGCCTGACGTTTGAAAGACCATAACAAACTACAGTAATAAGAGGTCACTATTCCATGTCTATGGAAAGAGTTATCAATTATTAGTCAAGGCTAAGTGGTGATACCAAAAATAAAAATTAAAAGAAGATTCCTTGGCATAAATAGCTTGCCTGTAGAGAAAAAAGACAAATCTTAGGATGCTGAAACGTCTAAAACAGTATTTTCTCCATGCAAGCCTTGGCCATAGAGAAAATGATATTTAAAGTATTCTGGATAGATAATGTCAGTTAAAAGACAACGACTATGGAGAGTTCTGATGATGTGGCAAAATCATTCTATAAGGAAGAAAGGCCTAACCAAGAAATGCCAGTTCAGATATGAAATAATTCCGGGAGGAACTAACAAGCACATGGCCAGCATGAAATACTTATCAGACAACAACTCAGTATCTCTTACATTACCGGCAGGCTTACACTTCTAGACTTCTTCCTTAGGACCAGGTGGCAGAAAGAATCAAAGAAGTCTAAAGACAAATGAATGCATCTTTGTTATGAGGATTAGTTTAGATAGTGAGTGTTATTTTAATTTGAGTTATATCTGAATATTGAAGAGATTCACATAAACAGATATAGTCTGCATATAACAAATATAATAAATTGATTACATAGCAATGCTACTCTAATTGTGATCGCAGCCTGTTGAGGTTCCACAAATTGTTTCTTACTAGTGGGCAAGGAGATAAGGAACTTATACCAGAATATAAATCAATTTTGTCACTAAACACACTGTTTGCTTCACTTGACTTTTTTGGATGTGCCAAGACTTTCATGATGAAGGAAGGGGTACATTGATTTGCATTCTGGTGCAACCTCCTTATTTTGGCCCAAATGGTAGCAAACAGTTCACAGACAAGCTAGTTTGTTTAGAAACTGTTAGTAAATGACAAAGTGAGCATTTCCTATATCAACAGACACTCCAATGGGATGCTAATGAACCAGTGATAATTCTCTCTTCATCTGGGAAGTACCAACTCCCCAAAACAGACACTCCACTATCTTATTCAAAAGCTGATACACTACACCAGGGAGCCAAGAGTGCCTACAACTGAAAGCAGGAGAATTGCATCCAGCATCCATGTGGAATCTAAGCCCCATATTGATATAGATGTGGAGTGGATACAACCATTCTAAGATCCACAGGATGGAGGAATAGAGTATGGATTAGAGTAGACTTACTGATATTCTATTCATGAACTATTGTGATTAGTAATCGAAGAAAATGTGGCATTGGTGTAGAGAAAGTGGCCATGGTGGCTGCTGGGGGTAGGGAGTGGAAGGAAGAGATGTGATGTGGGGGCATTTTCGGGGGTTGGAGTTGTCCTGGGTGGTGCTGCAGGGACAGTTACCAGACATTGTATGTCCTCCCATGGCCCACTGGGTGGACTGTGGGAGAGTGTGGGCTATGGTGTGGATCATTGACCATCAGGTGCAGTGGTGCTCAGAGATGTATACACCAGATGCAATGAATGTCTCATGATGATGGAGGAGGTTGTTGTTATGGGCAGAGGAGTGGGGTGAGGGGGGTGGGGGTATATGGGGACCTCATATTTTTTTAATGTAGCATTAAAAAAATAAAGACAAAAAAATAAAAAATAAATTTTAAAAAAAGCTGATACACTATCTCACTCAGAGGATTGTAGAGTCTCCCAGCAAATCCCCCTGGCTCCAAACTATCCTGAAACATTCCCAAGCCAGTCTCCACACAGCTGCTATGGGAATATTCTAAAACATACCTAGACATTCATTTCTCTGCCTAAAAGCCTCCGAGAGCCCCCCAATGCCTACTGCATTTGCTTTAAGCTTTTGAGTTTACTCTCCACCCCTGTGCTTGTGATTATTAGTTATTCCCTGAATATATGAAATATTTTCATTTTTCTGTGCTTTAAGTCACACTACATCCACTACTTGGAATGAGCTTCCCCTTTTCTCCACCTATAAACTCTTACTCATCCTTTAATAGCCAGTTCAGATAGCTATTCAGAAAGTCTCACCAATTATCCCAGAAAGAATGACATATTTAGATCCTCTCTGGGAGGCAGCTTGGAGTCATAATTAACAGGGCAGGCTCTGGAACCTGACTTTATAATTCCTACCTATATAACCTTGGGCATGTGATTTAACATCCCTGTACCTTGGTTTCCTCATCTGTAAAATGGGGTCGCTGATAGAATTTCCTTCAAAGAATTGATCTGAAGATTAAATTAGTGAATCCATGTAAAGCACTTAACACAGTGCCTGGCATATAACAAACATTCAATAAATTATTAGGTTCCCAAAACCTCTCTAGTATTATATTGTATTATACTTAATTGTTTTCATGTCTCATTTCTCCAACACATTAAAAGCTTTTAAAAGTTGAACACTTAATGGGTCTCATTTATCTTCCACCACTAGCATAGTGTCTGATACTTAAAAGAAACTAAAAAAAAAATGCCTATTCAATGAATGCAGAAGGATATAGATGGATGAAATCATAAAAAGGCTGACCTTAGATACTGTCCATGGCTCAGATGGCAGTTCAGAAAGGGACCTCAAGCCTAAATTCCCCAACTTAACTCACCCTGACTACAGAAGGGGCCACCTCCCTTGACCCAGATTCTTCTACTCTCTGTCCCCTGGAAAGTATTTGTGTTTTCCCACCTCCACTCTCGTTTCCTGAATATAGGTAAAGACAGTGCTATCCCCCAACTCTCGAGTGCCACTCAATCCCTGCCTGAACCACACCTCTAGGTAACTCTAGAAGATGATGGTGCCGGGCTCTGTAGACCCCTAGGAGCCTGGCACAGTGGAGACAACACTGGACTTGCCAGCAAAAGGCCTACAGTGGCTCCTTGCTTAGCAACTTGCCAGTTTTATGACCTTGGGCAAACCTCTAAACATCATTTCCTCATCCATAAAACATGGATGTCATCTCTACTCAGTTGTTAAGACAAATAAGCAAGCAATAGCAGAGTGATTAGAAAGCACTAAGTAAATATCAAGAGCTTTTATTAAAGAAGAGTAAAAACCACAAATGACCACATACTTTCTCCCTGCCAGGCACCATTCTAAGTGCTTATTAGGTTAGCTCATTTAATCCTTATAACCAATGCAGTAGCTACTATTATCTATTGAAGTAATTAAGGTTCTTGTAAGCAAAAGGGACTGATTCTTGTTGGTTTAAGTATTAAAAAAAAAAAAAAAAAAGTGGAGATGGATTTTGTTTTTAAAGACACTGAAGATGCTCAAAGAATTAATGACTCCCTAAGCATCCAGCCACAGGGGAGGAGAACAGTGCCAGCCCCAGCAGCATCAGGCACTGGTGGACCTTCCCCTCAGACTGCTGACTTTAAGGTATCTCAACACCAATGGGCCCATCTCTGACTTTCAAATTCCTAGGTAAGAGAAGTTAAGGAAGTAGAACTGCACTGCCCAGACAACTCATCATTCCGGAAAATGCAGAACTGTTTTACGAGTTAGCAAGCCACTCTTAGAGGGGTCTACTGTGTCCCTATTTTATAGGTAAAGACTCTGACCTTAGGACCTGGCCAAAGTCCTGTGGCTTATAACCACTGGAGCCGGGTATCAATCCAAGTCTCTGATATTAATGTAGGAACTATGAAATTCCCCAATACACTGCCTATTTTCCAATGAAAAGAGTCCAGGAAGCTACCTCATGAATACTTTCACTTACTAAGTTATCAAAAAGAAACATGTGTTACTTCTTCATTACCTTCTGAGGCCATCTACTGGCTACAAGCCAGTGCCTGGACTCACATAACCAGAATCTGAATTCTGCCTCCTCATTTTATTAGGAATGTGACTTTGAACAGGTTGTTTCATTTCTTTGTGTCTCTTTATAGGTTGTTGTGAGTATTAAGTTAGTTAATACATGTAAAGAACTTAAAACTATGCCTAAAGCAAAAGATCTAGAATAGCCAACAAAGTAATAAAGAAGAACAAAGTTAAAGGAATCATACTATCCAATTTCAAAACGTACAATAAAGCTACTATATTGGTAAAAGAATAGACACATGAGTCAATGCAACAAAACAGAGGGCCCAGAAATAAAATCACACAAATATAGTCAACTGATTTTTGACAAAGTAACAAAGGCAATGCAATGGAGAAAGGATAGCCTTTCACCAATGATACTGGAACAACTGGCTGCTCAAAAAAAAAAAAAAAGAAGTCAGACATAAACCTTATACTTTTCACAAAATTAAACCGAAATGGATGATAGATCTAAATGTAAAACACAAAATTATAAACTTCTAGAAGAAAATATAGGAGAAAATTTAAGTAACCTTGGGTTTGGAGTTGTGTTTTTAGGTACCACACCAAAAGCATGATCCAAGAAGAAAAAATTGATAAGTTGGATTTTATTAGAATAAAAAACTTCTGCTCTTCAAAGGACACTAATTGAAATAATGAAAAGATAAGTCACAGACTGGGAGAAAATATTTGAAAAGCACTTATCTGATAAAGGATTTGGATCCAAAATATACAAAGAATTCTTAAAAACCCAACAAGAAGATGAAAAATGTAATGAAAACCCAGGCAAAAGATCTGAACAGATATATCACCAAACATGATACAGAGAAGACAAATGCACATTTGAAAATATGTTCAACATCATTTAGAAAATTGCAAATTAAAGCAACAATGAGATATCACTACACACATATTAGAATGGCCAAAATTTTAAATATACAGATAATACCAATGACAAGGGTTTGGAGTTACAGTAACTAGCAGTCAATGCTGGTGGGAATGCAAAATGGTACTGTCACTTTGGAAGATAGTTTGGCAATTTCTTAAAAAATGAAATACAGTCTTAACATATTATCCAACAATTGTGCTCCAAGATATTTACCCAATTGATTTGAAAACATGTTCACACAAAAAGCCTGCATGTAAATGTTTATCAGCCTTATTCATAATCACCAAAAAACTGGAAGCAACCAATATGTCCTTCAATAGGTGAATGGATAAGGAAAGTGTAGTACATTAATGCAATGAAATATTATTCAGCAATAAAAGGAAATCAGCTATTAAGTCATGAAAAGACATGGATATAAGGTGCAGAGATACCCAGAGATGTACTTACCAAATGCAATGAATGTGTCATGATGATGGGAGTGAGTGTTGCTGGGGGGGGGGGGGGGGGGAGGGGTGCGGTGGGGGTGGTGGGGTCGAACGGGACCTCATATTTTTTAATGTAATATTTTTACAAAATCAATTAAAAAATATATATGTCTTTGGCTAAAAAAAAAAAAAAAGAAAAGACATGGATAAATCTTAAATGCATATTTCTAAGTGAAAGAAACCAATCTGAAAAGGCTTCATTCCAATCATGTGACATTCTGTTGAAGGGCAAAACTATATAGAGTGTTAAAATATCAATTGTTGCCAAGGGTTGGAAGAAGAGAGAGTGAAAAGGATTGAATAGGTAAAGCACAGGGGAATTTTTAGGACAATGAAAGTATTCTGTATAATACTATAATGGTGGATAAATGACAACTATGTATTTTTCAAAGCCCATTGAAATTTAAAGCACAAAGTGTGAACTCAAATACATGCAAATTTTTTAAAAAATTATTTAGGAGGTTGAGCATTCCAAGATGGAAAGTGGAATATAACAACACAATCTAGCTCTATTGCAAATCTATAACCTCAGTAAAAGGAAGAGGAGGGAGGAGGGAGGTGCTAACTTAAGTAAATTTGGAAATGAGAACAGTCCGTAAAACTAGAGGCAAAAGGAACTGTACTCTCATTGATAAAGTTGTGTTTCATGGGGTGATGGGTTAAAAATTCTAATATGGCTTTACATGTATACTGGAATTGAACAATTAACAAAGGGAGGGTGGAAATCAAGTTTATCACTGTTGCAATTATAGTTTACAGATAGGCAAGGGAGAAGACTAGAATAATCCATATGGTGATGGATTTGAGTTGGAAACATCAGCAAGACCTCATGTTTAGTTTAACCCAGATAGAGATGGTTATATAGAGAGATTTTGTAGCTATGTGTATCCATATGAGTTATTGCACACGCACACATATTTTCCTACTCTGGCATCTAAAAGGACCTATATATGACAATTTTGCATTAGCAATGAGCATACAGCCCAGATCTTATTTTCAATACCATACTCCAATAAAAGGAGCCAGGGCTTCTTGAAGAAATGGCTGATTCTAGAACTGGAGCAGAAAATATACAAGATGAGCCTGTAGCATCTTATAGTACAAGAAAGTAAGAATGATAAAAAAGAAAACCCTTACAAGGATGGAGGTATGTCAAAAAAGACAAAGGAGCCAATGAAAAGTGTTCCCAATGATCAAATAATTGAAGCAACAATTAATACAATTTGAGCAACAAAATAAAGAAAGCAATATTGGATTAAAATAAATCTCCATAAGCCCATACTGTTATAAATACATGATTAAATTAATCAATAAATTAATAAGGGAGAAGAGACAAATTTCCTATGCAGAAGAATTCCAAAAAATATATGTAGATCTTTTTATCTCAAGGAGGTGAAGCATATCTGCCCACTCCTTAAGTGTGGGCTATATACAGTGACTTTCCTTTAAAAAATACAGTGAGAAAGGGGTGGGAATGGGAGCAGCAAATAATTTACAATGGAGAAACCTGACAAACAGTACATCAGCCAGATGATACAGGTCAGCATCAGCAATGCTAACTCATGTTGATGGTCTATATCCTTGACATGATAACAATGGCACTCTACCTCTGTGGTCTTCCTCTCAAAAACCCATACCCCTAGCTTCCAGTTGACAAAGATGGCAGCATAGAATGCTCAGGGTACCATTCTCAGAGGGAATCTCTGAACAACTAGCAAAACTGGCAGAGCCATCTTCACAAGGAAAACAAAGGGTTGCAGTAATTGGGTGTGTACTGAATCAAGAACTGCAGCTTTAAAAAATGATAGGAGATGCTTGTGGTGCCCTTCCTGGCCCCTTTCCTAATCTCTCCCAGCAGGCTGTGGAGCCAGCCTGCACTCCATTGTGGGTCCCTGACCCTATTCTGAAATGGAGCGGAGTAACACCTATGCACATACTGAGGAACGTGGCAGGTGGCAGATAAAAGACCCAACTTAAGGGACAGACAATTTAGGGACTAAATCCCAGATTTAACACTTTCAAATATTAAAAGGTAAAGTGTGCATCAAAAACTTACAGCACAAATGAAGAAACATAAAATGATGGCTCATCCAGAAGCACAGGATAAAATTCCAGAAACTGTCAACAGAAAAAGAACAGATATCAGGCAGAGTGGACAAAGAATTTTTTAAAATGATCTTCAGTATGCTTATAGAGATAAGGAAAGCAGAGAGAAAGAAGTAAAGGATATCAGGAAAACAATGGGTAAACAATAGGATAATCTCAGTAAAGAGAAATTTTTAAAAAGGAACTAAACAGAAATACTAGAGTTAAAAAGATCACAAAACTGAAATGAAAAATCTCCCAGAGAGAAAAATTCTCCAGAAGGCAAGACAATTGAAATGAGACTGAAGAGCCAGAAGGAAAAAAAAGAAAACAGCTTAAGAGACTGGTGGAACATCATCAAGTGTACCAAAATATGTATTTTGGGAGTCCCAAAAGGAGAAGAAAGAAAGGGTTAGAAGTATAATTCAAATAAATAATGGCAGAAAACTCCCCAAACTTGGTGGCTTACATTCAAGAAGTCCAACAAACCCCAAGAGTATGCATTGAAGAAAACTACGCTCAGACGCAGAATACTCAAATTGTCAGATGCCAAGAACAAGGAAGAGAGTCCTGATAGCTGCCAAGAACAAGAGGGAGTTCTGATAGCTGCAAAAGAAAAAAAGTGTGCTATATACAAGGGAGTCACTATTAGATTAAGTGCCAATTTCTGATTAGAAACCAGGAAGACAAGATAGCAGTGAGATAGAATAAAGTGCTAGAAGAATACAATTATCAAATAAGAATTCTTTCCAAAATGAAGGAGAGATTAAGGCATTCCCAGATCAACAAAAGCAGAGGGAGCTCGTCAACACTAGACTACCCTACAAAAAATGCCATAGGGAGCTCTTCAGACTGAAAGAAAAGTACATTAGATGGTGAACCAAAGTGGTATTAGGAAAAAAAGACCTCTGGTAAAGCTAACCATATGGGTAATTATAAATGTCAGTACTACTATACTGCATTTTTTGGTATGTAACTCTACTTTTCACTTCTTACAAGTTCTAATATGCAAATGAATAAAAATAGTAATAAATCTATGGTTTGGGACACACAATGTATAAAGATATAATTTGTAACAAGTACATTAAAAAGGCTGTTAAATTTAAGACCCATGGTGCCCACAAAAAATATCTGAAAAGTACATACAGGAAAAAATGGGAAAGAACTCAAATGGTATATTACAAAAAAAAAAAATCAAATAAATATGAAAGTAGATGTTAACTGAAGAATAGGGGGATGAAAAAGGCGAAAAACTTACAAATGACCACATAGCAAAATAGCAGAAGAAAGTCATGCATTGTGAATAGTTACTTTAAAAGTAAGAGGTTTAAACACTCCAACCAAAAGGCAGAGATCGAAACAATGGATTAAAAAGCATGATGGAACTATATGCTGTTTGCAAGACTCACCCTAATTCAAAAACACAAGTAGGCTGAGAGGGAAAGGATGGAAAAAAACATATCTTGTAAATAGTAAACAAAACAGAGTTAGGGTAGATATGTAAATACATTAACAACAGATAAAACAGGTTTTAAGTAAAAAACTGTTACAAGGGACAAAGAAGATCACTGATAAAGGGGTCAATTCAACAAGAAGCCATAACAATTATAAATATAAATATATGTAACTGCAGAGTCTCAAAATACATGAAGTGAATATTGACAGATTTGAAGGGAGAAATAGACGCTTTTATATTAATGGATGGAGATTTCAATATATCTTTTTTTTTTAAATATTTATTTATTATTATTATTTTTTAATTACATTAAAAAAATATATATGAGGTCCCATTCAACCCCACCGCCCCCGCCCCCCACTCCCCCCACAGCAACACTCTCTCCCATCATCGTGATACATCCATTGCACCTGGTAAGTTCATCTCTGAGCATCACTGCACCCCATAGTCAATGGTCCACATCATAGCCCAGACTCTCTCACGTTCCATCCAGTGGGCCCTGGGGGGATCTACAGTGTCCCGTAATTGTCCGTGAAGCACTATCCAGGACAACTCCACGTCCTGAAAACGCCTCCACATCTCATCTCTTCCTCCCATTCCCCACACCCAGCAGCCCCCATGGCTACCGTTCCCATACCCATTCCACATTTTCTCTGTGGACATTGGATTGGTTGTGTCCATTGCACATCTATGTCAAGTGAGGGCTTAGATTCCACATGGGTACTGGATGCACTCTTCCTGCTTCTAGTTGTAGACACTCTAGGCTCCATGTTGTGGTGGTTGACCTTCTTCAACTCCATGTTAGCTGAGTGGAGTAAGTCCAATAAGTCAAAGTGTAGGAGCTGAAGTCTGTTGAGGCTCTGGGCCTGGGTGTCATATTATCAATCCAGAGATTCAAATCCCCTACATATATCTTAAACCCAGCACCAACTACAATTCCAATAAAGTAGCATGCAAGTCTTGTGAAAAGAGATCCCCTCTGAGTCCATTTCCATCACGCAGAAACACCAGCTCCAAAGAAGGGCCATCTGTCATGGCAGTGAACCCCTTCTGCCATGACCATAGAACCCGTGGGTCTCTTTATCCCTCAAAAGAACCAATACCTGGGGTTGTATCTACCTTATCTGTCTCTTAGACTCTGTTCAGTTGTACATAGGGGTATTCCTTCTGACAACCTCCAGACTCTTTTTTAGAGACTCACAGCCTTATAATCTCATTTCTCCTTTCCATTTCCCCCTTACATTAGGTCAAACCGCTTCCCGAAGTCATGTTATTATATGTAGATAGCTATATTCTGCTGTTCCGCATTGAATCTTTAATTCAAGGTCATTTTCTAGTTGCTTCTTCAGCTGGTATGTGGTAGTGATCCCTCGGTGCCAGGGAGGCTCATCCCCGGGTGTCGTGTCCCATGCTGGGGGGAATGCATCACATCTACACGCTGAGTTTGGCTGTGAGAGTAGCCACATTTGAGTAACATGAAGGCTGTCAGGAGGAAACCCCCAGGCACAATGCTACTCTAGGCCTTGTTCTTATTGCAGGTGCATAGGCTCAAAAGTGTAGCCATTAGTATCAAGAGCCCACTGTTGGGCCCTCCTTCCTTCCTGGTTCTTGCCGTTGCACCTGGAGGATTGCCGCTGCTCTCCCAGGGCCCACAACAGTGACCCCCCGGCCAGGAGCCCAGTACCCTCCCAGCTGTTGTTTTTAATTGTTTCCACTATGAGTATATATAGACATTACCATATACCCTGGGCATATGCCCTGTATAACTCCCTGTCAACCATATATATCCTGTCAATAACATCCCATATCAGTATTCCTCCACTGCCATTGTTGAACCACTCTGTGATCCAAAACTTCCCGTAACGTGAATCCCAACATAATGTCAGCTTCAGAAGAGTCTTAGATCACCAAAATTCATATATACAATATACAGTATTTCCCCAGATCCACTATAAAACCTTTTCCCTTCCACAGCAATAATCTTTTAACTTATTCATATCATATTTCCTGAAACTGATGTACAGATTCCGAAACTATAGTTTTCAAACAAAGTAACATTTGTGCTTACTATGTGGTCCATACTTTAGGTTGTACAGTTTTCTAAATTTTTTAGTTATCCTATGTTTTGTCTTATGGTTTTCATTATTAGTCTGTCGTCCCCTATATGTTTTTGGTGTAATATTAGCTGTTTTATATTCATCCTCGTGTACTCTCACATAACTCCTCTTTTGCCCCCTTATTTACCTTTGTTCCATCCATTGCACGTCCATTTTCCCCTCCCCTTAGGGCCCACAACGCCTGCCAATCTAATGCCCTGGGAGCCGTCCTTTCTCACGAGAGATACAGTTCTCTCTATTCGACGGCATTAGTCTTCCCCAGGATATGGGTCCACCCACCCAATGGTAGAACCCACCTTGGCAAAATGAGCCTTCAGCTATTCCCTCCGGAGTCCTCCCGCATCAGACCATACCCCCTGAGCATCCTAACCAGGTAACCCTCCTACTTATACTTTGATACGTTTTACTCAACATTTAGTTCTCAATGAACTTCTGGCACTCTCCCATGTTTGTATGTTGCCCCTCCCTCCCACCTATTTCTTGGACCATATTACCCCTCTTCCCATCCCCAGCCCCCCTCAAACCCAGAAAACCCCACCCGAAGGTAACCCCTTGCCCCCATTTTGTCCCTTCTTTGTGCTCGTACTTACCCCCAGCTCATCACAGATTCCACCCCTACAGACATTAACTCACATCCTTCCTCCACCCCCCGATTTCCAGTAAGCCACTTTTCCAGACTCTAGCTCTCTGAGGCAGTTAACTTATTTCATATCATTGAGGTCATATAGTATTTGTCCTTCAATGCCTGGGTTGCTTCACTCAACATAAGATTCTCAAGGTTCATCCATGTTATCACGTGCGACTGTTGTGTATTGGTTCTTATAGCTGAGTAGTATTCCATTGTGTGTATATACCACATTTTATTGATCCACTCATCTGTTGATGGACTTTTGGATTGATTCCAACTTTTGGCGATGGTGAACAATGCTGCTATGAACATTGGTGTACATATATCGGTTTGTGTCCTTGTTTTCAGATCTGATGGGTATATACCCAGCAGTGGTATTGCTGGGTCATATGGCAAATCTATGGATAATTTTTTGAGAAACTGCCAAACTGTCCTCCAGAATGGTTGGATCCTTCTGCATTCCCACCAGCAATGGATGAGTGTTCCCCTTTCTTCACATCCTCTCCAGCATTTGTATTCTACTGTTTTTTTCATGGCTGCCAATCTTATGGGAGTAAGATGGTATCTCATTGTAGTTTTGATTTGCATTTCCCTGATAGCTAGGGATTTGGAGCATTTTTTCATGTGCTTTTTAGCCATTTGTATTTCTTCTTTGGAGAAGTGTCTGTTTAAATCTTTTTCCCATTTTTTAAATGGGTTGTTTATCTTTTTGTTTTCGAGATCTATGAGTTCTTTATATATGCAAGTTATAAGTCTCTTATCAAATATATGGTTGCCAAATATTTTCTCCCATTGTGTGGGTTCCCTTTTTACTTTCTTGACAAACTCCTTTGAGGTGCAGAAGGCTTTAATTTTGAGGTAGTCCCATTTATCTATTTGTTCTTTTGCTGCTTGTGCTTTTGGTGTGATATTCATGAAGCCATTTCCTATTACAAGGTCCTGTAGATGTTTCCCTACACTGCTTTCTAAGGTCTTTATGGTCTTGGCTCTTATATTTAGGTCTTTGATCCATCTTGAGTTGATCTTTGTATAAGGTGTGAGATGGTAATCCTCTTTCATTCTTCTACATATAGCTATCCAGTTCTCCAGGCACCATTTGTTGAATAGGCCATTCTCTCCCAGTTGAGAGGGTTTGGTGGCTTTATCGAATATTATATGGCTATATACATGAGGTTCTATATCTGAACTTTCAATTCGATTCCATTGGTCTGTGTGTCTCTCCTTATGCCAGTACCATGCTGTTTTCACTACTGTAGCTTTGTAGTATGTTTTGAAGTCAGGAAGTGTGATTCCTCCTATTTCGTTTTTCTTTTTCAATATGTCTTTGGCTATTCGGGGCCTCTTTCCTTTCCAAATAAATTTCATAGTTAGTTTTTCTAGTTCCTTAAAGAAGGCTGTGTTGATTTTTATTGGGATTGCATTGAATGTGTAGATCAGTTTTGGTAGGATAGACATCTTAATAATATTCAGTCTTCCTATCCATGAACAGGGAATATTCTTCCATTTATTTAGGTCTTCTTTGATTTCCTTGAACAATCTTGTATAGTTCTCGATGTATAAGTTTTTTACCTCTTTAGTTAAATTTATTCCTAAGTATTTGATTTTTTTATTTACTATTGTGAATGGTATTTGTTTCTTGATTTCCTCCTGATCTTGCTCATTATTGGTGTATAGAAATGCTACTGATTTTTGCGCATTGATCTTATAACCTGCGACTTTGCTAAACTCATTTATGAGTTCTAGGAGCTTTGTTGTAGATCTCTCAGGGTTTTCTATATATAGGATCATGTCATCTGCAAATAATGAAATTTTGACTTCTTCCCTTCCAATTTGAATGCCTTTTATATTTATATCTGGTTCTTGTCTCAGTGCTCGAGCAAGTACTTCCAAGACAATGTTAAATAGGAGCGGAGACAATGGGCATCCTTGTCTTGTTCCTGATTTTAGAGGGAAGGATTTCAGGATTTCGCCATTGTAAACAATGTTGGCTTTAGGTTTTTCATATATACTCTTTATCATGTTCAAAAAGTTTCCTTGTATTCCGATCTTTTGGAGTGTTTTTATCAGGAAGGGGTGCTGTATTTTGTCAAATGCCTTTTCTGCATCTATAGATATAATCATGTGGTTTTTTTCTCTCAATCTGTTTATATGGTGTATTACATTGATTGATTTTCTTATGTTGAACCATCCTTGCATACCTGGAATAAATCCCACTTGGTCATGGTGTATAATTCGTTTAATGTGTTGTTGAATACGATTAGTAAGTATTTTGTTAAGTATTTTTGCGTCTAGGTTCAGTAGAGAAATTGGTCTGTAATTTTCCTTTCTTGTCGTGTCTTTGTTTGGCTTTGGTACTAGGGTAATGTTGGCATCATAGAAGGAATTAGGCAGTGTTCCTTCTGTTTCAATTTTTTGGAATAGTTTCAACAGGATTGGTGTTAGTTCTTTCGGGAATGTTTTGTAGAATTCACCTGTGAAGCCTTCTGGCCCTGGGCTCTTCTTAGTTGGGAGATTTTTAATGACTGATTCTATCTCTTTGCTTGTGATTGGTTTGTTAAGATCATCAATTTCTTCTTTCGTCAGTATGGGCTGCTTATGTATTTCTAGGAATTTGTCCATTTCCTCTAAATTGTCATTTTTGTTGGAATATAGTTTTTCAAAGTATCCTCTTATGATAGTCTTTATTTCTGTGGGGTCAGTGGTGATTTCACCTTTCTCATTTCTTATTTTGTGTATTTGCATCTTTTCTCTTTTTTTCTTTGTTAGTCTCGCTAAAGGTTTGTCAATTTTGTTGATCTTCTCAAAAAACCAGCTCTTGGTCTTGTTTATTTTTTCAAGTGCTTTCTTATTTTCTATTTCATTTAGTTCTGCTCTTATCTTTGTTATTTCCTTCCTTCTTCTTCCTGTTGGGTTACTTTGTTGTTGTTTTTCTAATTCCTTCAAATGTGCAGTTAATTCTTCAATTTCTGCTCTTTCTTCTTTTTTGATATATGAATTTATGGCTATAAATTTCCCTCTCAGTACCGCTTTTGCTGCATCCCATAAATTTTGGTATGTTGTGTTATCATTATCATTTGTTTCAAGGTAGTCATTGATTTCTTTTGAGATTTCCTCTTTGACCTACTGTTTTTCTAAGAGTGTGCTGTTTAATTTCCAAATTGTCGTGTGAAGTCTGGGTCTCTGTCCCTTGCAAATTTCCAGCTTCACTCCACTGTGGTCAGAGATATTGTTTTGTATGATTTCGATCTTTCTGAATTCATTAAGCCTTTCTTTGTGGCCTAGCATATGGTCAATCTTGGAGAATGTTCCATGTGCGTTTGAGAAAAATGTATATCCTGCTGTGTTTGGGTGTAATGATCTATATATGTCTATTAGATCCAGCTCTTCTAATATACTGTTCAAATGTTTTGTTTCTTTAGTGATTCTCTTTTGAGATGTTCTGTCCAGAGTTGATAGTGGTGTATTAAAATCCCCCACTATAACTGTAGATGCATCTATTCTTTCACTTAGTTTTTCCAGCGTTTGCCTCACATATTTAGAGGCGCCCTTGTTAGGAGCATAAATATTTATGATTGTTCGATCTTCTTGACAAATTGTCCCTTTCACTAAAATATAGTATCCTTCTTTGTCTCTCACAATTGTTTCGCATTTAAAGTCTATTTTGTCTGATATTAATATAGCTACTCCTGCCTTTTTTTGGTTGTTGTTTGCTTGTATGATTGTTTTCCAGCCATTCACTTTCAACCTCCATGAGTCTCTGGGTCTAAGATGTGTCTCTTGTAGGCAGCATATAGATGGGTCGTATTTCCTTATCCAGTGTCCCAGTCTGAATCTTTTGATAGGTGAGTTTAATCCGTTGACATTCAGTGTTATTACGTTTAGAGAGTTATTTATGGTAGCCATATTTTGGTTGGATTTGTGTTTGTTATATTTTGTTTGTATTATTTTATTTTCCCCTTCTATTTTTGTCTTTCTTGTTGCTTTTACACTCTCCTCCATCTCTGACTGTCCTGTTTTTTCCTTTCTTCCTGCAGAATTCCCTTAAGAATTTCTTGAAGGGGAGGTTTCTTGTTGATATACTCTTTCAGTTTCTGTTTATCTGTGAATATTTTGAACTCTCCATCATTTTTGAATGCTAGTTTAGCTGGATAGAGTATTCTTGGTTGGAAATTTTTTTCCTTTAGTACCTTGACTATATCATACCACTGCCTTCTTGCCTCCATCATTTCAGATGAGAAATCAGCACTTAATCTTATGGAGTTTCCCTTGTATGTGATGGTTTTCTTTTCTCTTGCTGCTTTTAGAATTTTTTCTTTGTCTTGAGCATTGGATAATTTGACAAGTATATGTCTTGGGGTGGGCCTGTTGGGGTTTATGACCAGTGGAGTGCGCTGTGCTTCTTGGATATGTACATCTGTCTCTTTCAGTAGATTTGGGAAGTTTTCATTCATTATTTCCTGCAACACTCCTTCTGACCCCTTTCCCTTCTCTTCTCCTTCTGGAATGCCTATAATACGTATGTTTGAGCGTTTTGCGTTATCATTCAGGTCCCTAAGTCCTATCTGGATTTTTTCTACCTTTTTATTGACCACTTCTACTATCTGTTTGATTTCCAATGCACTGTCTTCCACATCACTAATTCTCTGCTCTGCCTCTTCTAGTCTGCTGATATTTGCTGCAAGTGTATTTTTGATTTCTTGAATTGTGGTGTTCATTTCCATCATATCTGTTATTTTTTTGCACATGTCTGCAATTTCCCCTCCAAGTGTTGTCTTCACGCTGTTAACCTCTTTCATTACTTCATCAAATTTGTCGGTGATAAATGTTCTGAGATCTTTCATTGCTTGTGCGAAGTCCTGCCCCCCTTCCTGATTTTCAGTTTGTTGATTGGATTCAGCCATGTTTTCCTGATTACTGGTTTGGTTTGTAGATTTTTGTTGCTGTCTTGTCAACATTTTTTCTTGATGGGTTTAATCAGTTCCTTAGCTTCTTTATCTAGTCTTGGAGATTAATTAGCTGTTGTTTTTGCGTAAGTGTTATATCTTCTCTTTGTCACTTTGTTCTTCTTATTCCAATTTCTTATTGCTAGTTAAGCTCACTTTAAAGGAAAGTATTAGTGCTGGGGAAAGTCAATTGTGTAAGGAAGGAAAAAATGTGAAGTAGTATTGGTGATATATGTTTACAAAGCAACAATATGAGTTCTGGGAGGATGGAGGTTAGATCATGTAAATTGTGTAGAGTTATAGTAGTAGGAAAGTACCTATAATGAGGTAGACGACTGAATATGGGAGGAATGTGGTACGTACTAAGAGGCTATTGTTTTCATGAGAGAGGGAAAGAGAAAAGAAAGGTAATAGTTTCAGGGACGAATACCAGATGGAAAACTAAACAAAGGTATTAGAAATTAAGAGTTAGACACTTTGTGGATCAAAGAAAGGGAGATGGAATATAGGAGAGATAGCAGATGGTGGAGGATATCAAGTTGTAGGGGAAAGGGGATAGTGTAGATAGGCTAAATCTATTCACAGAGAAATGAGGCAGTGGAGGGTGAGGAAACCCAGCAAATGTGAGGTATTTCCTGTAGGACCTATTGTATTGTTAAGGTAAAATAGTATAAGAAGAATATTGGGGACAAGAAAGAGAGGATTGAAAAAAAAAAAAAAAGAACAACAACAAAAAAAAAAACAAAAAAAAAACCAAAGAACAGAAACCCCGCCGCCAGGCTCGGCTGGGCTCAGCTGGGCTCAGCTGGGCTCCGGTCCCCCGCCCGCCGCCCGCTGCGGCTCGGCTGGGCTCGGCTGGGCTCGGCCGGGCTCGGCTTTCCCGCCCGCCACCCGGCGTGGCGCAGCGCGGCTCGGCTCTCCCGCTCGCGGCGTGGCTGGGCTCAGGTGAGCTCAGCCGGGCTCCGCCCCCCCGCCCGCCGCGGCTCAGCCGGGCTCGGCCGGACTCGGCTACCATGGCCGCCGCCCGCCGGGGCTCCGCGCGGTGCTAGCTGCCTCGGCTCCGCCTACCCAAGGAGGGAATCCTCCACACGTAGCTGGGATCTCCGTGTATATTTCACAGATGGATCCTCTCTGTTACCTTCCCTCCAAATCGATGTCCAGACACCTCCGGACCAGGAAAAATCCTGAAACAGCCGGTCCCAAAGAGTCTCTGATGCCTCCCAGCCGATTCCCCCCAGGAGCTAGTAACCGGGAAGTTCACTCAGCCGCCATCTTGCCTCCCCCTCCTGAAAAGTCCCAATTTATATCTTATAGACCAGTCCTTTCCGTTACCTTCCCACCAAATCGATGTCCAGACACTTCCTGCCCTGAAAAAATCCTGAAAAAGCCTGGTCCCGGAGAACCTCCAGCGGTGCCCAGCTGCCTCTTCCCAGGAGAGACGGCAAGGCAAGCTCACTCAGCCACCATCTTGCCGGAAGTCCCCTCAATATATCTTAATAAAAGATCAATAAGGAAATAGAAGACATGGATGATAATATAAACCAACAAAACCTAACAGATATATATAGAACACTTCACCCAACAGCAGCAGAATATACATTCTTCTCTCATGTTGTTGTAGAATTTGAGAGAAGTTCGATTATTTGAGTATAGAGAGGCCAGGACTCAGGAATGATTTTGAGAAGGAAAAATGGTTTATTGACGGCCGGCCGGACTCGGGAACTTCTGTTTGAATCCCCAGCCCCGAACAAGATTTTCAAACGTCTTTTATACAGAGAGGAAAGGCCAAATGGTCCCTTTGTTTCAGTTCTCAATAGGCTTCAATTAGCATATATCTTCCACATCTTAGGTAAGCTTTTAGCATGGACTCCAGATATTCTAGATAAGCTTTTAGCATATTTACTTTTTGCATTTCCCCTAAATACTTAAAGTTTATAGCCCTTGCATTGTTAAACTGTTTCCTGGGACTGGAGCCTGTTGCCATTGTTCCTAAGGGCAGGACTGCAGCCTCTTACCGTTCCACACCCACAGCCTTTAGCTTAGGTTATCTCTGAAGAGACAAAGAGCCTTCCACCCATAGCCCACATCAATGTAAATGGATCATTCTCCAGGACAGACCATATTGAAGCAGGCTAATAAGATATGAAATTAATAAATGGATCTGGAACCTGGCAGAGCGTCCACGTGGACATCAGAAACCCCCAAGATGGCTACTGGAGGAACCCCACCCCCAGGATTCTGCTATCCAGAACAAAGACTTCTTCCTGGGAACACGGAAAAGCCTGGATGTTCTCTAGGAAATTCATCATTGGGTCCTCACTAAGGGATTGATGGGTGGGGGTAATCAATCAAAACAGTAAACTGCTGAAATCTCCTCCCCTGCCGTTAGCAATTTAAAAGCAAACCAGGAGGCTTAAGCATGCTCTCTCGCCTTACTCTTTCGCCTGCGGACCTGTCCTGCCCCCTATACACCGCTGTCGCCATTTTTCCTCTGCCATGTGGCCACGCAAGTAACCCTGGGGACTTATAATCTCTAATGGGGAATTGTAGCTTGTAAATTAGCCCTCTTCATCCCTTTTCATCCCCTTCCTCACTACCTGTGACCCCTGCTCTGTTATTTTCTCCCATTTCTCTTCCCTCCCTACCTAAATAAATTACTGGCCTAAATCACCCGGCGTGCTCTTGAAATTCACTTCTGTAGCAGAGCCAAGAACCTAGATAGAATCTGGTAACAATATGATAGGTCACAAAACAAGCCTCAATAAATTAAAAAAAAGAAAATTGAAAACATAAAATGTATCTTCTTTGAGCACAATGGAGTGAAGCCAGAGATCAATATACAGGGAGAACTGGAAAATTTACAAGTATGTGGAAATTAATCCACACTTCCTTAAACAAACAATGGGTCAAGGCAGAAATCATAGAGGTAATTGGGAAATACATTTAGGCAGATGCAAATGAAAACACAATACACCAAAACTTAAGGTATGTAGTGCTGAAAGGGAAAAGTATAGCTCTAAATGCTTACTTCAAAAAAAAAAAAAGCTCTCAAATCAGAGACTTACTCTCGCAACTGGAAGATCTAGAAAAAGAGGGGACAAACTAAGCCCAAAGTGAGGAAAAAGAAAGAAATAACAAAGATTAGAAGAATGACGGGCTAATAGAGGAAAAAAAGACAAAAGTGAAACTCAACTAAACCAAAAATTGGTTTTTTGAAAAGATTGATAAAATTGACAAGCCTTTAGCTAGATTGAAAAAGAAAAAGAGATCACAAATAACTAAAATCAGAAATGAAAGGCGGACATTACCACTTACTTCTCAGAAATATAAAGATTATAAGAGGATACTATGAAGAACAGTATGCCAACAAATTAGATAACATAGATGAAATGGACAAATTTTTATAAACACGCAAGCTACCTACACTGACCCAAAAAAGAAAAAGAATATCTTAACAGATGAATAAGTAAAGAAATCAAATCAGTAAACAAAAACCTCCCAAAAAGGAAAAGTCCAGAACCAAATGTCTTCACAGGGGAGTTTTCCAAACATTCCAAGAAGAATTAACACCAGTTCTGTTCAAATACATCCATAAAATTGAAGAGGAGGGAACACTTCCTAACTCATTCATTCCAAGAGGCCAAAATCACCCTAACACCAATGCCAGATAAAGACATCACAATAAAAAAAAAAAAAGGTACAGACCAATATCCCTTATGAATATAAATGCAAAAATCCTCAAAATAATACCAGCAAACTAAATCCAACAGCAAATTAAAAGAATCATACACAATGATCAAGTGGGATTTATCCTGTTATGCAAGGGTGGTTCAAAATAAGAAAATCAATTAATGTAATAAACCATATTCATAGAATGAATGAAAAAGCCAGACGATCATCTCAATTGATGCAGAAAAGGCATTTGACAATCAGTGCCTTTCTTGATAAAAGCACTAAGAAAACTAGGAATAGAAAGAAACTTCCTCAACATGACAAAGGGATAAAAGGGGGAAAAAAAGCTAACATCAGATTCAGTGATGAAAGACCAAAAGATTTCCCTCTATGATCAGGGAAAGGCAAAGTTGCATCTGTCACCATTTTACAGGAAGTTCTAGCCAGATGAATTAGGCCAGAAAAAGAAATAAAAGATATCCAAATTTGAAAGGACGAAGCAAAACTTTCCCTATTTGTAGATGCCATGATCCTATATCTAGGAACACTGAAAAAGCCACAACTAAGCTACCAGAGCTAATAAACTAATTTGGCAAAGTGACGGGTACAAGAGCAGCATGTAAAAATCAGTAGTTTCTCTATACACTAGTTATGAACCATCTGAAGAAAAAATCCAGAAAAAAAAAACCCATTGAAAATCTCAACTAAAAGAATCAAGTATCTCAGAATAAATTTAAGGATGAAAAGGACTTACATATGGAAGACTAAAAAACATTGCTAAAAGAAATCAAAGAAGACTAAATAAATGGAAGGACATCTGTGCTCACTAATTTGAAGATTAAATATTGCTAAGATGTCAGATATTCACAAAAATATTCAGAGTTTCAACACAATCTCGGCAAAAATTTCAACAGACTTCCTTGCAGAAATGGAAAGCCAATCATCAAATTTGTATGAAAGGGGAAGCAGATGTGGCTCAAGCAATAAGGCTCCCATCTACCATACAGGCAGTCCAGGTTTTGATACCCAGGTCCTCCCGCTGAAGGCAAGCTGGCCCGTGTGGCAAGCTGGCCTGTGTGGAGTGCTGGCCTGCACAGAGTGCTGCCCTACGCAGGAGTGCTAGCCCATGCAGAGAGCCGATGCAGCAAGATGATGTAACAAAAAAAGACACAGAGGAGAGACAATAAGAGATGGAGCAGATCAGGGAGCTAAGGTGGTGCAAGAGAATGATCGCCTCTCTCCCACTCCGGAATGTCCCAGGATCAGTTCCCGGAGCGACTTAATGAGAATACAAGCACAGACACAGAAAGAACACACAGAGAATGGGCACAGACAGCAGACAATGGGGGGAAGGGGGAGAAATAAACAAATAAATCTTTTTTAAAAATTTATATGAAAGTATAAGGGGCCTTGACCAGTCAAAACCAACTTGAAAAAGAAGAACAAAGTTGGAGGTTCCCACTTCCAATTTTAAAACGTGTTACAAACATACAGTAGTTAAAAGAGAATTGTACTGGCACAACAGACATATAGATCAAAAGAATCAAACTGAGAATTCAGAAATAAGTCCTCACATAGCCAAGGGTGTCATGTCCACTGAATAAAGAAAGAATGGTCTCTTCAACAAATTATGCTGAGCAAACTGGATAACCAAAAGCAAAAGTATGAAGGTAGACCCCTACTTCACACCATATACAATAATTAATTCAAAATGGATCAAAGACCTAAATATAAGAACCAAAAAACCAAACTATAAAAGTCCTGGAAGAAAACATAGGGAAGTATCTTCACAAACTTGTGATAGGAAATGGTTTCTTAGACTTTACACCAAAAACATGAGCAACAAGAGAAAAAGAGATAAATGGGACTTGACACCAAGATTAAAAATTTTTGTGCAAAGAACTTTATCGTGAAAATAAAGACAACCTGCAGAATGAGATAAAACATTTAGAAACCATATATCCAAAAAGGATTTAATATCCAGAATATATAAAGAAATACTACAATTTAATATAAAAAGACAACCCAATTTTTAAAAATGGACAAAAGGAGTGAATAAACATTTCTCCAATGAAGTTACAAATGGCCAATAAGCACATGAAAAGATGCTCGATATCATTAGTCATTAAGGAAATGCAAATCAAAACCACAATGAGATACCTTTGCATACCCACTAGAATGGCTACTATTAAAAAGTGGAAAATAAGTGTTGGAGAAGATGTGGAAAAATAGGAACGCTTGTTCATTTTTGGTGGGAACATAAACGGGTGTAGCCACTATGGAAATCAGTTTGGCAGTTCCCAGAAAGTTATGTATAAGATTACCAAGTGACCCACCAATCCCACTTCCATGTAAATATCCAAAAGAATTGAAAGCAGGGTCTCAAACAGATAATTGCACACCAATGTTCATAGTGGCATTATACACAATTGCCAAAAGATGGAAGCAGTACAAGTTCCATCAAACAATGAATAAACAAAAGATGTGTATGTATATGCATGTATATAAAAGGCATGCATGTATATAATGCATATACATACAACAGAATATTACTCAGCAGTAAAAAGGAGTGAAGTACTGATGCATTCAAAAATGTGGATGAACCTCGAAGACATCATATTGAGTGAAAGAAGTCAGACACAAAAGGACAAATATTGTATGATATCACTGATTCAAAATGATTAGAATAAGAAAATTCATAGAGACAGCAAGTAGAATACAGGTTACCAGAGGCCAGGATGGGGGTCAGGGAATGAGGAGTTAATCCTTAATCGGTACAGAATTTCTGTTATCAGTGATGGAAAGTTTGGTGATGGATGGTGGTGATGGTAGCACAACCTTGTGAATGTAATTAACAGCACTAATTACATATCTGAATGTGGTTAAAAGGAGTAATTTTAGGTTGTATATATGTTACTAGAATATTTTTCAAAGACCATAAAACTACTACAACAGAAATAATGAACCCTAATGTAAATGATAGACTATAGTTAATAGTTTAATTATAATAATATCGTTTCATCAATTGTAACAAAGATACCACTCTAATGCAATGTGTTATTAATAGGGAAAAGTATGCATGGGGGTATGGGAACTTGTGTTCTCTGCAAGGTTTTTCTGTAACCCTATAACTTCCCTATTAAATTTTTAAAATCCATAGCCCCAGTCTAATCACCGGAAAAACATAAGACAAATTCCAATTGAGAAACATTCTTCAAAGTACCTGACGAATACGGTCAAGGTCATCAAAAACAAGAAAGTGTCACAGCCAAGAGGATCCTAGATAGAGTCCTCGGACAGGAAAAGGACATTAGGAAAAATTAGGTATAGTCTTTAGTTAATAATAATTTATCAATATTGGTTTATTAATTGTGAAAATGTACCAAGCCAATGTAAAATACTAATAATAGGGGAAATTGAGTGTGTAGCTCATGGGAATTCTGCCCTTCACAATTTTTTTCTGTTAATCTTAAATGGTTCTAAACAATATAGTTTATTAAAACAAACAGAAAAATAAAACATGCCTGACACAAACTAATGCTATACAATTATTAGGTGGTAATGACAGCAGTGATGGTATTCATGCCAGAAAGAAAAAGCTTTTCACGTGGTTCCCTTACATTCCTCCGGTGGGAATTTAGATTCACAGGCCTGGAAAAGAAACCAGCACTGTGCTTGTCACCACCCAACAAACACTCACAAACCCTGTACCCCAAGCGAAATAACACAACCAGCTGCTCTATGGACTCACACTGGTGATTTTCTAGAGAAGCGGCTCTCCCCTATACCAGCAAATAAAGGGCGGGTTGACCTCATGCAGCCTCCAAGGCAAAGACACTAGAAGAACTGGGGTAGGGAGCGGCAGGGACAAGCGGGGGTAGGGGATGAGATTGCTGGAAAAGTAAAGATTCCAATAAAGAAATGCTTTGTAATCAGAAAAAACTTCTTCCCAAGAGTCAAGGAAGTGACACCCAACAGCTGCCAGATGACCTAGAAACCCCGGAGTCAGGGCTTGTGTTAAAGGGTGGCACTCCCCATCGTACACAGTGAAACGGGGCTTTGATTTCTCTGGCTTGCTGTCTTAAATTACCTCCAAGGGGCACTTCCTATCTTGCCCAAAATGAGCAGGATCAACGCAGAGGGTCGAGTCCTCACCTCCTTCCAGACCTTAGCACAAGTGTGCTGCAGCCTCGCTTAAACCAAGATTATGGGCAGAGGACAGGAGCGGCCGGCAGGGACAGCGAGCACTTCCAAGGCAGACGCTCCCGTGAGCGTAAAGCAGCCCCGTGGGTTACAATCACATTTCAATGAGGAAACACAAATAAGCAGAGGCTGTGCTTAATTTACCACAGAAGTTTCCAGGCACTAATCTTCCCCAGCCCGGCTGCGCTGGAGAATGTCATTAAGTTCATAACACACCTTGAAAGTGGAGCTGAGCTATATAAAGCGGCGTATTAAACGCAGGGCAGTTCTGGGGACTTAAACTAGGCAACAACCCGCACTTTTCCCGGGTGCTATGGCTTTAACAGCGACGAGCACGCCCTCTTGTGGGGGAGAGAGGACTCTACATGCAGGGTGTAAACCTGTGCGGAACGCCATGAAAAGGTCGTCAATGCAGTGTTCAATTAATGTAATTGGTTCCTGCTCTGTTTGCTCCCTTTCATAATCTTGGTGGTGTTCCAAGAGAATTTTCCACCCAAATAACTACAAGGAAAGCATGGGGAAAATGAATAGGCCCAATTTCTGGTGGGCGGGACCAGGTTCTGCTTCCTTTCTTTCCTCATCAGAGTCTACCTGGGTTTACAAGTCATCCTCAGCAGTAAAAAAGCCATGCCCATACACATCTTGTCAAGATTAACCAAGCATAAGCCAACTCTTTTCTTAAACCGGTTGGGAACATTTTTGAATGCACAGAAATGGAAAACTCTGACCATTTCCAAGGGGCCCACCTTTGGACAAACAGAAACGGGAAAGATTTCACAATATCAAGAGACCCCATCTCAAGCCAGGAAGCCTAGAGCATCAACTCAGACAGAGGAAAATGAAAAGTGAAAGGGTTCAGAGGCATTGGCTTGATACAGAACATGACAACTGTCATATTCTGGGTCACCTCACTAGAAGGCAAAAATAAGCAGCTCAAAGAAAGCCATGTTTATTGTTTTAAATGAAACCTAGTTTTTGTTTAAAAGTTAGCAACACAGGACAAGCTATACCAGCAACAGAAACGTCTGACCTGAGAGAGTAAGAACTGACCCCTGTTCGGGCCTCACTGAAGTGAAGAAGGAATATGCCTGATTGAAATCCCCTCCCCTCAATGGGTCTTTTGGCCAGACGCACCTTTAGGTCTGACTTGCACACAGGCAGGGAAGGCCTGGGCTGGGAGCAGCTCTTAGGAGCAGAATGCCTCCCCATGCGTACTGGGTGCTCCCTAGCCTGCCAATAGATGTATAGGGTCCCTGGGGAAGAAGCAATGGTCTGCCTGGCTTCGTTTAGCTTTTTCTGACAGCAAAAAGGGAAGAGCAGGGAGGAGAATAATAGCAGTGTCCTTCAAGAGGCAACTTCGTCAATGCAAATGGCCACAAGAACAAACGTTCACAATAACATTCAAAGAAATGCAAATTAAATCTGTGACATTATATGGTTTTTCACCTCTCAGACTGGCAAACTGAAAAAGAATGACACATCCATGGCTGAAGAAAATCTGAGACAAGAAACACCATAAACCACTACTATGGGGAGTATACAATGGGACAACCTTTCTGGAGACCACAGGTATACAAAACCTTAAAAAAAAAAAAAAGAGCATACCTTAAGGCCCAGCAGGTCTCATCAGGGAATTCTAAAGAAAGACTTGGACAACATTTTCCAACAGGAAGCAACCTTTTCCAAAAGTTTATGAATGCCCACATAACAGGACTTACGCTTTCAGTGTCAGATAAATTAGAAGATGGATACATAATCGAACAGCCAAAAAGCATCCATGAATTAGGGAAAGTGTCAGTGAAACCTCAGGATCAATTTCTTTTTGCTTTCCAAGGGGAAGTAGTCTACGACTAACTCCATGACTGGAAATCTCTCGTCAACACTCAAAATTGTTTGTCATGTTTCTAGGCAGTCTCACAAGTTCAGAGTTGAGCACGGCATTTCATTTCCAATTGAAATGTTTAAGACGGTCTGCCTGGGCCTTTTGTTTCTGCCAGGAGGCCAAGGCAAGGCCATCGCCCTGCTGCGGGTCCTTCCACAGGTTCAGCCAAGCCTCGGGCTCAGCTTTGGGGATCACGCAGATGCTCCACTATCAGTATTACCAAAGGCTTGTGGGCATTTCAGAATCTAAGAAAGTTCCTCTTTACCTCATGGGATGCGTGATAACTAAGCCTGACCCTTCATCTAGAGAAGTTCCACAAATATGAGATGTGCACGAAGTGCACTGTGCCATCACATGCCTTCTCCCCTGCCTGGTAGGACGTGTTTAGAAGCTGTTTTCTGTGATAAACAATTCCTCTGAGTTTTCAATAACCTGGACAGTGATGAGCCAGTGTTAAGGCAATGGCTGCCAGGCTCGTCTAGAACGGATCACCACATTCCTTAGAAAAGCAAAAAGCTAGAAGCCCAAGTAAACACTTAAGACATGGCCATGACAAAAGGGCATGAATAATAAATGCCTTCAAAAATACAGTCTTCCTGGAAGACTTTGTTTACACACGGCCATTTTTTGCTCTTTCTTTGGCCCTCAAAGGGGATTTAATCCCTTTGACAATTTTTCACTCGGAGTCCGTGGTGAGAAGGGAAATATTGTTCCATTAATCAGAGACAGTTTCTCCCATAAATCATCACGAATTTAAATTTATGCCTTGAGTAGCAAAATGCAAAGAGCACTAGACCAAGAGTCAGGAATCCTGGAGTCCTGCCCAGCTCGCCAGAACTGGCACATCGACCTTGGGCCCCATTGTCTTTCTGAGCCTTGGATTCATCTCCCTGTAGAAAATGTCCAGGCTCCTGTCTATGATGCTTTAGAAGGTGAATAACTGAATAGATGCAGCAGAGCTCTCGTGATCCATCCACATTCCCTAGGCCTTTATTCCGGGGACCACTGATCTGACCTCCAACTGACAGTCCCAGCATCTCTTTGCCTTCAGCACTACAGAGCTCCTTCACCCCTACAGCTCCTTCATCCCAGGTGAGATAACTCAGAGCCACCTGAGCTACTAGTTCCCAGACTTTCCAGTGGTATTGACTTCCAGCTGTCCCAGGGACTGCTAGCTTTACGATACACCCTTTCTTGGCTTCCTTCCTCCCGTCTTATTTGCTACTTCCATACCTGTGTTTCCTGGGGTCAGCGCCCACATAAGCTAATTGCACTGGACTCCTCTCAGGTTCTGCTTCCTCAGGAGCCTAATCTAAAACAAGGGACTGGTTATATGCCTTTCCATCAGGGACTAAGTATTTCCAAATGGCCTGTCCTTATTTCTTGAGTTCATCCTGGAGAGGTAGGAATTTTCTCCAGTGAGTGAATCTAGTGCAAACTTTTGAAAGCAGTAAAACTTGGTCTAATACCCCATCCGCATTGTCTCATGGCAATGCTGATAGCTCCCACCCATTCCCAGTGTCCCTACCAAATGCCACCAAGACAGGCAGAGGGTAATGATCTAAATGCATCTCCTCCCCTCCCCGTCAGAACTTCGGGGCCACCATTCCACCTTCTCAGGAGCCTGCTCCCTATATGATAAGACAAGATGTGCACAAGGTGCACTATGCCATTGCTTCACTCTTGGGAAAGGGGCTCAGCTCAAATGCTAGGAATTTCTGGCCCTGAAGCAGGCTGAGGGGGTGTTTTGGCTGAAGATTTGGGAACCAATCACTCCTCTTCTGAGTCCAAGGAGATGAAATGTCAGGGTTACAGTCTGGCTTATAACAACGGTGCAAAACCCCCAGCTCCACTGAGATCCCGACAGTCCCTGACTTGGCAGAAAGAGGCTCAACTATAGCCAAGATCTTCTGAAATAGCCGCCTTCTGTTTCCCAGGCTGCTGGCACACACAGGCCACCATTAGATCATCAAAGAAGAAATCTTAGCATCTAGATCTGAGATGCTCTAATTGTTATAGAGGTGGGAACCCAGCCAGAAGTGTACACT
The DNA here is from genome assembly GCF_030445035.2 of Dasypus novemcinctus. Lineage (NCBI taxonomy): Eukaryota > Metazoa > Chordata > Mammalia > Cingulata > Dasypodidae > Dasypus > Dasypus novemcinctus. The sequence continues at coordinate 52,251,300 of NC_080681.1, forward strand.
ATTTGCAGCCAGGCTTACCAGGCTTTGTCCATCTCCATATTCAGGCATCTGACAATGCTTCAAAGTGTCTTCAATCGCACAAACCGTGCTCAGAGGAAATCTACTGGAACCTGTTCAGGCATCACCACTTTCGACAGCAGGTTACAGGAAATTGCTGATATCCACAGAAAATCCGAGGTCACAAAGGGAAGGAAGCCATGAAGGGAGGGCATGCTAAAACTTCAAGGAAACTCCAAGATAGAAGATGAGAACGATCAAAGGAAAAAGGCAAATTAGGAGGGAACAGAGTCTACCCAGCCTGAAACATGACAAACCCTAGCCGTACTCATAGATTTCACAGCACGAAAAGAACAGTTGACCTGATTTGTCACTGCCAGCCTTGCTTGACACCTTTAAAGAAGAGAGAATGCGGGAACAAATGAGAAAAGGCTAAAAGGGGAAAGTTGAAATCAAATTGAAAGAATTGTGCCTTTCACACCAAATCACTCAATGTAAAAGCCAGCCCAACAGGGCAGTGACTGATAAAGATGCCCTGACAGGAAATATAAAGAGGCTCCTAAATGGAAACTGTTTAGAAAAAAAAAATTTTTTTAAGTTGTAGAATCTTGAGCACTGTAAGATCTTAGAGATATCATAGCCCAGCCTTCTGGTTCTGCAAAAATGTTCAGGCTCCCCTGTGGTCACACTGCCAGCATGCTCAAGAGCTGGGGTTGGTCCTGAGGTGCCCATTTTTCTAAGTGGAGCACTTTCCACCACTATTACTTCCCCTACAGGGTACAAACTCAGAGTCTTCCCATGCTCTAAAAAGGTCCCCTGTATTTAAGAATCTCAGCATATAATGGATGGTGTTGATTATAGCATAACATGGTAACTATAATTAATGCCCCTGAATTGTACATTGAACCATTAAATGGCAAATTTTATGTTACATATTTATGACATGTTATTTAGTATATATTCGTTAACAAATTATTTCTTTAAAAAAAAAAAAAGCAATCTCACCATTTCATCCTAGAAATGTCATCCAGCATACCAAACAACTCCAGAAACCCCTCTTTTGCTTACAGGTCTTCTTATACCCTAATAGGAAATGCCAGATTCCCTGGGAACATACTCTTTTCCACTGCACTATAGAGAGTAGCCTTTGTGCCTGAGCCTTTTCCTCTAATGCCTGGAAATGGCAGACCAACCATGAGCTACTCCTTACTTTACTTCACTGAGTGGCTTCTCACAGCAAAATCCTACATGTTTATCTTTCAAACAAAAATTATTAGACAATCATGTGTCAGGACACAAAGGTGAAAAACTGTCAGGCCCCCTGGGCCCCACAGGCCAGCAAAGAAAAGCATTTTAGCAATACTTTAGCATTTAGGGAGTGACTACCGGTGTCATACAATGGGGTGGGCTCCAAGCTTTACAAGAATTACCTGCAACAATGCTAAGAGGCAGGTATCATTATCCCCATTTCACAGATGAAGAAACTGTGTCCAGAAAAAGGAATTGACTTGACTCTCATTATTCAAACTAATAATTGGGACAATCTGTAGATGATGCTCAAGTCTGCCTGATTCCAAGCCTTGACTACCTGCCTTCCGAATAAGCTCACAATTTTTTCATTCATTTAATCCTCACCTTGGAACAGATTATGAGCAAACGGAAAAGCTATACTGACAGGTATTTTAGAAGGGGACTGCAGGATGGGGGACGGCTTATGAGAGAGCAGAAGTTGCTGCTTGGCCTCCACTGAGACCCCTGGGGAAGGAGGAAGGCCATGGAAGAGAAAGAATGACACATTCCTGTGGCTCAGTAGAAAGCTAGCATCAGCAACCTTAAAGCACACATGGGGCCCAAAATATATATTTTGGCAAAAAAAAAAAGCACTGCAACTTCCTGGCATTTGTTTATACATTGTGATGAGTGTCTGAACTGTCTCCGAGGGAAGGTAGTAGAAGCAAGCAATAAAGAAAAAGAATTAAAGATATTGGAAGAAAAAAGTTCAAACATTTGCCCTAAAGTGGATAACCTGCCTACCCAAGAGAGGAAAAATAGGTCAAACGTGAAAATAAAACCCAACATAAAAATAAAATCCTCAAACCCAAATGCCTCATAACCTTCCCATCCCTGAATTCTTAGACCATTCTCTCTTAACTGTGATTAGCAGTTGTACTTTTTGCAAGCCAACCTTTGTTACATACCAAAGAAATGCCCTTCAGGAAAAAAGAAGCTTTGGTGAATAAAAATTCACGTGAACAGCCTCTTGGGGATATCATCCTTCATCTTAAGGGATCAATTTTTATACACCTTCAATAAGCTAACTTTGAGTTTGGATCCATCCTCAAAACTTCTCCACTAAGTGGCATTAACCCCCAAGGAAGCAGATGCCTCAAGGGCACTACTTCAGACCGTTAGGTCCAGGCTGAGACACAAACGGGGATGCCGGGGATGTTACTGGAAGCACCGCATTGGGAGTCTTCCGTCGTTTATAAACTTACTGAGCATATTCCACAGTGATGTAAGAGGCAAGCATGAATCCCCCGTCACACTTTTTCAGCTTAAAAGTAACTTTACTGTGGTATCTATACGCAATGGAATATTATTGTTCAGCCACAAAAAGGAATGAAGTTCTGATACATGCGACAACATGGATAAACCCTGAAGACATCACGTTGAGTGAAATAGGCTAGATACAAAAGGACAAATATTTTAAAGTCTCACTGATATGAAATAATTACAATAAGCAAATCACTGGGTCAGAATCTAGAATACAGGTTACCAGGGACTGCAGTAGGAGTAGGGAATAGGGAGTTAAGGCTTAAAATATTCAGATTTTCTATTTGGGACAATGGAAAGGTTTTGGTAATGGGTGGTGGGGATGGTAGCACAACATTGTAAACATAATTAACAGTATTGAATTATACATTTGAATGTTGTTAAAAGGGGAAATTCTAGTTTGTTACTAATATAGGATGATACTAGAATAAAATGTTTTTAAAAAACCATAGGACTGTACAACTCAGTAAACTCTAATAAAAGCCATAGACTATAATTAATAGTACAATTATAAAAATGTGCTTTCATCAATTGTAACAAATATACCACACCAACGCAAGATATTAATAACAGGGTAGTATATGGGAATCCTGTATTTTATTCATGATTGCTCTATAACCTACAACTTCTCTAATTTAAAAAACAAGTAACTTTACTACAAAGCAGAATGCACTTATCTATAAATGCATTGTTATAAACAATAACAATCCAAAGAGAAGACTACCTACAATGAGGGAAAGATCATGATTAGAGAAGGCTTTTTGGAAGAAATGGTACTTAAAGAGCTACACTCTGAAGGTACAGAAAGATGATGACAGAAAAGACTGAAAGCCTTAAAAAAAAAAAAAATGGAACAAAGGCAAGGGAAAAGCAGGGGGAAAAGACTGTGAGGAGGAAGCAGATATAGCTCAAGTAGTTGAGCACCTGCTTCCCATGTACGAGGTCCTGGGTTCAATCCCTGGCCCAAGTACCTCAAAAAAAATTAAGACTGTGAAGAAACATATAAGCATTCATTCAACTTATATTTGAAATATTTACTGAGCACCAATATCTTGCCAAACACTGAAGTAGGTGCTTGGAATACCATGAAAACAAAACAAACATCCCAGTCTCATGGAGCTTACATTCTAGTTGACAATGAACAAAATAAATGAGCAAATGATACAGTACTTCAGGAGGTTATATGTAGTATAAGAAAAACCTAGCACAGAAGAGAATATTCAATGCTGGGGAAGGAAGAATGTGGTTGCAAGTCGACTGATCCAAGAACACAGTTCTTGGCCTTGAATTAAGGTGTTTTGAATTTGATTTTGCAGACACTGAAGAGCCAGGAGCTATTCTGAGATCATGCTTATGAAAGACTTGGCACATGGCCAGTACTCAGGAGACATTAGCTATTGTTGGTGATGTTTGAGGATGAGTTTGCAGATGCTATATTTGCAGCAGCACATGGAATCATTAGACACAATGTTGGATAGAGACAGAAAGCAAGTAGGAGAGATATCAAGTAGGAGGCCAGAAAATGAATTTCACTGAACACTGGTCTTGCTAGATACTTTCCAAGAGGATGGTGCCAGGATATACATTTGAGAATGAGGCACAGAGCAACCTAACCCTCCTGGCAGACTATTTTAGGCTGAGTTGTCCTGTAGTTAAACCAACAAACAAAACAGCATTTAGCTCTGTCTAAATCAGCATTTCCCACTCTTTTGTGACCAATTAAATTTTTTAGGAGTACGGGGGCAGGCAGGGTACAGAATACCTATTAAAACCGGGCAGGACAGACCATGTAAAGTGCTGATCAAGTGGGAAAGTAATAAAATCCTGTACATTGGAAAGGAGAGGACAGTTTTGCAAGACAGTAGAAACTGTACAACAGCCTTTGAATGACTCCCACTTGATTGGGAGTGAGGGCAAGAGTGTGAGGGGAAGAAGGGGGGAAAGGAAGAGCTGTCAAAGGCAGAAAGGACAGATGCCAGGATGCCACAAAAAAGGAATCCTCAAGAACATCTCAATCAAAAGTTGAACCACCTTCAGGGAAAGCTAAATGAATGCTAACTCACTCCTAGAATGCCTCCCATCTGACAGCAATGAAAACAAGGAATTAAGAAAGGGATAATCTTCCTTTTATAAAAAGAGAGAGGTTAAGGCATTAGGCAGGCAGCATCCTAGATCACGCCTCTAATCAATCCTGAAGGCATGAGGAAGGACAGTGAATTTTGAAGAAACAAGGAAGGAAGACAGTGTTGTTTAGAATTAAGCCTTGTTTAATCAGGCCAGGAATGTACAGACCATCTAAAATCATTAATCTTGAAAAGCACATCTTGTCCACTCACACAGACATCTATAATTCAAGCAGCTCTCTCCTTTGCTTCTTGGCAGTTGTCTGTATTTATTTAATTGCCTCTACTCCTTTTAGATTGCAGTAAGTTTTAAAAAACAAGGGGCTAGTAAGCCATTTATGTTTATTTTCCAAGTTGTTAGATACCCAGTACAGGACCCGATTATCAACATCACTTCCCAGTCAGAGAGCAAATTTGTAAATTAATCACTTACAGATCCACATTAAAAAAAAAAACTCCTTAAAAACACAAATTCACAAATTACTTTTCTGAGCCCACTATTCAGGAAGAGCCATTGAGAAGGCAGGAGATGACTTACACATGTTAAAATTTTAAAGACCCTATTAAACTGTCATGTGAAATTCATATTTATCTAATTTTTCAATGCATATAGAATTTACTCTGACTCGTAAATGCCATCAATTCTTTGATATCATTACAACAGCATTAATGCAGATACAGCTCTTTAAACAGCGATGTAGTCCTGAATCAGAAGTGATTTTCAAGTCACTAATTATTATCATAATTATTACAATTTGAAAAAACAACATGCCTGAATGATAAATTTTTAGTTATATTTTGACCCGGAGTTTTTCAACAGGCCAGTGCTTCTCAAATGTGCATAGAAAACATGTGGAGGAACTTGTTAAGATAAAGATTCCAATTCAGAAGGTCTGAGGTGGGGCCAGGATTTCCACATTTTTAATAAGCTCCCAGGTAATGTCCCTGCAACTGGTACACACTCCACATTTTGAGTATCAAGGCCACAGATCATCTTCCATCTTGCAGGCCTAGTTTGTGAATTAAGCTGGTTGAAAGGGACTGGGTTGGGAAGCGGACTTGGCCTAGTGGTTAGGGCGTCCATCTACCACATGGGAGGTCCGTGGTTCAAACCCCGGGCCTCCTTGACCCGTGTGGAGCTGGCCCATGCACAGTGCTGATGCGCGCAAGGAGTGCCGAGCCACACAGGGGTGTCCCCCTTGTAGGGGAGCCCCACGCGCAAGGAGTGCGCCTCGTAAGGAGAGCCGCCCAGTGCGAAAGAAAGTACAGCCTGCCCAGGAATGGCACTGCCCACATGGAGAGCTGACACAACAAGATGATGCAACAAAAAGAAACACAGATTTCCGTGCAGCTGACAACAAAAGAAGCGGACAAAGAAGACGACGCAGCAAATAGACACAGAGAACAGACAACCGGGGCGGGGGGGGAGGAGAGAAATAAATAAATAAATAAATCTTTAAAAAAAGAAAGGGACTGGGTTGGTCTTTTGGTTTGCCGAGTGATTCCTGCTGACACCTCTGGTAAAGCATTGCCACCTTTTCAGTCTGGGAAGACTTGAGAAGGTCAGGTTCTAAAATTGTATGTGAAAAATGTAGAACAAATGCAAAGAAGAAACATGAAATTGTAATACTGTGAGGCTGATGCAAGACTCTCTACTCTGAACTACTAAGAATAATAAAAAGAGGGCTTCTCATTAAAAAGGGCTGAGGCTCAGGAATTGGAATTTTATAAAAACCCAGCTGATTCTTAGAATCACACAAGTTCTGGAAACGTTGGTATAAGATAAACATTCATTTTACAATAAAGGAATTGCAAGTTCAGAAGGTGCCCAGGGCCACCTGACCGTAACAAAGCTAACATTCAAACCCAGGAAGTCTTCTGATTCCAAGTAAGAAGCTCTTTTCACAAAATTACACAACTTGCCAAGATGATCCTGAAACCATCAACAGTAACAAATGTTTGAGAAATTCACAGAGAGGCTCCAGAACCCAATTCCCATCCATGTCAAATTTTCAGGAAAGGAAGATCCAGGAACAATAGAGTAACTAGTTTGCTTAATAAAATACTGGGAAAAGAAGCTCCCTGGAAGTGGGACATGGAGTTTGGAATTTATGAGAACTGGTGAGCATTAGGAACCACTAAGGGCTCACCTCCCAAATGGAATGAAGGTCAGAGGAAGGCAGAACTAGCTATGTCTGTCTGTTCACTGCTGATTTCAGCCTGGTCCATAACAGGTACTTAATGAATAGTTGTTGAATGATTAAACAGATGAATGAAGAGACAAGCCAACTCCAACATTCACTGAGCTTCCACTCGGGACCAGGCACTATGTGTCTAAAAGTAAATATGGGGAAGTGGATTTGGCTCAACTGACAGAGCATCCACCTACCACCTAGGAGGTCCAGGGTTCAAACCCAGGGCCTCCTGGCCCATGCGGTGAGCTGGCTCACGCGCAGTGCTGATGAGTGCAAGGAGTGCCATGCCATGCAGGGGTGACCCCCACATAGGGAGGAAGCCCCACACACAAGGAGTGCGCCCCATAGGAGAGCTGCCCAGTGCGAAAAAAGCACGGCCTGCCCAGGAGTGGCGCCACACACATGGAGAGCTGATGCAGCAAGATGATGCAACCAAAAGAGACACAGATTCCCTGTGCCACTGACAAGAATACAAGTGGACACAGAAGAGCACGCAATGAATAGGCAGAGAGAGCAGACAACAGGGGTGTGGAGGGGGCGGGAAGGGGGAGAGAAATAAAAATAATAATAAATCTTTTAAAAAAAGAGAGAGAAATCATTCTCTCTCCCCAAAAGTTCATCTCTCAGCATGCAAGTGGGCTGAAGAGTCATTTATTAAACTGTTTGAAAAATGTTTATGGATTCTCCAACATGAAGATGCAAGGAAAATAAACATAGTGGTTGAGATTATATCCCAAGGGAACTGCTCATTTGATTTTTTTTTTCATGTTTTAAGTTATCTTCCCAGATAAATCCTTTTATCCCTGAGGAAACCATCAGAGGAATAATAGGCACTACCTCTACTACCATATACCCTGAACATCCCCATTATCAAATATACACATGGACGGCTGGACACAAACACACACAACTTTGTAAGAAGTCCAGACTGAACCCTGGGAGAGTGTACCTTTGTGATTACCTAACAAGGCTTTGACAAATGAGTGTGCTAATGGAACTGTCAAACAGCTGGAGGGGAACGGAATGTTCTATAATCACTGTAAAAATGCTCTTCCCTTTTAGGACAGAGGACACGTCTGTAGTAAGGAGAGTACTTTTTAAATAAATCCAAAGTTAGTTTTAAACCCTCTACTGTCAAGATCCATTTCATTAAGTACAAAAATAGGTTCCTTCCCACTGCCCAGAAAGCCTGTCATAAGGGTAAAAAGGATAAATTCAATTTTCCTAAAAATCTGTTTATAAAAATCATTATATCACTAGCGTAGGCATCTAATTTCCTTGTGATAATAAAGTAATCCCTACTTTGCACTTTCTCTGCCCTGGTTGAAGGCCAACATTTTCAAGCAGAACAAAGGCAAATAAATAAAAAACACTGTGTACCCAGATCTAATCCTTCAAATGAATTGACCCAACTGCGGCTTGCAACAATTCGATGCCAACACTGATGTACAATTTAGAAGAAAAAGAGACCCAGGCCTTCGAGACTGTGAAGCTTAACCTCCGCTAGCAGTTTCTGCACATTGCACCGATAGGTACACTTTACCAGGTAGCCAATGCTAGCCACTCCTCACTAGCTGAAAGGTCTGAGATGTGATTCTTTGATGTCCTTATAATTCTTGCAAGCTCCCTGATAAGGACATAAGGTCTTTCACAGTTTGTACTTCCATCTTACTTATCTCATGGTGGCAGAGACGGCTAACTGGCCCCTAATACCCACTCTCCCCTTCTTTCTCTTAACATCCATTCAGAAGCCACAGCCCCTCCCAGCCCTCCTTGCAGTCGGGTGTGGTGATCTGTCTGAAAGATGGATGATGGGATGGGATTCAGAGTGCTGTTGCCGTGCTTCATGCCTCACCATTAAAGAGGGATCACCTGCCCTCCTCTTCCCCATGGCTCCTGGCGGTGGTAAACCAGACCTGGGTACCTGGGCATAAACCGTACCCGAGAAAACTGGAAGAACAAGACAGAGGAGGCCAGGGCCCCTGGAAGAAATCCTGGAGCAGAAACACCCACCCTTTCTAGACACCCACCAAGATTCACACTTCCATGTGATTGAGAAACAAGCTTCTATTTGCTTTTTCTTAATCTCTGTTACAATGGCTTAGCCTCTTCCTTAATGAATCCACTCATCCTTGACCCCTGTCCCACAAAGATGGAATTTCTGCCCCCTTCCTAACATTCCTTCCATCTCCACATCTTTGCTTTTGGGGATTCCGCCTCCTTACTGGAATGTCCTTCTCCTGAATAAATGTAGTCCTCCTCTGAAGCACAGGTGTGCTTCTGGCCCCTTCTAAAGCAGGCGTTCTTGACCTTTTTTATTCTACAGACCCCTCTGCCAGTCAGGTGAAAACCATGGACCCCTTATTAAGTGTACACAATACTGTGCATTATTTAATAAATATGTCACACCTGCACCAACACATTCCCCACAAGAATAATGGTTTTTTGAATTTCAGTTCAAGCTCACAGACAGACTCCTTGTCAAGAACTCCTGTTCTAAAGGCTCTTCTGCTGACTGATCTCTATGTCTCAGAGATCCGGTGGCCCTTTTAATCTGAAGCTTTAGCACTTGATCAGGTGTGACTGGTACAGAAGTCTAATTGCTTTGTGGGTCTATCCCTTCATTTTTTGTTTGTTTATTTTCTTGTGATTTTTTTTAAGAGACGTGTCAGATTTACCTTCATTTTTTTCATAGGAGGAACAATGTAATGCAGTCTTGAGTTTGACTCTCTACTCTGGAGCTTCCTAGCAGTGTGAACATGGGCAGCCTGCTGAGCTCTCCGACTTTCAATTTCCCTGTCCTTAAAACATGAGTGTTGTGAAGACACTGAAAGATAGCACATGCCAAGGTACCTATTATACTGAAGATGCACAGTCAGTTTTGCTCACTGTTTCCCATAAGATTTTTCTCCGATGGGTAAGGACTTTATGTATTATTTCCTCCCAAAACTTTGATTTAGAGATGGGCATAGTATAGGGACTATAATAAATACATTACATCACAAAAATTCCCAAGTGCTTTTGTAGACATTTTTTGTGTGTGCCATAAATGAACATGATGTTTACCATTTGCATAAAAGGTAAGCTTCATCTTTCATATTGTAAAAAAAAAAAAAATGTATGCAATCCCCTTAATTTAGTTTGCTAAAAGCTGCCAATACAATATACCAGAAATGGGTTGGCTTTTATAACAGGAACTTATTAGGTTAAAAGCTTACAGTTCTGAGGCTGTGAAAATGTCCAAATCAAGGTATCATCAGAGATGCTGTCTCACCAAAGGTCAGCTGCTGGTCGTCCTCGATTCCTCTCTGAGATGGAAAGCACATGGAGGCACCTGCTTCTCTTCTAGGTCTCCTAGCTTCAGCTTCTGGCTGCTCCATCTGTGGCTTTGTTTCTCCCAGGTTCCTCTCTGATCTCCTGGGTTCCTTCTCTCCATCTCTGAAGGCTTTTCTCTGTGTGTCTGCTGCTTTCAGTCCTTCATTTATAAAGGAATGCAGCAAGGGGACCAAGACCCACCCTGGGTCACGCCTCACTGAAGTAGAACAATCAAAAGCCCCCAACTGAATCCAATTCAATCACAGGGTTTGCTTCGTGCCTTGGCTGGAAAGAAGATTAGAGTCTATGTCTGGCATGCAAGGAAGTGGGGCCTCATCTCAACCTGACCCAAGGTGACAGACATCCAAGCTCATTCATTCCCTGGGTTATGGACAAGAGGAACCCTCACTAATCTGGGAATACAGACCACACTTAAAATTGTCTCCACTGTGGAAATCCCTGGCTATGCAGGTATCTCAATTCAGCACCATAAAATAGACACAGCCAGCCAATAAAACCACGCTTTAGATCTGCCACAAAGGAGACTGGCAAGTCCCTGGTGCCAACCCAGTAGATGGAGCTTCCAACCCAGCATCGGACATGGAAACTAATTAATTCTACAGGCCACAAAAAACATGCCCTCCCTCCATCCCTGCTTTCATCTAGATTAATTCAAGTGATTCACTATTTCAAGAAATATTTATTATCTACTGTAGGCAAGCTACTGAGTAGCACAATAAGAAATAAGACAAACTTGTTGTCCTCAAGGTTTTTACATTTCCATAGGAGAGGCAGAAATAAACAGCACTTTCAATATACTAAGACAGGCACTATGCTAAAGGGAGTACACGGGTTGATGGGAGTGGCTAGAGATGAGGAAGAAGGCAAACAGGGGACCATCTGGTACCACGCGCTGTTATCAGGCTCTGGGTAGGTACTGCAGCACTCCTTGTCTTGTCCCTTGTCTGGCAAAAGAAAGGGCTTTCTTTTCCCTTCAGAGGCATTGCAAGGGCAGCCAAAAATAAAAAGGTACTAATTGTCTACATTGTTAAGAAATACCTGGCAAATGCCAAACAGGCAGAATGCAAAACTTCTCTCTGCTCAAGAAATCTTTATCTCTTCTTCCACAGAGCATGGGAGTAATCTCTCCCACCATCAAAATCCATAAAAGCTGAGACAAAGAAACAGGCAGGGGAAGCATCCACTTCTGCAGTCAGGAAACCAAAGTTAGACCAATTACATTGTTCAAAAGCCTAGATTTCATGGTGAGAGGCACCACATGAATAAAGCAATGATTGAGAGAGAAATCTAGCATGAGCGTTTAGCAGAGAAGTAAGGAAGTAATGAGGTTCTGTTATTTGAGTATTGGGATTGATTTCTTTCTCAGGATGGGTGAGGATTCAGAATGTATTTGCATGCTCTTTCCCTTCCATTCTGCTTTGTACTTCCTCAGCTCCCGGGAAAGAGACAAGCATGGAATATGAGTTAATCTTACGGCCTGCCTTCATTAGATGGTAAGGAATTCTGAGGCTCAGAGAAGTTAAGTGACTTGCCCAGATGGCTAGTAGCGAAACCAGAACTGGAAAACTGGAATTCAGTTGTGTCTCCTTCCACTAATACACTCTGAGTCTAGAAACCTAGCACTCTACAAGTACTTATTTGGGAAAAACTGATTTATTAAAGAGGTTTTTCCTTTTCCCTCTCTTTCCCCCCTCCCTCTCTTAGAATCTGTCACCAAGACATAGCTATGAGGACAGAAGCTACAGCTGTTTAAAAGCTTTCAGCCTGGCTTCCTATAGGGATGCAGACCAAGGAGTAAGTCTACAGACAGAAGAAGAAGTCACTGTTACCTAATGAGTATTTCTTCCCAGGAAAGAGTATGCGTGAACGTGTGGGTGTGTTTGTATTTGCGTTTATGTGTACAGAAATATTTATAGGCAGATACGCATATGTCTAAGTACATCTGAGTGTTGTGTATATGTCTGAGAGTTATGAACGTGTGTGTAGGTGTGTGTCAGGGTGATGTGTGTGGATGTGTATGTACATGTGTATGTTTTTATGTGTATGTATCTGTGTGAATGTATGTGTATATATTATGTATTTTTTAAACATACATGTATTCATGGGAGAAAAAGGAAGAAAATGGAAATAAGAGTCTTTACAAAATGCTACCTTTACAAAGCTATGCATGTATTCCCCTGAGAGTGACTGAGCATTCCACTTGTCTGGCAGCCCTTTTTGTTGTGTCTTATGAAAGGAAAATGTTACAAGTTCTAAAGAACAAATGGAAGCCTGAAGAAACATATATAAGAAGCCATGGCACAAATATTCAGGAAGTTTCACTTTTCTCCATTTTAGAGAGAAATTACATAAATAGTTGTTGAAGTGGGCAGTGACGTTTTACTTGGAAGGCTGCCTGGATCTGCATATGGCCAATCTGGGGAAGCATCCAGAAAGAACGTCAGAACCTGCCATGATGCCACATGCAAGGGTCCACGCATCATGGTCTGGCCCTGCTGGCCGGGGCCGCCTCTTTCAGATGCTGGCCTTGAATCATGGATTTGTTTGAACTTCCTGGCCTCCAACCACACCATGACCAGGCTGGTAATACCTCTATTGTCCTGGGGAAGCGCCTCACCCTATGTCCTCAGGAAGAACCTGGCAGCGGGACACATTAGTCCTGGGACTCTGCTCTGTCACCTCATGAAGGTTCTAAGGGAGTTCAGTGAGCCTGTCTTCCTAAAGGACCAGATAGCTTCCATCCACAAGCCCTTCTAAACTTTTTACCTTTTCTCATGTTTAAGAAAAGGTGACATCCTTTCAACCAACATGTTTTAACATTCTGAGACTGTGGTCTTCGTTACTGGACTGAAAGATCTTTGAGGGCAAGAGCCAGGTATTTTATCTCCATATTCCCAGGACCTGTCATGGTATATGGTATGTGTTTAAATGAATGGAAATACTACTTAATATATGTGTAAATGTCTTATAGACTGGAGTTTGACCACAAATGAATGAAGGTTTGTTCTTAAGATAAGGCAACAGAGTAAGGCTCCTAAATCTCTTGAGCCATAACAATGGCTCAAGGCATGCTTGGGTCAAGGATCTGCAGGAGGCTTCAGGCAGCCTGTAAAATCACCATCTTAAAAATTCATGGTGGCCCACACAGAGTATTTCCTTTGCAGAAGCATGGCCACAACTTAATGAGAAGAAGGGAAGCCAGTTACAAATGCCCTTTTGCTCCAATTCTGAAAAGAACACTTAAAAATTGACAATTATATCAAAATCTCCTTTGAGGGAGTGGATGTGGCTCACGCAGTTGGGTGCCCACCTCCCACATGGGAGGTCCCAGTTTCAGTTCCCAATGCTTCCTAAAGAAGACGAGCAGACGCATCAAGCAGGGAGCAAATGTGGCTCAAGTGGTTGGATGCCCACCTCCCACATGAGAGGTCCCAGGTTCAGTTCTCAGTGCTTCCTAAAGAAGACGAGTGGACACAGTGAGCAGATAATGGGCACAAACAGAGAACAGAAATGAGCAGACAGACAAGGGAACCATCTCAGGGGGAAAAAAAATCTCCTTTCAGCTGAAGGGAAGAGTGGAAGGGGAGAGATCATGGGAAGGTGATTCTGTTCTGCTGGAAGTTTCTATTTTGAACAAATGCCCCTAACTTTCATTGTACATGTTCAGATCATATCTCCATCTATTTTGTGCTTTCTACCAATATCTGTTGACTGTGGAGCATGTTTATTTAGAGCAAATTAAAGAAAGTCCACACATCTGTATGCAATGGTCACTGGATACCAAGAACTCACTGAGAAATCAGTTCAACACAGCAGCCAACAGCTGAGGGTGCCTAAAATGGGGGCAAGCATTTCTGCTAAACACTCAGACTTCCCGGACATATATGGCATAATAGAAAGGACCAACCCTGACAGTCATTTAGTTTTTGCTAATAGTCATTTAGCCTAGCAGTTACCTCATCTCTGTACACACAGAATCAGTGTTGCAGAGCAGGAGACAGTGAAATGGACCTACAGGCTCCCGGGTAAACAGATTTTATTCTTAATCTCTTCTCTGTCATTTCCTGGCTATGTAATTTTCACCAATTTACTTAACCAAACTGAGTTTTATGTTTTGCTTGCTTATCATAAAACTAAGGTAAAAGTATCAGCTTCATCGGTTGTCATAAAGACTGAATGAGATGTTGTTCAAACACATAGGACTATCCGGATAAACAGATAAATAATAGTATCTATCCACAGATAAATAATAGGTACAAACTTTACTAGGATTTGTATGAGACCTGCCATTTCTGAGACCCATAGATTTGGCAGGCTTTGGGGAAAAAAATCTCACCAAAGTGTCAGTGGCAAAATTGCAATTTCAAATCATCCTAACCAAGGGGTGAAAAGAAAGATATAATTTCCCAAGGAAATAGCTTCCTAAATATTTCACATCTTTTCTAAGCAAAAATAAGGCTCTTGGAATTGGCATGCACTAGAGATGCCATATATTTGGGGAAACAGATGCCTCCCCAGCTCTGATTCTTAACCAACTGTGAAAGCTATTTATTACCAAGCGTTTTCTTGGGCTTGCTCATCTAAAAGGAATATTTTTATGTACACACTGAAACACACACATACATTTTATTGGACAGTACCCTTAGGGATTCTTTTTTTAATCCTGTGAAAACCAAGTAAGATAGAATCAGTTTAGGGATCCCTACACAGAATCACAGAAGATACCACTTAATCAGATTAAAATTGAGTTTGTCAAAGATAACTAGATGATATATTGCAGACTGCAAATTCAGCACTAATTTCAAAACTCTCACCTATTAGCAAGTCCCATAAATGCATTTATTTGTAAGCTGTACATCAAGGAACAAAGAGTCTATTGACAACAAAGCTATTTTGGAGAAAGTTTGCCTCCCGACAGAAATAAATGCATTTAGCAAGCTATTGACCAGGTTTCTGCCATTTAGTAAATGCTCTGAATTTGCTTTCTGGAA
Organism: Dasypus novemcinctus; assembly: GCF_030445035.2. Taxonomy (NCBI): domain Eukaryota; kingdom Metazoa; phylum Chordata; class Mammalia; order Cingulata; family Dasypodidae; genus Dasypus; species Dasypus novemcinctus. The sequence goes on from NC_080681.1 coordinate 52,266,495, forward strand.
GTGTATTTCTAAATGGCCCGTAGCTCTTTTTATTAGCTATTCACAATGAACAGGGTAAACTTCTAAAATAAAGCACCTGTGTTAAAAATTCTGCTGTGAGCCTGTTAGTGATGGGCAGTGCTCCTTCCCAGCCCTGTGCAGGCGATTCCAGAAGATTACATGTTTAGCAAGCACAAAAGGCTTGACCTCAAAAGGGTCTACATCCTGAGCAGACGTCTTCGATGGAGCCAGAGCAGAAGAGCCTGGGGTGTGCAGTCGAGTCAGGTTCAGGGGCACAACTCATGCAGAGCCAAGCCATTCAAGAGCACTGCTGTGGGGCTCCTTTCACCGTAACAGTCCTAGCGACACAGACAACACTCAGGTCTCGGTAATACAGGCGCAAGAGCAGAGTCCCTTGGGTGGAAGCCTACCCTGGGAAAGAAGGAAATTGCCTTTCTAACTGTGCCTGCATGTTGGGCTGGGCCCTGAAGCCGGGAGCCCCCTCAATGGAGGAATCCATCTTGTGCAGCAGCAAGCTCCACCACATTCAAAACACAGTTTAATTAGAGAGGATATGTGGTGGCCATTAAAATGTACAAACAACTATTGTATGATCCCACTTCTAGGAAATATGTCCAGAATAGGCAAATTCATAAAGACTGAAAAGAGATCAGAGGTTCCCATGGATCGGGGACAAGGAGGAGTTACTGCTTAATGGGTACAGAGTTTCTGTTTGGGATGATGAAAATGCTTTGCACTTTGGTATGGATGGCAGTGATTGCTGATGACATGCAAAAGTAATTAAGCCACCCAATTATATACTTTTATTTTTTTAAAATTACTTTTATAATGGCAAAAGCTTTTCGTTTTAGTAATAGTTATTAAACATGAGAACTCCTGAAAGAGATAGTTTGACCTAATTCGGTATTGGGGATAGAGTCTTCCACAAAGGACAGGTTCAGGTCCTAATCCTCCACTCCTGTGGGTGTGAAGCCATCTGTAACTAGTGTATTTGAATAAATTACTAGTTAAGGGGAGTCAGGGTGTGGATGTGAACCCCTTTGTAAACAGGGCCTTTGAAGATGTTATTAGTTAAGGGGTGGACAAACTGAATGAGGGTGGGCTTTAAATCCAATACGGCTGAAATCCCTAGCAGCAAAGGAATTTGGACAGGAGAGTGGGAACCAGAGGAGAAGACCAAAAACGAGAGACAGCTATGCGACGGAGGACTTCCAGAAAGCCATCACCAGGACACTACAGACCTTGAGAGAGCATGGCCTTGCCAACACCTTGATTTTGGACTTCTAGCCTCCAAAACTGTGAGGCAAATAAATGCCAATTCTTTAAGCCAAGCAGTGTGTGGTATTTGTTACAGCAGCCCAGGCAAATGAAGACACATGGGGTAGTTTTTACAGGCAGTGAAGCACTATTCACAGCAGGAATCCAAACACTGCATCTTGTGGTCAGAAAGACACTAACAGGAAGCAGAGATCACCTCTCAATCCTCAAACCTAAAAGGATCATAGAGAGGAAGAGAGGAAGGAAAGGAAGGGACATTTGGAAACCAAGCAGGAAAAAAAGCCAGATCCCATCTTCCACCTGCCTCCTTACCCCTGCTGCAAGCACTGGCTAATGCAGGACACCCCTAAACAGGACTACAATCATGGAATGTCACAGTTGGGGGAACCTCAGAGCTCATCTGTCCAATCCCTTCACCTCACAGATTAGGAAATTCAAGTCCAAAGATATTAAATGATTATAGCAGTTTGACAGGATTGATGAATTCCAAAAAGAAATATTGGATTATATTTGTAAACTGGTCTTTTCCTCTGGGCATATGAGATTATATTGGATTCAGAGATTTACTTGATTACTTGTGTCAGTAGGGCACAAGCATGGCGAAGGACAGAACTGAGGGTTCTTAACGTTGGAGTTTTGATGTTGGAGTTTGATGCTGAAACTGGAGCCCTGGGAAGAGAGGAACCCTGAACCCAGAGAGAAGCAAGACCCTGGAAGGGAGGAACCCAGGAAGCCTGAACTGTCGCAGACATTGGTAGCCATCTTGCTCCAACATGTGGAAATAGACTTTGGCAAAGGAAGTAACTTATGCTTTATGGCCTGGTATCTGTAAAGCTCCTACCCCAAATAAATACCCATTATAAAAACCAACTCATTTCTGGTATTTTGCATCAGCATCCCTTTGGCTGACTAATACAATAATACTAGCTTAATCTTTGTTCAGTCAACATTTCTATTCTAAAAGTAGAGAACAGTTCTAAAAGTGGGGTCTGGCAATGAGCAAAGACCCTCCCCTAATGGAGGTTCTATGGGAAGGAAAATAAATAAATATACAAATGTAAAACATAATTTCAAGTAGCTATAATAGCTATGTAGAAAAACAAAGCAAAGTAAGGGAACAGAGGTACATGGGGAGAATAACAGGTGACAAAGTTGGGTCATATATGGCCTCAAAAGTGAGAGGTGACACTGCTGATGTTATTCTAATTTTTATGTCAAATGTTATGAGTACAATTAAGGTGTGTGCACATGACCACCCACTTGTGTTGACAGTCTCCAGACACATGCCACATCCTAGGCTGCTAGCACCAACAGAGAATGCCTCCCTAAATGGTCAGTCAGCTCTTGCAAAGCACCATCTCAGACAACCGCAGTCATGGATACATTACCAGGTGCCCTTGCATTCTTTTTATTGCAATCTTTTGATGCTACTAGGAATAAGAATACTAGCCTCAGGACGCAGTGAGATAATCCATGTAAACTATTTAACACAATGCATGGTCATAGCACTTAAGAAATATTTATTATTTTGTTGCATAGCAAAATACAGGAGAACAAGTCAATTTAACATGCAAAATTTACTGTACATTCATTAAAAAGACAGAGCTTTGACTTTGTTTCCATTTCAGATTTACAATCAAGTCCACATACTCAGTGATATCGGTCTTACCCTACTCCCTTCAGTTACCATTCACCCCCCACCACCATCTACCAGAAGGGAGTAGAAATACACATTTTTCATCCAAAGCAGATATAGTATCATTTGATGCCAATAAAAATACTATGATGGCTGGGGCCCCCTGGATGGCTTTTCATGTTGATTAGAAGTCCCAGGGGCAGTCGATCCTCCCCACAGATAGCTGTCCTGGTCTCTCAGGCTGCTTGGGATCCCATGCCTCCAGCTTCCTCAATTACACATCTTTGATCTCAGCACACACTTTTGGGGACATACGGTTCACACAGTCCCTTACAGTGAGCACACAAAAAACTTGAAGATGGTTCCAGAAATCCATTTTGTACCTCAAAACTTCCCTTTTAAAAGCACCAATGCAATACAAGGAAACTTGGAACTTGAAACTTTGAGCTAATCATTTTCTTATGTGCCTAATAAAAGGATTTGGGAAGTAGAGATTTTAATTTACTAAAGTCCTGAAGGTTACATATGGACTCAAGAAGGCCAAGATAAGATATTTATCAAAGATCCAAGCCAGGGTGCAGTTGTTTAGAACTATCATTTGAATGCCTGCAAGGTATTAGGCACTTTACATGTACAATCTCATTTAACTCTTAAAACAGCACAGCAAAGTAGTTATTACCCCTCTATCAGAGATAAGTTAATGGAAATACAGAGCAATTACATCATTTGTTCAGGATGGTAGAAGCAAGATTCGAACCCATGGCATTGACTCCAACGCCTATACCCTTCCTTCTGTTAGTTGCTGCTTCCCAGAACAACAGAGGACAATATCATTTATGTGCATAAGGAAGTTGCACACATAATTTAGGGGGCAAAAGTCATTGGTCATGAAATGTATTCACTTATGTCTATAAGGGACATTCATTCTTCACCAACAAATGAATACATAAAGACTTTTTCCCCTTAAGGGCATCACTTACCAACTTTCATGGTTTGTGATTAATTCCATTTGAAACAGGGGCCTAAGGTTAATGAACAAGGGAGGGAGGAAAGTAGGAAAGAGGCATAAAAAAGGTACTAAAGAGATAGAAGGGCATAGAGAGAAAAATTGTAAAGGAAATAGAAGACTTTTTGTGTTCTGCTTCTCTTGAAATAATAAAAGTAACTTCCTTCTCAGCAAGACTCTTTCAAGGCAAAGAAATGAGGCCCTCTACTATTTGGGGGTTTCTATATTAACTTCAGTCCTGCAGATCCAATAAGATTTCCAGAGAGAACCCCAGGGGACTGTACTGTCTCTAAGACAAGCAGGAAGATTTATACTAACTGAATATGACTTTTCAGCGGGGCCTGCTCAATTGGCTCCATCTATCTAAATAGAATTTTAACCTAGAAACCAGGAGTGAAAGTAGGAGATTGGGATGATGTCAGTGAATACCTTAGCATGGACATAAGTGACACGTCACTGATGGATATTTAAAAATGCATCAGGATGAAGTAGATCTTAGTGTTAAAGAGAAGGCAGAGAAACAAAAAGGTATCATCCCCAGATCTGTGAAAGCTGAGAAAATGCCACAACAAAGATTCTGAACCTAGCAACAAAAGAGCCTGCTGTCTGATGATGGGAAACACATGCCTTGTGCAGAGAAACCCACTTCTGATCTTCTGAGTGTGCTCCAGGTACTAAAATAAGATGACAAAGGGTGTTTCATGGCTCTTTCCAGATGGACCAGAGCTTTGTGCTACAAGTTGAAATGGGTTCAGTGTGAATTTGAGTCTCAAACCACCATTCAAGCTGTCAGTGTTTCACCATCCCCCCAATATCTGCTCCTAAATATTTTCAAATCCTCAGACCTTACCAAGGTCAAAATAACTTGGTGAAGATGCAGTGCCAACACAATGCAAACAGCACAATGAGATGCCACCTGTGTCTTCCAACACGAGGGAAGGTCAGGGGGGAAGACACAGGACTGAACTGGACACTAAATGGTTTGGCAGATTCTTATATGACTTACTCCACACTTGTAAATCACATCTTCAAGGAGACATGTAAAACTCTAGTACTGTCTAGTGAGACACATAGCCCCATTTGGTGTGTTCTACATTGTCAGCGTAACTATCTCAATGTAATGCTTAGCTGCTCCTCCTTGCAATTGTCTGTAAGTTAAATAAGTCTTTCCATTGGTTTCAGGTAAATTCCACACAGGCATAAAAGGGCAGGGCTCATACAATGATCTTATCTCATGTCCATTTTATGTATGCCAAATTTTCCACTGGGTCTTGAAAGTTCAGGTAAGAGCAGTCAGGAAACACAGAGTGCCGGCCCACACGACGATTTGGCCCAAGTGGAGTGCTGGCCCGCAGGGCAAGCTGGCCTGAGCAGAGAGCTGGTGCAACAAAAAGACATAGGAAAGAATAGAGGCCAGTGCCCATCCTCCACTGGAGGCACAAGCTGCCTTGGGAGCTCTTCCATGGCTGGAATTGAAAGCTCCACTTTCCAAAAACAGGGGAGAAAGAGGCGGTTGGGCACCAACTTTAGCTACTGATGAGTAAATTCAGTGGGCTAAAGTATAATCCTGAGAACAGCTGAAGTTTGAGCCTGTCCAAGCCAGAAAGAGGTCAGTGGCCACCATCTTAACTCCATGCCTAGCACGGAAAGCAGGGCAGACTGAAAATCACAGTGCTGGTAGGGACCGGTTTCTTTCCATCCAGATCATTTTGCAGATCTAACGTAAGCCCCAAGCTAACCTCCAGCAGGGAGGAAGCTGGGGGGACTTGTGCCAGCCTCTCCAGGAAATTACCAGCCAAGCCGCGGAGGCTTGTGATTATTCTACTTTGGCAGCACAAGTTGTCCCAGGAGCTATTATGTGGCTGGAATTTGAAGCTCCATTTCCCAAAAACAGGGGAGGAGGAGACAGTTGGCCACCGATTTTAGCTACTGATCAGTAGATTCAGCTGGCTAGAGTACAACCCTAAAAACAGCTAAAGTTTGAACTTGTCCAGGTTGGAAAGAGGCTGGTAGCTGCCATTTTGACTCTGCTTCCAGCATGACGGGAAGCAGAACTGACTGAAAATAAAGATGATGGTAAGAACCTCGATCAACCTGCAGACCCAGCCTAGGTGTCAGCCCCACCTCTGGCATGGAACAGGCTGGCAGGCCCTACACCAGCCTATCCAGGTAACTGCAGGTACATTTGGCTGGCACAGACTGAATAATCTGAAGTCTATTGGGGCAACCGCAGGACCCGCACGGCATAGGTTGCTGCTCACACCTGCAGCTCCCTCTCTGCCCCAGGCAGGGAAGAAAGGACTTGAAACTTCAACAGTCTCTGGGCAACTACAGTCTAGGCCTGTACAACTTAGATTATTCCACACAGCTGTGACTCTGTCCCTACCCCTGGCAAATGAGAAAAGTTGGGAGAAGCTTCATCAGTCCCTGGGGTAATGAGGGCAGCTTGAGCCTCCATAGTTTATAAGACCAACTACATCCTTGGTTCCTACTACACAACCAGCAAGGGAGAAATGGCAGGAAGCCCTAATCTAAAGAGAAAAACTGCATCCAGAATAAATACTCTAGTAAGCCAGGTGCCAAGACACCAACAAAAAATAACCCACACCAAGAAACAGGAAGCTATGGCCCAGTTAAAGGAACAAGATAAGCCCCCAGATGACATAAAGGAGTTGAGACAACTAATCATAGATGTTCAAACAAATCTCCTTGATAAATTAAATGGGATGGCTAAAGAGATTAAGGATATTAAGAAGACATTAGTTGAGCACAAAGAATTTGAAAGCATACGCAGAAAAATAGCAGATCTTACAGGAATGAAAGGCACAATAAACGAAATTTAAAAAACAATGGAATCATCTAATAGCAGATTTGAAGAGGCAGAAGAAAGGATTGGTGGGCTTGAAGAAATGGGTTCTGAAAGTGAGTATACAAAAGAACAGATGAAGAAAAGAATGGAAAAAAATGAACAAGGTTTTAGGGAACTAAATGACAGCAAAAAATGTGTAAACATACATGTCTTGATTGTCCCAGAAGAAGAGAAGGGAAAAGGGGCAGGAGGAATATTTGAAGAAATAAGGGTAGAAAATTTCCCAACCCTAGTGAAGGACATAGATATCCATGTCCAAGAAGCACAACATATGCCCATCTGAAAAAACCCAAACAGACCAACTCAGAGACACATACTAATCAGAATGTCAAATGCCAAAGACAAAGAGAGAATTCTGTGAACAACAAGAGAAAAGCAATGCATAACATACAAGGGATACCCAATAAGATTAAGTGCTGATTTCTCACCACAAACCATGGAAGCAAGAAGACAGTGCTCTGATATATTTAAGATACTACAAGAGAAAAACTTCCAGCCAAGAATCTTACAAACAGCAAGACTGTCTTTCAAAAATGAGGGCAAGATTAGAATATTCACAGATAAACAGAAAATAGAGAATTTCTAACCAAGAGACCAGATTTTCAGGAAATTCTAAAGCATATGTTAGAGCCTGAAAAGAAAAGAAAGGAGAGAGTGGCCTAGAAGAGAGTCTAAAATTGAAGACTATATCAATAAAAGTAACTAAAAGTGTCAAAATAAAATATGACAGATAAAACTCAAATAGTCAGGAATAAACTTCACCAATGATGTAAAGCCCACTTATATTCAGAAAACTGCAACTCAATGTTAAAAGAAATAAAAAAGGCCTAAATAACTGGAAGAACATTCCATGCTCACAGATTGGAAGACTAAATATCACTAAGATGTCAATTCTATTCAAATTGATATACAGATTCAATGCAATCCCAATAAAAAGTCCACCAGCAATTTTTTTAATTGAAAACACAATTATCAAATTTATTTGGAAGGTTAAGTGTCCATGAATATCCAGAAACATCTTAAAAAGGAAAAGTGAACTCTCCTCTCTAGACTTTAAATTATATTACCTAGCTATAGTGCTAAAAACAGCATGGTATGGCATTAAGACAGACACACAGACCCATGGAACCAAACTGATGGTTCAGAAACAGACCCTCACAGGTATGGTCAAGTGATTTTTGACTAGCCTGTCAAACCCACACAGCTTGGGCAGAACAATCCATTCAACAAATGGTGCTGAAAGAACTGGATATCCACAGCCAAAAGAAGAAAAGAGGACTCCTATCTCACACCTTATCCAAAAATTAACTCAAAATTGATCAAAAACCTAAAAATAAAAGCAATAACCATAAAGCTTCTAGAAGAAATTGTAAGAAAATATCTTCAAGACCTGGTGGTAGGTGGTGGATTCTTAAAGGAGATTAGAAGAAGACTGAGATGGACTACTGATGTTTAATATATGTAGCAGTTTTAATTACCTTTATTGTAAAAGTGTGGAAATGTATAGAATAAATGGTGACACATAGTAACAGCTAGTTTATACATAGGAATGTGGCTGAAAATGATAGTCTAGGTATGTAAATTCCAACTGACAGAATGCTACAGAATATTCTAGGAAGAAAACAGCACAGTAAACCAAAAGGTGGATGAGAATTGTGGTTGATGGTACAGATGCAAGAGTGTCCTTTGTTTGCTAGAGCAAATGTACATCATATTGCAGGGTGGTGGGAATGTGGAGAAGCATAAGAAAGAAACAACCTGAGTGACCTATGGACTGCAGTTAGCAGTAATATTATAATATTCTTGCACCTATGTCAAAGACATACTGTGTTGATAATGGGGCAATATGGAAAATGTGTGTCAAATGTACATTATAGATATGGTAACAATCAGATAATATTATATTATTTGTAACAAATGTTCCACCACAATGTGGTGTGCTGATAGAACAGTGTTGTTTGGGAATTCTGCACATTTGCATGATTGTTTTATAAGTTTACAGCTTCTGTCATAAAACATTATTTAAAAAAATAATAACAGGGTGGTTTGGGGGGGAAATACACCAAATATAAGATAAGAACTATAATTAGTAGTAAGATTTTGACAATATCCTTTCATAATTCGTAACAAACATCTCACAACATTGCAGGGTGTTGGTGGAAGGTTGGTATGTGGGACTCCTGTATGATATTATGCATGTTTGCTTTGCAAGTTCATAGCTTTTACTATACACTTATTGTTTATGTATGTTCATATATAAATATATAAAGATAATAATGATAATAGGGGTATTGGGGGAAAATACTTTGGTTAGTAGTACTATTTTGACAATACTCTTTAATTATTAGTTAAAATGGTTTAACAACAATGCAAGGTGTTGGCGGTGGGGTGAGATGCAAGAATCCTATATGATATTATAAGTCTGTTTTATAAGTTCACAACTATTGCTGTACACTTATTGTTTATGTATGTTTATGTATGAGTGGTATACTTCTTTAAATTTTTAAAATTTAAAAATTTAAATTAAAAAAAAAGACACAGGAGAGACAATAAGAGACACAGCAGACCTGGAAGCTAAAGTGGCACAAGAGATTGAGCACCTCTCTCCTACTCTGGAAGGTCCCAGGTTCGGTTCCTGGTGCCATCTAAAGAGAAGACAAGCAGACACAGAAGAATGCACAGCGAATGGACACAGAGAGCAGACAGTGAACACAAAACAAGGGGCGGGGCGGGGGAGGTTTAAATAAATAAATCTTTTTTTTAAAAAAAAGAGCAGGTCCGGTAAATGAAAGCCCAGATATTCCAAAAAAATAACCCAACTCTTTAGTTTTTAAATTTGAACTCCTCCCCTCACCAGATCTTTCATCAGTATGCATCAGTCCAGCCATACTATTGCTTTTAAATGGTCACTGGGGCCCAGAGCCTCCCTGTGATCCCGCAACTAAACAGAGACCACCTAGGGGAACAGGTATTCCATCACATTCTGAGTGGCAGTGCATGTGAACTACCAGTTTTAATTTTTTTTTTTTTTTTTTTGAAGTACCAGCGATTGAACCTGGGACCTCACATGTGGGAAACCAGTGCTCCACCACTGAGCCACATCGGCTTCCCTAAGTTGGTTTTCTTGTTTGTTTTGCTTGTTCTTTGTTTTTGTTTATTCAGGAGTCACCAGAAACTAAACCTGGGACCTCCCATGTGGGAGGTGGGCATTCAACTGCTTGAGCCACATCTGCGCCCCCAGTTTTAAGTATTTAAAATTAACACCTGGGCTTTTACCCATTCACAGGCAAAGAACCAAAAGATGTGAATTCCTCTTCTACTTCCTCTCCACTGTTGTTAACTACCTCTAATAGCCAAAGCAATTATTCATTTACTTAACACAGATTCACTGAAGGTCTTGGATATGTAAGGCACCATGCAGGACATATTTAAATAAAATTTAATTAAAGTATATCATTCATATATGAACATACATAAACGATGAGTATATAGGAAAAGTTGTGAATTTATAAAACAAACATGCACAGCATCAGACAGGGCCCCACCACCTTGCATAGTTATGAAACGTTTGTTACAAATTATGAAATAGCATTTTCAAAATATTACTACTGCAGATGAACAAGAAAAACTGAGTTCTTGCCTTCCTGATTCAGACTGAAGGCCAAAGACAGACAATTTTTTTTTTTTTAAAGATTTATTTATTTTATTTAATTTCCCCCCCTCCCCTGGTTGTTTGTTCTTGGTGTCTGTTTGCTGCGTCTTGTTTCTTTGTCCGCTTGTGTGGGCGGCGCCTTTCCTGGGCAGGCTGCACTTTCTTTACACGCTGGGCAGCTCCTCACGGGCGCACTCCTTGCGCGTGGGGCTCCCCCACGCGGGGGACACCCTTGCGTGGCACGGCACTCCTTGCGTGCATCAGCACTGCGCATGGCCAGCTCCACACGGGTCAAGGAGGCCCGGGGTTTGAACCGCGGACCTCCCATATGGTAGACGGACGCCCTAACCACTGGGCCAAAGTCCGTTTCCCAAGACAGACAATTAAACCAACAATTGCAGTCCAGCTTAATTGTCAGAACCAAGAGAGAAGAAGCCTGGGGCACTATGGCAACACCTAACCTAAACTGAGAAGGAATATGCCAAGGCAAGGGACAGAGGTCCTGGAAGGTGTGGTCCAGTTTGACTGGTATGAAGGCAACTGGTGCTGGTGGGGAGAAGAGCAAGAGACAAGGCTGGAAGGGCAGGCAGAACTAGGAAACAGGGTTTTGTAGGCTACGAAAAGGAATGTGGACTTGGTCCTAAGGACACTGGGAAGCCTCAGAAGAGTTTTACCAGAATTGTGATTTAGAAAGATCACATTAGCTACATTGAAGAGAAGAGCCTAGAGGAGGGTTCGAGGCAGTGAGGTAATGGGTGATTACAGCAGACATTGAAGGGAGATGATGCTGTCCTAAGCTATGGTAGTAGTGGTAAGAATGGAGAGAAGATGACCTCAGAAGGATCGAGAAGTCAATGGTGGGGCTTGGGTACTGACTAGATATGGGAGATGTAAAAGAGAAAGGGGTATCAAGGATATTAATACCTGGTGACCTGACTTGGAGAAGTGAATAGGTGTTTGGACTACTCTCTAAGAATTAAATGGAAAATAGAACAAAAACAATCATGAAAGAAGGAAGAATTCTGAGTCCCACTAAGGGCATACTGAGGTTTGAGGTACCACAGGACAAGAAAGTATAGACATCCAGTAGGAAGCTGAGTTAATTATCTCAGGAAAAAGATTGGAGTGGAAGACATGAACTTGAGCATCATCTACAGCCTTAAGATGGTAGCTGAAGTCATAGGTGTGGAAGGGATTACCCAAGGTAAGTGTCAAGTGAGAAGGGAAGGGAGAAGAAGGCAAAGAAGGAAAAGGAAGGCAAGGAAAGACAAGGGGAGGGAAAGAAAGGGAAGGCAAAGAATGATGGTTGAGGTCAGAACTATGAGGAACACATACATTTAGGGCTGGGCAAACGATGAAGAGGTTGCTGAGGAGTCCTCGAGAAAGTCCAGAAGACTGAAGACGAGGCAGACAGCCAACCAGCTGGGCGACTAACAAATTCAGTGCCTAAAACCTAAACAGGATCTGATTAGAGGGTCCAGGGACCACAAAGGCAAGGGGTAAGGAGTGGAAGAGATATCCTAGGGAGAAAAATTAAATTTACTTGACCTTTGGCTCTAAATATGGATTCTTGTAGACAGAAATCTCATCAGCTACTCTTGGACAAACAGGTTTTCAGCAGAACTGTCTCTAAGAAATACAATATAAGCCACAAATGAGAGCCACATACGTAGTTTTAATTTTTCTAGTAGCTCCATTTAAAAAAATAAAAAGTTGAAACTAATTTCAATATCACATTGTATTTAACCCAATGTGACCAAAATATTATCAATCAATTAATGAAATATTTTACCTTTTTTTCTCATATTAAGTCTTTGAAATCTGATGTGTATCTTACTCTTACAGGTCTTCTTAGTCACCCTAACCACATTTAGAGGGCTCAGTAGCCACATCTTGGCCACCATATTAAACAGTGCAGATTTATAGTATTTTTTTCACAAACACTTTATTTTCCCCAAATTTTATTTAAACAGACAAAAACTCCTGAAGAAGCGGATGATGAACAGGAGTTCTCCGGAGGTCCAGGTAGTAGTCAGAATATCAAAACTAGATGAAGGAGAAATGGAACAATTAGGGAGCTGTTTTTTGTTGTTTTTTAACACTGTCACAAAAAGAAAAGAAGTTGGGGACAGGCTGACCTCGTTCGTGCTCATTGCTGAACAGTACAGCAGATGACAGCTGCTGTGAAATGGAGATTGGAACAGAGATAACAAGGTTTCCTGTTAGGAATACGTCAAAATGGCTTTTTAATACACAATAGGTAGAGTACTGCATGTCCCCGCCACAGGACATGCTACATTATGCAAGGTCAGATAGAGGAAGATTGCAACTTACCCAGTCCTGGTGCCCACCTAAAAAGATTTCTATCTGAAACTTTTCACAATCTCTAATCATTTTTTCACATCACCTTGAAAGAAGTATGTGTGATTTCATCATCATCATGGGGATGTTAAGAGGACTTAGCTTCACAGGTCTCTCCCTCCATCTCATCAGCAGCACACAGGCTCCCCGAGAGGTAGATTTGAAATGAACTGAATTGCCCAGCTCAGATCACCTGGCATTCCAGTAATCATAGTCAGGAACCCAGTTCAAGTTTGCTTGCCTCACTTGTTCAGCTTTTAAAACCTCACAGCTGTACCTGAAACCCAGAACATTCTTTTTCTCTTCATATAACCCCAAAAGTTCTTAGAAACTCTCACCTTTGAGAGAGAAAAATGGTGAAACATTGACAATCTAAGCCTATGAAATGGAAGCAGACAACTGCCTGCCTCTGATACATCTCCTAACCTTCCCACCTTCTCTTCTCATATCTTTCTCTCTTTGTCTTTCTCTCTCTCTCTCTCTCTCTCTCTCTCTCTCTCTCTCTCTCTCTCACACACACACACACACACACACACACACACACACACCTCAATAGGAGAGGCCAAATACTGGTCATGTAGTTTATAGGCCAGGCTTTGAAGACAAATCCCATTGCTGATATTTGTTAGCTGTATGACCTTGGGCAAATTACCTAACCTCTGTCAGTGAGTTTCCTTACTTGAAAAACAGGGATATTAACTATGCCTACCTCACAGAGGTGCTGAGGATTAGAATGAGTTAATGTATTAAACTATTAGAAGATAAAATAAGTAGAACTGGGATCACAGAAGTGGTTACACAAATGACTGCTATTATTTTTACATCATGATCAGATATTCAATAAGTCATAGCTATGGTTGTTGTTGTTAAAACCCCTACTCTTCCATTAGACTTTAGCATAGCTATTATCTCATTCTGTTGGCCTTTCCTGGTCAGTGTTGCTATACCAACCCTTACCTGCTACACACATCAAAAAAACATAAATTCCATGCCCTTCCCTGGGCAGCTGGCGCTTCCTAGTCTTCCCTCTCTCTTAAGTAACTCTTTATGTGTTTGTCACACTCCCTAGAGTAGTGCTACTTAAACATTCATATGTGATGAATCACCTGAGGATCTTGTTAAAATGCAAGTTTTGATTCAGCAGATCTGAGGTGGGACCTGAGATTCTGCATTTCTATCAAATTTCTAGGTGATGCTGGTAAGCTGGTCCACAGGCCACTCTAAGTAACACCGATGTCAGCCATAAAAACTCCTCCAGAACTGTTGGAACTGTTTGCTCCCTGCATCTCCATTACTTACCTCAGTCCCTGGCTTATGGCAGAAGCTCAACAACATCTTGCCAACCTAACTAGAAGTAGGGCTAGCCATTCTCTGGAGCTCAGGTGCCAACTCTGTGGCTCGAGCACACATCCAGAAGGTTTGAGGTACTTTGGGGTCATGTGAATATTCTCAAGCATAGCCACCTGCACTTAAACTCACCTAAAAGAGCTGTGCTTCTTCAGGGAACACATCTGGGGTGTAAAAATATTATGTGCAGAGTCACTGGCTCTTGAGAAATCAATGAGAAGAGTTCCTGGCAAACAGTTCACTGCTTTGGCACACCTGGGAGCAGGCAGGCTTCACCGGCTTAGAAGAGAACTAGCCGACCTGTCCCCTAACCAATGGGGTCAGGTTGCACTGGTGCTGACCTATGTTTGGGAAGGTCTCTGGAAAACAAAGACTTGCCAATATTATAAAAGCATATTTCTCTTAGCCCGTGGAAAGGAAACGTGGGGAAGGGAAAAGCACCCTCCACCCAGTACCACAAGACCTGGGTTTAAACCCCAACTTTCATGTATACATTTATCAAGCTCTTACTATATGCACATGGTTCTATTACAGGTTCTGAGAAAATGCAAATTCTCTGCCCTCATGAAACTACCCTCTTATGGAAGGAAGCAGATGATAAACTCACAAGCAATACATATACAATATCCTGTCAGTGCTGCCAAGTGCTCTGAAGGAAAAATTAAGCAGGGCAGGGGACATGGAAAGTGGTTCTAAGGAGCTAAATTTTGAGCAGAGATGTGAGAGAAGTGCAGAAGTGAGCTACGCAGTCATCTGGGGGAAGAGAGTTCTGGGCATGTTTAAGAAACAGCAAGAAAGCTGGAGTGACCAGAGCAGAGTGAGTGAGGCAAAGAGTGGAGGTGATGAGGGTAAGGCCAAGGGGGTTGGAGAAATAGGGCCCAATCATGAATGGGAAGTTATTTGGATATTTTTTGGAGAAAGAGGTAAACCTACAGGAAAGTGGTATGATTTGACCCACATTTTTAAAGGCCACTCCAGCCGCTACATGGAGTGCAGACAGCAGGGAGGCAAGAGTGGAAGCAGGAGACCAGATGGAAAGCTTTGGCATAAAAAGATCAAGTGAAATAGGATGAAAGTCAGACTGAAAGACAGAAAGCCACAGAGGGAGTGGCCAAAAGCTGAAAGTCAAGGAAATGCAAGATGGGGTTGGCAGAGATCCCCACAGGACTTGCTGGTGGGTTGGATAAAAGAGTCAACATTTCAGTTTTGGCCCCAGGACCTAGTTCCGTAAGAAGATGAATAGCCCCCAAAGATGTCCACAGTTCCTACTGCCCAAAACCCGTCAATATGTTACTTTGCATGGCAAAAGGTACTCTGCAGGTGTGATTAAATCAAAGGTCTTGAGATGATGAGATTGTTCTAGATAATCTGGGTGGGCCTAATGTAATCACAAAGGTTTTTGTAAATGAATGAGGGTGCTTGGAGGGTCAGAGTCAGGGAAGGTGAAGTCATGATGTAAGGAGAGGTTAGGGTGCTACAAGGTCACTTGCCCAGGAATGCAGGCAGCCTTTAGAGGCTGGGAAAGGCAAGGAAATGGATTTCCCCCTAGGGGCTCCAGGAGGAACTCAGCCCTGTGGACGTATTTTAGACCTCTGACCTCTAGAACTGTAGAATAATAAATTTGTGTTGCTTTAAGCTATGACATGTTAATCTGTTACAGTAGTTATAGGAAACTAATCCACCCAGCTAACTGTGATGTCATAAAGACAGAAAGTGCAGGAGAAGGAATCAAGAGCTCTGTTTAGGTCATGCTGTATTTGAGGTGCCCATCATCTACCCGAGAGGAGATACCAAGTAGGCAGTTGATAACCAACCCTACAGCTCAGAGAGAGAGACTGGAACTTCATGAGGCCTTGAGTAAATTCCTTAATTTC
Source organism: Dasypus novemcinctus (assembly GCF_030445035.2). Taxonomy (NCBI): domain Eukaryota; kingdom Metazoa; phylum Chordata; class Mammalia; order Cingulata; family Dasypodidae; genus Dasypus; species Dasypus novemcinctus. The sequence continues at coordinate 52,282,518 of NC_080681.1, forward strand.
TCTGAACCTCAGCTTCTTCTGCAAATATTTTTGTATAAACAGGATCCATTCATTTGGGGGGTATATATTTTTTTTATCCACTTCAAGGATCAAAGAAGACATTTTATGCAAGTGTTCAAAGTGTGCCACTAATATAAGGTATTTATTATTCCTGTTAATTGGCCTCTAAATCAAATGGGAGTCATTTCTCCCATTTTTTAAGTCTTCAGAGTCCATCATGCTCATTATATCCTACAAGCTCCACAGAATGCAGAGTACAGCACTGAAAGCAATAACTAGCCATAATGCTCAAAGATACCCCAGGTCAGCCTGGGCATACTCAACTTAAAGGAGTTATTAATATAAAGAAAGCCCCACCCTCTGTGCTCCCACAGCCTGCTGCTCTCTCCCCTTTACTCATCCCTGGTTCAGCTTTGCATGGCGTTAACTGCAACTACCTCAGATCCAACAGCCAAATGATGGGGATGTCTATTTTTTTGGCTAATAAATGATTAGTGAGTTTGAAAGGGTCTTAGAGACCAGTCAGAGAAGGCTAACCTCCCACCAAAGGCAGGAGCCAATCATTGGCTTGTTGCACCACTATTAGCTCACTGGCTAAGGCCAGGCCCTATAGTAGGCACTCAGGAGGAGCGGAAAACAAGGTTGGCCTGTGTCTTCCTACAACCTCTCTTCTGCCTTGTGAGGGAGGAAGTCACTCTTTTTTTTTTAAAGATTCATTTTTATTTATTTTTCTCCCCTTCTCATCCCCCGCCTCAGCTGTCTGCTCTCTGCTTCCATTCGCTACGTGTTCTTCTGTGTCCGCTTCTATTCTTGTCAGCGGCACTGGGAATCTGGGTCTCTTTTTGTTGCGTCATCTTACTGCGTCAGCTCTCCGTGTGTGTGGCGCCACTCCTGGGCAGGATGCACTTTTTTTCGCGCTGGGTGGCTCTCCTTACAGGGCGCACTCCTTGCGCATGGGGCTCCCCTACACCGGGGACACCCCTGCATGGCAGGGCACTCCTTGCACACATCAGCACTGCGCATGGGCCAGCTCCACACGGGTCAAGGAGGCCGTGTGTTTGAACCGTGGACCTCCCATGTGGTAGGTGGACGCCCTATCCATTGGGCCAAGTCCGCTTCCCAGAATTCACTCTTTATAAGACTCTGCAGTCCCATGAACCTGGCCCTTAAAGTGTGCCCTTGGGCCAGTTCCCAAACCAATGTGAATCCAGTTTCATCATCTACAAAATAGGAATTATTAATACCATGCCAGGAAAGTGCTTGTTCTCATAAAAGGGCTCAAAACCTGCCATCATTGTTAAAATCATTATTGTCATTTTTTTTCTCCCCTCCCCCCCAGTCATCTGCTCTCTGTGTCCATTTGCTGTGTGTTCTTCTGTGACCACTTCTATCCTTATCAGTGGCACTGGGAATCTGTGTTTCTTTTTGTTGTTGTTGTTGTTGCATCATCTTGTTGTGTCAGCTCTCAGTGTGTGCGGCGCCATTCTTGGGCAGGCTGCACTTTCTTTCACACTGGGCGGCTCTCCTTATGGGGCACACTCCTTGCGCATGGGGCTCCCCTATGCAGGGGACACCCCTGTGTGGCAGGGCACTCCTTGCATGCATCAGCACACAGGTCAAGGAGGCCCGGGGTTTGAACTGCAGACCAGACCTCCCCTGTGGTAGGCAGACGCCCTATCCCTTGGGCCAAGTCTGCTTCCCTGTCATTCATTTTTTTATATAAACAGTCCAAATTATGCCTCCCTGTAATACCCACCATAGTATAGTAAGTGAAATCCCTCCTCCGCTTGACAGCCTTAAAATATTTGAAGGCACTTCTATTACTCCTCTTCGGCTCTCTTGCCAAAGCAAATAAACCCAATTCCTTTACCTTCACTCGTTTAGCTCAACTTTCAAAACCCCTTCCTCCCTCATTGCTTGTTCTCATGTGTACACCTGGCCCCAGTCCCTAAACTATGACCCTCATAATGGAACACAGCGGTCTGCCCAGTGAGAAGTATACTGCAACCATTAGGGAGTAAATACTAAGCATGAAAGGACACAACAATCATCATTTTGGTTATTCCCAAGCAACTCTAAAAATCCATGACATGTTCCCAAGTGAAATTTCACTGAAGCACAAATTTGGATCCTCAGAAAATGCAGCTAGCATTTGGGAAATTATTTAGGTTGCAAGTGCTGAGCATCTCCAAGGCAATAAAACTTGGAGATTCCCTCCTTGTCTTTGGGTATAGTAATGCCCGTGAATGATAACAAAATCCAGTTCCTTGGGGAAAACTGCCACCAAGCAAGAGAAGATATTTTGATAAAGGTTAGTTCATATGTGAGAATTTGCACAAGAAACAGGTGATTTTTGATAGAAATATGTTTTGGGAGAAGACAAGGAGCCGCATAAACATTTCCATATTCACAAGCTTGAATAAGGATCTCTTTTGCAAATGTCACGTTTCCTCCATACACATATCAATGAAGTTGAAGAACACTATGTTTTCTGTACATAAAATAGACAGCATCATGAGGTCAGCATCGAATCAGGACACAGGCCCTGAGTTGCCCATCCAGTTCTGCCAGGGACCGCCTGACCTCAGAAAAGTATCACTTCTCTGGATCTCTATCTTACTTCCTATAAAATGAGTTGGCTGGATTAAGTTGGGGATTCTTGACCCACTGTCCAGGAACAGACAGATCAAGGGGAGTGTTTACCCATGGAAACTTTATGTATTTGGATATGTATGTTTTTAGGGTAAAAGAGCCATAACATTTATCAAATTCTAGGTATTGTGGCAACTGTTTTACATAATAATAGCTATAGCAATTGTTAAAACTTAACTTACTATGTGCTCATATATACTATTTCATCTAATTGTAATATTCTCATGGATTTTAGATTTTACAGATAAGAAAGTCGAGATTCAGGAAGATTGGGTATCTTGCCTGAAGTCATCGCGCTTATAAATAGCAGAGGTGGGACTTCCCAACAGGTCTGCTTCCACAGAGCCTGCTCTTAGGCATTATACATACACACTGCCTCTAATTAGCTCAGTAAATAGGTAACTGGACAATTTGATTATCATACCACTGTGTGGAACTGCCTTTGATTTGCCCATCTTTAGACTAGCACTTTCTCAAAGCTCAGCAGTGATTGGCAAGCACTGTTCATTCAAATTAGCAGGCCTGGAAGCCAGTCTGTGCGAATGACCTCACCATTAGTGAAGTCGCTGGCTCCCAGGAGCTGATGATGCAGCAAAATCAGAATTAGGAAAATGCAGTTGCTAGTGCTTATAAATAAACCACATTTTAGTTATGCTAAAACTATTCTGTTTGCATCACCTTCAAAAAGAAGGAAGACTTAAATAGGCAGTAAAGACTCAGATCAGAGAGATTGCTACAGGTCATTTCATATTAAGTTTTTATGCTCAAATCCATAAATTATCTTGTCCAAGTGTTTTTGCTTATGCAGCAAAGTTCTCATCCATCAAATTTTCATTCTTGGAAAATGTTAGATGAATTTAACTTTCCCTGCTCCTTTCTAACCTCAAACTAAGCTAGAGGAATATAGCTTTTCCATTAATTAGCAAGCCTTGGGTTCCATTTACAGTCAGAAAATGGACATAAAGCAGATTTATAATATATGTCTATATATATATATATATATATATATATACACACAAACAGGAGAAAAAAATAATTTCATATTAGTAACAGAAAGAAACTCTGGCCAGTTTAAATAAGAAATGGGAGAAGATCCTTTTTAGAGGAATACTATTTTATTATGGAATCCAAGGCTAGCATACATGCTGGTAAAATCTAGAACCAAGGCCTGGAGCTTGTAAAGGACCCAGATATATGCTTTCCCTCTCTGATTTCACCTTAAGTTCTCTCTGTGATTTGCTTCATCGCTCCATCTCTGTGTTTCTGGTCACTAGAGAGAACACAGGTCCAAAAGCCCTTCAGTTTTTTGTTTTTTTAAAGATTTATTTATTTCTCTCCCATTCCCCTCCCCCGCTGTTTGTCTGCTCTGTGTCCATTTGCTGTGTGCTCTTCTGTGTCCGCTTGTATTGTCAGGCAGCACTGGGAAACTGCATCTCTTTTTTGTTGTGTCATCTTGTTGCGTCAGCTCTCCGTGTGTGCGGCGCCACTCCTGAGCAGGCTGCCCTTTTCTCATGTGGGGCGGCTCTCCTTACTGGGCGCACTCCTTGCACGTGGGTCACCCCTATGCAGGGGTGTACCTGTGTGGCACAGCACTCCTTGCACACAGCAGCTCTGCACGTAGGCCAGCTCACCACACGGGTCAGGAGGCCCTGGGTTTCGAACCCTGGACCCTCCATATGGCAGGCAGATACTTTATCAGTTGAGCCACATCCACTTCCCAGCCCTTCAGTTTTAGGTCCTCTGTTTCAGCCACCAGGAGTGAAACTAACTTCTCTTTCTCGATTCCAATTCCAATACCCAGAAACCAAGTAAGAAAATCCCCTAGACCAATGCACTGTGGCGGGGACACAGAATATGCATTATGGCTACTTCCTAGGCAATTGTCGAGATGGAGTAAAAGAGAAGCAATTCCTAGAACTGGGAGAGGGTTGAAGGAGGGGTGGTAAAGCAGCAAGCAAATATACATCCTATGCATCCTTCCTGAGGTAGACAGTTTTCTTACATGGGCAGAAGATTGCTAGTTCACGGCCAGTCCTACAAGCCCTCACGAGCCAGACAGTCTGCCTCTCCATCCTCTTCTCCACACTCTCACCTTCACACACTGCTCCAGTCACCTCATCTTTTCATTTCTACAATGAAAGAAGCTCCTTATTCCAAGTCCTTAGCATAAGGTCCCCTGACATCTCATCTCCCTACTCATGACACCCTGAATTTTACCACAACTGTAATTAAAGGACCACCTAGCTTGCTAGTTGATGTTTATCTTTCCCATCATACCATATGTTTAAGGAGGCTAGAAGCTGTCTATCTTGTTCCTAATTAATTCTGTAGCACCTAATACAGTGCCCTGCAATAGCAAATGTTCAAAAAATATTTAATATATATTTTTAAAAATCATTAAGTAAATTAGGCCAAATTTTTTTTTGTTTGTTTTTGTTTTTGTTTTTTTAGGCCAAATCTCATACTTTCAAATTTAATGGTATCCAAAAGGTAGGAGTGCCTAGAATTGAATGAAGTATTTCTCACACACCTCGTTTTCCTACTCAAAACACTTACTTAAACAAGAACCAATTGGCAGGTGATGGCTGGCAAGGACAGCCCCAAAGGCAGAAAGGGATTCTTTGTTACACCAAGGCAACCCTGAAAACAAAGTTAAACTGTGGTCCATCAGGAACAGAGTTCCTGTACTCTAAGAAGCCAAGTACATGTTCATTTCCCCAGTGCTTTTCTAAAAATGGGTTTATTAGCCACTCATCTAAATACCAGAAATCTCAAAACATCAAGGCTATTTTTGACCTAAAATCAAAAAATCAATCACCAAATGATCACTGCTTAAAATCCACAGCTCCTGTTAAATGTAAATGACCCCGTCTGTCCTGTTAATACTGAGTGTGGCTTTGGAATATGAGTGGCATATAGTAAATTCAAATTCTTTCCCTTCTGGCATTCAAAAATGTACAGCTACCCCAAATCTGTCAAGAATCATGGGAGGAGCTACCCAGTTTACGTAGTGACATACTGAAGTATACTGACCTGCTGAAAAGATACTAAAACCTAAGATCCTAAGCTCTGAGAGCCAATTTTCCACTATAAAGTGCCTGGAAACATTTTCTGGAACATAATATATCTATGAAGTTATCCCATAACAGCAGTCTCATTGTGTTTTTCCTTATGAAAACAAAACCCAGTTCTGAAGGGTAGAGAATAAAATACAAACTGTGCCATTATTTTAACCTGAAGACAAGGCTACATGCCAATTACCTTGCTATTGTGGGTATGGATTCTTCTCATTCTCAGCACACTTTGGACCCTTTCTAGGCTATCTGCATGACGAATGAAGCTATTAAACCTAGGAAAAGAAAACTAACATTTACATACACTCCTCAAGCCGTCCCTTTCTTCGCTAGTTCTTTCCGTGTAGGACTCTTCAGCTGCAAAAAAAAAAAAGTTTTTGAAAAGTAACATGGAGTCCTTCATATGCACCCTCTATTTTAGTAATATGTATATTTGTTATGTAATCAGGAAAAATAATAATGCTTATAGTGGAATATTAAAAATTTTGAAAAAATTAGAAAGAAGAAAATAAGTACATCTCATTCCAACACTCAGAGCTTTAGTTTACATGCATGAGTCCTACTCTGGCCCTGGTACAGGACAAAAGTCCCCATCCTCGGGAAACTTCCTGGAAAGAACCAACAACCAACCTCACAAGTTATGAATTTCAATTTTGATAAATGCTTCAAAGGAAAAGAATAGGAAAGGATACTTTGAAAACTATAATGGGACTCTTTATTTTAATATTTTGGTGCTGCACTTCCAATTTTTCAGAGCAACTGTGAAATACATATTCATTTTTCACCCTTAAATATACATACTTTTTTACCCACCTGAAACTGATTAGTGCACACTATTTTAGAATAGTCATTTCATTTCTCATTTTCAAGCCTAGCTTCCATAGACAAAGGAGTCGCCTGTCTCAGGATTGTCCTCAGAATTCCCAGAAAACAATGTGGGCAAGAAAGTCATCACTGAGTTGTAAGTAGCCACAGATGAAACCAAGGAATTATGTTTTCCAGATCTCTACGTAGCAGTCAAGCAACATCTGGCCCAAGAGGACTGTTGTTGAGAGCTAGATGAAGTCACTGCGTCAACTCAAAAGTATAATCGAACAGTAGATGGGGACACATTCCAGATTCTTCTTCCTTCCGGGAACTTGCAACTTGGTCAAAACTGCTAATCATCATTACTTCATCAGAGTTCTATTTGAGGACAAGACCTCATAACAATGTCATCTGGGCACTTCCCCACCTGCCCAGGTCTTTAAGATCTAGTTAAGATTGGCTAGGGGCCCCCAACTCCATGCCCAGTAGAAAAACAAATCTCTTACTAATATACCTGTCATTTCTAGGTGGGGCTAAGTTCTCAGGGTCACCTCTCCCTGTAGGAGTCTATTTCCACACCTGCTATCTCTGTTCCACCCCACCTCAATCTAGACACAAAATCTCAATGCCTTCCTCCTCAGTTTCCATAAAATTATCCACTCATTCATCATTTGTGAGTAAAATTAGAGGAAATAAAGATGAGGAGATCACAGAAACCAGATAGCACAGCATATAGCAAACTAAGTGAAAATCTCACATTAGGCATCTCTAGGGTTTTCTCATTTGTTCATTAGAACACACAGTATCCAGTCTTCCTCCATCTTTCCAGATCCTCTCTCTTCTCTTTCTTGTCTCTGCTCCTCTATTTTCTTCTCCAACCCAGCCTTGGGTTGAACAAAACACAAATTCCTTTCACTTTCTCATGTAGAATAGATTACCTCCTTTGTGGCTTAGGTTCTCAGACACTAATGTCTTCATTGATTCACCATCAACTCCAAATAGCTTATTGTGTTATCTTCCCAAACAAAGGCAGTTCCCTCCCTAAGGAATTGTCTGGTACCAGCTGTTAAAATTACAACATTTTCTCCTGTTCATAACAAGCTTGAAGGGACCAGGGGTCATGATGCGGCAGCTGTGCTACTCCAAGGCCACTGGTGGGTCCTCAGAATCTGTCTTCATAGCTCTTCTCATTCAGAACTCACCATCATCTCCCTGGACTCTCCAGAAAGACCTTAGAGATCATCTAGCACAACTTTTCATTTTACACCAGTGCACTGAGCCTGAACTGTGCCAGGTCCCCATCCTTCCCAGGATAGAACTGTTTAAAAGGCTTACTGACAAACACACTTCTTGCTCAGAATTCTAGTATTAATCCGGACAACCCAAAATATGACAAAGCATAAAGGTTACAAGTTTATTTTTGAAATGTATTTAGATACTGGTTTCTACCTCCTTTACAAAGGAGACATAGTTTTCTAATTCATAAGTAGTAACATTCAAATGTCCTTAAGGGTCTCAATATCCAGGTTTATAGTCACATTAAGGTGTTTAAGGTATGGAGAGCCCAACTCAGATTCTTTCCTGAGAGCAGGATTCCAGAATGAAGGGATTACAGAGAATATGAGGGAGCTGAAATAATGAATAGGAATTAGAATGAGGCCCCTTGGATAGAAAGGTAGAGAAAGAGGACAAGGGCTTGTACAACCCTGCTGGTTTGCATCTAAATATCCAACAAACAAACCAATTTAACTTAAATAATTAATTCCCAGCTCACTGTCTGATCTACTTATAGTCTTGTCTTATAATTTAAAAAATGAATATATAACCTAATATATTTTCAAATATTGGCCATTTTTTCCCAGTGGAAATTTACCATAATAATTTGTTATTACAGGACACAATATAAGTAGGAGCAATGTGATCCCTAACCAAACCCATGCTTGAAAGAACACACACTCCCCAGCCTTATTCTCAGATTCTCAGCTAGGCATTGCTTAATTTAACCTTCTCAGTCAGTTCCTACACTTCGAGAGGAATTTTCCATTTCAGTTTTCACGGAAGAATGACTTCACCTAAAGCGTGCCTGAAGCCCAGGTACTGCATTGTGCCCTGGCAGGCAGGCAATGAGAGCCAGAAACACAGATGCAGCCTCAGCCTTCTCCTGCTCAGCCTGAGAATGACCCATAGGCCAGAGAGGTCACTGGGTTCTCCAAAATGCTCTGTCAAAGCTATCAGGCACGCAGCAGAACACACTGCCCAATGGACAGGACCCACCAAAGACTTTCGGAAGGTGAAAACAAGACTTGGCTTACTCTCCTTTTAGCAGAACATTCCAGAACAGCTTATAGAAAGCCCCTGACTACCCTAGACAATGAGTCTTGTTTGACCAATAGTGCAACAGATTTTGACTCCAAATGACAGACACCAGTCCTGGGGTTTCACATCCTTTCTTCCTCAGCTCACTTTACAGGAGGTATTGGTTTTCTGCACAGAAACACACAGGCCACTCTAGTTTGGGAACTCCTGGTACCCTTGGCGGGGAAGGAGCAGTGAGAGTGTAACCAAGAAGAAAGTCAGAAAAAACTTCTGTCTTCTTTCTTAATTTGCTAGCTTCTGTTTATGTTGAGGCAAGAGGCACATTTCAAGTCATCAATGTGAGTTAATGCCTAGGGATCGTTGTTCTCTTCCTGTGTTCTAGGACTCCAAGTTATGCACCTGTCAAAGAAACTATAAATCACCTCATTAAATAATATGAAAGCAGAATCAATGAAACCCCTCAAAAATGTGGCAGTTTTCTGATTAGCAATATACTGCTATAGACTAAAGAACGCCAAGGGAAAATACGCCTTTGTTTTAGAAATTAAATTTTCATTATCTTCAGACATTTTACACACACACATAGGCATCTATGGATTTGAGAACACATGATATTGATGTTTCTTTTCTCATAAAGGTTAAGATGTCTGCAAAACGTGACCTACTACACCTAGCCGTTACTGAGATTTGTTTGAATTAAGGGATTCAAATTCCTCATAAAATATTTTAGGCACACTTTACACCAAGGCTCAGAAGGCAGCCTGGGTGAAAATTACGCCTTTGCTAATTACATCTTTTTTTAAAATCAGGTTTTATTGCATTTTAAATGAATGTGGATAGAAATAAAGATAAAACATTAGGACATTTGATAGAGTTTACTTTTTTAAAACTATTGTGCTTTTTTTAAACAAATCTATTTTATTTTATTTTTTTTTCAAATCTATTTTATTGACACAAATTAATAAACCATAAATCCATCCAAAAATATCTGTGCATTCATCAATCATTCTTAGAGCACTCTCATTATTCCAATAAAAATAAATAAAAACAAACAAAACACATCACCTCTCAATCTCTCTATGCTTCCCCTGCCATAAGTAGCTGCTATTCTTTTTCCCTCTCTCTAGTATATCTGTATTTATATTTTGTAAATTCAGTCATATATATGCATATCACCCATACTCATGTTTCACATGAGGTTTCACCATTCCATACAGTCCCATGCTACAATTCCTAGCTTTCCTTCCAGTAATAACATACAACCTTACACTTTCCCTTTCAACCACTATCATACCCATACAATAGTTCTGCTATTTACAAACACATAAATATGATTTCACCATTTCTATTTATTTCCAAAGATTTACAAACAACCTTTTAACCAATTCTGCACAGATTAACCCTCAGCTTTCCATTCTCTACCCTCCTGTTATACTTTCTGGTGGCCTATATTCTAATTATTAACTCCATAAATTTACACAATATATTTAGTTCATAGTAACACAGTCATATAGTATTTGTCCTTTTGTGTCTGGCTTGCTTCACTCAACCATAACATCCTCCAGGTTCATCCATGTTGTCATATGTTTAATGACTATTTCTTCTTATAGCTGCATAATATTCCCTTGTGTGTATAGCCACATATTGTTTATCCATTCATCGGTTGATGGACACCTGGATTGTTTCCCGCTTTTAGCAATCATGAATAATGCTGCTGTGAACATCGGTGTACAAATGTCTGTTCATGTCTCTGCTTTCAGTTATTCTGGGTATATACCTAGTAATGGTATTCCTGGGTCACATTCAACTTCTTTAGGAAGTGCCAAACAATTCTCCATACTGGCTGTACCATTCTACATTCCCACCAACAGTGAATAAGCATTCCTATCTCTCCACATCCTCTCCAACACCTACATTTTTCCAACTTTTTTATACAGTCAGTCTAGTAGGTATGAAGTTATATCTCATTGTAGTTTTGATATGCACCTCTCTAATCATTAGTGATGTTCAACATTTTTTCATGTGTTTCTTTGACATTTGTATTTCTTCTTTGGGCAATTATCTTTTCAAGTCTTTAGCCCAGTTTCTAACTGGATAGTTTGTCTTTTTATTGCTGAGTTGTATGATCTCTTTGTATATCATGGATATTAAATCGTTATCGAATATGTGATTGCCAAATTTTTCTCCCATTGAATCAGCTGCCTTTTCAACCTTTTGACAAAGTCCTTTGAGGTGCAAAAGTATTTTATTTTGAGGTCTATTTTACCTATTTTTTTCTTTTGTTGCTCACGCTTTGGGTATAAGGTTTAAGAAACTACCACCTACCACAAGACGTTGAAGATGTTTTCCTACATTTTCTTTCTAGAAGTTTTATGGTTGTTGCATTTATATTTAGGTCCTTAACCCATTTTGAGTTAATTTTTGTATAAGGTGTGAGATAGGGGTCCCCTTTCTTTCTTTTGGATATGGATATTCAGTTTCTCCCATCATCATTTGTTGAATAGACCATTCTGGCCCAGTTGGGTGGGTTTGACAGACTTGTCAAAAATGACTTCACTGTAGATATGAGAACTATTTCTGAGTTCTTATTTCGGTTCCATTGGTCAGTGTGTTTGTCTTTATGCCAGTGCCATGCTGTTTTTACCACTATAGCTAAGGAATATGCTTTAAAGTCCAAAAGTAAGAGTCTTCCAACTTTGTTCTTTGTTTTAAAGACATTTTTGTCTATTTGCACCCCCTTTCCTTCTAAATAAATTTGATAATTGGTTTTTCCATATCTTAAAAAAAAAAAAAACTGTTAGAATTTTCATTGGGATTGCATTGAATCTGTAAATCAGTTTGGGTAGAACTGACATTTTAATGATACTTAGTCTTCCAATCCATGAACACAGAATGTCCTTTCATTTATTTGTCTTCTTCAGTTTCTTTTAGAAATGTTTAGTAGTTTTCTGAATACAGGTCCTTTATGTCCTTGGTTAAGTTTATTTCTAAACATTTGGTTGTTTAGTTACTGTTACAAGCAGAATTTTTTTTCTGATTTCCTCCTCAGATTGCACATCAGTAGTTTATAGAAACAGTACTGATTTTTGTGTATTAATCTTGTATCTAGCCACTTTACTGAACTCATCTATTAGTTCTAATAGCTTTGCTGTGGATTTTTCAGGAGATTCTAGATATATAATCATATCATCAGTGAATATTGAAAAGTTTTACTTCTTCCTTTCCTATTTAGATGCCTTTTATTTCTTTATCTAGCCTAATAATTGCTAGCTAGAACCTCGAGCACAATATTGAATAACAATAGTGGGAGTGGGCATCCTTGTCTTGTTCCTGATCTCAGCAGGAAAGTTTTCAGTAATGACATCTTTTTGATCATGAGATGTCTCATGAGGTTACTTCAGTTAAGGTGTGGCCCAGGGTGGGTCTTAATTCTCTTATTGGATTTCTTTATAATGAGATGAATACCAGGAAAAAAAAAAAAAAAAGAAATTGAAAGCTATGGAAACAAGAAGCTGAAAGCAACAGAACCCAGAAGAGAAGCGAGTAACAGGAGCCCAGGATGGCCAGCAGCTGCTCTTCAGGGAGAAAGCATTGCCAGATGATGCTTTGATTTGGACAATTTTCTCAGCCTCGACATTGCAAGCTTATAAGCTATTAAATTCCCACTGTTAAAGCTAACACATTTCATGGGATCTGCTTTCAGCAGCCTAGCAAACTAAAACAGCAAGCAAATACATAAAGAAATGAGATAATTATGGTATCAAGAGAGTAGACTAGTGCTTAAGAGCTCAGGCTCTAGAGTCAGACCAATATGGGTTTGGGTCCTAGCTGTTCCTCTTAAGGTCATGAACTTGGGAAAGTTATTTAACTCCTCACACCTTCCATTTTCTCATCTGTGAAATGAGGATGAAAATAGGACAAACAGGGAAGCGGACTTGGCCCAGTGGTTATGGCGTCAGTCTACTACATGGGAGGTCCACGGTTCAAACCCTGGGCCTCCTTGACCCGTGTGGAGATGGTCCATGTGCAGTGCTGATGCGTGCAAGGAGTGCCGTGCCACGCAGCGGTGTCCCCCATGTAGGGGAGCCCCATGCACAAGGAGTGCACCCCATAAGGAAAGCTGCCCAGCGCGAAAGAAAGTGCAGCCTGCCTAAGAATGGTGCTGCCCACATGGAGAGCTGACACAACAAGATGATGCAACAAAAAGAAACACAGATTCCCGTGCAACTGACAACAACAGAAGCGGATAAAGAAGACAACGCAGCAAATAGACACAGAGAAGGGGGGCTGGGGGGAAGGGGAGTTAGATAGATAGATAGATAGATAGATAGATAGATAGATAGATAGATAGATAGATAGATGAAAATAGGACAAATATCCCTGGATTACTGATTACTGCAAGATAAAAATGTGAATGTGGTTAAAACATGACTCACTTGATTAATATTTAATCAACAACAACTGCTATTATTCTCAGAGGCCACTGTACTCATGAAGCTGTCAGGCAAGTTAGGTAAGAAGCAAGTGAAGAAAAGGGGACTGAGACCACTCTGAATTTGAAGTGTACATGCTACAACTGCAAAATGTCAATGAAAATTCCCTTCATGACCATCTAAGTCCTACCCAGTTGGTGGAGACCCTGAATGAAGCCTGTGTTTCTTTCCGTAACTTATGACTGGGGAGCATGTGACAATTCTGCTAGCTCACAGGAATGGAAAAACAGAAGTAAATTTCTCAGGAAGTTAGCAAGGAATTCTCTTTAGACTCTTTAGAATGTACAAACATTGGGCAAAGAGAAGTACATATCTACATTACCACTTCTTAGCGAATGCTGCCCCATACACATTTCCCATGATAACAGCAATGAGTCTGGGGAAGAAAGACACTGAATATATATTTCTTTATATATTTCAGTAAACTGATTTCAATCATTGCCATTCCAGTTGCTTGCATTTTTTTTAAGAAAACACTTATTTCATCTAGAAAATAACTTTCCCCATATTTGAAGTATAGATTTTTCAGTTTGCTTGATTCAGAAAGAAAAAAAAAGGATTTAGTATTTTGTTACTGTTGTTCTGCCTCACTCCACCACACGGTAGAACTGATTTAAGTTTTGAGAAATGTTGCTGCACCATTCAATTCTTGTACAAAGTATTGGAGGCCAGCGATATAATCACACAGAGGACACACTTACCACCAGCATGAGGGCACACCTTGGAGGGCAAAGCACAGAACTGAACTCCTGCCAAGAGCTCAACATCCGAAAACCTTAGCATGGGAAAGGAAATGAAATAGAGTTTCCAAGTTTATTTCATGGGCTTATCAACACTCTTTCCTGTCTACCCCTGTGGCACTATTCAACAATATTCAGTTTACTTTTTAAGGGATGAAAGCTAAAGGAACAAAGAAAGATTTACTCTGAAAGAAGTGCTACTAATAGCAATAGCAATAACAATAATAATACCCAAAGTTGCAGCAGTTAACACTCAGCCTTTACTATGTGACAAACACAGTGCAGACACTTGATATAAATCAGCTCATTTAATCCTCACAGCCCCAAAATGAGGTAGGTACTATTATTATTCCCAATTTACACATGGGAAGAGGGAAGTTCAGAGATGTCACATAACTGAGTACCAGAAAGTGATCTGTGGGGGACAGGTTTACAGAGAAGACCTAGATTATAACAAATCTAAAATCCTACTGTGGCATAATAAGAAGCTTTATGAGCTATCAAGCATGTGAACAACATCGCATTCTTTCAGGTAGTTTTTCTTTACTGGTTAATCTTTACTATTGCAATTAACAATGAGAAAAGTTCATTATTAGTGAAAAATCCAAATTACAGAAAATGTATACAATGCAATTATATCAGTTAGAATAAGTTTAAATGCATGAAACAAGAAACCAACTTAAGATTTTATACAATAAAAGAAATTTAGTGGTTCACATAACAAAAAGGTCCTGCATGAAGGGCAAGCTTCATGAATGATTTGATCAAGGCTCCAGCTCAGTTTCTTGGCAATTTTTTCACTTCTGCTCTCTCGTATCTGCTTCATCCTTGGTCTGGCTTCCTACATGGGAGCAAAATGGCTGCTCTTTCTGAGCAAGAGTTTCTCCAGTCATCAAACAAAAGTCCTGAGCTTCACAATGATTTGACCAACTTAGGTCACTTGCTTAGCACTGATCTCAGCAATCTAGATAGGAAAAGTACTATGTATTGACTAAGTAAAGACTGGGTGAAGTCTGCGCACTCCTTCTCAAGAGGGATGGCATTAGGAAGATGGGTTCATGCCAGTCAGGTGAGGGTAAGGTCCTTTCCTCCCAAACTACATGGTTGTTATATAACATGGGATATTGGATGGTTTCCAAAAGAATTATTGAGGTGCTATTAAATAGAAAAGGGGAGGTAGATGCTCTACCATAGCAAATGAACTACTTTGAACCAAAAGATTACCAAGCAGAGAACATTGGAAGCTCTATAATCATAAACACCTTAGAACACTTACATTTAATTTTGAATGTGGAAAGGCAGTAGCTTAAAAAAGCATAATAGTTTGTTTTCTTAAATTGGTTCTACTTTCCCTTTTCTTATGTTTCACTAACTTAACCTTAGACACCTTCAAAATTAATTGCCAATGTAGACTTTCACCCAACCTCTCCATCAACCTGGGTCACAAATTCCAAAGTAGCAAGAGCCATCTGCATTAGCGATATTTTCCTGGTCCAGTTCTTGGCATTTCAGTTCTCATCAGAAATGTTTTTCTTCGAGTGAACTCTCCAGGACCAGTTAACTCCAGATGTCCTGGAGAGAGGCAGTAGAACAGAGTAGTTGAGATCACAGGCTTTGTGACAGGCAGTCTGCATTTAAGTATTAGCTTTGTCTCTTATCAGTTAGGCAAACCCAGGAAGTTACTTCTCATTGTCCACATCTATAAATGGGGATAATAGTAGCATCTGTCTCATAATGTGAGAGTTCAATGAAATAGTATGCATAAAGCACTTAATATACATCCTGGAACACAGTAAATATTCAAACAATATTAGCTTTTTAGTAATAAGGATTTTAATTAATGTCCATGTTAGTAGCCTGAGCCATGTATAGATCTTTTCTTAATCTTACACATAAATGAGCCAGTTAAAAGAAAAAAAACTAAATTTCCATTTGCTTTCACATCATCACCTTCATCATAACAAGAATAACAAAAATGATTTATTGTCTGCCTACAAAGTTCAGGGCACTGCAAAAAGTCCTAAAAGATAAGTATTATTTCTGTCATTTAATAGAGAAGGAAATAAGAGAAATTAAGAAATTTGCCTAATGCCACATAGTAAGTAAGTAGCAGAGTAAATAACTGAATACAGATCAGTCCGACGCTAAAGCTCATACTCTCCAAGTTGCCTGGTAATTCTATTTTCTCTAGCATATAAAGAATTGTCTCTCATAAAAGAAAGCTAATCGTCCCAGGGAAGAAAAAAAAAGAAAGAAAGAAAATTGTTTAAAGTGGTATTTGTACAATAATTTTCAGGAAATGTAATAGTCTGATGATAATAGCACCAGCAACTGGGATATATTTTATAGGGATATTAATATATGCCTCGGGTGGCCAAAGGTTTCGCCACACACTTGAGGCAAGTAGTAATGGCCAATAAAACTTCCCTTGTCGTGTCTTAATGCCATATTCTATCATCACACTTATAATGAAATGCTCCTAAACTTCAGTGTTATCAGAAGAGATGAAAAAGTGGTGGTTAAATGAGCTCGCAAGGTGAGGAGGACAATATGTGGGAAAGTGGAAAAGACCTCGAGCTAAGACAGTGGCCTGTTTCTGCTGTGCCCTGTGTACCTATCAGCACATCTCCTCAAATCTCAGGATCTTGGCTTCTCCAAATATAAACCCAGGTTTACCAGGACAAGCCAAGAGCTCTTCCAGCTCCAACAGTCTACAGTTCTACAAAGAAGTTACAGTCATTCAACAACCACCCATGGAACATAAACTATGCTCGCGGTGCACCTTGCGTTAGGGGCTGAGGGCATAATGGCAGCCTGCCTGACACTGGACTTCAGAGGTGTGTGGATGGCCAAGAGCTGAAATACCACCCTGCTTTATAACTTTCTCTTCTTATACATCCCAAAAACTTCTACACAACTATAGCAGAATCTTGATAATGGTTGAATTTGGTTGATGGTATGGGGAGTGTTCTTTGCACTGGTTTCTCTACTTCTGTCATTCTTTAAGTTTTTCACCATAAAAATTTAGGATAGAGGAGAAAAGCTACAGGGAGACTTCTGCTTCTGGTAATGACCCACTAGGACTGCCTGGTAAGCCTTCCCACTGAGAGTACATGTAGGAAAGATAGACAAAATATTTGTTTAAATGTTTAAAAACATCTGAAAGCTAACAAAGTTGTGGGATAGAACACATCAAACCAGGATTAGGGGAAGGGAGGAAGTCTAAAAAAAGAGTATGGCATTTTGGACCTGTTTTTCCTCTATGGATGTCCTGACAAGCTAGGAGAGTAGATATATGTATAGAAGTTCTGCTAAAGATGGTGGAATGGACCTGAACTTACCATTTGTCTTCACTTGGGATCCTCAAAGAGGTGCACCCTAGCAGGAAGGGTGAACAGAAACAAGCCTTTACGGGGCTATAGCTCATCTTCGAACCATCTCAGTTTCTGGAACTGAGTGCTAATGCTCTAAGTGCTCGCAGATGCAAACTCAACCTCAAATCATATCTTCAAAAAATTTTGCAAATATAACATCTCACACATAAGCAGATACACAAGGAGATTGGGAGATATAAATAAAGCCAGCTGAAACAACAGAAATAGAAAGAGACCCACAGGGCTCCAGATATTGGAATTATCTCAGTCTTTTAAAAAAGATAAAATTACAAGCATGAGAGTTACAGCATAGAATGGTATAAGGGCCGAACAGTAACGGTACCACCTCCCCAAAAAAATATGTCCACATTCTAATAACCTGTGCATATTACCTGATTAGGTAACAGATGTAATTAAGTTAATGGACAAAATTCTAGAAAAATACATTTTATCAAAATTGACAGAAAACAAAGTAGAAAATCTGAATAATCTTAAATTATTACAAAATTATAATACCGGATTTAAAACCTTTCCACAATGATCTCACCGGATTCTAATGACTTCACCAGGGAATTCTACCAAAAATGTAAAGAAAAAACAATGCTGATCTATTCTCTATCCAGAGAATTGAAAAAGAGAAAACACTTCCTAACTCACTTTAACCAAAGTGACATAGACTTGACAACCAAACCTGACATAGACTTTGTGAGAAAGGAAAATTCCAGGTCTATCTCACTCATGAACATAGAGGTAAAAGACTAAAACAAAAATGTCAGCAAACTAAATATAGTGATATATAAAAATTCACAATTGGGTTTGTTCCAGGAATGCATGGTTAACATGTTTAAAAAATTGTTATTTCCACATCAACAGAATTAAGGAGAAAATGCATTTAATGATGTTAATAGCTGCAAGAATACTTTTGATGAACATCAACATCCACTGATGATTAAAACTGTTAGCAAAATAGGAATAGAAGGAAATCTCTTAAAAAGGTACTTTTAAAAACCTACTGCAAACCTAGTATATTTTGATAAAATGTTGAAAATGCTCTTGTGTAATCAACATTTTAATACAGAGTCAGTCTAGTACAATCAAGTGAGAAAAATATATAAAAGATAAAACAAGTATATAAAAGATAAAAATATATAAAAGTTAAAAAATATATAAAAGATAAACAATTAAAAGAAATATGAGTGTCATTTGTAATCTACAGATAACGTAAAATTAATAAGTGAATGAAGCAAGATTGCTAGAAATAAGGATTAATAAACCATAATCAATTACATGTTGATATACCAGTTCCAAACTAAATGAAATTTTAAAAAGTGGCTTTCACAATAACAGCAAAAATACTCAAAAATACCTAGAAATAAGTACCTAAAGATAATTCTTAAAAAGATGTGAAAGCTCACTGTAGAAAACAATTGAATATAAAGAGACTCTAAAGGCCTAAATATTAATATTTGTAACTATATATGATATTCACAGATTGAAAGACTCCATTTGTAAAAGTGATAGTTCTTCCCAAACTGACCTATAGATTTAACGGAGTCTTATTTTTTAAAAATTTATTAAAGTGTAATTTACATACAATAATGATATTTTTAAGTTATTGCTCAGTGACCTGTTTAATCACCACCACCATGTGCCCTTGTGCAGTTCATCCTCCCAATCTCCTCCATCCCCACCCTAGTCAACCACAGATTTGATTTTATCACTACAGAATAGTTGTAGCTGTTATAAAATTCTGTATAAATGGAATCACATAGAATACACCCCTGTATCTGGCTTCTTTTGCCCAGCATAATATTTTTGAGATTTTGAGATGAATCCATGTTGGTGGTTATATTGGTAGTTCATTCCTTTTCATTGCTTAGTAGTTTTATATTGTATAAATATATTGGTCATTTCCAGTATGGAGCAATTATAAACAAAGATCTGTGAATATTTGAAAACAACTTTTTTTAAGGACATATGGTTTCATCTTTTGGGTAAATACCTAAGAGTGAAATTGCTTGGGTTCAATGTGTTCTTAAATAAAAATTTTAAAAAAACAACAACAATAAAGTATCCGTTTTTGTGGATTTTAATGAATTAATTCTAAAATTTAAAAGGAAATTTACAGGACAGAAAAGTCTTTAAAAAACAACAAAGACTGGGAGGACTGGCTCTTCCAGAAATAAAGATTTGTTATAAAACTTACTACAGAAGTGGATGTGGCTCAAGCAATTGGACTTCCATCTACTATATGGGAGGTCCAGAGTTCAATTCCCAGGGCCTCCTGGTAAAGGCAAGCTGGTCCACATGGCAAGCTGGCCCATGTGGAGTGCTGGGCTGCACAGCAAGTTGGCCAGAGCAGAGAGCTCGTGCAGCAAGATTATGCAACCAAAAGAGACCCAGAGAAGATACAATAAGAGATGGAGCAGACCAGGGAGCTGAGGTGGCACAAGAGATTGAGCACCTCTCTCCCTCTCTGGAATGTCCCAGGATCGATTCCCGGTGCTCCCTAAAGAGAAGACAAGCAGACACAGAAGCACACATAGTGAACAGACACAGAGAACAGACAATGAGGGGGGAGGGAGAAACAAATAAACAAATAAACCTTTAAAAAAAAAACTTACTATAAGAAAAACTATAATGTAGTATAATGTAAAAATAGTCAACTAGATAAATGGAATTTAACAAAAAGCCCAAAGACCCAGACATATATGAACACTTGGTGTACAACAAAGGTGCATCTGCCAAGAGTAAGGAAAGGACAGGCTTTTTGGGATGGTACCAGATTCATACTGGGAAAAATGTATTTTTTGAAATCCTATTTCACATCATTCACCAAAATCAATTCTAAATGGATTTTAGATCTAAACTTTAAAAGCAAATAAAACAGTTTCTAGAAGTTAGTACACTAAAATATTTTTATGAAATCTGGGTGGGGAAAGATTTCTTAAGAGATGTAAAAAATAATAACCATAAAATAAAGGGGTAATAAACTGAGCTGTACTAAAATTGTTTTGTGCATCAAAAAACACAAAGAGGGTGATGGTATTTGCAACATGTATAACTGGAAAAATATAATATATGTATATTAATATATGGAATATATATAAAGAACTCCCATAAATAATAAGGTAAGTAACCCATTTTCTTAAAATAAGAAAAAGACTAGAACAGGTAATTTACACAAAGAGGACATTCAAATTACCAATAAACACTTGAAAATGTCTTCAATCTCATTTTTAATCTTTTAATCTATGAAGTGTATATTAAAACCACAAGAAGATACCACTGCCCACCTACAAGAATGGTAAAAATTAAAATTCTAACAATACCAAATGTTGGTAAGGATGTAGAGAAATAGGAACACCTATACATTTCTGATAGGACAGTAATTTGGTCACTTAAAAAACAATTTGCTATTATCCGCTATAAGGAAAACTGAAAAACCCCTTTGAAATATGGAGGGAAGCAAGTACTGTGTCCAAGTAATCACTTCATTCCATGTTTTTCTGCCTTAGAAAAGCAAACTAACTGTGCCCGGTGGGACACAATTATTGCTCTGTGGGTAGACCCATTCCGCACCTGCTTGTAAATTCATTCCATTGTTTTTGGTTCATATATATGTGTGGTTCTTTCAATGGTCCTTTGAACCAGTGTAACATCTTACTGGTTCCCTCATTAATGAACATGTTCAATAAAATCTTTGACACATATTCACTTCATATTTTTATGAGAGTTATGGTTTCACTTTTTTAGAAAAACTATCCTTTAACATGTCTAAGGCTGAATATATATTTTTATACAGACACACACATACATATACATATATCTGTCAAAAGAAACGAAGTCACCAATATGATCAAAGCTTCAGGTTTACTGAATGAGAAACTGTTCCAACAGGGAGATCGCAAACCAGGGGAGTGACAGTCTCAAAATGACCAGTGGATTACAGTAGCTTGTAAAGGCAATTAGGGGATTTCCAAGTGGAAGTTACATTAACTGAATGACACTAAGGTCTTCATTACGTAAGAGGGGTCTTTCAAAGAGGGAACAGACATACATTGGTTAGTACAGTTTACTTGTCCTCTTTAATAGGCTATCCCTACCAAACAGACACCATCACTAAATGTTACTCAAATTGCAACTTTATCAGTAATACTCCCCTTTCTCAGAACATCCTGTCTTTGGTTAATTATTACCTTTTGCAAAGTCCCTGCCATTTTTTTTTCTTGGAGTGATCAGTTATTATTATTATTTTTGGTTCTTTTTTTTTTTTTTTTAATGTTACATTCAAAAAATATAAGAGGTTCTCCTATACCCTCCCCTCACCCCACTCTTCCCACATTAACAACCTCCTTCATCATTGTGGCACATACACTGCATTTGGTGAATACATTTTGGAACACTGCTGTACCACATGGACAATAGTAGTTCACACTCTCCCCCAGCACATTCAGTGGGTTATGGCAGGACACACAATGTCTAGCATCTGTCCCTGCAATATCATAAGGACAACTCCAAGTCTCGAAAATGCCCCCACAACACATCTCTTCCTCCCTCTCCCTGCCCCCAGCAACTACTGTGGCCACTTTCTCCACATCAATTCTACAATTTCTTCCAGTACTAGTCACAATAGTTCCATAGTAGAATATCAGCAAGTCCAATCTAACCATATTTTATTCCTCCATCCCGTGGACCCTGGGATGGCAATGTCCACTCCACCTCCATATCAAGAAGGGGCTTCAATTCCACATGGATGATGGTTGCAGTTCTGCTTGCAGTTGTAGGCACTCTCGGTTCCCTGGTGTGGTGGCTGACCATTTTCACCTCCCCCTTAGCCTGCCATTTTTTGAAAGGGGGTCACTCCTTGCAATTCCCAATGCAGGTGGCCATTTTATCTTGTTCAACATCTGCTATGCCCTAACAATTCCATTCCTAGGTATACAACCAACAGAAATGCACATATATGTACCTCTAAGAGATGTGTACAAGAAAGTAGGTCCTTATCTATAAGAGTAAAACCTGGAGACAAGCCAAATATCCATCAGTAGTCAAGTGGTAAATAAATTGTTGCATTTTTATATAATAAAATACAGCAAGGAAGATGAATGAACCACAGCTATTCAACATGAATAAATATCACAAACAATGTTGAGAAAAAGATGTCAAACATAAAACAATTAATTTTCTTGTACAATTCCATATATAGGAAGTTCAGAAAAGAGTCAAAACGTTTAGTAATAATTTCTTTGCTTTTCTTTATAAATCACGACATTGGTATCCTTTGGGAGAGAGAAAGAAGGTAACAATTGGGAGGGGGCAGCAAGGGAGCTTCTGGGACTCCTGTACTCGCCTATCTTCACCAAGGTAGGGGTAACATGAGTTTTTAAAAAAAGCTGCAAGGAGTGAAGGGCCCAGCAGCCAATCAGAGATTAGAGCTATAGAATTCACTGCATTGTATAACAAGCAAGTTTTCCACATTAATATTCTAAGTCATTAAAGAAATGGCCTTCAGAGACTATTTTCTAATCCCCCAAAGCAGTAAAAATAAATTCAATAAGCTGCTGAAAAAAACAGGAAGTCTAACAGTCTGGCGCCAGGACTTTTTTTTTTTTTTAAAGGCTTGCCAGGTTCACAAACTGAGTTTTTTCAGAGATAAGTTTGTGCTTAAGTTTTATCCTGCCTCTCTGAAAACAGAATATTAGCTGCCATTCAAAAGAAATTAGCACCTGTATCTATCTCATTTCAAGAGGGAATTGTTTCTTTCCTTCTCCCCCATAACTTGATATACTTGTGCATGCGCCAGGCAAGGGTGACAGCCCCTTTGTCATCAGCATAGGTAAACGTTGCCTAGGTAACCAAGCTCTCCACTGGCAGTGCCAGCTCCTCCATCTCTGCCTGGGCTGGGTGCAGCTGCACCTTTCAGAGAAGTTAGAAAATTCAACCAGCAACTTTCAGCTGGGCATGTTTTGATTCATGATGCCGAAGGTTTAGAAGGGCATGTCTGAGGGCCCTACAGCAAAGGCTGTATTGTGGTTACAAGACATCTAATTTTCTTCAGCCTTGAAGGGATAAAACGATTGGAGATAGGGCAAATGGAGAGAGGATGACCTAGAGGAATGAATGGGAGGAAATTGTAATCTTTAGAAGAAAGCAGGTTTGTCTTCATTTCCAGGAGGAAACTGAGGCTCAGAGAGGTTAAGTCATGTGCCCAAGATTACACCTAGTGAGCAGTCTGATCCACTGCTTAGAGAAAATTTTTATCCTCCTCATGCCCTGATTCTGGCAATGAACTACCCAGTTTTCTAAAAGGCAACTAATTAACCACAGTTTGCCTAAAGTTCCCCAGCTTTAAATGATACAAAAAGAAATTAAAAACAGTACAATTAGTACACAAAATATTTAACCAATGAATATAATTTATACAAAGTATATAATCTTACATCACCTTACTGACCTTCCTAACAACCTGTGGAGTAGATATGAGTATTATGCCCAGTATAGAGATAGGGAAAGTAAGTTTCAAAAGGTATATTGCCTACTCCAGATCCAGGGCCAATAAACATCAGAGCAAAGACAACTCAAATGCTGCCTCCAGAGTCCAAGATCATTCCATTTACTAAAAATACCACTAAGTCTACACATTATATTCCTCTAACAGGTGTGTGTATGTGTGACCAGGAAACACATGGACATAAGTTATGGAGCTGCATCAAGAGGAAGAAAGATTGAGTTGGTTAATGATGTTGAGGGATGATGGAGGACCATAAAGATCAGTGGGCAAGGGGCACAGGAGAGAGACAGAAGGAGCAGAAAAAGGCAGAAAAAAATATTTAAAACCAGAATTGACTGCAATGACCTTCCATGACAAGGGAGAAGGAAAGATGACACTGTTGAAGAGCATGCCATGACAGCTTCTGCAGTGGCAGATCAGAGGTGCTGATCCATCTCTCTCTCTGCATCCCATCAGCCACACTTCCACCAGAACAGTCTTTTGAAATGTGCATTATACCCCCCTATTTAAAATCCAGCAGTCACCAAAACAGTGTAACATGTGGGTAGAAGCATAGACTCTAGAGCTCAACTGCCTAGCACTGCAACATACTAGCTGTGCAACTTTGGAAAAGTTCCTAAAAATTTCTGTGCCTTGGTTTCTTCCTCTTCAAAATAAAATCAGTGCCCAACTCCATATGGATGTTTGGGAATAGAGATGGCATAATGATATATAGTGTCTGGCATAGAGAAAACCCTCAATAAATGTTAGCTATTATGAGCATCTCTAATACCTTGGGATATAAACCCACACTCCTTAACTTGGCACACAAAGTCCATCATACCAAACACTTCACTCAGGACCAAACACGTCGTCGGTTTACCAAGACTATGAACTCCTTCTCCTTCATGCTTTTATTCCTCTTGTTCCTTCCATCTAGGATATTCTTTCTCCCTTCTTCAATGGATAAATCAATCCCCTGAATTTCCCAGACTCCTCTCAACTTTATCAGCTGCTTTCTGGCAACTTTATCAGAGCCCCCATGAACCTCAGTGACAACACAGGTTTCCTTGCTCTACCCTCTACGTCCAGCCTCTGCCTTTTTACAGCAAGTTCTCATAAAATGGTGAGGGATGGAATCTAGGTGGCTTATAGGCTCTTCAATTATAGATCATGGAGGCAAAGAACAATTTTTGCCAAAGTGCTGGAAATGCTCTTCTATCTTTCTATATTTTCCATTACTGCAATCCATGAAAAACTAAAAAGCAGCTTCTCATAAAACAGTCCATAAAGCTGTTACAGTAATTAAGTGTCGCCTGTCCACAAGTGCCGCATGCAGTTAAGCAGTGCTGAGGGACTATCCTCACTTCATACACATTGGAGTTTACTTTTCTTTTTTTTAAGTAAAGTTGTACAAAGCAAACATGACAATGTTTTAAATTTATTCCCATTATTCAGTATATGATTTTTCACTATGGCCAGGGTGCCCCATTCTCACCATATATTCACACTCCCCTACTGTTTTCCTACAAAAAAATAAAAAAGAATATGAGATTCGGTTTTACGAGATGTGAACATGATCAAACATTTTTTCAATTTCATTTTCTTCATTAACAAGGAGAACTTGGTCATGTCAAAAAAAAAAAAACCTAGCTGAGGAATTATACGTCATCAGACAGGCAGCCCAACAAAGCTCAAGCCCAAGGAACTGCTCGATAAAGATGAGTCAAACCACTAATGACAAAGTAAAACAATCAAACTAAGAGAAGATGATGTTTTTTGAAGCAGGTTATAAAAACACTTATCACAAGGGAAAGGACATAATTTGCCTTTTGCTATTAAAAAAAAATGGACAACATAATTTTTTTTAAAAAAAACACAAGAAAACCACTAAGGACAGGCCCAAAGAAAAGAAGGTGAAGAATCTTGCTGTAACGATATGCAGACATGGGAAATGGGAGAACACAATGGATAGAGTACAAGTTGGAGGCCAGGCAGTCTGGCCTTGAATCCCGACTCCACCAGTCACCAGCTGAGTGACTTGGACAACTTACCTAGGCAGGAACAACGATCTACTATGTGGAGCCCAGTGCATAAATGAAAATGTCAGGCCCGTCTTTCAAATATTTTGAAAAATTTTAAGAAAGCACCTTCAAGAGTATTAAATCAAAAGCCAGGCACTTCTAAGCACAGGACCCTGTGTGACGGCACAGGGCGCATATCTGTATGGCGAGTTCTACAACTAGCCTCTCTGCACCTTCGTTTCCTTCTCAATAATAGAACCAGGGAAGCAGATGGCTCCTGCCTTCCACGTGGGAGGTACTGGATTCAGTTCCTAATGCCTCCTAAAGAAGATGAGCAACAGAGCCAGCTGCCGCAACAGGTTGGCACGGCGAGTTGATGCGACAAGATTACACAGTGGAAACAAAATGACACACAACAAACAGGGAGCAGAGGTGGCTCAAGCAATTAAGCACCTCCCTCCCACTTGGAAGGCCCCAGGTTTGGTTTCCGGTGCCTCCTAAAAAGAATAACAGCAGACAGTGAAGGCAAACAACAAGACGGGGGAGAAATAAATAAATCAAAATATTTAAAAAAATAATAATAGAACCCATTTCACAGGTGGTTGTGAGGATTAGATCAGAAAATACCATTAAAGAATGCTTATGAGAGCACCTGGTGCATATCAAGTACCCAAAAAAATGTTACGTTTTGCCATCATTATTGTTTGAAAGTCAAGTTATAAAATGGAACAAATAGGCATTAATATTTAATTGCAAAATAGAGGAGGTGGGACAAGATGACATCTGAGTGAGTGCACCTAACGGTCTCTCCTGAGAAGAGGCGGCCGAGTGCAGTTGGAGTCTTGCTGGAGCAGGCTGTCTTGGGGGCTTGCAGGGCGGAAGGTGTGCGGGCATCGATTTGGAGAGAGAGTGGTAGAGGTGGTGCTTGCTAAAGGTGGAATTGTGGCTTACAAGTACAGAGGTTGTAAGCTGTGGATTTGCGGGACCTTTCCCCAAGGCTGGTGACCCCAGTGTTTCCTGAGATCTGTGGGTTGTGCGGTGGCGTTCCTGGGCCCCGTGGTTCCCCAATGCGTGGTCCCCAGGTCAGTGTCCCCTGAGCCCCCATAGCCCATGTTCCACGGACCTACGTGCCCTGGGTCTGCAGAGTCCCGGACTTCCCTTTCCCAAGTCCAGCACTCCCGGAGGTCCGGGATTGCCCTAGCCCTCAGATTTTGGACTCCGTGGGTGGGAGGGATTTGGTGGGGGGTGTAGTAGGGGAGCCTGGCTAGTGTGGGTTCAATTTTCTGGTGTTCCGCCCCCACCCCCTTTTTTTCTTTTCTTTTTCTCGCCTGGAGGAGCATACTGGCTAGCTTGGGGATTGTCTGGGAAGAGAGGAGGGGCGAATCTGCTGAGAAAGCCTGATTCACCTAAATACCCTGGGATACGAAACTTAGCCTGGGAGAAGATGGAGTCAGAAAATCAACTAGCCCTCTTGCAGCACACCTAAAGGAGAGGGACTGTAGGAGGTGCTTTCCAAGCCTCCAGTAGTATACTTGGGGTTCCTGGTGAGGTGTGGGTGCTCTCTCTCTGGAAATTAAGAGTCATTGTTTTCTGTGCGGATCTGATTCAACAAGGACCCACTTGAATCTCCTACCGGACCTCTCAGGCAGCTTTCCTGCTGCCAGGGAGAGAGGGAAGTGAGGAAGGGAGAAATGGAGGAACGTTAGATCCCTAAGCATTTTATTTAACTACAAACAGGATTCCTTGCTTGCAACTTTCCCTAGTATTTGGTTGGTTTTTCCTTGTTTTTCCTTCCTTTTTATCCCCCCAGGGCCCTTTTTTCTTTCTTTTTTCTTTCATTCTCTTTTTCTTTTTCCTGCTTACTTCCCCACTGCCTTTTGTCCTTTTTTTTAATCTTTCTTTCTTTCTCTGCTTTCTTATTCTTCTTACATTAGGTGCTGCAGAGAGAACTTCACATTTGCTGTATTTCCTCATCCTCCATTTACTCTTTTCTGTGTGTATTGATTTTGACCACTAACACTATTCCCTTTCCTCTACATCTTTCTATCCTCCATCATTGATTGTTTCTCTTACATTACACCTCTCTTTGTTTGCCCCCCTATTTTTTTTACTTTTTATTACTAATACCTTTATTCTGTTTTCTGCCTTATATTCACTCTTTACATTATTGTCCTCTCTTTTCTCTTTCGATCTCTCCTGAACACGCAGGCCTTGTAATTCACACTGTATTCCTTCCCATATTCAGATTTTTACATACTCTACTTTTCTTACTGTTATAACTCTACATACCTTACATGAGTCTAATATCCATTCTCCTATATCTCACATGGTTCCTCTGTTAATGCTATTATTCATTTTCTTTTCTTACACCTTTTGCTTTCTCTGGCCCTAATATTTTCCTTCAAGTGAACTTAGCAAACAATAAGGAAATAGAATAAGAAGAACAAAGTGACAAAGAGAAGACTTAGCATGTACACAAAAACAACAA
Source organism: Dasypus novemcinctus (assembly GCF_030445035.2). Lineage (NCBI taxonomy): Eukaryota > Metazoa > Chordata > Mammalia > Cingulata > Dasypodidae > Dasypus > Dasypus novemcinctus. Next base: position 52,310,979 of record NC_080681.1, read on the forward strand.
CTAATTAAACTCCAAACTAGACAAAGAAGCTAAGCAACTGATTAAACCCGTCAAGATAAAATGATGACCAGACAGCAACAAAAAGCTACAAACCAAACCAATAATCAGAAAAACATGTCCCAATCCAATGAACAAACTGAAAACCAGGAAGAGGAACAGAACATCGAACAAGTAATTAAAGATCTCAAAACATACATTAGGGACCAATTTGATGAGGTGAAGGAAGAGATTAAGAATATGAAGAAAACAACTGAAGAGAATACAGAAGAAATTGCAATCATTTACAAAAATATAACGGATATGATGGTGATGAACAGCACAATTCAAGAGATCAAAAATACACTCTCAGCAAATAACAGCATACTCAAAGAGGCAGAGGAGAGATTAAGTGATTTGGAAGAGAGTACATCTAAATCAAACAGATAGTAGAACTGGTCAATAAAAAGCTAGAAAAAATCCAGCAGGGGCTTAGGGACCTGAATGAAAATGCAAAATGTGCAAACATACGTATTATAGGCATCCCAGAAGGAGAAGAGAAGGGAAAGGGGACAGAAGGGGTATTGCAGAAAATAATGGCTGAAAACTTCCCAAACCTATTGAGGGAGATGGATGTACATGTCCAGGAAGCACAATGCACCCCAAACAGCATAAATCCCAACAGGCCTACCCCAAGACATATACTTGTCAAGTTATCCCATGCTCAGGACAAAGAGAAAATATTAAAATCAGCAAGAGAAAAGAGAACCATCACATACAAAGGAAGCTCCATAAGATAAGTGCTGATTTCTCATCTGAAACCATGGAGGTAAGAAGACAGTGGTATGACATAGTCAAGGCACTAAAAGAAAAAAATTTCCAACCGAGAATACTCTATCCAGCAAAGTTAGCATTCAAAAATGATGGAGAGTTCAAAATATTCACAGATAAACAGAAACTAAGAGGCTATGCCAACAAGAATCCTGCCCTTCAAGAAACACTAAAGGGAGTTCTGCAGGAAGAAAGAAAAAAACAAGAGAGACAGAGTTGGAGGAGCGTGTAAGAGCAACTAAAAAGACAAAAACAGAAAAAGAAAATCAAACAGAATATAATGAACACAAATCCAAAGAAAATATGGCTAATATAAGTAATTCCTTGAAAGTAATAACACTGAATGAAATGGATTAAACTCACCTGTCAAGAGACTCAGACTGGAAGATTGGGTAAGGAAATATGACCCATCTATATGCTGTCTGCAAGAAACACATCTTAGACCCAGGGATTCAAGGAGGTTGAAAGTGAATGACTGGAAAACAATCTTACAAGCAAACAATAACCAAAAAAGGGCAGGAGTAGCTATATTAATATCAGACAAAATAGACTTTAAATGCAAAACAATTGTGAGAGACAAAGATGGACACTACATATTAGTGAAAGGGATAATCTTTCAAGAAGAAAGAACAATCACAAACATTTATGCTCCTAACTAAGGTGCCTCCAAATATGTGAGGCAAACACTGGAAAAACTAAGTGAAAGAATAGATGCCTCTATAATTATAGTGGGGGACTTTAATACACCACTATCAACTTTGGACAGAACGTCTCAAAAGAGAATCAATAAAGAAACAAAGACTTTGAACAATATATTAGAGGTGTTGGACCTAATCGACATATACAGAACATTACACCCAAATACAGCACAATATACATTCTTCTCAAGTGCACACGGATCATTCTCCAAGATAGACCACATGGTAGGCCACAGAAAAAGTCTCAATGAATTCAGAAAGATAGAAATCACACAAAATAATTTCTCTGACCACAGTGGAATGAAGCTGGAAATCTGTAAGGGCCAAAGACCGAGATTTGGCACCAAGATTTGGAAGTTAAACAACACACTCTTAGAAAAACAGTGGGTCAAAGAGGAAATCTCAAAAGAAATTAATAACTACCTTGAAACTAATGAAAATGATAACACAACATACCAAAACTTATGGGATGCAGCAAAAGCAGTACTGAGAGGGAAATTTATAGCCATAAATTCATAAATCAAAAAAGAAGAAAGAGCTAAAGTTGAAGAACTAAATGCACACTTGGAGGAATTAATAAAAAAAACAACAAACTAACCCCAAAGGAAGAAGAAAGAAAGAAATAACAAAGATCAGAACAGAACTAAATGAAATAGAAAATAAGAAAGCACTTGAAAAAATAAACAAAACCAAGAGTTCTTTGAGAAAATCAATAAAATTGACAAACCCTTAACTAGATTAACAAAGAAAAAAAAGAGAGAAGATGCAAATACACAAAATAAGAAATGAGAAAGGAGATATCACCACTGACCCCAAAGAAATAAAGACTATCATAAGAGGATACTTTGAAAAACTATATTCCAACAAAAACAACAATTTAGAGGAAATGGACAAATTCCTAGAAATACATAGGCAGCCTACATGACAAAAGAAGAAGTTGATAATCTCAGCAAACCAATCACAAGTAAAGAGATAGAATCAGTCGTTAAAAACCTCCCAACTAAAAAGAGCCCTGGGTCAGACAGCTTCACAGGTGAATTCTACAAAACATTCCAGAAAGAAATAACACCAATCTTGCTTAAACTCTTTCAAAAAATTGAAACAGAAGGAACATCGCCTAACTCATTCTATGATGCCGACATTACTCTAATACCAAAGCCAAACAAAGACACCACAAGAAAGGAAAATTACAGACCAATCTCTCTAATGAAACTTGATGCAAAAATCCTCAACAAAATACTTACTAATCGTATTCATCAATACATTAAACAAATTATACACCATGACCAAGTGGGGTTCATTCCTGCTATGCAAGGATGGTTCAAAATAAGAAAATCAATTAATGTAATATACCACACAAACAGATTGAAGGAAAAAAATCACATTATCATATCTATAGATGCAGAAAAGCACCCTATCTTCCTTTCTTGATAAAAACACTATAAAAGATTGGAATAGAAGGAAACTTTCTGAACATGATAAAGAGTATACATGAAAAACCCACAGCTAACATCATTTATAATGGTAAAATCCTAAAATCTTTCCCACTAAGATCAGGAACAAGACAAGGATGCCCACTATCACCTCTCCTACTTAACATAGTCTTAGAAGTACTTGCTCAAGCACTGAGGCAAGAACCAGACATAAAAGGCATCCAAATTTTAAAGAAAGAATTCAAAATTTCACTATTTGCAGATGATATGATCTATACATAGAAAACCCTGAGAAGTCTACAACAAAGCTTCTAGAACTTATCAATGAGCTCAGCAAAGTTGCAGGGTACAAGATAAATGCACAAAAATGAGTAGCATTTCTGTACACCAATAATGAGCAATCGCAGGAGGAAATCAGGAATCAAATACCATTCACAATAGTAAATAAAAAAATCAAATACCTAGGAATAAATTTAACTAAAGACGTAAAAGACTTATATACAGAAAACTACACAACACTGTTCAAGGAAATCAAAGAAGACCTAAATAAATAGAAGAATATCCCCTGATCATGGATAGGAAGACTAAATATTATTAAGATGTCTATCCTACCAAAACTGATCTACAGACTGAATGCAATCCCAATAAAAATCAACACATCATTCTTTAAGGAACTAGAAAAACTAACTATGAAACTTATTTGGAAAGGAAAGAGGCCCCGAATAGCCAAAGACCTATTGAAAAAGAAAAATGAGGGAAACGGACTTTGGCCCAGTGGTTAGGGCGTCCGTCTACCATATGGGAGGTCCGCGGTTCAAACCCCGGGCCTCCTTGACCCGTGTGGAGCTGGCCATGAGCAGAGCTGATGCGCACAAGGAGTGCCGCGCCACGCATGGGTGTCCCCAGCGTGGGGGAGCCCCACGCGCAAGGAGTGCGCCCGTGAGGAAAGCCGCCCAGCGCGAAAAGAAAGAGCAGCCTGCCCAGGAATGGCGCCGCCCACACTTCCCGTCGCCGCTGACGACAACAGAAGCGGACAAAGAAACAAGACGCAGCAAAGAGACACAAGAACAGACAACCAGGGGAGGGGGGGAAATTAAATAAATAAATAAATCTTTTTTAAAAAAAAAAAAGAAAAATGAAATTGGAGGAATCACACTACCTGACTTCAAAACATACTACAAAGGTACAGTGGTGAAAACAGCATGGTGTTGGCACAAAGATAGACACATTGACCAATGGAAACTAATTGAGAGTTCTGATATAGATCCTCATATATACAGCCATATGGAATTTGACTAGGCCACCAAACCTTCTCAACTGGGAGAGAATAGCCTCTTCAACAAATGGTGCCTGGAGAACTGGATATCCATATGTAAAAGAATGAAAGAGGATTACCAACTTACACCTTATACAAAAAATCAACTCAAGATAGATCAAAGAATATAAGACCCAAGACCAAGAATCCCTTGGAAAGCAAAGTAGGGAAGCATCTACAGGACCTTGTAATAGGAAACAGCTTCATGAACTTCACACCAAAAGCAGGAGCAGCAAAAGAACAAATAGATAAATGGGACCTCCTCAAAATTAAAGCCTTTTGCACCTCAAAGGAGCTTGTCAGGAAAGTGAAAAGAGGGCCTACACAATTGGAGAAAATATTTGGTAACCATATATCTGATAGGAGACTTATATCTTGCATATATAAAGAACTCCTATATCTTGAAAATAAAAAGACAAACAGCCTGTTTAAAAAATGGGAAAAAGATTTCAACAGAAACTTCTCCAAAGATGATATACAAATGGCTAAAAAACACATGAAAAAATGCTCAAAATCCCTAGCTATTAGGGAAATGCAAATCAAAACAACAATGAGATACCATCTTACTCCCATAAGACTGGCAGTTATCAAAGAATCAGAAGACTACAATTGTTGGAGAGGATGTGGAGGAATGGGAACACTCATCCACTGCTGGTGGGAATGCAGAGGGATCCAGTCATTTGGAGGACAGTTTGGCAGTTTCTCAAAAAAACTAGATTTGCCATATGACCCAGCAATTCCACTGCTGGGTATATACCCAGTAGAACTGAAAACAAGGACACAAACTGATATATGCACATGAATGTTCATAGCTGCACTATTCACTATTGCCAAAAGTTGGAATCAACCCAAATACCCATCAACAGATGAATGGATAAATAAAATGTGGTATATACATACAATGGGATACTACTCACTTATAAGAACAAATACAGTACAAACAGATGTGATAACATGGATGAATCTTGAGAACCTTATGTTGAGTGAAGCAACCCAGGCATTGAAGGACAAATACTACATGACCTCTCTGATATGAAACAAGTAAACTAAGCTGTCTCAGAGAGCTAGAGAATGGATGATAAACTTTAAGGTAGTTGGAGGGTAGAGGATGGTTGTATGCTGACAGCTACTTGGGTGAAATCTATGATCAGCTGGAGGTAAGTATTTGTACAGGGAAGGGATAAAATGGGAGCATAGGGATAACTCTGGGTGGGGCTGTGTGGGCTTTAGGGGCTCTAGGGATGGGAGGATGGGTCAGATTGCCCAAGAAATTGGGGAGAGGATGAGGGGAACATTTGATCCTGGGAGACTGTCAGGTATGTGGTTAAAATTGTGGTGCAGAGAAAACTCTTTAGAGATTGTAATATGGAAGGCTGTCTGTTTGGAATGCTTAAAGCGGGGGGTGGGCATCTGCCACAGGGCAAGCTTCTGGGGAGTGTGTGAGTGCTCATTTTGTCACAGTGGATTATATCATTGGGTGGAGACCCATACAATGAGAGTGAAGGTGTACCCACATCCTGGGGAGGACTGATGTTCTCAGAGGGAATTGTATCTCTTGAGAGAATAGGTGCTCCCAATGGGTTAGGGCAGTCAAGTATGTCAAGCCCTCAACATTTTTGCAAGTATCTCTGAATGTGGTCCCTTAAGTAATGAAGATTGATTGTCATGGTGAGCCCTGAGGGGAGGGGGAAAGAGGTGTTGAACACATGGAATCAGGGTAACTGTGGGGTAATAGAAGTGTTCCACAAGATCACACCATGATAGATATAGGTCATGTTAAATTACACCAAAAATGTATAAAAGTCTATAGGCTAAAATGTAAACCATAATGCAAAACATAAGATAACCAAAAAATTTAGAAAATTGTATAGTCTAAAATATAAACCATAATGCAAACCCAAATGGAACCATGTTTGAAAGCTATCATTTCAATATCTGTACATTAGCTGCAGCAAATATAATATGAACATGTAAAAAGATCACTGTTGGGGAAGGGACAAAGAGTTTGATGTTGGATAAATAGGAGTACCATATATAGAATATGTGAATTACTGTGACCTAAAACTTATGTCAAGAGAAACTTAAGAATCAGGAGAAAAAAAAGGAGGTAGACACTGAGAAGAAATGGAAGAAATTGCCTTGCCACTGCACATACAGGGCAACACCTGTAGCAATGATGAAAGGCAAAATGTCAAAAACAAAGCTTTTCAATTTTTTCATTTCTTTGATACCCCAATTTATTTTTCCTTTATTTAATTTTTCTAAATTTCTGTGTATTCTATATCTAACCTTTAAACCCATCACTATATTCCATTTTTCTGTTAAGGGAACCTGGCAATATATTGGGCTTCCTTTTTTAAGTTTTGGACCACAGAGAGGTTCAGCTATGGCGGGGAGGAACACTTGTGTGGGGTGTCACTGGTGGGGGGCACACGGTTGGGAGGGAGTTCTCCAGGGCATGTATACATCATGTATACAGAGTACATAGATAGGTTTGGATATTTTAAAAAATAAATTAATTAATTAAAAAAAAAAAAGTCCCTGCTTTTAAGCTGGATTGGTACCCCTGCGCCTTCCCAGCCTCCGCCTCCAGCTCTGTGGTCAGTTTGAGCTTGGCCCAAGAGTGCCCTCCGGTTCTGGGTGGACCTCCAGGGTCTGACTGTTGAGGTTTCCATGCCTTCTCCCAGGGTCGGGCTGTGGGCTCCTGTCCTGCTGATGGAGAAAGAAGAGCTGCTGGGCTCCAGGCTAGCAGGAAGCTGGTTCCTGTGGCTAGTTTTTACTGGAAAGCAACACTGTAGCCAATTGTCTGTCTGTATTCTACACTGCATGTAGGAGAAAAGTTTAAACACTGAATTGTGGAAGCGGCTTGGGCCACTTCCTCGACTTTACTTTGTGGGCTGTCTGTGTGTTCACATTTCCATCCGGAACTCATCACTGCTCATGCTGGGCCTTTCCCCAGCTGGGAATGGGTGCACTGGAGACTGTTTATGTTCGGTAGGCTCCTTAAACGACTTGTACAATTTAAGTGCAAAGACAGGGAGTATAAATAAAGATGTAAAAAAAAAAAAAAAAGGAAAAAAAGCAGGGCCATTGTAACCTTAAAATGACATATACATTAGGTGGTACTTAGCTTAAGGCTTGTAGCACAGTATATGCTCAATAAACAGCAGCTGTCTCAAGGGCAATAATATGGAACCACTCCCCAAATTAGGACTGTGAGACAGTAGGCATTTAATGGGCAAAAGGCCTGAAGTACCTCACACCCCTCAAAAGTACAGTTTAAGATTACAGCACTAACTGTATGTGTTAACCTGTCATCCATATTAGAAATAACCTCAATCGTGCCACCAATGTTCCAAGGGCTCAAGAGGTTTCTTCTGAATTTAAGACTACCTAGACTAAATGAAAATTCCAACATCTGCAATAATAGCTTTATTTGCTAAGAACATTTTATTTTTATTAGCAATTTCAAACAAATCAATATATTTGTTTATACCCATTTTACAGATTTTAGAGACGACACATTCTCATTAGACTGTGGCCATGCAGATTGTGGTCTCTACAAGGCACCAGCCTGGCTCCTTCATTTCAAAGAACGGGTGCCTTAAATATGACCGGCTGCACCACACCTGGAAAGATCAGATATTATTGTAATGTATTACCGAACAGCATTCTGATCAAAATTCTGCTATACAATGTCTAAGGCTGCCATAATTGTAAAAAGCAATTTCCAGATGCAGAGAACAATGCCTAACGCCAATCCCAGGATGCTGAACACTATAAAAAGATAATAAGACAAGATAATATTCTGCTCTCAGTTCAGTGGCTCCACCACCTTTAGTCTTGTGCTTTGGTTTTCCATTACCTAAAGGTCAACTACAAGCTCCTTGTCCTACCTAAACGCTCACCAGCCCCCTGAGTCCAGCCTAAGCTCCAGTCACAATAGCCTACTCACTTCAGGTCCAGGGCCTGAAAAGAGCCCAAAGCAGCTGGAACAGAGAAAGCAAGAGGTTCAGTGCCTTAGAGGACACTAGAGAGGCAGGGGCAGGTCATGCAGGCCTCTGGAGTCAGGATGAAAAGTTATAATTTATTCCAAATGAAATGGGAAGACATTGACCAGTACAGTGAGGGAATGAGATCATCTTACATGCATATTTTTGTAAAGTTCTTTCTGGCTGCTGTGCCAAGAACTGATTCCAGAATCTGGAGTGATGAGTGAAGGAGAGAAGGTTGCGGTAGGGACACCAGTAGAGTAGGTGAATACAGCACAGCCATCCAACTAGTTAGCCTATTAATGTTCATGCTTAATCCAGTAAGATTCTGTTCAACTATCGGCTCATCGGTGAAACTAATTCCACTAGGTCTGAATTGAGCCAAGCAAATTAAATAAGCTGCCTAAGTAAGTATACTGTTATTTAAAAGTTCTTCAAATCAAAGGAAAGATGTTAGAATTCCTTGATTCTTCTTTATATTCCATGTAACTCAGATTAAAATCTTTCCCATTAGCTCCTTCAAAGAGAATTAATGCCTAGTTCATTTTAAAAGTACTAAATGATTCCTTTCCCTAGAGAGGAAAGAGAGCAGAGAGGTTAAAAGCAGGGCATTTTGAGCCAGACAGATCTGAATTTGATTCCCTGGCTCCACCACTTATTGGGCAAAGCCACTTAATCTCCCTAAGCCTCAGTTTCTCCATCTATAAAATGGGAATAAACCCACCTCAAAGGGTTGCTATAAAGTTTTCCCTGTATAATGTAAGATGATTATGTCAATGCCTGACATATAGTAGGTACTCAACAAATAGTAGCTGCTGCAAGGACAATACTGTCCTTCCAAGCCAGGGATGGGAGACAGATGCTATGCAGTGACCCCTAGAGTAGAACTACCCAGCAGCATCCAAGATAGGTTTAGGGTTCAATGATGTCAACTGAATGTAAGGGTCAGTTCCACCAGAAAGAGCCTGATATCTACAGTGTATCACCTAAAACAGATAATCCCAAATTTAAGATTCCTTTCAGTAAATGTAGAATTCAACAACACGAACAATCATTAATGACATATTTGCAGTTTATCATTGGCTCATTCCCATTTAATAACTAAACCACCAAGCTCTGCCATATACACTGACGGCAGTGCTCTTACATCTTTGGCACATGTTATTTTTCAGCTTTCTGATTGAGATTCTTCCTCTGCAATCATGGAAGCAAAATCATAATTGGGACAAGCAATTTGCAAATACAAAGGACAATGACCAGAGAAAAGCCAAGGATACTGAGTACTCTAAAAACAATAAGATCCTTCATGATGTGACCCCAACCATATCATCTTCTCCAACAATGAAACCCAGCTCAGTGCCAGCCATTCAGAACTTTTCCCTGGTTTTCCAAATATCCTGCTCCTGCATGCCAATATCTTTGCACATACCATCCTTTATAACTGAAATTCATTCATTCAATCATGTATTAGTTTATTCTGTGCTAGATTCCAGGTACACAGTGGTGAATAAAATACCTTGCCCTTTCAGTCTCTTGATTGACAGAAAAACAGACAAATATGTATGTATTCCTATATTAAAGAAGGGCTGTGACCTTAATAAATGAGGAAGTATAATAGGGAATATCAGGAAGAAAGCTATTTCAATAGCATGGTCAACAAAGGCCTGTCAGTGGTGGTTAACTTTTAAGTTAGGTCTTATGGGATGAGAAGGAATACGTTCAAGAAGAACCTGGGGCAAGGTATGGCAGGCAGGAGAAGAGGAATCACAAAGGCTCTGAAGCAGGAAGGAACTTGACAGGGTCCAGGAACAGGATGGAATGATAATGAGAGTAGGAATGAGGGGGTAGGAGATGAAGTCCCAAGAGTAACCAAGGGCTAGGTCACGAGCATTGCCACCCACGGACAGGAATTTAGATTTTGTTCAAAGTGGGAAGGGAAAGCCACCAAGGTTTAAAGCAGGGAACTGCCATAACCTGATTTACTTTTGAAACGATCAGTCTGGCTGCCATGTGAAGTTATCCAGGGGAACACGCGATGAAGAGGTGAGTGGGGAGAAAAGGCAAGAAGGAAAACTGCCTGGCAGTTCTGGACAGAGCGCTGGGCTCCTGTTCAAACACCATCCTGCAAGGAAATTAATTCCACCAGTGCGGGTTTGACTGAAGTGGGTCTTCCTAAGTGTGATCTGAATCAGAAATTGGTCCAAGGCTTTAAAAAAAAGAAAGAACTTAAGAACTTCAAATAATTTTTTTTTTAATTCACCTTATTTCAAGTCAAAAATCAAGCCCTCTCTATTTATTTCCACAAGCTCCTTTGAAGTGTGTTGGTTTGATACTGGAATGGATTTCAATAGTTTAAGTCATTCTCTGCACCAGAGATGTAGACCACCAAAGTGGCAAAATACACAGTTTATGGCTGTATGCTGTGGGTGTTGCATGTACAAACTCCAGAGCCAAACTGCCTGGACTCAAATCCCACTCCTGCCAGACTAATTTTTTAACCACTTTCTGCCTTGATTTTTATGAATAAAAAGGATATTAAATGAATCAGTAAATATATTTAGAATTATGCTTAGCACTCTCTGGACACACAATAAATGTTAGCTAATAAAAATAATAATTATAAAAATAATATGGTCACACAGTTTCACTATTCAGTAGCCACAGGACCTTGGGTAAGAATTTGAGTTTTCTCTAAATCTCAGAGTTTCCTCACAGGTAAAACAGACATGATAGAAACAGTGTTTTTCTGACAGAACTGTTGAATATTAAAGGAAATCATGTGTATGCCTTAAATATAATGCTACCATATAAAAAATGCTCAGGAAATGTCTGCTGGTGTTATTTCATTATTAAAGTCATTATAATTATTGCAAAAGCGCCCACTGACCAATTACAAATAAGTTTATCCATATACAACCTTAGGAATATATTCTGTTAGATGTATTTGCTTCATCTAAATTCCTGGATTCAAATCTTTGCCTCTCTATTTTCTAGTTGTATGACCTTGGGGAGGCTACTTAGCCTCTCTAACCTCCAATTTCCTCATCAATAAATGGGAATTTATCATAGTACCTACCTTATATACTTATAAGGATTAAATGAGATAACACAAAAATACAAAGCCCCAGCACAGGACATATAAGCATGTACTTATGTAAATACAAGCTATTGTTGCAATCATTATTATTATTCATAATAATAATAGTGAACCTGAAATTCACTAAAAAAGAATGATATCTTCAGCTTCTCTTTTATCTTCATTCCCTTTACCCCTCCCCTCACTCATAGTACTTGGATTCTTTCTAAGTGCTTATTATCTCTATTTGCTGAAGATAAGAGAGGGAAAAAAATAGTCAAACACAGACCCCTCTAACCTATCTTAATCTGGAAGATATAGAGTGAATTTTTATTGTTTTAATGCAGAAATTTGAAAAGGTGTATGTTTGGATGTCATTTCTTTAAATAAGGTTTTAATAACGGGTCAAAGATGGGTGAGAGGAAGAACGAACCATAATTTACCATCAAGTTAGAAATCTTGGCAGAAATCTTAGCTCAGATCAAGCCATAACCAGGTTTCCGAGGTTAAACAGCATGGCAGAACTGAATAAACTTCAAGCCACCCAAGAAACAAATAATTAAGCAATATAAAGCAGGACAAGAGAGCTTCACTCCCAGCTGAAAGAATGAGAGGAAAAATAAATAAGGCAGCAGGCAGAAGGTGGCAAAGGTTCAGGTACTTGCTGCTTCTGAGGAATGATTTTTTTCTAAGAATAGGGAGAAAGGAAGGACAGCAGGGCAAAAAAGGTCAGCAAAAAAAGAACAAACAAGAGCAGTAGTTAAGCCAGCCCTCAGGCTGTGGCAAAGGTGTGAGGGATGACATTCTTGCACTGTGGTGACTCTATGAAAATGATTTTATACTGGACATAGAAATGATTCACACTTCCCAGAGAAGAATTCCTAATGGAATGGTTTGTATCACGGAACTCTGCAAGAGGGCTTTATCTACTTGGTAAGAAAGTTCCAAGAGCATCCCTTCTCTAGGCTGAGATTTGGTTCTTCAAACAATTAGCTAATGATCCCAGCAACACCTGGATTCGGGGAGTGGCCTGGAGGCCAGTGACAAAACGAAGGAAATCAGAAGAATAGGCCGCCGCACAGAAAGGGAGAGCCAGGGGAAAGCAAAAGGGAAAATTCTAGAGATTTATATTTATTTTCTTATTTATGCCAATATGAGCCTATAAGAGGAGATTAAAAGTAGCGGTTTCCAATGCTTTTGTGACTTATTAAAATCCCAAACAAGGCCATCAATCAAACATAAAAAAAAAAAAGCTATCACCTTTCACCAGAGTAAATGTGCTTTCCACATTCCTGAATCCTTAAATAATAACTTTTAAAATATGAAACTGACTAGGCCAATAATGAAAATAGTGAACTCTAGTGCTAAGGTACTAACGTTCATTGCCAAAGCAGCACAAATTTGACTACAGAAGCCATTTCCGATATCTTGATTCTCCTTGTCAGGCAGCAGACAAACCCGGGCCTACAGAGTGAGACATGCAATCACCATGAACCAAATTCTTTGGTTTACAAATTATCAATAATTGATTTTCCAGAAAACATGAGTGATACCACCAGCAAAGGATTAATTTCAGTCCCCTGCTCTTGCTGGGAGCTCACCCTTTTTATCCTGGAAGGCGGCCTGAGCCCCAGGGCATCAGAAAGTTTGGAGTTTAATAAAAATAATGGAGGCAGCATCAGATGATTACAATCCCTGAACAGTTGATTGGAATGCCCCAGACGTAAATTTCTAAGTATACTTACATTTTTTTCCAGAAACGCATGTGTTTGAATCCCTGCTCTGCTACTTCTCTAATTCAACAACTACTTACTGCATGGGCTGCAACATAGTAGGCCTACTTAAAGTGTGGTCCAGAGATGGGCATCATAGATGTCACCTGGGAGGTGTGAGAAGCACACATTCTTTGGACCGCAGACCTACTGAATCAGAAACTCTAAGAATCCAGCTCAGGAATCTCTACTTAACAAGCCCTTCAAGGAGTCCTGATGTAGTTCAAGTTGAGCAGCACTGTCTGTTAGGAGCACAGACTTAGGGATCAGGCTTTGTGGTCTGTATTCCAGCCCCAGTTTGTGACTCTTGAGACTCAATCTCTGTCTTCCACGTAGAGTGCTAGGCTCCACGTTCAGTAAATGCCACTGGAATTCATGGTGATGGGCACCACTGCCACAGCTGGCCTTACGTGGGAAAAACAGCACTGCCCTGGACCCCAGGAATCTTAAAGTCTACTGGAAGAACTCAGTCTAGCACAGAGGTTGGCAAACTCTTTCTGTAAAGTGAAAGAGAGTGAACATTTTAGGCTTTGCATACAGTCCCTCTCTCAACTTCTTAACTCTGATATTGCTGCATGACAACAAACACAGATATAGGAAATGAATAAGCATGACAGTGTTTCCATAAAATTTTATGTATGGGCACTGAAATTTGAATTTCATATAATTTCACGTGTCATGAAATATTATTCTCCTTTTGATTCTTGTTCAACTATTTGAAAAGTAAAAGCCATTCTTACTCACAGACTCTACGTAAGCAGGCAGCAGGCCAGATTTAACCCATGGGCCGTAGTTTGCTGACCATGGTCTAGTGCTCTCACATTAGTAAAGTTGTTAAGCTATATGAACCACGGTTTTCTCATCTGTCAAATGAAAGTAATAACACCCATCCTGAAGGTTTATTTTGAGACAATAAATATCTGTAAAATACCTGGTGGGCCCTTTGCTACAGAGAAGGCACTCAGAAAAAGGCACCTACTATCACTATTATATTGAAACATCTATCTCATGAAAAAAATGCTATACTCCACAATCCAGGAAAACTATGTGGTGCAGGGCAAAAATACAACATGAGAGTGCAGGCAAAACAAAAGCAGAGGTTTACAAACCAATTAGCTCTAAATATCATTGGACAAACATCCAATAGCATATCGCTGCATTTGCGGACGCAAAAATAAGCACTGAAAAATAAGCAAAGCTGTAAAAAGGAACTCTAATCACCTTACTCTCTTGAGTTCAAAGAAGATATGCAGTTTATTCTGGATGTCTAAATTGATCCCATATGTAGGCCGCCCTCCTATTGAGCAATAGAACAACTCAAAGAAGATCTTAAAATCTGTTTCTGATCTGAAAGTCTCCAGGAGTTCCCACTACCACACTGAGACCAAAGAGCCAACTCATACATCCTACAAAGCAACACCCCCTCCGGGAGAATGGACAGCTGCTCAACATCTGAGGGGCAAATCAGGTTCTGAATATGGAGAAACCTAGGACCCCATTTTCAAATGAAACTTCGAGAGCTCACCAAAAGCTCAAATGTGTTCCTGGGTCATGTACTCATAACTTGCTCACCATTTGCCTTCCTTTGACTGCAAGAGTCTGACCAACAGGTGTGCCCTCCCCTTCTCAGCCCTACCTGGTAGGCAACACTTTCCCCATCCCCTTACACGACTGTCATTGCCTCCACATTTGGCTGTCTCTTATAATGGTAAGGATAATACGAAATGGAGAGGTGGGACTGTGCAAAAGGACGCTGACCAGGAAGGAGAGATCTGGGTTCAGATTCTAATTCTGGAAAATAGAGGTCACCAAGCCTGTTGTGTCACCTCACAGAACTTGTGAGAGGACAGCATAATATAACATCTCTAAAAGTACTTGCACACTGTAGAGCTGTGCTGTCCACCTGAAACGTGACTAGTGCAACTAAGGAACCTAATTTTTTATTTAATTTCATTAACTTACATTCAAAATTTGATAATTCCACTGCTGGAAAACTTAAGTATGTTGGGAACCACATGGATATGTGAATTTACTTTGCCAGCTGTAGATTATTTTATTTTAATTAATTTATACTCAAAAACTGATACCCAATTCAGCTCTTGGGAATCTTTAAGTATATTTGGAACCACATGAATGAGTGAATTTATTTTTAAACTGTGAATTTTATAAAATCTAAATAAAGGTCAAGTATTTCTGATGAAAATTTACCATCTGAATTGAGACATGCTGTAATTGTATAAAACACACCAAATTTTGAAGACTTATGAAAAGAATATCAAATATCTCACTAATAATTTTTATATAAATTACATGCTGAAATGAAACTATTTTGGATATACTAGATGAAATAAAATAGTGTATTAAGTTAATTCTGTTTCATTTTCATTTTTAAATATGGCTCTTAGAAAAATTTTAAAAGTGGCTTGCATTATATTTCCATTGGACAGTACTGCCATGCAGCATTAAATAAAGGTATTGTTATTTATTCATGATTATCACAAGGCTGAAATCAGACTCAATGTCAGGCTGGCTCTGACTTCTTTACTCCAGCATCTTACTACCCAAGCTCTAGAACAGTGCTCTTTCCTGAGTTACCATTTTCCTTGATTGATAAGGCAAATCCTTCACAGGAAGGGATGTTCATTTCTCACTCTTTAGAGCCCATCCCATCGGTGGGCCAAGCAGACACCAACCAACCCTACCAGGAATCACAGCCGCCTATATGAAGGCGCAAACTCCATTTCGCCCAGGGAGAAGAATCCTCCCAGAACGGTCAATCGCTCATTCTTTAAAAAAAAAAAAAAAATTATTAGAGAATTACATTAGACTGTGTATGTATGGCAACAGAATTTTTTTTTTAATCCATTTGCTCATTCTTGTTAAAACCTAAGAGGAGGAGATCTACGTGCACGCTTCAATCCCCAGATCATGACTCATTCCCAATTCAGGACATACGCGTTCCACTTTTGCAGTGATACACACAATTTTCACATAAAGACTGGAATAATCCAAATACAAGGACCCCTCTTTCCCTGCCCCGGAGCAATCTCTCAGGAGTTAACTTCTCCCCATTCTCACAAATACCAGACGGTGTGGGTCCCCACCCCTTCACATCAACAAGAAATGAAAGAGCAATCTAGAGATATGGGTGTGGGGTAACAGGTCTCTCAGAGAATGTTACTTACTCCAAAGCTATGTTTGTTTAAGCCTCTTGATAACCCAGGCCAAGGGCTCTGACTTGGTGACCTGAAGTCAGTTTAGAAATAGAACCAGACCCTGCTCGATGCTTGGACTGGGGAAAAGAGCAAACAATAGTGAGAGCACAATTTCCTATGACCACCTTCCTGCTCGCAAACCTTTACAGGGCTGCTAACAAGGAGGGGAATTAAACCAAATTGGGATTTAGAGCCTCTTCCTTTCCCTGCTCTGGTGGAGGTGCTAATTGGCAGTAAAATGCATAAAAGGTGCATATCAGAGTGGTAAGGGGATGAACTGGGTCTGGATAATCCATAAACTGAATAATGAGCCCTTTAATAACCAGGAGCTAACTGCAGCTTTCTGTAATGAGATCCTGGTAGCACTTATAAATCTACTCTCTCCAATTAGAAAAATGCCTCCCTACACCTTTCCCCTAAAGCCAGGAAACAGAAACGAGCTCATCCAATACCTGGCCCTCAGGCACAAGTAGGTGTTAAATTCTCACAAACAGAAATTTCCCTCCTGGGGAAGAGATTTCATAACTTTCCTCTAAAATCTACTGGAAAGCTTAATATGCTTCCTCTGCTTCCCCAGGATCTAAACCCTTTCTTTCTCCTAGCGGCTCCTGAGATAGGTTTCCTCTGTTCAAGCTGTTATCATTATTAAAAATACTAATAGTAGTTTTCCCATTTGCACCTTCTATGTGCACAGGAGCATTCTGGCTTGCAAAGTGCATTCAAAGCATAAATTATTTCTTGTGGTCTTCAATGCCACTCCAGGGACAGATCCTGGTTAGGGAGCCTGAAACTTGTGTAATTTATGAGCCTCTTTAAGAAAATTAATATGAAATTATAAACATAAACTTCCTAGAGCCTCCTAGAGCTTTGGAGGGGTCCTGAGCTTGGCATCAGGGTAAATACAATTCTACACCACCCCCCTCCCTCCTTCCTCTCCACTCCCCTTCACTCTCACCCCAAAGGGACATGTGGGTCCCTCAGGCTGGAGGAGAGGGGTCACATGACATGATTTGACATGACATGGCCCTGGTCAATGGGCTATTCTCTAGCAGAGACAGAATTGGAACCTTCTTACGGCTTCAGCATCTGCAGCCCCTCACAAAGCAGTTTCCCCATCACAAAGGAAACTCTGAGACAGGAACAAACAGCTCAGCTAAAAATGGCCCAATCAGAAGTTTCAGGAAGCCATGCAGACTAAGGAGAAGGTTTTAAAATAAGCTCACAGCCTCTACAAACATTCACTTCATTGGCCCTGAAGATAGAAGACATACCACATAAACACATAAAGCCGGGAGTACCCTACCTCCCCCGTTTATGAACCCCTGGACCTGGAAAAGTTACTTAGCTTTTCTGATGCTCCATATCGTACTTGTAATAAAAGTTTATCTGCGATGATGGATGTAAGGCACCGAGCACAGGACCCAGCATAAGCACTCTAAGTGTTCCATAAATGGCAACTATTAATGTCGCTCTTACCAATTCATCCAAAGAGCACTGCTCTTATACAAGCAAGTGGTTCCCCAAAGTGTGCTAAAGTTAGGAGCAAAAGCATCTGCTCAGTCACCATAATACTGAAAATTAGGCCAGGCAGCTGCTGAGATTTCAGCATTTCCTGGGCAGCAGTAAGAAATGTCATAGCAGATTTATTAGACAAAGTGCCTTGACTTGTCTACTGCTAGGGTTGTCCTACAGTTTTAGATTTATAATCTGTGTACCTGGGAAGTCGCTGTGATTTTCCAGTCTTAACGAATCCATATTCTTTTCAAATGCTTTGAGACCTCATAGTCTGAGAACTGCACAACTGCTTGGTTGTGGGTTTTGGCTTTTTGTTTTGTTTGTTTGTTTCTGTTAACCTGGGGAACCAAAATGATCACGATAAAGGTAAGCCACTCTTATACTTCCTTTCCTTCTTCCCTCCTGTCCTGTTCGCTCTTACCCCTCCCTCCAGATTTCAAATTGGCACCAGATTTTATGAGGAACGAAACAGATCTACAAGAAACAAACTGAGAAGGAATTTAAGGAGCAAACTAAATCGATAAGCTCACATCTGCTTGCTGTATGTTAGAGTGAGAAACCCATTTTGCCGCCAGGAAGAATTCAGCTGTTTACAGAGGAAGAAAGTTTGGGCTTATGTCTGTGACTGGAATCTGAAAAAAGTTTAATACCATCATTTATACATTCAGCCATCATTTAGGTGAAATTACTGGGACTGAGCTAGTCCTTAGGGAGGCCAAGTTGAATGCGACAAGGCCCTTCCTGCCCCCAAGAGCCGGATGGGTAACGCCCGGCCCCACCCCAGCACCACTACCATACACTTCCACACCACTGGGTAAACTTTTCAAAGCATTTTGCATATTTTTAATTACTAATTTAATTATTTCCCTTCACAAGGTGTGAGTAAGCTTTTCGGGGCAAGAACCATATCGTCTGGTTTGCAGTTGTTCAGTAAATACCGGCCATTTGACCTACTGAAGAGTCTTGCACTCATTGAGTTCATAGTCAAACAAGAGAGGTGGGCCTGTAAACCACTAATTGACACTACAGGGAATATCTGCCACTACAGAGACAAGAACTAAAACCATGCAAAACCTAGGGAGCCTGATAAAGCAGGAGAAGGCTTGACCATAGACACGACACTGAACTGGGAGTTGAGAGATGAGCAGAACTCTCATAGGTGGAGGGAAAACTACAGCAGAGGGAATTTCCAGCAGAGAAAACAGCACATACAACAACTAGTAGCCAATAATTAGCAAGGACTTATTATATGTCAGATTCTATTCTAAGCACTCTACAGAAATTAGCTCATTTATTTCACAGCACCTTAAAAGCAGACACTATTTTTGCTCCCATTTCATAGATGGGAAGTGAGGCTTAGAAATCTCACTGCTAGAACCAGCTGATCTGACATCAGAGCCCCTCAATTCCTATGCTATTCTACAAGGCGCAGCACTGTGAAAGAAGGTATCTATGCCATGTTGGGTGAGGAAGTAGGGGGTGGGGAGGCCATCGGGCAGGGGCCAGATTCTAAAGGAACTTGAATGCCAAACTAAGATGCTAGATTTATTCCATGGGGATTGGGGAGCTGAGACAGGCATTTAAGTTTGAGAATGGTTTTAGCATAACCATCCTGGGAGTGATGTGGAAAATGGGCAAGATTGTGAGAAGGCTGAAGAAAGGCTACTTCAAAGGACAGACCAAATATAAGGCTCTGGATAAGACAGAGTAGTAAGGATGAAGAATAACGGGCAGAGTCGAGAGATTTTCCAGAGGTAGAGATGAAGGTGAAGGATTGGATCTGGAGCAGGAGGAGAAAGCATAAATAAGACACCAAGGTTCATAGCTTGAGATCACCATTCATCCAATTTCCCATCTATCAAAATGGTTTGGAGACAAAATAATAGTAGCTTAGTCTTGTATTTATTGTGTTGTCAAAGTGCTTCATATTCATAAGTCTCATCCACCTGGAGAAACCATAATCTTCTCCAAAACAGAAACTCATAAGTGTCCTGCATCCACATGTCCAGTCAGTGTCCACTTCAGTGCTGAATACATAGAAAACTTAACATAGCTCACCATATTTGTTAAATATCAAAGTATATAAGACACTGGGTTCAAAAAGTACTGCTGACCAAAGGGAGAAATCATAAAAGAAAAAATACAAACAGGTTTTATTTCATAAAATTTTAAAGTATCAATAGTTTACAAAAGAATAAATCTAAAATTTTAACTTCACTGATAAGCAAAGCAGTATAAATCAAAGCAGATATCTTTCTTAGCTATCAAATTTCAAAGACTTTTAAAACATTCCACAAGATCCAATATGCTGTCTATCTTTGCTAGGGCAAGTGAATGCAGAGGATCCAGGGAGAACTCCTAAGAGACTTCAGGGCCACTGGAAAGACAGGTGATTGGAGAGCTACCCGGGAGAGCCACCTGATCAGGAACATGACTAGAAATGAACATACTAAAATTTGCCCTTGATTTTACTGCAGTACAACTACCCTATTCTGACTAATCTAAAGATACTCTCATTTAATCTCTAAAATAACCTACTGAGAAATGCCTGATCATTCCCATTTTGGAAACTAAGGCAATGAAGTCAAGAAATTTACTTGTGGTTACACAATTAGTAATTGGTAAAATCAGAATGAAAACCCACACATTTCTGGCTTCAAATCCCAGGCAAGGTGGGATAAGTACTTATTTCACATGAAAATGATTACCAAATTGATAATCTTTTAAGGACTTCTTTATGAGAGTCAGTCTTAACATGCATGGGCAGAATGGGCCCTCATCCATACACAGCACCTTGAGGAAATAGTTCATATGCCCCAAAAGACCACAGAACAGGTTTTCTCCTCTTAGCTAGTCAGAGAGATTCCCACTAATAGGGTCTTTGCTGTGTATGCAATAATGATACTTTAATCAACATTTCTGAATCTCAGTTTTCTTATGTGTGAAAAGGGATAGTAAAATCTACCTCAAAAACCTGTTGTGAAGACCAAAACCTTTGCATGCAAAATAGATAGGACACTGCCTCAAAAGTTATCCTTCTAAAACAAAAGCACCATCACAGTTAAGTCCAAGCCATTCTTCAAAACCCAGCTCCAGTATCATTGCAGAAAAGTCTACCTTGACTACTTTAGAGGATTCATTGCCCCCTCCCTTATGCTGCTATTATATCTTCCACTAACCTACATTTTATTTCTCACATTGTAATATACCAGTCATTTATTTACAGTACAATATATGACACTTGAAAAGAGGATCAACGGTATATTGTGACCCCCAACACAAAGTCTCAGGCTAACATATGTGCCAAAATATTTCATTTGTTTTTTTTTAATTCATCATTTTATCTTCTCTACAAAACTGTAGAGAAGTTGGTTGTTGTTACTTTTGGGGTTTTTTTGTTTTTTGTTTTTAATTTCTCTCCCCTTCCCCCTCCCAACCCCCCTGTTGTCTGCTTTCTGTGTCCATTTGCTGCATGTTCTTCTTTGTCCGCTTCTCTTGTTGTCAGTGGCACGGGAATCTGTGTTTCTTTTTGTTGCGTCATCTTGTGTCAGTTCTCCGTGTGTGCGGCGCCATTCCTGGGTAGGCTGAACTTTCTTTCACGCTGGGCCACTCTCCTTACGGGGCAGACTCCTTGTGCATGGGGCTCCCCTACACGGGGACACCCCTGCATGGCAGGGCACTCCTTGCACATATCAGCACTGTGCATGGGCCAGCTCCACACGGGTCAAGGAGGCCCAGGGTTTGAACCGCGGACCTCCCACGTGGTAGACGGATGCCCTATCCACTGGGCCAAGTCTGCTTCCCATGCTGTTGTTGCTTTTGTTTTGTTTTGATATACCAGGAATAAGGATCAAACCCTGGACCTCATATCTGGGAAGCCGGCACTCAACCACTGGACCACATCAGCTCCCCTAAGTTGGTTTTTTCATTTGTTTTTTTGTTTTGTTTTGTTTTGTTTTTTAGGAGGCACCAGGAACTGAACCCAGGACCTCTCATGTGGGAAGCAAGCGCTCAACCACTTGAGCCACATCCACTCCCCTGTGAGATTATAATTATCCAGGTTCTAAAACTTGGGGTAACTGAGACTCGAAGCTACAGTGACTGTAGATGATTACACACAATAGCCAGGCTTCCATTCAACCCAGATCTCAGGACTCTGAAATCTGTGCTCCTCACTCCACATGTGGAGCTTCACAGATAACAAAGGAGAAAGAGCCTGTCACAGATCCAGACCACTGCTGCAAAAAAGCACCTTGTTCCTTAAAGGTGATAGGGACTCTGGATGGTATTAGACAATCTTATAAAGTTGCCACCTAGAAAAGTACAGGGAACAGCTATAAAATGTAAGAAAGCCTGGTAGACCTGTGTCTGGAACCAGGTTCACTGTTTCCAAAACCCAGTGGCTTTGGGCGAATCTCTTAACATGGGAGCTTCAGAAGCCTCAGCTGCCTCATCTGTAAAATGGGATTTGAAACATAGATACATACCTTGCAGAGCTTTATGAAAGAATAAAAGATATATGAAATGGACTGAGGATACAGTTAGGATTAATTAAATGGTAATTATTGTTGTTGTCATTATATGTCAGAAAAGAATTAAGTGCCCTATCTTTTTTAGTCCCTACAACAACCCTATGGAGTAGGTGCAGTTTACATTTATCTTATATGGGGAAATTGAGACTTAGAGACCTTTAAGCAACTTGCCCAAGATCCACAGGTAGCAACTGACAAGACCCAGTATTCAGGCCAAAGTCATTCTGAGTCCAAAAAGCCTCTGTTCTTGATAGTACACCTGTCTGCATTCCAGATCAGCTACAGTGCAGGAGAGCTAAGGAGGACTCAGATATGTCCCAAATGTTTGAGGCTGTGTGAAGCACTACAGATAAGGGATGGACCTGGCTCAAGTGTAGCTTGGGATGTGCATTTAAGATATCTGGAATGTGGGCAGGACAAGGCAGAAAGAAACCGAAAGAGAAGAAGGTCAACAACAAATGCTATGCTCCTCAATTTCCCTTTCAGCTAATACAATAAATAGTAGAGACGACTCATTCATTTTTCAGTCCTTGTGCTAAGTCTACAGATTAAAAGTTCCATATTGTAATATCAATGTATTATTTCATCCAGATTTTGTTACCATTTGTTATGTACCAGAAAATGTTTGGAAACCAAAAAGAGAAAGTTGAGAAAAGTCACAGGAAATGTCTGACTCCTTTACTCAAAGAAATGGAAATAAACCCTACTAGGTTACTCTCTTATTTGCATCAATACCAAGGCATGTTGGAAGGGATTCAAGTAATTAGTACAGCAGTAGATGGCTTCAAATCATTCTAGAGAAAAAGAAATTTCACAAATAGCACAACATTTTTAAAAAACTGTTTTCTGGGGTTATCAGAAACATCACAGTTCCCTCAAGCTTGGAACAAATAGGTCTTTGCATTTTCCAATTAAGTCACAGGAAGCCTTGCTGTGAAAGTTTTTGATCCATGCAATCAGGTGAGGAACTTGTAGAAACAGCAGTGCAGAAAACGGGAGGGAAAAGTTAAGTGAGGCACTCACACCACGTCCTCTTATCTGAGGCCATAAGACTGTTTTCCCAGAAAGCAAGCTGCTCAGTCCAGGCTAAGATGCCGGACTTGTGAAAGAACACTTAACAACGAAGGGTTGGGTGAATGGACTCTGATGGGGAATAAAGTCATTTTAGCCTGAGGGTCCGAGATTTTCTACTAATAAATGCAACCTCCTGTAAACTTTTCCGAAGTAAAACTAATGGCACAGAAAGCAAGCAGATCTCATTGAAAATTCATTCGTAAGGGACTACCTGCTAACTCAGAAGTTTCTGTCTTCACATTATCAAATGCCCAGTCGAACGCCCCTCCACCCCGCCCCCCACTCAAAGCGCTTGACCCCTCATCACCACCAACACATACCCAGCCACTCCTCTTCCTGTGGTCCCTGAAAGGATTCAGGCTCAAAAGAGACGAGGGGCCGCAGGAGCACCCGTCCCCTCCCTGCCCACCCCATTATTCGGCACAACGCCCTGCTCTCCCCTGGAGCCAACAGCCTGCAGCCCCTTCAGTGCAGGCGCGAGCAGGCAGGAATGGTGCGGAGAGAGGCTGTGCCAGCTGCATTTTTTCAGAAGCTCCCTCCATATGCATTTGCCAAAGGAAACAAAAAGAAAATCAATGCCAGGAAAGGACAAGTGAGATGAGGATGCGGTGGGACCGCGGCTGACTCGGTGCCTCTTGGCAGAACCGGGCTCGCCAACCTCGCGTCCGAGCCACACATCCGAGCGTTACCTTCAGGATGCAGGCCATGGCGCTCGGCCGGCCCTCCTGCCACCGAGTAGCGGGCGCGCCTGAGTCAGGGGCAGTCCCGGCAGCAGGCTGGAGGAGGGTATCAATGCAGGACCGCTCCAGACCACATTCCCGCAGACCCAAATAAGGGGACCGCCGGGCGAGCAGCGCGGGCACAGGCCCCGCCCCCCGCGCCGCGGCCCCGCCCCCGCGCCCGTCCACTGGCCGGCGGCCGCGCGGCCCCGCCCCCAGGTCACGTGCCGTCCCGGGCGCGAGCGGCGGCAGCTGCAGCTTCCACCTTTTTTATCCTCGCTCTCCTTTTTTTTTCCCCCTCGTAAACGTTCTTTCGTTCAACGTATACAAAGGCTGATCGGCAGAAGGCAGGGCTGTGGGTCCTGCTGCGGAGAGAAAGCGGCCTTTCTTCTTCTCGGTTTGGTCTTTGCTAACAGATCAGAGAAGCCTTGCTTGCAGTGATTTCACACTCTTTAAAAACTTAAATGGGTTTGGAATCGCCACTCTACTGGCTTTGGGCACATCAAAGGATTCTTCAAAAGTAGCTCCGAAATTTTCCCAGGGCTGTTTAAGGATAGAGCCTTTACTCTGCTTAAAAAACTCTGTAATGGACTTAACTAAAACTAATAATTTGCCATTAATAAGGGAACACAAAATTATATCAACCAAAAATGTCATAAACCTTATACTGTGTATGGAAAAGGTAGTGTATTTTGTGTGTGTATAATGCTGCAAGTGTGTTTATGAAAGAAATTTGTGTATTCACAGAATGCATATATGTATGCTATATAAATCTGTGAATGTGTTTGTGTATACCCCATTTCTTTGCCCTTTTCTGCTACTGTCTTAGAACTTGAGGGAGTTTTGTTGCAACTTCACTAACAAGGTTGTATCTAAACTTTTCTTAGACTCCAGAGAAGCCATTTTGCACCATCCAACCTGAACTCTTTATTGCCAAAACAAAGGGCAATGTTGAAGTTCTAAAGAGGTGGCAACTGGAAGAAGATATGTTTCCAGCCTTCCCACCCCTCCTCAGCAGACCTTCTGTGAATCAAAGCCAGCAAAGAGCCGAATTCCCAAATAAGAACAGACTAAGAGAAGCAGAGTTACTTCTATAGGAAAGTAGCATCAGACTAAGAGAAGCAGAGGGAGAGAGCATTCTGTATATATACATGGATTTTTTTTACCATTTGGTCCGTCCAAGAAATCTTAAAACCAACCCCAAAATGTTTACGCAAAAGAGGTTTTACTTACTAGAAGCCCTGTCTAGTTGGCCTATATGGAGTCATGGAAACGCAGTGTGAGCTGATGTTGGCTTTAGCATTGTGAAATTGGCTCTCAAACCACAAGCAGAAATCAGGCCTTCAACGGATTCAGTATTTTCCTGATGAGAATAAGAATCCTGAAAGAGAGGAGGTTGCAGAAGCTGAGACTGTGTATGAACTGCTTGCTCCCAAAAGAAGCTCCTTTTTTCAGTTTCCCTGGAGGTACCATACCCTACTCTCCCATTCGTTAGTGCGGCAGCCTTTCCACCTGCTTGGAAGATAAGGTGTTTTCAGTAAGAAATCCCTGATCGGGACTGTGTAATTGAAACTGCTGTCTTAACTCATGGTCTTTAGTGGGCCAAGAAAAGCCAGTACTTCGTTCATTCATTCAAACCTTATTGAGCTTACCACTAACTGGAGGGTAAAACCTTTGCTGAACTGCTATAGAACCTGTCAGGGATGAAAGATTGACTTGTGTGGCCTCTCACATCGTCTCAGGCTCACAGTTCAGTGAGAAAGACAAGACTTACATGCTAATATAACATGGTAAGTGTTTTAATCAAACTGGAAGGAAAATTCTAAGGAAAGAGGGACTGAAATCAGAAGGCAGCAAGTGGGTGGGGCAGGGGTGGTCTCAGGAGGACAGATCTTCTCAGCACTTCCTTTGGTAATCTTGATCAAGTTTCTTACGCTTTCTTTAGTCCTCAGCTTAGATATTAATAATATCTATCATTGTGAGAATTAATGAGATAATGTTCGTAAATGTACTTACATTGATGGGTAATTAGGTAAATATTAGCACTTTTTAAATGATAGCTTATATTTTTATCTAACAAAGAAAGTCTTAGGCAGAAAATAGCTCATGGGAGAGAATAAATAGGGTGTTCACGTTGGGTGTCTCAGAAGGATGGAGAACACTTATAACTCAGGAATGCTATAGTGATGACTTTACTAATTCCATCAGTCTACTCAGGTATGGTTTTCTCAACAAACCACTCCCACACCCATGTCCACCTTTCTCAAAATGTTATGGTTTATTTAGTTAAAATTTTTCATTGCTAAGTATTCTTTCAGTATCACCCCCAGTAATTAGCATCCACAAGTTTTGTCTAAATACAAATACTAATAGAGACAATATAAAAACAAACTCAATAGATTCCAGAATAAATCTGTACCAGAAATTTTACAAAGTAATATTAACCATCACTGTTTCAGATGACAGGCCTAGGAAAAAAAAAAAAAAAAAGCAGAAATAAAAACTGGTTCTGGACCTTGTAAGGAACAGGTTTAAGGAGTGGTAGAAGGGTGTAGTGAGGAATTTTTTTGTTTTGAAACTGACCAACCTCCAAGAATAGCTTAGTCTAGGTCACAGGTCCAGCATAATTTTCCAACATTCAAGTTGTGTGATTTACAACTCCCGGGTACCCCAAAGAATCAGAGACCTCTGTTTCCAAAAAAAAATAACAACAAAATAGAGTCACCTTGTAATTATATACAATATCTCATTTGGTCCCAAAAACACCCATATGGATATTACCATCTCCTACTGGTAAACAGAGGAACAGAGTTTTGAATCCAAGTAGTCTGACTTCTAAGCCTGCCATCTTAACCACCACACTTAGCTGGCCAATATTAGGTCCCCAGTCTCTACCATTTGGCATCATTTAGATATTGTCCATTAACCTAAGTTTGGTAGCAAGAAAACCTGGTTAGTAGTATCCTCCACTTCTCACCTGCATCTATCAACCCCCAGCCCCAGGCATGGCATGGCACATCCCATCCAGGTCTTCCCCACAACCAACTGTAACCACCTATGCCCACAAGAATTACTTCCCACCAAAAACTCGCACTATTGTCTCTCACCTATCCCTTGGGACCCCAAATGCCAAAGCCTGCTAGACCTTGCATCCTTTCATAGCGAGACCCTTGGGGGCTGGTCCTATCGTTGCATCAGCTCTAATTGGTCCATCTCCCTTTCCTCACAGGCCTTTCACCAACAAGATAGCAACATGCCTTGAAGCTGAGACCTCATGAGTTATGACAAGTCATGGGCTAAAATTTGCTATTTAAATTGAGTTTTTGCCTAATTGTAAATAGCCCCGTTACCAAGCAATTCTCATAGTTATGGCACACAGTCTCCTGATATAAATAGAATTAAAATGCAGACTCCCATAACTTATCCAATTTCATCCTGCACACATATTAATTTAATATATTCATATTCAACACAGAGTAATTTATTAAGGTTTTAATTGGATTTCAATTTTTCCCATCCAAAGATTTTAAATGAATTCCAGATATTATAAAACTCTTCTTGTCATCCACTACATAAATTATGCTTCTATAGGAGACTGTGACTGGAAGATCCATAAGAAAATATGTTATGGGAAAGTCATTCTTTTATTTTCTGAGCCAAAATAGGCTGTTTTTTTCCTAGAAATCTTTGCACTGTTACAATTTTCACCTAGGAACTTTTTGATATCCAAGGTCATGTGTCTGTCCATGTTCATGTGTGTGTCTGTATCTACCTCTGTGTCGATGTATATTGGTGGCTGTGCTCTTTGAGGTGGGTATTTGTGAGAATATACTGACATTTGGTTTAAACTTCTTTTCCTTATATTTTGGATAGTCAAGCATTCCAAAATGTCATCCGCTTCGCATTCCCAAATCTTGAGCTTACTGCTCTTTCAAACCTTTACACATTTCTAATTCAGAATTCATCATTATCCTTGACTATACTGATGTTTATCTGGGATGAACTCCAAGTCAAGTTATGGATGATTTAAAACTGAATTTTTAATATTATGTATTTCTTCCTTCAGTAACATTCCCCTGTAACTTCATCTCAGCTCAACCCTTTCTATTGGAAGTTCTCATCTTTTCTCAACTTTTTTTCAAGTGAAAAAAGAAAAAAATGAGATGTTTTCAATAAAAAGAGAAAAGATGTGAAATTAATGTCCTTCACCTAATTTTCCTTACCTATAAAAATGTAGCTTTTAACCAGATTTGATTTTCTTAAAAAATTTCCCCCTAAGATTTTTTAAAAGACATAATCACTTGAGAGTAAATATGGCTGGAAGCACTGGCATGTAGTTTGAATTTGGTTTGTGTTGGATTTCTCCAAGGCTATTGAAGCCTCCATTATTAATTGAGTCTGATATTTCTTAACCATGTTTCCCAGAGTTTGTTTTCTTTTTACTGTGAGGTTTTTCCGCATATGTGTTTCTCTACACCCTTCTTAGATTTCACCTCTGTGTGAGGTTTGGTTACATGCTGTCCTAAACTATTAGAGTGGAAATTTAGTATTTGAAACGTATCCCTGGTGGATCTGATGGGAACACCCACAGGAGGGAATGGAACAGTTGGCCTCATTATGCAGTTTGTTTTGCCCGAACCATTTTTCTCTAATAGTCTGGCACTCGCTAACCCTCTGGAAAGAGCTGAGATTTTTGGTCAATGCCAATCCCTCCCAGGAATCTCCCCCAAACCTCACTTTTTGTATTCATGTCTGAGTATTGTAGAAAAGGTAGAACAATGTCATGCAATCCAAAAAAGATGAGAGGTCCCAGGGGGAATCCCAGGAATACACTCTTACACTGGAAGTCCAACAAATAAAAGGCCTTGTTATCATGTCCAGCTATGTCAAATGTGTGAGAGCTTTGTGCAGTGGCAGTATTGTAGCCAATGAGGTTTATCCGAGTTGTGATTATTGCTTATTGAACACTTTTCCCAAAACCCTGCCATGACACCTTGAAATACAGTTGGCATTGACAATTTTTCACAGTCTCTACAAAGACTGAAAAAAAGAAAAGAAAAAAGTGTGAGAGTTTCTCACAGCATATCTGTGTTAGGCTTGGGTGGACAACCTGAGTGTGTAAAGGAACACTAGGGGGTAGAAAAGTCATTATTCCTTTTCGAGATCAACCAGTATAAAGCAACAGTGGTCTTAGGAATCTGAACATCTTTGTCCATTTGTTCATTTAACAAACATTTGTAAGCCTAGGTGATACGTTTGGGAAGCAGAGAATTACTTCCTTCTGTATTCAACACCTTCAAAAGCTCCTGTTTATCAGTAACATCTAAGTTTCAGAGCTGGTATATTTATAGGCCTGTTGACATTCCTTTCCACAATTATTGCCCATTATTCTTTTACACCACGGGTCTGCAAACTTTGTCAGTAAAGAGTCAGATAGTAAAAGCTTTAGTGTTTGTGGGCTATTAGGTCTCTGTCACTGCTGAGCGCTGCCACTGTAGCATGAAAGCAGCCATAGACATAAACAAGTGGGTTGTGGCTGTGTTCCAATAAAACTTTATTTATGGACATTGAAATGTAAATCTCATATAATTTTCATTGTCTGGAAATATTCTTCTTTTCTTTTTTTTCCCCAACCATTTAAAAATGTGCAAATCATTCTTGATTCTCTGGCTGTATAAAAACAATCTGCAGACCAGATTTGGCCCCCTGGCAGTAATTTCCTGACCCCTATCTTGCCCTTTGCACTCACTATACAGCCAGATTTCACCAGCCTTCAAGCCTGTTTTGTCCCTTGATGTCTCTTCTGACTATTTGCATCTAGTATACTTTCCCCCTCCTTGAATCCTAGCAATTACTGTTTACACAATTCTTTTGGGAATTAATCCCATCTGCGATGGTTAGGATAAAAGTCAACTCAGCCAGGTAATTGTGCCCAGTTGTTTGGTCAAGCAAGCACTGGGCTAATTGTAGTTACATCTACAATCAACCAGGGAGATTGCCATCAGCAATGAGTGACATTTTTCCAATCAGTTGAATGCCTTAAAAGGGGAAGTGATATCAACACCCATTTGGCTGACTAATACAGAATCTTTGTACCAGAGAGTGGGGTCATGCTTTTGCCATTACCAAAATGCTTCAACAGTTTTATAAATGGGTAAGGGGTATTTTTTTTGGAGGAATTGTGAGATGTTTGATGGAAAAGGCCTAGATTGCTTTGAAGAAACTGTTGGTAGTAATATGTATATTTTTGATAAGGCCTTAGAAGGAAATAATTGTGAAATGTTTGATAAAAAAGGTCTAGAGGGCTTTGAAGAATCTGTTGGTAAGAATATGGACACTAACAAGAATTTTTTGAGGCCTTAGAAGTAAATGATGAAACTATTATTGGAAACTGAAGGAAAGGCAATCCATGTTTTAAAGTTGAAGAGAATTTAGTATGATATCCTGATGATATATGGAAGGCAGAATTTGAAAATGGCAAGCCTGGACATTTAGCTGAAGAACTTTCCAAAGTAAGCTCAAAAAATGCAGCTTGACTTCTCCTTGCAGCTTATAGCAAAATGCTAGATGAGAGAGATAAGCTGAGAACTGTATTGTTGGGCACAAAGAAAACAGAAACTGATTCTGAAAATTCCAAGCCTCTGGAAACCAGGTCTCCAGATGATAGTGTACCATTTGAGGAATTAACTAAACTTGCAACTTTTAAGTCAGGATTGAAAATGCAGTTTTCCAGGAAGGACTTGTGGAAAATCTTATTGTCTGATGACTTGGACCCCTGCTTCCTGCATCCTAAACCAGCAGGCTTTTGGAGAGAGCTTTTTAGTCAGCCTGGACTAAAAGGGACATGTAGGGGAAAGATGGTAGGGAAAACAGCTTTAGGAGGAACATCATGGAAACTGAGATAATGGAATTGAGACATCTCCTTGGGCCAAGAGAGGAACCCCACCCATGTGTACAGAGTGGGTGAGTTTGCCCCAGCAGTTGAAAAGGGTGGATTTTCCTGCCTGTTGTTCAGGGGGCATTTTGCCGCCACAGGTTACAGAGATGGTGGAACACATTCCCAAAGGGTTAGGGAGGGTAAATTTGACAACCCATAGGTCTGAGAAGGGTGGGCCTATCCCCATGGATTAGGGAAGTCCAGGTTGGCAACCCGTTCTCTGAGAGTGTTGGGCCAGTATGCCAAAATTTAGGGAGGATGTTGCCTTCACTTCACTGTGTGAAGGGGGTTAAGACTCTATCCCAGAGATCAGGGAAGGTGTGGCTATCACCCCTATGTTCTTGGAGGGTGAGGTCTGGAGCTCATTCACCCCAGATGCTTGATGAGGGCGGAACCAAGAAAATGATGCTGGGCAAGTCTGTGGAAAGGGTGGGTCCCCATGAGGCAAAGGGAGAAGAAACCATCATCTTAAGAATGACTCTCAGACTTTGAAATCTAATGACGTGTGTCCTGCAGGTTTACTGAACTGTAGGGCACCCATGTTTCCCTCCAGATTTCTCCTTATGATAGTGCAAATGTTTGTCTGTCCCTTTGTATATTGGAATCAGATAAATGGTTTTGTAAGTTTCAGAGGCCTAGAGCCAGACAGGACTTTGCCCCAAGAAAAACTGTATTTCTTTAAACTGATGGTGATATGATTTTGTCCTTAGCATTGTCACTGATTAAAGTGTTTTCTGGCTATTGTAATGTCTTTTTGGAATTCAAAGGTTGGAGTTTGTCAGTTTGGTATTGTTTATGAATTCAAAAAATAGATACTGGGTTGTGTTTGTAAACTGGTCTTTTCCTCTAGGTGTATTAGATTGTATTAGAGGTTTCACTTTTACGACATTAAATCAAGATTAGGGCTTTTATTTGACCACATCATTTGGATGACTTGATTGGAGTACCGCCCCCCCCCCAGTGGGCTATATAAACAGATGTTCAATCAAAGACAGGGAAGTAAATATACAGAGAAGGAGAACACAGAGAGTTTCGTTTTGGATACTGGAGCCCCAGAAAGAGAGCCAAGCCATTCACCTAATAGTTTGCGCTGAAGAGACCAGAACCCTAACAGCTGAGAAAGCCCAGAAGGAAATGAGACCCGGGGAAAGAGACAGCCTTTTGCTAGCCTACGGCTTAGATCAGAGGAGCTGGGACCATGGAGTTTTAGGAGGAAGAGGAAGGCTGAGCCCTCACAGTGACCGGCAGCCATCTTGCTCCAACACATGGCAATAGACTTTGGTGAGAGAAGTAACTTACTCCTTATGGCCTTGTGACTATAACTACCCTTTATAAAAGCCAACAGATTTCTGGTATTCTGTATCAGTACCCCTTTGGCTGACTAATACACCACCCTAACTGGTGGTATACTTCCAGTATTAACTTGAACCATTACCTAAATCTTTATTCTGCCTTTATTTTGAATTTTACTTCCCAAACAGATTGTAAGCTTCCTGACTGATTTTGTTCTTTATATCCTTCACTTCTCTGTGCTCCAACAAGAAAATACATCCATGTAAGTGCTGAATAATTGCTGATTAATTTGATCTGATTTCATTCAATTCTGAAGAGATAACTAAGAATGCCAGGTGAGAAGATGTTAGCAATCACAAGTTTATAAAATCCTACTATTTAAATGCAACCCAAAGATTTTAAGTAAAGAATTTTAGGTATATTAGTAATTCTTTCACCACACATAATTTTCTCACATCATCTTGTATTCTCTACAACACATATATCAGATATCTGTATTTTTTATTTTTAATCAACATGGTGATTACTTGAATTAGATGGATTTTCAGTCCTGTTCAATGACAAGAGTGGCCTATAATTGCCCCTATGGATATTCTCAGTTGATTGAGAAATCAGTGATGCTTTTCTTCAAAGTGGAAGCTATCTTATTTCCATCATGATTTTTTTTAAAATCATAATTTATAGTATTTCTAATCAGTCGTGTCATGTTTATCTGATATTTATTCTACTTAAAAATGACTCACTGTCGTACACTGTGATTATTTTTAGTTCCATTTCATCTTTATTTTCATTAAAATGGAATGAATGTAATCTTATAAATAAACCTTGTTTTGTCTAAAAGCTGAAGAGGTCTGGATTTCCAAAATCATCAAATATTTAAATAACCGAGTTTGCAGTTTTTACTGACATCTTTATAATTAAGAATTAATAAGAATTTGTGTATAAATCATAGCATGTTCCAAATAAGATTAGTCTTCCCTTCCAAGTAGTGAATTTAGCAGTATTTAGGACAAACACTGCATGATTTGAACATTAGAAAAATGAATGTCTCCTTCTTCTGTCATCAACTTACATTTTAAATGAGCTACTTATAGTATTCCCCATTCTGGAGTTGCAATAAAATTTTGCCATTCAACCATGCACAGTGCTGATGCGTGCAAGGAGTGCCCTGCCACGCAAGGGTGTCCCGCACGTAGGGGAGCCCCACGCACAAGGAGTGTGCCCCGTAAGGAGAGCCGCCCAGCATGAAAGAAAGTGCAGCCTGCCCAGGAATGGCACCGCACACACGGAGAACTGGCACAAGATGACGCAATAACAACAAAAAAAAGAAACACAGATTCCCATGCCGCTGACAACAACAGAAGCAGACAAAGAAGATGCAGCAAATAGACACAGAGAACAGACAACTGGGGTGGGGGGAGAAGGGGAGAGAAATAAATAAATCTTTAAAAAAAAATTTTGCCATTCAAAAATGTGAAAAATAATGAACTACCTCTCTCCCTATAAATGAGCCTCTCTGTATTTTCAACAAAAGGCTATTATAGCCATTAGACCAACTCCAAATTTTTAAAAACTTAACGTTTGTCTGAACAGTATAAAGTTTAGTACCTATGCCCTACTCCTTTCTTTGAGATATTTTTTTCTTTATACGATTTTTCATTTTCTTATCACCCATTTAACTTCTTCCATCTCTTATAATAGCCATTATCTCTTTTCTTTTAAGGAAACTTTTCAGTTTAAATTTAACAAGAAAATTAAAGTCCACGGGGATGTTTAACCTTAAGAAAGTACTAGTTTGGGTCAAGTATTTATCTTAATAAAATGAAATACTCAAGGCAATTGACAAGATTTGTGAAGGCTCTGAGATTTTACTTTACATGCGAATTAACAAGTTACCTTCCACATTCTTATGGAGGTGGGTTAAAACCACAAGACTCCCAGATCAGAGACATAGAACTGTCTATTACAGCAGTTACTCACAGAGTATCAGCATTCACACCCATTCCCCAAGCCCCAATTCCTATGAAGAAATACGAAGAAGACCACATCCTGCACCCATCTTGGGTTGTGTTATGAGAGGAGAACTCTGAGCTTTAGGGAGCCCAAATATTTTACAATGGGCAGTAGGTACATCATCCCTTTGCTGCAGCGGGAACCATTATCTCTGTTTTTCAAGGTTGGTCACTACATAAACATTCTTGAAAAGATAGTAGGCACAAAGACACTCTGTGCCTGTCTTTGCAAATCATACTGATACTTTAGAGAACCTTTGAGAATTATGTCCTACCAGTAATCATATTCACTGTACATGCCATTATGAATATTGACTGATACAATGTCTTGTATCAATGCTTAACAAATTTAGGCAACTAAGTAGGAAGTGTTCAGTAGTGTTCACTGAGTGAATGTGAGCTGCCTCAAATAATTTAATAAGCAGAATTCGTAAAAATAATTATAATAAAGAATTCCAAAGTATACTCAAGGTTCATAATATTTATTTCTCCTCCAGCCCCAGACATCACAGCATCATATTCCATCAAAACTCTTCTATGCTTTAGAAATGAAACATTTACCCACTGATTCAAAAAATGTTGTTTTATTTTCTTTCCATTTTCTTCTGCTACACCCAAACACCCACACCCACACCCACATATACACACACATACATCCTACCTTTCTCTTGGCCAGAAATTAGATAAAAT
Source organism: Dasypus novemcinctus (assembly GCF_030445035.2). Taxonomy (NCBI): domain Eukaryota; kingdom Metazoa; phylum Chordata; class Mammalia; order Cingulata; family Dasypodidae; genus Dasypus; species Dasypus novemcinctus. Next base: position 52,346,059 of record NC_080681.1, read on the forward strand.
ATTCCTAAAGATTTACCTATATAGACAATGGAGGTTGAATTACTGGTGAGTAACTGATGCGTTGTTAAATGCTCAAGATGCTTATATACCCCAGTATTTTTTCCCTTTTAAATTAGCCTTTCAATTTTTCTTATTCTCAACAAACCCAGTAATTCACTTATTAAGCCCAGGAAGGACCCGGAGAAAGTAAGAAGTAGGAAGACCCTTTATTTTCAGGACTGCAGCATCTATTTTTTAATGATAGGAAGCAGTCACACAGATACTGTCTAGTGCCCAAATCTTCATAGGGTCTTATGTAGGCATCTGAATTAACTCTCTGTTTTTATTTTTTATTTTTTCAAAGATTTATTTTTATTTATTTAATTCCCCTACCCTCCTCCGATTCTCTGTTTTCTGTGTCTTTTTGCTGCATCTTGTTTCTTTGTCCGCTTCTGTTGTCGTCAGCGGCACGGGAAGTGTGGGCGGCGCCATTCCTCGGCAGGCTGCTCCCTCCTTCGCGCTGGGCGGCTC